>NC_135629.1:51490833-52105000 GCF_053574225.1 Canis aureus
AATTCCCACATGGGCGCCTGGCTGTCTCAGTCTGAAGAACATATGACTCCCAATCTCGAACTCATGAGTTCAAGCCCCCATGTTGGGTGTAGAGATTACTTAAATAAATAAAATTTGGGCAGCCTGGGTGGCTCAGTGGTTTAGCGCTGCCTTCAGCCCAGGACGTGATCCTGGAGACCCAGGATCGAGTCCCACATCAGGCTCCCTACATGGAGCCTGCTTCTCCCTCTGCCTGTGTCTCTGCCTCTTTCTCCCTGTATCTTCCATGAATAAATAAATAAAATCTTAAATAAATAAATAAGACTTAAAAAAATAAGGGATCCCTGGGTGGCTCAGCAGTTTAGGTGGCCACTTGTGTGGCCAGAGGACCCTGCAGCACGGCGAGAGTGTGACAGAACCAATTGCCTGTCCCACCGGCCCCTCTCCATCCACCTCCTCTTTGCCTCTCCTGTACATTCTCCTCCTTGTCTTTCATTGACCTCATTCCGCAGTGCAAATTAGGCCTGGGAGTGGCATCCATGAGATTGTGGCAGAACAGGTTGTCCAACCCTGAACTGGAGAAAGGAGAGCCTGTCTCTGCCTAAGCCGGTGTTCCCAGAATACCACCTGTATGTGCACTTCCAGGGTGACCGTGGGAAAGGAACAGGGGTGGGGTCTCAATGGCTCTGATTCTCCAAGGAGAAGAGTTTTGCTCTCTTGGCTGTATCTGGCTGTTAACCTCTCCCTGGGCCTGCTCACCGGTTCATTCATCTAATGACTTTATTAACCCAAGACACAGTTCTATGAAGGCAGAAGCAGCCTCTTAACACTTGAAAGTGACAACCACCTGACACTCATTAGGATGACTGCTACTCAGAAAACAGGAGATAGCAAGTGCTGGCGAGGATACGGAGAAATCAGAGCCCTAGTACACTGTTGATGGGAGAAGGTACAGCAGTTCCTCTGACAATTAAAATTACCATATCACCCAGCAATTCCACTCTTTTTTAAATATTTTATTTACTTATTCATGAGAGACAGAGAGAGAGAGAGAGAGAGGCAGAGACACAGGCAGAAGGAGAAGGAGACTCCATACAGGGAGCCCGATGCGGGACTCGATCCCAGGTTTCCAGGATCACACCCTGGGCCAAAGGCGGCACTAAACCGCTGAGCCATCCAGGCCGCTCCAATTCCACTTTTGGGTATAGAACCAAAAGACCTGAAAGCAGGGTCTCAGAGATGTTTGCACATCAATATTCAAAGCACCACTGTTCGTAATAGCCTAATCGTGAAAACAACCCTCATGCCCATGGACAGATGATAACAAAATATGGGTAATATTCCGACTTAAAGAAGAAGGACATTCTCACACATGCTACCATGTAGATGGACCTTGAGGACATGATTTTAAGTGCAAGAAGCTAGACACAAAAGGACAAATTCTGTAAGATTCCTCTTATGTTGGATCCCTAGAAGGATAAAATTGGTAGAGACAGGCAGTAGAATGGTCAGAGCCAGGGCTGGGGGAGGGGAATGGGGATTTAGTGGTTTAATGGGGACAGTTTCCGTTTTGCAAGACGTAAAGAGTTCTGGAGACGGGTGGTGGTGATGGTTGCACAACGGGGTATATTAATGCCATTGAACTGGACACTGAAAAAGAATTAAGATGGTAAATGTTATGGTATGCATATTTTACCTCAATTAAAAGAAAGTCCTTGTAAGCGGGAATAAATCCATGCCATCCAGCTAACCTCCATCAAGCCAGCCCAGGTCCTCACCACCAACCTCAGGTGCTGCCTGGGGGATGTGAAGAATCTCCACATGAGAAGCATCAGCCCAAGTGGCCCTGGGAAAACCTGGGGACTGTTTCATCTGATCAAGATCACGACCGTTGTGTGTATGGAGGGGGCATGGAGGTCCCCATCACAAAGCTCTTGTTGGCCCTTCTGAGATCATTTGCGCACCCCACACGGCAGGATGGAATGATGAAAGCACCAGCCAGACCCTGAGTCAGCGTGCACGTGCAGTAATTACTGCTGAGAGGCCTCGCTTGGCAGGATCAAGAGGAAGAAAAGCTGCTCTTTCAGTGGCTCCGTGGCTGGTTTTCCTTTTAACAATCGTCTGCTGATCCCTTTGCTGTGGTATTTTCAAACATGGCAAAGTTGCCTGCTGTGCTATACCAAACACCTCTAGGTGCCTGGATGCAGATTGTTTTCCTTCATATTTAAAATTTTAAAAAAATTAGAGTAGGAGAGGCCATGGATTATGTTTCTAATGCAAGATGAAGACAGCATTTCTTGCTTCTGAAATCAGCCTCTAGAATCTTAAGCTAGAAGGACTGGAACAGTGGCTGCATTGACCTAAGCTGAAGTCCTTACCATGCCCCACAAACCCCTGCCTTCATCTCTGTGAGTACCCATCACTGGCTCACTGCAGCCACGCTAGCTTCCTCGCTGTTCCGCCAGCCTGCTACAGGGCCTTTGCTCCTGCGGTCTTTCTGTCTGGAGTATTCTGACTCCCATCCCTCAGCTCCCCTGTACATTTGCTCCAATCTCAGTTTCTCTGATGACTGTATTTAGTATTGCAGCCACTCCCTCAGCACGCAGCTCTCCCAATTCTTCTGCTTTTCTGTTTTTCCACGGCACATACTCCTTTTAACCCTCTCTCTGGTTTACTTATGTGCTATACCAACCATCTGTCTCCTGTGCCCCTCATGCACCTCTCCCACTAGTGTTAGAGCTCTGGGAATGTGGGGTCTTCTTTTTGTTCATCCCTGTATCCCATGTATCAGTAATAGTGCCTGGTGGATAGTACATGCTCAGTAAACACTGGTCAAATAAGTGAATTCACCTGAGCCAATATGACACTTTGGTTTAGAACTTGAAAGGTGCTCAGTTGGTTGAGAAGGATTTATCAGACTGTGAATGATTTTTAATTATTTTTAAGTTAGTATACTGTATTTTTAAAAATAGTAACAAATTTGTGTCAGCAGCAGCTCCGTCCCTCCAGGGGCTCAGACCAAACATCTCAAGAACATCCTTACCTCCTCACTTTCTCTCACTCCCACATCCAGTCCCTCTGGAAATTTCCAATGGTTCTGTTCTGTGGTACAGTGATTTATAATCAGAAATATATTTTTGGCTTTGTCCCATTTCTGGCACAGAGCTCTTAAAACCCTTGGAATATCATAAGTGATAAGAGTGATAAAGGTCTTGGGCCCTTGGCTGGCTCAGTCAGAGAAGCATTCACCTCTTGATCTCAGGGTTGAGTTTGAGCCCCACGTTGGGTGTAGAGATTACTTAAAAATAAAATATTTTTAAACAGATTTTATTTATTTATTCATGAGAAACACACAGAGAGAGGCAGAGACACAGACAGATGAGAAGTAGGCTCCTCGCAGGGACCCCGATGTGGGATCCGATTCCTGGACCCACCAGGATCACAACCTGAGCCAAAGGCAGACGCTCAACTGCTGAGCCCCCCAGGCATCCCAAAAATAAAACCTTAAAAAAAAAAAAGAGTGATAAAGGCGTCTTGATATTCATAACAAGCACCTTTCAATCACCCCTGAGCTTATATTAATGAGGGAACTTTTGGAAAGCACAGAAGGTTGGGGGCTGGTTATCCAGCAAAACAGTTATGTGATTGGTGGAGGACTGGAACTTTTGATCCCTACCCATCCCAGGCTCCAGGGAGGGGAAAGGGGCTGGAGATTGTGTCAGCCCTCAGTGGCCAGTGATTTAATCAAGCTTGTCTATGTCAGGATCCCTGGGTGGCACAGCGGTTTGGCGCCTGTCTTTGGCCCAGGGCGCGATCCTGGAGACCCGGGATCGAATCCCACATCGGGCTCCCGGTGCATGGAGCCTGCTTCTCCCTCTGCCTGTGCCTCTGCCTCTCTCTCTCTGTGACTATCATAAATAAATAAAAAATAATTAAAAAATAAAAATAAAAAAATAAACTGTCCTTTAAAAAAAAAAAAAAAAAAAAAAAAGCTTGTCTATGTCATGAAGCCTCCATAAAAAACCAAAAGGATTAGGTTCAGAGAGCTTCCAGGTTGGTGAACCAAATGCATCTGAATGCGGAGTCCCACACTGCAGAAACAGAACCTCCTGTGTTGGGGTCTTACCCTTTGTATCTCTTCATCTAGCTATTGATTTGTATCCTGTGATATCTTTTATAGTAAACTGATAAACTAGTAATTAAACTGATTCCCTAAGTTCTGTGATCTGCTCTAGCAAACTACCGGGACAGGAGGAAGGGATTATGAGAACCTATCTATGACTTATAGCTGGTCCCCCAGAAGCACAGCTGATAACCTGGACTTGGGACTGGCAGCAAAGGGTCAGGGAGGCAGTCTTGTGGGACCAAGCCCTTAAGCTGTGGGATATGATGCCATCAGCAGGTGGAGTGTGGGGGACAATATGGATCTTGTTCTCAAAGAACTGTGTTTGTACATTTTGACCTGCCCTCAGTTCCCACCACCACCAAAGGACTAAGCACCAAGGCTTGCTTTTGTGTCAACCCCCTCAGAGCTGTCCCAGGGCTGGGGCCACTTCCTGGGCAGCATCTGTCAGAAGCAGTAAAGACATCTGCTACTCACAGCCATCTGGGGCAGATGGCAGAGTAAAGCCAAAAAAAAGGACATGAGGACATGAGGATGGAATCAAGATGGGATACTAGAAAAAAAAAAAAATCAAACACAAAAGAAAGCAGTAATGGAGGACTTACAGAACAATACAGATACAAGAAAAAAATAGTTGTGTGCATCTCTCAGCAAATGTTCCTCCAACCTTAACTATGGCCAGACACTAGAGACTTAACATCCAGAAGCTGGGATTGTCCCCAGGGATGCATTATCTCCCGAGCACATCAGTGTGTGATAATATGTAGATTATTGCCAACCAGGGATACGCACCCGAGGTTCAGAGTTTTTACTACGGTGTCATCAGGTAGGAGTGATTGATTGAATCATTGGCCACAGGACGCCTGGGTGGCTCAGCGGTTAAACGTCTGCCTTCGGCTCAGGGCGTGATCCTGGAGTCCTGGGATCGAGTCCCGCATCGGGCTCCCTGCATGGAGCCTGCTTCTCCCTCTGCCTATGTCTCTCCCTCTCTCTCTGTGTGTCTCTCACAAATAAATAAAATCAGAAGAAAAAAGAAGAATCATTGGCCACATGAATCTGTCTTCAGATCTGGAGGTTGGGCTGATATCACATGTCTCAGCTTCTGCCATCTGATCACATGGTTGGCCTTTCTGGTGTGGCCCGACCCAGAGTCATCTCTGAGCATAAACAAGGGGCCCACCATGAGTCATCAAGTCAGCATAAGCTACCCAGTGCGGTCTGAGGTTCCCACCATGAGTAGCCAACACAGTCCTATCGGGAAATCCCAAGGGTTTAGAGGTTACCTCCCATGAGCCAAGACAGAGGACAGACCTCTCTTTGGGTAATCCTTCACTATATAGTGTTACACCTCAATTTAAAATGTATCAAAATAATAACACCACATCTAGGCCAATTGCAATAAAACCTAGACATCAAAGAAATAGAAATGACTTTAAGATCAGCTGGGATAAAAACAAGAATCATACTGACCACTGGCATTCCAAAAGCAACATTGGAAGTCAGAAGACAGGGAATTGCATCTTCAACCTACTGATTTTAAAAAACCAAAGTCAACTTTGCACTGAAAACAGTTTTCAAAACATAGCAAAAGGAAGATATTTCAGGCAAATAAAAACAGAGTTTGCCACCAGCAAACCCACCTCAAAAAAATTCTAAAGGATGTTCTTCAAGCAGAACAGAAGAGAAGTGATCCCAGAGGGAAGGGTTGAGAACCAAAACAGAATATTAAGTGAAAAAAAGTGGGTAAATCCAAATGAATGAATTTGAAATACTCATAATAATGCAATGTATTATGAGGTTTAAGAACAATTTAGAACTCATTTTCTTAAAAAGTAGTATGGTGGCCAGAGTTCAGCAGATGTCTCTCGAGCATAGAAGGCAGCCCAGCTCCTGAGGTTTATAAGTTGGGTAGGGTATGTGATGTGAGAAACCTAAGTCCAGCAACCACTGTATGATCTCCTTGTGGCCGACACTCAAGAGGGCAGAGAGCATGACATGAGCTGGACTCTGCAGGGGGATCACTGCGGGAGCCCCAGTGAAGGCAAAGGCTGGGGCTGGGGGGCTGTGTACAGAGAAGCAGCCTCTTAGCACAACTGGTTTCTGTGAAAATGGAAGACTCTGAGCTTACAAGATATTGCGTGTCAGGAGTGGTTTTGCAACTGGCCACGTGACCTCCCCCAAGCGCTAAACTTGTCTGGGGGGACTGGACCGGCTCTGCTTGCATTCTGAGCCCAGTGCAGGTGTGTGGCACTCCCACACCCCACTGACAGTGTACAGGGAAGTGTGCCTTTTTTTTTTTTTCAAAGGAAGAAGTCATGTTTTAGCACAGAAGAAGGGTTAGAACCAACCTGAGCATCCCGGTCATCTCAGGACGCAACATGTCTGTTACATAATTCTGGATACTTCTCTCTAGCCTCAGAATAATTCCTCAGTTAAAAATATTTTCTCTGGGCAGCCCAGGTGGCTCAGCGGTTTGGCGCCGCCTTCAGCCCAGGGCGTGATCCTGGAGACCCGGGATCAAGTCCCGCGTCGGGCTCCCTGCATGGAGCCTGTTTCTCCCTCTGCCTGTGTCTCTGCCTCTCTCTCTCTCTGTCTTTAATAAATAATAAATAAAATCTTTAAAAATAAATAAATAAAAATATTTTCTCAACAATGCTAATTATTAGAGGGAAATGCAGATCAAACCCGCAGTGAGGTACCACTTCACATGTTTTAGGATGACTATTATAAAAAAAAAAACAAAAACAAAGAAAATCACAAGTGTTACGAGGACATGGAGGAAAGGGAGCCGTCTTGCCCTGGGCCAGTGGGAATGTGGGAACATGGGAACATGAAGTGAGGCAGCCACTGTGGGAGACAGCACGTTCGAATTTCCTTCCTTTTTTGAGACAGAATAATATTTCCTTGTGTGCTTAAATCACATTTTGTTTACCCATTCATTCATCAATAGACACTTAGGTTAGCGGTTGTGAATCGTGCTGCTGTGAACATGGGTGTACACATACCTGTTCAAGACCCTGCTTTCAATTCCTTTGGGTGTCTACCCGAAAGTGGAATCACTGGGGGCGCCTGAGTGGTGCAGTCGGTTGGGCATCTGAACTCTTGGTTTCAGCTCAGATTGTGATCTCAAGGTCGTGAGATAGGCTCCGGGTCAGGCTCCATGGCCAGCAGGGAGTCTGCTTGAGATGCTCTCTCCCTCTCCACCACTCCCACTTGTGAGCGCTCTCTAAAATAAATAAGTCTTGAGCAGCCTAGGTGGCTCAGCGGTTTAGCGCTGCCTTCAGCAGGGTGTGGTCCTGGAGACCGGGGATCGAGTCCCACATCCGGCTCCTGCTTGGAGCCTGCTTCTCCCTCTGCCTGTGTCTCTGCCTCTCTCTCTTTCTCTCTCTCTGTGTCTCTCATGAATAAATAAATAAAATATTTTAAAAAATAAAATAAGTCTTTTTTAAAAAAGGAAGTGGAATTGCTGGATTAAATGGTAATTCTGGGTTTCATTTCTCGAAGACCCTCCATATAGTTTTCCATAGCAGCACCATTCTACATTCCCAGCAGCAGCACACCAGGCTTCTAACTAATCTCCATCCTCACCAACCCTTACTATTTTCTTTGCTCCTGTCGTTTTTATTCTAGCCATCCTGATGGGCATACGATGGGTGATACCCGTCTGTGTCAGCCTGATAATTTTGAAAGCATTTTAAGTCCGTAGCAGCTTTTTAAATTTTTTTTTATTTATCTAAGAAAGAGAGCATGTGAGCAGGAGGAGGAGCAGAGAGAGAGGGAGAGAGAGAATCTCAGGCAGACTCCCTGCTGAGCACAGAGCCTACACAGGGCTTGATCTCTCGACACTAGGATCATGACCCAAGCTGAAATCGAGTCAGACACTCAACTGACTGAGCCACCCAGGTGCCCCAAACTGCAGGGTGAGGTTTATGGGATTATTTCAAAAGCCTACACCCAACAGCTAACTGTTTTCAGGAGAAATAGGGAGACTTCAGAGCACCACTGTATCAGCAAAGCCACAGATTAGCAAACCCACTGAGATGAAACAAAGCTGCAGACCTTACATGTGCCTCAACAAAGACCAGCACAGCCCTTACAGGAGATGATGAGAACTTCCCCTAGATAGCTGTCCCTAGAGTAAAGTTTCACTGCTCACACCACAACTGGTCAGAACTTAGCTGGACTTGAAAAATGGAAAACTATGAAAGTTCTAGCATCAATAACAACCAGAGCAGCGAGCTTCTCAGAGAACCCCTCCCTGTTTCTGATTCAAAGGATGATGAGAATTTCAAATGCTCTTTCACTTAATTATTTGCTCTGATGGGTTAGAGGCAACTACAGTGTTTGAGGACACAGTTCACCCAAGATCACTCTTATTGCTTTTTTTTTCTTTTTTAATATTTTGTTTATTTGACAGAGTGAGAAGGTGAGAGAACAGAAGCAGTGGGGAGGTGCAGAGGGAGAAGACCCCGCTGAGTAGGGAGCCTGATGTGGGGCTCCGTCCCAGGACCCTGAGATCATGACCAGAGCCAAAGGCAGACAGTTAACTGACAGAGCGCCCCAGGTGTCCCAAGACCGCCCTCATTTCTGGTGTCAGTTATAAATTGAGGTTTCCTTGAGACTGCCTTCCTCCCAGAACTGACTAGAAGCTCTTAACATCCACAGCTACAGCTTATTCCAGGGGAAGGATGGTACAGACTGCGAAGAGCTGAGGCAGAAGCGCACAGCGCAGCTTCTGTTGTTCTCCCCCCATGCAGACAGGACAGCTTTACTCTCTCAGCTTCGATGTGTGATGCAACCCAGAGTATCATCAGTCAGGGACGCTCACCCACGCACAGGGTCTGAGTGTGTATGGGGCACTATCATGTGGGCACAGTCAACCAATTGGTGGATTGCCCACAAGGTCAATCTCAGCCTCCTGATGCACAGATACCACGTGATCCAAAGCCCCCTCTCAGATCATACTGTGGGTCTCTCTGGCCCCCAGCCAAAGTCATACCACTGGACTATCCGGTGTGACCCAAGGCTTCCCTGCAAACAGAGACCCTCCTCCGCGGCATGACATATCAGAGATTACCTCCCAGAAGTGGGGGACAAAGGCCAGACCTCTTTTTGGAGAAGATGAAACTCTAATACACAGGTTCCCAGTCCATCTCCAGGAAATGGTGAAGTGCAGGAGGGTAGGAACCAGAACATCTTGGTCTCTCAGGGCGAGGGATTTTGTTGGATGCAAAGAGTGAGGACTACCAAAAAAGGAAATTCTTCCAGTATTGAAATATTTGGGTCATCGGGGCACCTGGGTGGCTCAGTGGTTGAGCATCTGCCTTGGGCTCAGGTCATGATCCTGGGGTCCCAGGATTGAGTCCCACATCAAGCTCCCCCCAGGGAGCCTGCTTCTCCCTCTGCCTGTGTCTCTGCCTCTGTGTGTGTGTGTCTCTCATGAATAAATAAATAAAATCTTTAAAAAAATATTTGGGTTATCATCAAGTGAGAGGGTATGAATGGGGCTCTGCCTTCAGGGCTGCCTCCTGAGCTACTGGGAGAGAAGGCTCTTCCTCTCAACATGATGGTCACTGCGCTGGAGTGAACACTGAAGTCCCTGGAATCCATATGTTGAAATCCTAACCCCCAATGTGATGGTATTAGGAGGGAGGGCCTTTGCTAGGTGATTAGATTGTGAAGGTGGAACTTTTGGAATGGCATTAGTGCTCTTATAAAAGAGATCCAGGGGAGCTTTCTTGCCTTCTTACCTCTAAGTGAAGGTACACCAAGATGACAGCCATCTACAGGCCAAGAAGAGAGATCTCACCAGAACCTGACCTTCCTACCACGTTGATCATGGACTCCCCAGCCTCTATAAGAAATTAATTTCTTACTATAAGCCAGACAGTCTGCAGCATTTTCTTATAACAGCCTGAAGGAATAAGACCATACTTGGCTATACCCACCATGCCCTGCCTCTCCTGAGCTCTCAGGTTGTCTTCTCAACTGTAGCCCCACAAAAGAGCTCCCCCCAAAAAGTTCTTTCTTCTCCCTAAGAGCAGAAGGGCCCCAGGGACAGAGATTGGGCTCCTCACAGGGTCCGCTACTCAGGCTGACTGGCTTTGGGCAAATCACAACTTCACTGGGCCTCAATTCCAGGGGCTGGGCTAGAATCACCTTTCTTGGGCCATGGGGCATGTGTCAGTCTTGGCATGGGAGACACTTAGAAGGTTTCAGTGCTGTGAGGGGTCTGTGTCCTTTGAAGTTTGTGCTGTGTTCCTTATCACCTGTCCCCCTGGCTGATGTCCCCGTGTATTGAGGTTGTGGCCACAGGGCTATCTTAGTAGCTTCAACAGATAACAGTGTCCAGCTAGAGTGCATTTCATCACTGATTTCTAAAATTAATTTTTATTTTTTTATTTTTTATTTTTTTTAAAGATTTTATTTATTTATTTACTCATGAGAGACACAGAGAGATAAAGAGGCAGAGACATAGGCAGAAGGAGAAGCAGGCTCCATGCAGGGAGCCTGACATGGGACTCGATTCCCAGTCTCCAGGATCAGGCCCTGGGCTGAAGGCAGCGCTAAAACACTGAGCCACCTGGGCTGCCCCTAAAAGTAATTTTTTAAAAACATGGTTAAGGGGTGCCTGGGAGACTCATTGGTTAAGCATCTGCCTTTGGTTCAAGTCATGATCCCAGGGTCCTGGGGTTGAGCCCCATGTTGGGTTCCCCTGCTCAGCGATGAGCCTGCTTCTCCCTCTCCCTCTGCCTGCTGTTCCCTCTGCATGTACTCTGTGTGTGTGTGTGTGTGTCAAATGAATGGATAAAATCTTTTTTAAAAAATCATGGTTAAATATATATAACATAACATTTATCATCTTAACCATTTTTAAGTGCCCGGTTCAGTGGCATCAAGTACACTCACATTGTTTTGCAACCATCTCCACCATCTGTCTCCAGAACTTTTCCATCCTCTGAAGCTGAAACTGTGTCACCAGGAAACACTGACTCCCCGTCCCCAACCCCAGCCCCTGGCACCCGCCATATACTTCCTGTCTCTATGGATGTGTACATATCCTTCATACTTCATAGAAGTAGAGTCACACAGCACTTTTCCTTTTTTGTAACTAGCTTCTTTCACTCAGCGTAATATCTTCAAGACTCATCCATGTTATGTTAGATTTTCCTTTTTAAGGCTGAATAATATTCCACTGTATGGATGGACTATCTTTTGTTTATTCATTCATCCATCAATGGACACTAAGGTAGTTCCCACTTTTGGGCTACTGTGAGTAATGCTGCTGTGAATACAAGTGTGCAATTTTCTCTTTCAGACCTTTCTTTCAGTACTTTTGAGGAAATACCTGGACATGGATTCTTGGATCATACAGCGATTCTATTTTGAATTATTCCAGAAGCTGCCATATTGTTTTCCATAGTGGCCATTATCACATCTGTTTTTACTGTTCTCTTGTAATTAGAGCAAGTGGTGCTGGCTGCCATGTATAATAATGGTAGAAATTTTTTTTATAAGCTTCATTAGATAAAACAGTGAACCCCCTGAAATAAAATTAAAATCTGCTAAAAAATCTGGGTGTTGAGGCATATCCCAGCTGCTCTGACTTTGCTTCTGGTGGAGTTGTAGGCTGAATGTGAATTTTCAAGGTGGACTTTTTTTGTTTTTGGCTTTCAACGTGTTTTCTTTTGCTAATGGTACAAATACTTCTGTTTTCTCCTGCTGTTAATCTGGAACAAACCTTCAACAAGGGGGTGGACTGGAAGATTTTTCTGACATTCTTTCTGGTGATCTTACATCTTCCCTCTTCATGGTGTTTCCAGGAGATATTTGCTGGTCTATCATTAAAAACACAAAATAACATGGACTTTGTAGCAGTCACATAGCCTAGGAACTGCTGGCATATTAATTTCTTCACACCCGTTTTGCCAGGATAATAGCTAGCAAGATTGCAGCTAATAGAACCAGTCCCAGCTGTCTCCATGGTAACATTGTACCGTACCAATGTCACCTTCATCCCGCCAAAAACATGGTTCATAGGGCCAGTCCCAGTCGTCTCCATGGTAACATTGTACCCTATCAACATCACCTTCATCCCTCCAAGGACATGGTTGCACAGAGATCAAGGTAGAGCCAGGAGGAGGAAAGATACTACTATATTTTTAAATCTCTACTTACACCGTTTCCATCTCTATAGATGAAGTTAACAATATTTAAAAGCAGAAAGGCTTATAATGGGCTTTGACATTTTTATAAGGCAGCATTTTAAAGCAGAGTATCATGGAGCAATGGTCTCAAACTGTACAGGCAAAAGCATTCTCCTGACCACATGATGAAGTAGAATGAGACTTCAGGTATGGTCTCAAGAGCAGAGACTGCTAGGAATCATACTCTGAAAAAGAGTAGCATTATGATGACAAGAAATCTAAATATAATCTATGGCCACCAGGATCTAATGCCTGGGATCCAGTAAGTATCAATCATTGTTCAATGTATGGGCAGGATTTCACATTTGTAGCAACTTAGGTTGTCATTAGGTCATCTCAAAGACCTCTCTACAGAACATAAGGTACAAGATGTAGATTCATTCATTACTACAAATAATGACTATCGTCATCTATCCAGCCTCTTATAACAGAATACCACAGACTGGATGGCTTATAACCAACAGAAATTTCTAAGTTCTGAAGGCTGAGATATAGAAGATCAAGTCCTCAGCAGATTTGATTCCTGGTGAAGATTCATTGCCTTCTTATAAAAGTATTCTTATTGTGTCCTCACATGGTAGAAAGAGGGGAAGAGAGAGCTCCCGTGCGCCACAAATCCCATTCATGAGAACTCTCCTCTCATGATCTAATCACCTTCTGAAAACCCTACCTCCTAACGTCATTACGGTGGGGATTAGGATCTCAACATAGGAATATTGAAGGAATACAGACAAAGATCATAACATTGAACATTGGCTGAGTGTGTAGTACATGCCAGGCACCAGAGAGGTGGTAGTGAACAAGAGAGACAAATCTACAGTTCTTCAGACCTTCATCCAGTGGGGAAGATGGGCAGAAAAAAACATTAGTGAGTACTAGGGAGAAAGGCAAACAGGGCAAGAGGCTATAGAGTGATCTCAGACAGAGTAGCCAAGGAACACCTTCTTGAAAACATGATGCTGAGCAGAGCCCAGAGTGAGGGGATGGAGCCAGGCAGTAATATGGGAGGAGGGGAGCTTTCAGGCAGCAGAAACAGCAAGTGCAAAGGTCCTGAGGCATGACTGCACTTGATGTGCTTATGTTCAAGAAGAACTTGGAACTGCAGGAGCAAGTAAGGGGGGAATAGAAGACTATCCAAGGGGAGTTTTTAGGACATTATGAATACTTTGGTGGTTACTGGATAATCTATGCTGCCCTTATAGACACCTGGAAAGCATTTAGCAGATCTTGAGGGCTGAAGAAAAGTCCATCTTGATTTTCTTCTCTAATGTGTTATATGCTGAAAATTATTTTCCTTAGATGCTTTCAGAGTGTGATGGAGAGAATTTTTTGTTGTTGTTGTCTTGTTTTATTTTTAGGCTAAAGCACATGGTCTCACTTAACTTATGTCACTTAACAGAGTCTCTTGCCTCCTGGCCCTTGTATCCTTCTGTGTAACTAACTAACCCAGAAGTCCCAGGGTGACATGCTCCACAGAGGTGAACTATGTAGAAGCCATTGGTGAGGCAAGGAGGAACAATAGTTAAGACCTTCGGTTGAGCAGGACTGTTTGGGCCTGATTCAGGTCCTACCACTTCCTGTAAGAGGGGAACAAGGGAATGGCAAGAGTATCTGTATGAACAAAGTAGAAATATTAATAAAAAATATGAAAACCTAAAAAGAAACAAAAAAATTCTAATGCAGATTTGAGCAGCTTGAAGAAAGAATCAGCACAATTTAAGTTAGGGACAATAGTAATTATCGAATCTAAGGAAAAGAGAAGAAAGAAAAAGAAAGAAAGAGAAAGAAAGAAAGAAAGAAAGAAAGAAAGAAAGAAAGAAAGAGAGAAAGAAAGAAAGAAAGAAAGAAAGAAAGAAAGAAAGAAAGAAAGAAAGAAAGAAAGAAAGAAAGAAAGAAAGAAAGAAAGAAAGAAAGAAAGAAAGAAAGAAAGAAAAAAGAAAGAAAGAAAGAAAGAAAGAAAGAAAGAAAGAAAGAAAGAGAAAGAAAGAAAAACAGAACTTTAGGGACTTGTGGGAAACCATTAGGTAGACCAACATACTCCTTGTGGGAGTCCCAGAAGGAAAAGAATGAGAGAAAGGAGCAGAAATAATAGTTGTAAACATCCCATATTTGATGAAACAAACATAAAGCTCAATAAACTCCCAAGAGGATGAACTCAAAGAGACCCACACTGGGACGCCTGGGTGGCTCAGTGGTTGAGCGTCTGCCCCTTTGGCTCAGGACATGATCCCAGGGCCCCGGGTTTGAGTCCTGCATTGGGCTCCCTGTGAGGAGCCTGTTTCCCCCTCTGCCTATGTTTCTGCCTCTCTCTCTGTGTCTCTCATGAATAAATAAATAAAATATTAAAAAAAGAGAGACCCATACCAAGACATATTATAACCAAACTATTTTTTTAATATTTTATTTATTTATTCATGAGAGACACAGAGAGAGGCAGAGACACAGGCAGAGGGAGAAGCAGGCTCCACGCAGGGAGCCCGACACGGGACTCGATCCCGGATCTCCAGGATCAGGCCCTGGGCCGAAGGCAGGCGCCAAACCGCTGAGCCACCCAGGGATCCCTATAACCAAACTATTGAATGCCAAACACAGAAGGAATCTTGAAAGCAGCAAGACAGAAGCAACTCATCACATACAAAAGATCCTCCAGATCATAGCAGATTTCTCATCAGAAGCTTTGAAGGCGGGATCCCTGGGTGGCGCAGCGGTTTTGCGCCTGCCTTTGGCCCGGGGCGCGATCCTGGAGACCCGGGATCGAATCCCACATCGGGCTCCCGGTGCATGGAGCCTGCTTCTCCCTCTGCCTGTGTCTCTGCCTCTCTCTCTCTCTCTCTCTGTGACTATCATAAATAAATAAATATTAAAAAAAAAAAAAAAAAGAAGCTTTGAAGGCCAGAGGCAGTGTTCTGATATATTCAAAATACAAAATGAAGAAAAGTGTCAACCAAGAATCCTACATCTGGCAAAACTGTCCTTCAAAAGTAAAAGAGGAGTGAAGACATTCCCAGACAACAAAAGTTAAGGGAGATCTTCACGACTAGACCTACCTGCAAGACTTGCTCCAGGGAGTCCTGCAGGGTGAGTTGAAAGGACAAGAACTCAAAGCTATGTGGAGACATAAAGAGCTCAATGAAGAGAAATACATGGCTGATTATAAAAACTGGTATTCTTGTTACTACAATTTTAACTCTATTGTTTGTTTTCTACATATTTTAAGAGGCTAATGTGTTCCACAAATTACTGGTTTATGTTTTTGGACACCCAATGTGTGAAGATATAATTTGGGGACACCAACAATTGAAAGAAGTGGGAATGGAGCTGTGAAGGAGCCCAGTGTTTGTTTGTTACTGTTGTTAAGCTGGGATAAATCCAAATTAGTGTTATAACTTCTGGATGTCAAATGTAATCCCCAGGGTGATCACAAAGAAAATTTAAACATTTCACTACCATGGGGCACCTGGGTGGCTCAGTGGTTGAGTGTCTGCCTTCAGCTCAGGATGTGATCCCGGGATCCTGGGACTGAGTCCCATATCGGGCTCCCCACAAGGAACCTGCTTCTCTCTCTGCCTGTGTCTCTGCTTCTTTCTGTGTGTCTCTCATGAATAAATAAATAAATTTTTTTAAGAATAAATGTTCCACTACCAAAAAATTAAATATAAAACAGGCAGAAGATAAGGGACAAAGTAGCAATGTGACAGAAGTCAGTCCTCTCATTAGTCAGCCCTGAACAGGAAGGAAATTCCACCCACTGCTACGTGGACAGACTCAAGGACATCATGCTCCGTGAAGAAAGCCATTTGCAGAAAGACAAATACTGTCTTATTCCACTCATGAGATCCCTAGAAGAGTCAAACTCACAGAGTCCAAAAGCAGAATGATGAGTGGCTGGATGTGTGCGAGGGGATGGGGAGTCAGTGTTTCATGGGGACAGAATCAAACAGTTGGGGAAGATGGAAAAGTCCTAGGGATGGACAGTGGTGAAGGCTGCAAAGCCATGTGAATGTACTTAATGCCACTTAAAAATGATTGCAATTGTGATTTTTTTTCTTTCTTTCTTTTTTTTTTTTTTTTTTAGAGTGGAAGAGAGAGCAAGGGGAGGGGCAGAGGGAGAGAGAATCTTAAGCAGTCTCCATACCCAGAGTGGAGTCCGACACTGGGCTTGATCTCACAACTCTGAGATCATGACCTGAACCAAAATCAAGAGTCTGACTGTTAACTGACTGAGCCACCCTGGTGCCCCTATGATTGTAAATTTCATGATTGTAAATTTCACGTATATTTCACCACAATAACGAAAAAGTATATGAGAAATTTTTAAATGAGCTATCAAACCATGCAAAGACGTGGAGGAACTCTAAGCACATATTTCTTTTGCTTTAGTGAAAGATGCCAGTCTGGGAACATTCTCTACTATATGATTCCAACCATACGACATTCTGGGAAAAGACAAAACTTTAGAGACAGAAAAAGATCCGTAGTTGCTGGCAGATGTAGATGAACAGTAGATTTTTAGGGCAATGAAACTATTTTGTATAGGACTATAATGGTGGGTCTGTGCCATTATTTTCAACGTCCATAGAATGTCCAACACCAAGAGTGAGCCCTGATGTAAATTGTGGGCTTTAGTTAGTAATGTATCAATATTGCTTCATTCTTTATTCTTCATCGGACACTAATGCAAAATGTTAGTCATGGGGGAATGGGGAGGGGAGTGGGAATATGGACACTCTTTGTACTTACTGTTTAATTTTTATGTAAAACTTAAACTGCTCTGTAAATTAAAGTCTATGAATTTTTACAAAATGCATGTCCCATCCCAACTGCCTATGACCAAGTCCAGGGCCCCCGGTCCAGTGACACTTCAGTCTTAGCTGACACTGTTTCCTCTGCTTAGATGCCCACACTTAACATTTGAGGTTCCCCCATTCCTAGGCTGAGTCCTCCAGCAGTCACTGGTCTTTGACTTTGTGATCACTGGTCTTCCCAGCTTCTGGAGGAGGGTGGTGATCTAGGCAAGATGTTGTGTGAGGGTCTAAGGAACCCAAGTACTGTGGACAGGGATGAGAGCTGTATTTTTTTTAAGTCCTTTTTTAGGTTAATTGATCTTTAACCAGATCACCAGAATGATCACCAGATTCACCAGAATGAGCTGATGTTGTTTCCCTTAAAAGGGAATGAGGGAAAGAGACCAGGAAATAAGAAATGGAAAGGAGGGGATCCCTGGGTGGCTCAGCGGTTTAGCGCCTGCCTTTGGCCCAGGGCGAAATCCTGGAGACCTGAGATCGAGTCCCATATCGGGCTCCTGATATGGAGTCTGCTTCTCCCTCTGCCTCTGTCTCTGCCTCTGTCTCTCTCTGTGTGTCTTTCATGAATGAATAAATAAATAAAATCTTAAAAAAAAAGAAATGGAGAGGAATTAAAAGACAGTTTCCACAGGAACATTTAAATGGCTTTAAATGCTGAACCTGCCCTCAACAGGATTCAGTGTGTAATAATTCATCGTGAATTAATCATTAAAAACCTATTTGTAAGCATAAAATTTCTGTCTCTTATCATCCTAAGCCCTTAATAAACAAACTCTTAAAATTCTATCAGTTAATTAACTTGAATTTAAATAAAACAAAAAAAAATCAATCAGTATTTTGGCAACAGGCACTATTTCCCTACAGAGCCTCAACAACAAAAGGTGAAGACAAGGGGGGTGCATTGCTCTGGTGGCCGGTCACACCTGCATCTGAATCCACCAGGGAGCCCTGCGCACGTGAGAAAGCAGCTCTGTCAGTAGCTGGCAGCAGCCCCTCAGCTCAGTGAGGCCACTCTGTACAGGGGTCCCTCAGACCAAAGAGAAACTACGTGATTCCCAAGCCATTCCCCACTCTTCTTAGACCCTGATTTCTCATTAAACCAGACAAAAGCATCATTGGGCAAAAAGATGGTGGCATTGCACTCATGGGAAATCAGGACTTGGGGCTACTTTTTCTCCCGGCTCCCCCAACTGCCAAGCTTATCTCTACAGATGGCAGATCCAGCTGGCACTTCAGTTAGCAAACTTTTTTGGGTGAGATTGTGGACAAACCCCCTTAAATGCTGAGGGAAGAAAAATCTCAATTCCAAGGAAAACAACTAGTCATGAAGCTCTGGTTTTTATTCCAAAGGAAGCAAACTGAACTTTCCCCTCCAGGTGGTTTCCAGATCAGCCTTAGTTCAAGGCAAAGACCAGATCAACCCTAGCACTGGGAACAGTGCTTTGGAACAAAGGGGGAAATGGTTTCTACCAACCTGGGTAGAGAGAAAGGGGGAATCTGGCTCCCTCTCGTGGTCACCATGTGTCACACACTCGTTGGCGGCCCCGCTTCATTGCCACCTGCCATCATCATGCACCAAGTCCTCTCTGAGGTCACCAGCACATCTTTCAGTAGGTGCATAAATATACCGTGGTCATCCAAATAGACAAATATATAGAGATAGAGATAGAGATAGAGATAGAGATAGAGATAGAGATAGAGATAGAGATAGAGATAGAGATAGAGTTAGAGATGATAGAGATAGAGATAGAGGTAGAGATAGAGACAAAAAATATATATGGAGAGAAAGAGAATCTATAGAGACAGTGAAAAGATCAGGGGTTGCAGGGGAGATACATGAGCAGAGCATAGCAGAGTTTTATGACAGTGAAATTATTCTGGATCATAGTAATGGATACGGGATCTCATGCCTTTGGCAAAACCCATAGAATGTTCAGCACAAAAACTAAACCCTAATGTAAACTATGGACTTCAGTTAATAACGTATAAATATTGCTTCTCCAGTTGTAACAATGTTCCCCACTAATGCAAAGTAATAGGGGAAACTAAGAGGTGGAGCAGAGGGGATTTATGAGGATCTTCTGTACCATACACTCAATTTTTCTACAAACCTAAAATTGGGGTCTATTTTTTTCTGATGTCTATTTAAAAAAAAAAACTTCATTTGATGCATAATATAAAAACTGATACAGAAAACAAGTACTGCATGAAACCAGTTATAGGAGGTCCATAGAGGATCTATACAGAGATCTACAGAAAGTAGATGGTGGGTGCCAGAGTTGGGGAAGGGGAAAATGAGGAGTTCATGTTTAATGGGGATGGGTTTCAGTTTGTGGGAAGATGCAGAGTTTGGGAGGTGGATGGTGTGGACGGTCAGTCAACAACATGAATGTGCTTAATGCCACTGAAATGTATGCTTTGAAATGGCTAAGATGGGGGGGCACCTAGACGGCTCATTGGGCTAAGACTTAATTTCAGCTCAGCTCATGATCTCAGGGTTGTGAGGTCGAGTCCCACGTTGGGCTTTGTGTGGGGGGTGGAGCCTGCTTAAGATTCTCTTCCCCCTTCCTCTCCCTCTGCCCTTCTCCCCCCTCTAAAAAAATAAAATATAAGTAAATGGCTAAGATGGTAAATTTTATGTGATGTGCATTTTACCACAATTTTTTGAAAGATGCTTAGAGGGGGGAAAAGATGGTATAATTCTTTGAAGACACTATGGGAAAAACCCTTTCTAGGGCAGCCCTGGTGGTGCAGCGGTTTAGCACCGCCTGCAGCCTGGGGTGTGATCCTGGAGACCTGGGATCGAGTCCCACATTGGGCTTCCTGCATGGAGCCTACTTCTCCCTCTGCCTGTGTCTCTGCCTCTCTCTTCGCTCTCTCTGAATGAATGAATAAATAAATCTTAAAAAAAAAAAAAAAAACTTTCTATAAAGGTTTTTTTTTTTTTTTGAGATTTCATTTATTTACTTGAAACCAAGAGATAGAGCACAAGCAGGGAGTAGAGGAGAAAGCAGGCTCCCCACTGAGCAGGGAGCCTGATGCTGGGCTCGATCCCACGACCCTGGGATCATGGCCTGAGTCAAAAGCAGCTACCCAACCGACTGAGCCACCCAGGTACCCCAGGAAAAACCCTTTCTAAAGTTAGCATGGGAAAAACCTTTCCAACTGTGGCTCTAGAGCTACAAGATTAAATATTGATAAACTCAACTATATGAAAATAAACTTTGGGGCTCCTGGGTGGCTCAGTTGGTTAAGCATCTGCCTTTGGCTCAGGTCATGATCTCAAAGTCCTGGGATCAAGCCCCTCCTGGGGCTCCCTGCTCAGCGGGGAGCCTGCTTCTCCTCCTTCTACTGCTCCCCCTGCTTGTGCTGTCAAATAAACAATTTTGTGTTTTTTTTTTTAATAAACAGGGGCACTTGGGTGGCTCAATGGTTGAGCATCTGCCTTCAGTTCAAAGTGTGATCCCGGGACCCTGGGACCGAGTCCCACATCGGGCTCCCTGCATGGAGCCTGCTTATCCCTCTGCCTGTGTCTCTACCTCTCTCTCTCTGCCTCTCATGAATAAATAAATAAAATCTTAAAAAAAAAAAAAAAAAAAGGAGACCCCAGAGAGCTCCCGTGTCCCTTCCACCACGTGAGGGCACAGCAAGAAGTGTCTACAATTCAGGAGAGAGCCCTGGCTCCGCCGGGCCGGCACTCAGGTCTCAGACTTCCAGCTTCCAGAACTCTTTGAGAAACAAACACCCGTTTTATAAAGCACTGGGTCTGTGGTATTTTGTCGGGACACCCTGAACGACCCGAGACAGAACCTCGCCCCGGGCCATTCCACACTTTAGCTACACCCTGGCGTCCACAGCTTCTCCGTGGGAACTCCGGTAAGGACCCCAGGCCCCGGGAGCCACCCACCCACCCCGAGGTCAGGTGCAACTTCCTGTGTCCCCACGGCCTTGCTGCCACTTGCTGTTGGCACATCTCTGCCAGATTGTGGTGACTCTCATGTGGCCAACTGGGATCCTTCTGGATGCTTGGCTGAGACCAATGAAAGAGGCTTCTGGTCCCCACTTAACCAATTCCACTGCCTCATCCGGGGCCTCACCAGCAGCCAGCAAGCAGGGCCCTCAAGGGCCGGCCTCTCCTCAATCAACAGCCCTCAAGTGCTTACGATTACGAAGATGGGGTGCCTGGGGGGCTCAGTTGGTTAAGCATCTGCCTTCAGCTCTGGTCATGATCTCAGGGTCCTGGGATCAAGTCCTGTATCGGGCTCCCTGCTCTTCAAGGAGTCTGCTTCTCCCTCTGCCCCTCCCCTGCTTGCTCTTTCTCTCAAATAAATAATAAATAAAATCTTTTTAAAAAACAAATACAAAGATCAATCATTGAACCAGCTTTTTGAAAGAAACCTGGTTAATTGACATTTCTTACCATATCCTGTTCAGGCAGGTCATACCGTTGGGGTATTCACCAAACAGCTTCCTTGGACAGATTTTTTTGTTGTTGTTCCACTGACCTTTACCTCCTGCCTTTGATGCTGTTAAAAAACAAGAATTATACCTTTAACAAGCTCCAGTAAAAGTCTAGGGGAAAATGTAAACTCAGGGGCACGGGGCAATGGGACCTAATTTCTTTTACTAATTTCAGTGTTGTTTTAATTTTATACAGGGGGCATATTGCCCTGGGGGAAGAGGAGAGTTCTATTCACAAGAGCCCAGAAGTGGAAACAACCCAGATGTGCAATATTTGAATAAGGAGTAAACCAGATGTGGTGGAGCCACACGGGGGACTATTAGTCACCCATAAAAAGGAATGAAATCCTGTCCTTGCTACAACATGGATGATCGTCGAAAACACTAGGCGAATAAGAGGTCAGACACCGAAGAGTCACGCAGTGTAGGATTCCATCTGTATGAAATATCCAGAGTCGGTAAATCCATAGAGACAAGCAGGCTGGGGATGGCCAAGGACCAGATGGCGGGGGGCATAGCAAGTGACTGCTTAGTGGGGGTGCTCTATGTGGGGGCGATAGAATGTTTTAGAAATAGAGGTGGTGGTCACACAATGCGAAGGTTCTGAGTACCACTGGATGGTACGCCTCGAAGGGGTTAGTTTGATGCTATGTGGGTTTCACCTCAATGAAAGTTAAAATAAACAGTTGACAAACGTGGAGCCTTACCCCTGCCAACCACCCTCGCACTTTCCCCCTGAGCTTTCCCCTTGTTTTCCTTGAGTAACAAGGTCAGTGGCGTGAGAGAAAGGGGCCG
This sequence comes from Canis aureus, assembly GCF_053574225.1. Lineage (NCBI taxonomy): Eukaryota > Metazoa > Chordata > Mammalia > Carnivora > Canidae > Canis > Canis aureus. The sequence continues at coordinate 51,513,204 of NC_135629.1, forward strand.
GGGGTGGAAGGTCTGGGACCTCCCTGACAGCGCAGCGGCTCCAAGGATGTTGTTTCGGCAGGTCCTCCGTGGCTGCAAGAGACATGTGGTGCCGGGTCCGCGGAGCCTAGGGAGTCCTTGGCCGTGTGCCTCGTCTGACCTCAGCTGACCTGGAAGGGCCATCCCCACAGGTATGGTTCCTAATAACAAGTGGCTGCTCTTCGTAACAGCTGCCAGGTGGGGAAAGGACACCGAGCCTTGCAGCTGCCCTCAGGGAAATCTTAAAAGGGCAAGGCCAGGACTTCTCCTCGGGATGGCAGCCGGTTCTCCAGAAGCTCCATCTGGTAGGTCATGATGCATCAGTGACAGCTTACGTGAGATGCCAGTGTCTCACGAGCTCCGTAAGGTACAGGAACAAAAGTGTTGGGCGGGGAAGCCCGGGTGGCTCAGCAGTTTAGCGCCGCCTGCGGCCCAGGGCGCGATCCTGGAGACCCAGGATCAAGTCCCATGTCGGGCTCCCTGCATGGAGCCTGCTTCTCCCTCTGCCTGTGTCTCTGCCTCTCTCCCTCTCTCTCTATGAATAAATAAATAAATCTTTAAAAACACACACACACAAAAGTATTGGGCAGCATTTCGAGGCCCCTGGTGACATCATTGATTCAGGCATTGAGCAAAAATCCTTAGATGAGAGGCACCTGGCTGGCTCGGTCGGTAGAGCGTGCTCCCTATTATCTCAGGGTTGTGAGTTTGAGCCCCACATTGGGTGTAGAGATGACTTAAATATATATTTTTTATATAAATATATTTTTAAAATCCTTTGGGGCACCTGGGTGGCTTGGTCAGTTACGCATCCAATTCGATCTTGGCTCAGGTCTTCATGTCTGGGTCATGAGTTCGAGCCCCGCGTTGGGCCCCGGGCATGGAGCCTACTTAATAAAAAAAGAGAGAGAGAGAGAGAGAGAGATGCCTGGATGGCTCAGCAGTTAAGTGTCTGTTCTCTGTTCAGGGTGTGATCCTGGGGTCCTAGGATCAAGTCCTGCATCCGGCTTCCTGAAAGGAGCCTGCTTCTCCCTCTGTGTCTGTGTCTGCCTCTCTCTCTGTTTCTCTGATGAATAAACAAATAAAATCTTTTAAAAAAATAGATGAAAGGCAGAAAGGAAATCTGACAGTGGGGGGCCCAGCCTGGACAGCCAGTCCTGGCATGTGTCCCAATGGGATGCAGTAGTAAGCCAGAGCACCCACTTGGGCATGCTGGAAGCTCTGGGAGCAGTGGTTTGGTGACTTGGCTGTTTAATGGCATCACCTGGGGAGATTTCAAAAGTGTGGTTGCCTAGGACCCTGCCCTGGACAGTGACTTCACTGGCCTGGTTAGGTCATACTCCCCAGGTGGACCCACTGTGCATCCTGAGTTGAGAGCTGGTTTGCAGGAACTGTAGGGACAAAGGAACAGTTGAATGGCACAACCAGCTGACAGATCCATATGTGGGATACAGCTCACAATGGCTAAACCCATTTCTGCTACAGGCCAAAGTATGGGGGTGGGGAGACTTCTCTAGGTTAAAAGGAAGTTAAAACAACTAAATACAATGTGCAGACCTTGTTTGGTGCTAGATTCAAACAGATCCAAATTTAAGAAGACACGTTGAGACTGTCAGAGAAATAGGATCATGGACTGGCTTCAGATGATTCCAGAGAATTACTGTGGATTTTGTTCAGCATGACAAGCATGTTGTCACTGTATAAAAAATTCACACTGTAGTTATAGGGGTGAATTGATGTGATGTCTGGGATTTACTTTAAAATACTCTAGCAGGGGACACCTGGGTGGCTCAGCAGTTGAGCGTCTGCCTTTGGCTCAGGGAGTGATCCCGGAGTCCCGGGATCAAGTCCCACCTCGGGCTCTTTGCATGAAGCCTGCTTCTCCCTCTGCCTGTGTCTCTCTGCCTCTGTGTGTGTGTATCTTATGAATAAATAAATAATCTTATAAATAAACAAACAAACTCTAGCAGGGTTTGTCTGGGTGGCTCAGTTGAGTAAGCACCGTAAGCATCTGCCTTTGGCTCAGGTCATGAGCCCATGGTCCTGGGATCAAGCCCCACATCAGGCTCCCTGCTTAGCACAGAGCCTGCTTCTCCCTCTCCTGCTCCCCCTGCTTGTGCTCTTTCTCTCTTTCTCTGTGTCAAATAAATAAATAAAAATTAAAAATAAAGCACTCTACCAAAGAGAAAATTAAGAAAGGACTCCTGACCCAAAGGTGGCAAAATCTTAACTGTTGTGTTGGGTGATGAATATGTATAGAGGCTCAAACGTACTTATGTGTTTGGAATTTTCCAGACAAAAGAGTTTTAGAGCTTTGTTAGCTGTTCTAAAACCTTGATGTCCTATTGGTGCTGCCTCTCCACTCAGGTGTCTCCCAAATTGGTACCTCTCATGTGACCAAATTTGGAAGAGAGTGATTGGCTGAGAGTTTTTAAGAAGCCACATGCTTGGGGTGCCTAGGTGGCTCAGTGGGCTAAGTGTCTGCCTTCTGCTCGGGTCATGATCCCAGGGTCCTGGGCTCTCTGCTCAACAGCCAGCCTGCTTCTCCCTCTCTTTCTGCCCCTCCCCTCTGCTTGTGTATGTGCACGTGCACACACACACACACACACACACACACACTCTATCTCTCTCATAAATAAATAAATCTTAAAAAAAAAGAAAGATGCCTGTTCATGCCCTTCTACCCGTGGTCACTTTTAGAGCCCCTGGCGTCAGGGTAGAGCAAGTCTAGAAGAGCCCACTATGCACACTCAGGTGATTACAGCTGAGCTTGCTCCAAAGCCTGGACTAAAGTGAGTCATGAGGCCCCTGGAGCACAGAATTTGGGTAGACGCTGCACTTACTGGACTAGAGAGGGAGTCCTCCTTAAAGCCTATGCCATAGGCACCTCGCTTGCCATACCCTAATCCAGGTCCTACTGCGTTGGATGCCTCAGTACAATTTCCAGGAAACTAGGGAACTGGACAAGGTCCCAGGGCGAAGCGGGTGTCACTGCCCATCCCCCGCACCCCACGAAGTCTCAAGGAGAGGACCAGGCCTCTTGCTGACAAGGTGGGTGCAGGTTCGAGCAATGTGGTCCCTCCCTACAGCCCTGACTTCAGCTACTACCCACCTACCATCTCTAAAGAGCAGTGTGTGCTCTGAAAAAAGGATGTGTGCTGACTGCACTACCTTCGCCACCCACCGCCTCTCCAAACAAAAGCAAGGGGTGGCTGTGCCCTTCCCACTGTGGGGAGGCCAGGAGCCGCTTCTGAGCCAAACCTCTGGTGCCCTCTGCCGGACGCCCTGATTACAACAACCTGCTCAGAGGACTTCAGCCAAGCCCTGGACTAGCTGGGAAAGCTGAAATAATTAAAGCCCATTAAGAATAAATTTTAAGAAAAAGGGAAAACTGGAAAATGTTCCTCCTGAATTCCAGTGTCTTTTGGCTCTGAGAGATAAGTTCCAGGCTCTGCCGCTCGTCTGTTTACTGAGCACTCCCCAGGGGCAGCCCTGGGCCGGGTGCTAGGTCCGCCTGGGCTATGGGCAAGGCTGGGGAGCAGCAGCCCCTGGGGTGACAGGGTCGGGGGCGGGGGGCACGGATTCAGAGCTAGGATCTTACCCAGGCAGACACACACATTGTGGAATGCAAATGCATGCTGGGTACCAAGTGCTTTCTTGTGGTTTTGATATTTCTCACAATCCTGGACAGAATCGTTCCCATTTACAGATAAGGAACCTGAGGTCTGAAATCACTCCACCTGTCCTCGGTTAGTCACAAAGCCCGTAAGTGTGATTCAAATTCTATTTCTTTCAAAAGATTTTATTTATCTATTTGTTCATTTATTTTAAAGATTTTACTTATTCATGAGAGACACACAGAGAGAGGCCGAGACATAGGCAGAGGGAGAATCAGGATCCTCACAGGGAGCTGGATGCAGGACTTGATCCCTGGACCCCAGGATCAAGCCATGAGCTGAAGGCAGATGCTCAACTGCTGACCCACCCAGGCATCCCTAAGATTTTATTTATTTACCAGAGAGCGAAAGCAATCACAGAGAAAGGCAGAGAAGCAGGCTCCCCGCTGAGCAGGGAGTGTCAGGGAATGAGAGGCCCTGTGTCTCTGCCTCTCTCTCTCTCTCTGTGTCTCTCATGAATAAATAAAATAAAATCTCTAAAAATATATATATATACCATATCATTGACTATAGTCACCGTGCTGTATCTTACATCCCCATGACCTACTCATTTTAGAACTCAAAGTTTGTACCTTTTGACCCCTTCACCCATTTTGCCCACCCTGCCCCCATTCTCTGGCAATTACCAGTCCTACTATGTATCCGTGAGCTCATTTTTTTGTTCGTTTGTTTTTTCTTTGCTTTTCTGGCTTTTTTTAGATTCCACATATAAGTGAGATCATTTGGCATTTGTCTTTGTTTCACATAGCATAATGCCTTCAGGGGACCATCCGTGTTGTCACAAATGACAAGACTGTCTTATTTTGTATGGCTCAGTAATAAAATTTTCACATTTCACCACATTTTCTTTATCCATTCATCAACTGATGATCAACTGATGTTTCCATATCTTGGCTATTGTAAATAATGCTTCAGTGAACATGGGGGTGCAGATAACTTTTTGAGTAAGTTTTTAATTCAGATAAATATCCAGGGGCAGATTTGCTGGATCATAAGGTAGTTCCTTTTTTTTTTTTTTTTTAAGGTTTATTTCAGAGAAAGACCAAGCATTGGGGGTGGGGGGACAGAGGGAGAGGGAGACAAGCAGATTGCCTGCTGAGCAGGGAGCGTGACTCAGGGCTCCCATCCTAGGACTCTGAGATCATGACCTGACCGAAATCAGCAGTCAGAGGTTCAACCCAACTGAGCTACCCAGATGCCCCTAGATAATATGTTAGTTCTATTTTTAATTTTTTGAGGAAACTCCATCCTATTTTCCACAGTGGCTGCACTACTTTACAGTCCCAACAGTATGTGAGGGTTCCCTCTTCTCCATGTCCTGGCCAACATTTGTTATTTCTTGTCTTTTTGATACTAGCCATCCTGACAGGTGTGAGGTGATATCTCATTGTGGTTTTGTGGTTTTGATTTGCATTTCTCTGACGATGAGTGATGTGGAACATCTTTTCATGTGTCTGTTGGCCATCTAGATGTCTGGATGCCCATTTTTTTAAATTTATTCATGAGAGACAGAGAGAGAGAGGCAGAGACATAGGCAGAGGGAGAAGCAGGCTCCCTGCGAGGAGCCTGATGTGGGACTCGATCTTGGGTCTCCAGAATCATGCCCTGAGCCAGAGGCAGACGCCCAACCGCTGAGCCACCCAGGTGCCCCTGGATGCCCATTTTTATTTATTTTTATTTATTTTTAATTTTTATTTATTTATGATAGGCACACAGTGAGAGAGAGAGAGAGAGAGAGGCAGAGACACAGGCAGAGGGAGAAGCAGGCTCCACCCAGGGAGCCCGACACGGGACTCGATCCCGGGTCTCCAGGATTAGGCCCTGGGCCAAAGGCAGGCGCCAAACCGCTGCGCCACCCAGGGATCCCTGGATGCCCATTTTTATTTTTTATTTTTTTTAATTTTTATTTATTTATGATAGTCACACACAGAGAGAGAGGCAGAGACACAGGCAGAGGGAGAAGCAGGCTCCATGCACCGGGAGCCTGACGTGGGATTCGATCCTGGGTCTTCAGGATCGTGCCCTGGGCCAAAGGCAGGCGCCAAACCGCTGCGCCACCCAGGGATCCCAGGATGCCCATTTTTAAATCAGATTTTTTCCTGATTGAATTGTATGCGTTCTTTATATATTTTGGATATATGTATATCCATATATATATATAAAATATGATTTAGAAATATTTTCTCCCGTTTGCTAGGTTGCCTTTTCATTTTGTTGGTTTCCTTTGCTGTGCAGCTTTTTAGTTTGCTGTCATTCCATTTATTTTTGCTTTTGTTGCCGGTGCCCTTGATGCCAAATCCAAAAAATCATCACTAAGACCAATGTCGAGCTTACTGCTTGTTTTCCTCTATGAGTTTTATGGTTTCAGATCTTAGGTTCTTTAATCTATTTTGAGTTACTTCATGTGTGTGGTGCACAATAGTGGCCCAGTTGCATTCTTTTGCGCGTGGCTGTCCAGTTTTTCCAACACTATTTATCGAAGACTTTCCCCTACCCCTAGTATGTTCTTGGCTCCTTTGTTGTAAATTAATTACCCATATATGCATGGATTTATTTCTGGGCTTTTTATTCTGTTCCACTGAGCTGCATGTCTGTTTGATACTGATACCAACTACACTGTTCTCAGGAAGCCTGATGCCTCCAGCTTTGTTCTTGAGATTGCTTTGACTGTTTAAGGTCTTCTGTGGTTCTCTACAAATTTTAGGATTTTTTTCTAGTTCTATGAAATGCCACTGGAATTTTGGTAGGGTTGTAGATTGGGGTAGTGTGGACATTTGAACAATATTCTCCCCATCCATGAGCCCTGAGTATCTTTACATTTATGTCTTTGGTTTTTTATGGTTTTTTTTTTGTTTTTTTTTTTTTGTCTTTGTCTTGTAATTTTCAGCATACAGGTCTTTCATCTCCTTGGTTAAATTTATTCCTAGGTGGTGTTTTGATGCAATTATAAATGAGATTGTTTTCTGAATTTGTTAGTTATTAGCGTATATATATGCAACACTTTTGAGTATTTTTTATCCTTCAACTTTACTGAATTCACTTGGATTTTTTTCAAAGATGTTATTTATTTGAGGGTAGCCCTGGTGGTGCAGCGGTTTAGCGCCGCCTGCAGCCGGGGGTGTGATCCTGGAGATCCGGGATCGAGTCCCACATCGGGCTTCCTGCATGGAGCCTGCTTCTCCCTCTGCCTGTGTCTCTGCCTCTCTCTCTCTCGCTCTGAATGAATAAATAAATAAATCTTTAAAAAAATATATGTTATTGGGATCCCTGGGTGGCGCAGTGGTTTGGCGCCTGCCTTTGGCCCGGGGCGCGATCCTGGAGACCCTGGATTGAGTCCCACATCGGGTTCCCGGTACATGGAGCCTGCTTCTCCCTCTGCCTGTGTCTCTGCCTCTCTCTCTGTGTGTGTGACTATCATAAATAAATAAAAATTTAAAAAAAATTAAAAAAATATGTTATTGATTTGAGAGAGAGAAAGAGAACGAACACAGGGTGGGGGCAGAGGGAAAGGGATCATGACCGGAGCCAAAAGCAGATGCTTAACTTACCGAGCCACCCAGGCACCCCCGAATTCATTTGTTCTGTCAGTTTTTTTTTTTTTTTAAAGATGTTATTCATTCATTCATGAGATAGAGAGAGAGAGAGAGGCAGAGAGACACAGGCAGAGGGAGAAGCAGGCTCCACGCAGGGAGCCTGACGCGGAACTCGATCCCAGGTCTCCAGGATCACGCCCTGGGCTGAAGGCAGGTGCTAAACCACTGAGCCACCCGGGCTGCCCTCTGTCAGGGTTTTTTTGATGGGGTCTTTAGCGTTTTCTATGTCATCTGCATATAGTAAGTTTTACTTCCTCCTTTCCAATTTGGATGGCTTTTCTCTTTCTTACCTAATTGTTCCGGCCCAGGTCAGTCACAAAGCTGGTGTGAAAGCTGAGACCCAAACTCTATTTTTAAGTCCCACTTCTTCCCCAGACCCTAATGCCCTTATGAAGAGAAAGTTTGTCCACCTTGCTGTTTCTGGTACTGGGTGAAGCCTGGGGGATCTCTTCTGGGCTGACCAAAGGATGAGGAGCCAGTCCTGCACTGTTTCCCTCTCCCCAGCAGGACCAGACAAGCTTCTGCCCACAATGAACACAGGCATCATCCCATTTAACTCTCTCAGCATTTGCTGGGGCCCATACTGGACTGAGCACTAGAGGGTGTTGGGAGTTCAGCAGCGAACAAGACCATCCTTTGGGAGCCTGTGTACACCCCAACACCCGGTCCTTGTTCCATCTACCAGTTCCAGTCCATGAGCTTTACAACTCAGAAGGCAAGAGGTACTAGAGAGGGAAGCAAAAATATGGTAAGACTCCACTGGGAAAAGCCAATCTTGCAACCAAAGACAAAACCACATAGACTTTAGGCCTACACTAAGCCCCTAAATCCCTAGAACACTGAGAGCTGTTTAGTTTATTGCCAACAACTCCTCACAGCTGTAGGGGGACTGCACAGAACACACTCTGGCTGAATGTTAGAAGAGGCATTTAATAACCAACACAAGCAGTGAGCAAGTGCAGCTCTCACTGATCACGGTGAAGAACAAGTCTCACTTTGATGCTGATGTGTCTTAAAGCTTTCCCTGAAGTTGGTTAATATCTGTCTTGAACAAAAACATCCGGATTTAGGCCCAGAGCCTTTGGCAGGTAACAGTATAGGACCATAGTTTAGTATCATTTGCTTTTTGTTCCCATTACATTTCATTTCTATATTCACTTATTTCAGTATTCAAGTTTTATTTATGGCTAATGATAGCAGCATTTAATAATTCCTGGCAAGATGTTGCTAGGATCCAATACAGTACCCCAAGTTTGAGGATTAAGGCACAGGGTTGGGAGTTACCATTTGAATCATAGCTCTGCCACAGCCTTGGAAAAATCAGCTTTTTGAACATCACTTTTTCCATTGTAATGAAGATGTTGATTTACAAGATGCTCCCCTGTCCCAAAAATAAGGATATAAAAATCACCATGTGTCCAGCATACCCACAATGGAAAGTCTGAGTACCAAAACTGAATGACAAAATACATGAACTCAAACGTCACAGCAAAGATGGTTGCTTCATCTCATGGGGTTTTTTTTACTTTTCTTTTTAGTAATCTCTATACCCAATATGGAACTTGAACTCATGACCCCAAGATCAAGAGTCAGTCTTGCTCTTCCCACTGAGCCAGCCATGGGTCACCTAGGTTCACGGAGGTAATCTCATTCCTCTATCCATTTTTAAAGTAGGGTTATCACAACCTAAATACCAGCTCTGTAGACTAACCTATTCCATTCAATAGTTTTCTGGGTTTCCAGGGTGACTGAAATAATCTGTGATTCCATAGTTAATTCCAGATTTTAAAAAAAAATGCTTTATCCTTCCAAATCAGTTTGATATCACTGTCATATGTGGGGGGGGAAGGTTTTTGCAGAAAGATTCCCTGTAAAATCTATAGTCATACCACTGGCAATCTCCTAGTTTGCTGTAGTTTATTGTAAAACATTACCATTTGGGGTAAACTGGGTGAAGGATACACAGAATGTCTTTGGGTTATTTTTCCACTTTCTTCTGAAACTGCTTTTTAACTTTATTTTGAAATAATTAAAAATGCTACTCATGAAAATGAAAGAAGATAAACATTGCAAGTCCAAATTTAAAGTGAAAATCTGGGGGCACCTGGATGGCTCAGTGGTTGAGTGTCTGCCTTTGGCTCAGGTGGTGATCTTGGGGTTCTGTGATCGAATCCTGCATCCGGTTCACCACAGGGAGCCTCTGCCTCTCTCTCTCATAAAATAAACTCTTTTTTTAAAAAAATAAAAATAAAGTGAAAATCTGAATGGTATTAGGAGAGCTTTGGAGTCACCTGACAAATGTGGTACCTCGGTGGAGGGACTGGGAAGCTCAGTAAAAAAGGCTTATATATATATGTATAAGGCTCATTATTAACTCTGGCAGTGATAAACATTACCTGGTCTTGTCGCTTTGCTCTCCCCCAACTCCTTGACCCGAGGTTAGGCCTAGACCAAGCTAACTCTGAATCAGCTTCAACTAACAAGGAACCAGATGAGCGGGAGAGAGGCCGGAAAGGTTGTGAAAACCCAGGGAAAGAACACTGTGCACATAATTTATTTAAGTCACTCTGGATCTGAGGCTAAAACACAGCGGATGCCATCCCGGGTGGACGGTCAGCCAGCGCTCCGCGCCCTTCCGGATCCAGGCCTGGGTTTCATCTGGGGACCTCCGACCGCACCAGGGAGTCGGCCTGGCTCAGGGCGAGTTTGTCCTTCTTCTCCTTCTGCAACACCTGCTCTTCCCACAGCGCCTGGTCAACCTGATCGTCTGTGAGCACGACGGGCTTGTACTTCTCGTCGAAGAGGCGCTCGTTCGTCTCAGAATGCAGCTGATGGGGTCCGACGACGCGCAGATGGGCCGGCAGGTGCTGGAACTCCTCGTCGTTGATGTCGCAGTCGCGCATCCGGGCGGCCAGCACCCACCAGCGGCCCACGAAGCCCACGTCCAGGATCCGGTCCGGGAAGTCGGCCCAACGGGGCTGCAGGTAGCGGCAGCGAGCCTGGTAGAGGCTGGCCTGGGCGTCGACGGGCGCCTCGTACACGAGCGCGCAGAGGCCCAGGTTCACGTGGCGGAGGCGGCCGCGCCCCCGCAGCCAGAGCAGCCGCTGCACACAGTCCTCGGAGGCGCGGTTGCGCGTGGCAGGGGCCAGCAGCAGGAGGATGCCCGACGCGTCGAGCAGCGCCTCCTCGAAGGCCGCCTCGCTGGGCGCCAGCGCGCAGCAGGCCGCCGCGCCCCCCAGCAGCCCCGCGTACACGGCCGCCCGCCAGGGCCGGGCCCGCGCCGCCGCCGCCGCGTCCCCGCAAGCCTCGGCGTAGTCTCGGAGCAGCACGCGGGCCCAGGCGCCTGAGGGAGAAGCGGAACACACAGGTGAGAGCAGGCCGCCGTGGCCACCCTCCCGCCGCCGCCCGCCGCTACTCACCCAGCCGCGCCCACACGCCCGGCTTCGCGGCCGCCGGGCCACCAGATCCTTCACGGTTTCGGGACCACAATCTCTTCAGAGCGGCCGTCGCCATTCTCTTCCGGCTCAGAGTCCGTTTTCCGAAGCGAAACGCCTCGTGTGCGAAGTAAAAGGCCCGGGGGCCTCCTGCGCCAGCGTCGACGGTGCCGGAAGTGGCTTCCCATCGGAACAAGACGGAACTCGGACCGCTGCCGGATGTTGCTGTCGGGTCGGAGCGCGGCCGGCGGAGGCCGGGAGGCGGGCCGCGCAGGCGCAGAGAGCCTGGGCCACGCCGGCTGAGGGAGCCTCAGGTGAGGGGGGCGGGGTGCACCTGTGGGGCGGGGGCGGCGAGGTCACCCCCCGCTCGGTGCCCTAGCGGCCTGGCTGGGCTCCGGGCTGAGGGATGGGCCTGGGGGGAGGGGCACCGAGTGTGGTTGGGGGCGGGCGTCATTGGCCTCTGTCCTCAGAGCGGGATGCGGTGACGCCCCTGAGCGACCATGGCAGCGGCCGACGAGCTGGCCTTCCACGGTGAGTGGGCGGCGACCTGGCCCGAGCTCCTACTCCCTCCGCCGCCCGGACCCTCCCACCCGGGTGCCCGCCGACAGCCGGCCTGAAGCCCCGACCCTGACCCGAACCCCGCTCCCAGCCTGAGCCTCGGTCCCAGACCTGACCCCATCCCGGAACCAGCCTTAAGTGGTGGGCCCTTGTGGGGCGGGGGGACACACCTTACAACTCCCCAAAACTTAGGAAGCTGGGCCCTTAGGTAGCCCCAGGTGGAGTGTTGTCCCCCAGCCGAGCAGTGGGCCAAACCAAATTGTCTTGACTCCCAAAACATGCCTTTGTCCCGTATTCCTTCTCCATAGAGTTCGAGGAAGCTTCTAGTCTGCTGGCGGAGACCCCAGATGCGGCCACCACGAGTGGCCGCGGTCAGCTGGCCCCACAGGGGCACGTGGCGGTGGAGGTGGACTCGGGTGGTATCTACGGATCTGAGGAGGCTGAGGAGAGTGACAAGACTGCGGTGAGTGCCTCAGGCCCTGCCTCTCGCTCCGCCCAGGCGAAGGGCAGCCGCTGAAAGCCCATGCCATCCCTGCAGCTCCTGCAGGAGGAGAAGCAGCAGCCCGGATTCTGGACCTTTAGCTACTATCAGAGCTTCTTTGACGTGGACACATCCCAGGTCAGGCCCGGGAAGCTGGTGGGATGGGGCCTGCGGTCACACGGGGGTCCAGCCACTGTTCACTGAGCCCTTCCTAGACACCAGAATGCTGGTGATGCCCAGGCGGTAGGACACGGGCCCCTACACGGGCTGGTGGACTGTGGTGCGCTGTCAGGATTATGGTGTGATGGGCTCGTGGGAACACAGTTGCATATAGTCACGCAGGTTAGAGAAGGGCCTCCTGGAGGAGGTGAGGAATGTGCAGAGACGTGAAGGGAAGCACGTATGGCAGGTGCAGGGAACAGCAGATGCAGAGGGCCAAAGGTGAGAGAAGGTGTCACGAGCTACCTGTCACTTGATCTGGTTGGAGATTGAGGTGGGGGACAGGCAGGCAGAACCCAGACCACAAAGGCCTCGTACGCTGTGCTAGTTTGAGTTTCATCGTGAGGGTGCTGGGGAGCCACAGAAGGGTTTAGAGCAGGAGAGGAATGAATTGAATTAGGAAGGTGGCTCAGAGACCCCAGGCCTTAAACCTGGGGTGCAGAACAAGGAATATAGTGGAAAGAGAGGTAGGCAGGAGGATGCCCAGGATTTGACTGTTCCCCACCTCACGGTCCAGGCATGTCACAACATAACAGGCTGTTCAGGGCAGCCAAGCTAAGAGAAGGGAGAAGCAAGGAGAAAGATGACCAACCCGGAAGAGTCCTTGAGAGCAGTAGCGCGCTAGGGTATTGGGGCTGGCCAGGGAAAGGGGCATCAAAAACTCAGGGAACATCCAAGCTTTTTCAGGCAAGGAGATGGGAGCTCAGCAGGGAAGGAGCCCCTAAGGGCAGGAGCTTAGCCCTTTCCTCTTTCTTTGGTGGAGGGATGTGTGTGTTGGCCCTGTGCAGGCTCCCATTCTGGGCCCCACCTTGTCCCCAGGTCCTGGACCGAATCAGAGGCTCACTGCTGCCCCGGCCTGGCCACAACTTTGTACGGCACCATCTGCGGAATCGGCCAGACCTGTATGGTGAGTGGTGGTGTACGTTCAGCTCGATAATTCATTCAGCACATGTGGACCGAGTGCCAGCCCATGGATTCCAGCTGAGAAGAAAGTAGGGGCACTCCCAGAGGGCAGGAAGCACGCATTCCATCTGGGGAGACAGATATATAGAGGCTGCTGAGGGCAATGGGGCTCAGAAAAAAAGCAAACAGTTTAGAGGATGGGAGTTGCCATTTTGCATGGTTGAGACAGGACATCTCTGAGGAGGATGCAAGAATGGGCCTTGTTAGGGATGAAGGTGAGGAGACATAGGGGAAGAACATTCCAGAAGGGGGCACAGGTCCAGTGGTGGAGCAGTATTGTCACTGGAGCAGTGAGCTGCATGAGGTCGTAGAGGTGACAGGAGAGACTGTGCAGATTTTGTCCGTCTCAGTGAGAAGGGGTCTTAGTTAAGGACTCTGAGGCTTCCTCTGGCCATGGGGGGCGGGGGGGGGGAAGGGGCAGATGCCAGGAGACCAGAGAGGCAGTGCCCGCCACCATGGTACAGGTGTGGGATGATGGGCCCAGCCCCAGGTGGAGAGCAGTGGTTGGACTGTGAAAGAGATCTCATGGCAGAGCCGACGGGACTTCCTGACACCCTGACACGCCTGAGGTCGGGCGGGAGAAGAGAGGCAAGGGTGGCTCCTGGATTTCCATCGGGACTGCTAGAAGGATGGGACTGTCATTTACCAACTGGAAAGGCTGGGCAGGCTGGAGTTGGAGAGACCTAGACGTGACGTGGAAATGCTGACTATAAAGCCAGTGGTTCATGGCACAGACCAAATTTGAGACATTTGGGAGTCATCAGCCTGGAGGTGACCTAAACCCCTGAGGCGGGACAAGATGGTGCAAGGGGTGAACACAGAGAGGATGGCTGAAGACCGGCCCTGGCTGGGTCCCCGTTATCGAAGGGGTTAGGGAGTCCCAAAGGTTGGGGAATAGCCAGGAATGTGACATGCCAGAAGCAGGAGCATGAAGTCCTAAAAGCACATGGGAAGTGTTTCCAGAAGAAGGAAGCGATCAGCTACAGCAAAGGCGATAGAAAAGTCAGGAAAGCTGAGGGACTGAGGGCCAGCTCTGGGATCAGCCAGCCCAGGTCATCAGTGACGGGGGGTGGTGTGCAGGTAGCCCCGAGCCTAGAAAGCAGCTGGGGTCCCAGCACAGTTGAGATGGGACAAGTCTCCTGTTCGGGGAACCCTGGGCCCCTCCCCACACCCTGCCCTGCCCACAGGCCCCTTCTGGATCTGTGCCACGCTGGCTTTCGTCTTGGCCATCACTGGCAATCTGACGCTGGTGCTGGCCCAGAGGAGGGACCCCTCGATCCACTACAGCCCCCAGTTCCACAAGGGTGAGTGAAGTGGGCTAGGCCTGGCACCTGCCGGGGCTGGGAGTGCACAGAGCCCCAAGGGTGACTGCCTGCCTTGCCCCGCGCTCCACAGTGACTGTGGCTGGCGTCACCATCTACTGCTATGTTTGGCTGGTGCCGTTGGCGCTGTGGGGCTTCCTGCGGTGGCGGAAGGGTGTCCGGGAGCGCATGGGGCCTTACACCTTCCTGGAGACCGTGTGCATCTACGGCTACTCCCTCTTTGTCTTCATCCCCACCGTGGTAAGTGCGGCCCAGGGGTGGAGGGCACCAGGCATCATGGGGAAGGCCTGGTAGGCAGCTGCCCATGTCGCCCCCAGGTCCTGTGGCTCATTCCGGTCCCCTGGCTGCAGTGGCTCTTTGGGGTCATGGCCCTGGTGCTGTCAGCCGCCAGCCTGGTGTTTACCCTCTGGCCTGTTGTCCGAGAGGACACCAGATTGGTGGCTGCAGTGCTGCTCTCGACTGTCGTGCTGCTCCATGCCCTCCTGGCCGTGGGCTGTAAGGTACAGACGGTCACGGCCGGGGCGGGGGGCGGGTGCTGACCCCCCACCAACACTGACTCCAGGGGCCTCGGTCCAGTTTTATTTCTTCCAGCCCCTGCCTCTGGAGCACCTGGCACCGCCGGCCCAGGCCACGTCTCTGCCTGCGAACCTCTTGCTGCCACCCACGTCGAGGCCTAAGGCCACTTAGGGCGGCCGAGCCTATGGGTAAGGGGCTGCTCCTGCCTTTCCTCCCCGTCTCGAGGAGTCCCAGGGCTGCTCCCAGGAGTCTCTCTCTTTCAGGCCCAACATGAGGGGACACCTATGCCTGCCCTGCTCCTCAGACGATGGCTGAAGGCTCCCCTGACACCTCAAGATCACTCTGCTACTTTCCAGACTTTTCTTACAAAGCAAACACTTTTATTTTCTATGCAAAGGTGATTCCGAGAATTTATATAAAGGCGGGAAAGGGGCAGCAGGAAGCTCCTGGTGTGGCATCGCCCTCGGGCTCCCTGCCCAACCTTCTGCTTTCCCCAATGGGACAGTTGGGAGAGCAGAGGGGGGCCACCCCGGCCTCAACTGTGCCTGCCCTTCCTGGGTGCCTGGTGAGCTGGTCCCAGGGCCTAGCCTGAGCTCCACCGCATCCGAGTTTGAAGGTGTTAGAAACGGGGGGAGCAGAAGTAGAAGAAAATTGCCTGTGCTGAAACATACATTTCCTTGTTTATTTGTTTTGTTTTGGGGGGGAGGGGGCGGAGGTCCCTGCAAGGCCCCTTCCCAGGCTGGGGAGGGACCGAAATGCCATCATAGTATTAGGGACTGGAGCGTCTACAAATATTGAGGGAAACACACAGGCCTAATGTGAGCTACAAGGAAAAAGGACGCCTTCCACGATCGATCCTTGAGGTTTCTCGTGTCTGCCCCGAGCGGCTGACAGTGACCCTTCCCTCCAGGCCCGGGGCCCACGGGGCCACCTGTTCGAACTCTTGGCAGGGGTGGGGGAGGGGACCTGCAGGGGCTCAGGGACAGGACAGCAGCAAGAGGCAGGGGCCGAGGACGGAGGGCCTTCCCGACAGCCGGGGTGGGTTGTACATTCAAGTGTGAGGTGAACCCTTTGGTGGGCGGGGGCCTCGGGTCTCCAGAGGCCTGGCCCCACCCCTGTCCCGAAGACTCGGCAGGGCTGCCCCTCACCACTGAGCCTCTGAGTTGGGGAGAGGGGCTGCTGGCTCGGCCCGGCCGGCCTGGTTTCTCAGAGGGTCTGTGGATTGACACTGGTTCTTCTCGTAAAAAAATAAAATTAAAAAAAGCAGCATGTCACGCCCATTGTGACCAAGGCCTGGTAGTTGAAGGGGAGGCCCCGCCCAGTCAGGACTGCCTTCCCATTGGAGACAGGCAAAGGGGGGGACAGGCGCCAAGGGACCGGGTGGGGTGGCAGCTGCTCCCCCCATCCCCCCCAACTCCCCGCCAGGCCCACAGCTGTCAGGCCCGGACACGCCTGTTATAGAAGATGTCAAACCCAGGTCAGGGTGGAGGGCAGGAGGGGGAAACAGGGCTCCCACGACATGATCTTGTGTAAAATATGGCAGCGACACACGCTCAGGGCCAAGATGTGGGTGGGCGGTGGAGTGGGGGCGGCGGCGGCAATGTTGTGTAAAAAAGTGTCCAAGTTCCCATAGCAAAGAGGGCCGTGACCGGGTGTTTGGGCTTCTCCGGTACAGGGGTGAAAGCCGCCCAGGCGGGGGGGGGTGGGCAGGGTCTTCATTTGGTTTCCTGGTGCTGTCAGTCTGTTCCACGCCGGCGGGGCCTAGCTCCCATAGTGCATGGTGTTGGTCGGGATGGACATGGGGGAGGCCATGGAGATGGCAGGGCCGCCCATGGTGAACTGGCTGTTGACTGCGTAGTGGGCGCTGGAGCCGCCGCCGCTGCTGCCCTGGGCGCCGGAGGACCCTGTGGGGGTGCACGGGCGCTGAGGGGCCAGCTCCGCCCCCTCGCCCGCCCAGACCCGCGGCAGAGTCAGAGAGAGAGAGCGCAGGCGAGAGGGCAGGCGGGCACCCGGGGGTCCGCGCTCTCACACCCGCGGGACCCCGCTCCCCCGCCCACCGTTACCTTGGACAATCCCCGTGCTCATTATGGAGCCCATCCGGGAGTGGGTGTGATTGACAATCCCCGTGTTGGCTGCGCAGCAAGAGGGAGGGAGGAAGGAAGGGAGACGGCGTCACCGCCCCCAGCCCGGCCCACACTCTCATCACTAGGGTGTGGGGAGGGTGGGCGCAGCGGCTGCAGAGCGAGGCAGAGAGGAACGGAGTCGGGGGGCCTCCGCCAGGCGCCCCCAGAAAGAGGAGGTGGTAGTGACAACTGTGGCGCGGAAAGCCCAAGCCCTGCCACCCCCAGAGCCCCTGGAGACGCTCACCTAAAGGAATCAGGTTGTTGTGGCCCACGCTGGAGCCGCCGGCGATAACACTGCTCAGGTCATAGGCGGTCGGCATCCCTGTGCAGAGACGTAGAGGTCAGGGGCTGGGAGGTGGTGGCCAGCGCCCCAGCACCGCCCCTGCCTGGCCCACACGGGCCGCTCACCCGCCACGGCCATCCCGCTGCTGAGGTTGTAGGTGCTGCCCGTGTTCCACATGTTCTCGGAGGGGGACGTGTAGTGGGAGCCGGGTGGGGGCGAGGGCGTCGTGCCGGTGTATCTGCAGCACAGACAGGCCAGGGGTCGGGGCTGAGAGGCTGCCGGCCGGGGAGGGGCACCCCGCCTGCGGGCTGCCAGCCCGTCCTACCTGAAGAAGGGGTTTTTCAGATCCAGGAGGTTACTGGATTTGGAGCCTGTCTGGTCTACCTGGGCCACAATACTGATGTCATAGCTCTGTCTGCAGAGAGGGCAGGGGAGGACAGCCATGAGCTGGCTGGGTGGATGCCCCCCCCCCACCCCCCCCCTGCCTTCCCCGGCGCCCAAGCGGCAGCTCACACCTTTTGTTGGCAATAAGCAGACATGTCCCTGAGAGCGTGTCCCCGGCCTTGGCGAACAGTGGTGACTGGAACAGGCACCGGACCTGGTACCAGTGGGTCAGGGGCTCCGTCGGGGCCGTGGAGAGCCACACTGTCATTCTGCCAAGCAAGGACAGGCACACGCTTAACCAGGCTGGAGCCACCACCTCTTGAGCTCCCCCCAGGCATCTCTGATGGGTCCCCTGGGGCCCTGGAGCTAAGACCGGCTGGCTGCCCGGGTGTCCCAGGCACGTGCTTGTGCACCTATATGCGCACACATACACAGATCCACAGCCACGAGGGGGCCCACTCACCCTGACCTCGGGGCCAAGAGACAGACCAGGTCCCATGAAGGACAGTCACTGAGAACAGGGTGGACACCCCCTCCCCCACAATAGTCTCTGGCTCAAAGGTGAGCTGTCCCTGCTCTTTTGGAGGGGATAGGGAGCCTAGAGGGCCTATCCTGTCCCCTCAGCCCGCAACCAGGCTTCTGAGCCCGCCAGGCCCAGGGGTCACAGCCACAGGGAAGTCGGACCCGGGCAGGTGGAGAGCGCAGCATGCTCTGCACCCCGCTGCACTCACATGGAGCCGATGAAGGCGACATCGAACCAGAAAGCCAGACCGTGAACGAGCCCGGAATGCAGCATGTGGAATTTGAATGGGATTTCTATCCTGGAAGGCAAAGGGTGGTGATTGCTGGGGAAACCAAATCGGGACTGCCAGGAGAGAAGTGGGGTGGCTGGGAGAGGGGTTTTGGGGCCCCTGCCTGCCCCCCCACCCTGGGGCAGAATGCCTGTGGGAGGCTGTGCTGGCCCCAGACTCCAGCAGGAGCCAGGCTCGGGAGGAGGGGCACAGGTGCTGGTACCTGTGCAAATCTCCTTCTTTGGCTTCTAAGAAGTTCACTGTGTACTTGACAGACTTGGCCATCAGGATCCGGATGTCAAATGTGTCCTGGGAGAGACCACAGTGTGACTTGGCTTCAGGCACTGAGGCCAGCTGTGAAGGGGAGAGCTCTGCCCCTCTCCGGCTGGCCAAGGCCTCTAGGCCATTCGGCTACAACCAATTTGCCATTCTCAGACATGCTAGGGGAGGCCGAAGTGGTTCGCCACCATGGAGGGCCAGTAGTGCCGGCTCTCCGAATAGCGATTCACATGCATTAGGAACTTGGCAGTTCCCCTTCTGGGAGGTTAACCTACAGACACACATGTACATATACAAGCTCACACACGTGATCAGACTGTCCAGAGTAGACATACTCTGGACACCATCTAATTAAACCACCAATGTCCCACCCATAAAAGACCAAGAAAGAACGAAGAGGCTCTTTATGAACAGATGGGGGAAGGATCTCTGAGATAAACTGTGAAGTTAAAACGCAAGTCGGAGAGCTGTGCTGACGTCCACACCCAGCTATGACGGAGGCTTTGTACCAGACCAACAACGGTCCTGTGAAGAACTATGAGCTGAATAAAATAGAAAGGAAAAAAAAAGCCTAGTTGGAAAGTACTGAAGGGTAACAACAGCAGCCACAGCTTTGGGAGCCAAGATCCTAGAGAGAAGGGAGATGTTTTTTCGCCTGTGCCTCTCCCCTTGGGGCAGGACCTTCTGACGGCCTCCCTGGATGAGGAAAGCAAAATGGGGGTTTGGGGTTATCAAGGCAGCTAGGATTCAAGAGGTCAAGAAATGAAACAAAAGGAAAATGCAGAAACATGAGGTGGATGTTCTACATGCACCTGGCATCTGGCATCTGCCAATTCCTGAGCTGCATGTGGAGTGGGGCCTAGAGGCAAAGAAATCAAGCAGAAAGCCATTGATAAGACACTGAAAAACTAAGGAAAGGTTCAGCTGTGTACTGGTGCTGGGAGGCTGGGACGAGGAGCACCGCGAGGCTCCCACCAGGCTTGCACTGAGACCACTGAAGGCGAGGCCCTAAAGCAGCGGTTCTCAAAATGTGGTCCCTTGCAGAGCACTCTCAAGGCCAAAAGGATTTTTTTTCTTTTTTAGTATTTATTTATTCATGAGACACAGAGAGAAAGGTAGAGACATAGGCAGAGGGAGAAGCAGGCTCCCTGCAGGGAGCCTGATGTGGGACTTGATCCCAGGGCCCCAGGATCGCAACCTGAGCCACAGGCAGATTCTCAACCACTGAGCCACCCAGGTGCCCCAATGCCAAAACTATTTTCATGATAAAACTAAGATGCTGTCTGTTTTCTTTGATTCACTCACCTGTGATACCAAAGCCAATTAAACACAGAAGCAGAATCCAACTGTCTCCAAATAAGCCAGACATTAAAAAGATTCGTAAGTTAAAAATGCCAACTGTTCCCACTGTAAAGTTTTGGAAAAGTTTTTTTCGTAAAAATATATGTTAACATGTAATGGACTTATTGTTATTTTATTTTAAAATAAATATATTTTTAATTTCTTGGGCTTAATGTTTAAGTAGACTCCACATCCAACGTGGAGCCCAATGCAGGGCTTGAACTCATGACCCTGAGATCAAAACCCAAGGTGAGATCAAAACCCAAGGTGAGATTGCGAGTCAGACACTCAACTGACTGAGCCACCCAGGTACCCCACCTTGAGTTTCTTCTTTTTTTTTTAAGATTTATTTATTCATGAGAGACACAAGTGAGGCAGAGACAGAGGGAGAGGGAAAAGCAGGCTCGCTCTGGGGAGCCTGATGTGGGACTCAATCCCAGGATCCCAGGATCACGCCCTGAGCCAAAGGCAGACACTAAACCACTGAACCACCCAGTGGCTTGGTTATTCATTTTTAATACCAAGAGATATTGACAGTATATCAACAGCTAAAACACTAACAAAAGCTCTTTGGGATCCTCCATTTTTAAGAATAGAAACAGGTCACCTGAGACCAAAATGTTTGAAAACCACTGCCTTACAAGGAAGCCAAGAAATAGACCAGCAAAGTCCAGTCTGAAAAGCAGCCTCTAGATATGTCAAATGTCTGATAGGACCAAGGTAATCTATCTATATGGCTAATTGCCAAGAAAAAAAAAAAAAAAATTCCTTGGGAGGAAAAACATCACCCAGAGCCTCCATCTAAGAGAGGAAACAAAAAGAAAAATACACTAACACTTATCTAGATAATAAAAGTAGCCAGAAACTTACAGTATGTATGAAAAAAAAGGTAGAAAAAATGCATTTCAGAGACTGAAAAAATAAGCAGAATGAGATCCTAGGACTGAAGATTTAGAAAATCAACTTAAATAGCAAAGACTCCAACTAGAAGATGGATCAGTAGGAAATATGAAAATGAAGCAATTAGGAAAAAAAAAAGATGAAAAATGCAGAAAACAGTGTAAGAATCATCTGAGACATAGTAAAAACGTCCTAGAAGGAGAAAGAGAATGGGGCAGAGGTAGTGTTTAAAGAGTCGGTACCCAAGGGTCTACCCAAAATTAGTGAAAAACATCAAGTGGGGGAAAACAATACATACCTTATTAAAACAAGAGACAGCAAAACAGTTTAACAGAACCAACATTCAGAATAAATAGAAAAAAGATAAATTTCTACCCATGAAGACCAGTAATTACATCAAATGTAAAATGGTCTCCATGTTGTCGTTGAAAGACAAAAAACATCACTCTGGTTAAAAAACCAATCCCAAATAATGCTGCTTACATGAAACAAACCTTAATAAGGATACAGAAAAGTTGAAAGTAGAAAGATGGAAAAATACATATTGTTTAAAGATTAACCAAAAGAAAGCCAGACTAGCTGAACTATTATCAGAAAAAAAGGAGAGGGGGGCTTTAGGGCAACTGGTATTACTTGAGAGAAAGGAAGGAACACTTTATAATGACAAAAGGATCGCTCCAAGAGGAAGATACAATCATCCTAAACCTGCCTGCACCTAATAACATAGTGCCAAAAAATATAAAGCAAAAACTCAGGAATGGGAAATCCACGATCAGTGAGAGGAAAAAGCAGAAAATCCCTCCCCTCACCCTCCCCAAAACATCAGTAGACAAAATTTGACCAACATCATTAACTAACATGACTTAATTGACAATATAACATTGTACTTAACAAGTGATAAATACACATTCTTCTCAAGTACACAACAACATTAACCAAAAGAGATCACGTAAGTGGTCATAAAGCAACTGTCAACAAATTTCAAAGAAATGAAATCATAAAATATATGTACTCTGATCATAAAAAGTCAAAATAGTATGTTGATTATGCTATATTTTGAGGAAAAGGTTATATACATATGTATCTATTTGTGTGTTTATATATCTATATATTTGTATATGCACATTTAGATATAAAACTCCTGAGAAGAGAACCAAGAATACTGTTTGCCTTTAGGCTTTTCAGTTTTATATTTTTTTGATTTTTGAACCATGGGTCTATATCAGTTCAAAAAAATCTCAGTTAAAATCAATCAAAACCAGTTCACCCACAGTCTCCCAGCAGCTTGCATGTACTGCATGCTTAGTGAGCATTAAAGCGCTCCACGTGCACTGCCACTTTATTCCCAACATCCCTGTGTCAAAGTTCTGCGTAGCGGCAAAAGCAAGAACTCAGAGGGGCAGCGGCTTTCCTAGGGCTGCGCAGCTCGCACGAGGCCTGACAGGAAAGACCATGCCCCTGTCTTGTCACCCCAGAGGAGGGCCACGCCCAGTGCTAACTGCAATAGTGCCTTGGGTGCCCCACTCACCACCACAGGCTGCCGGAAATACTCGTCCACCGCAGCGCCTCGGAGGGCTGACAGGTCCACTCCATGGAAGGATGGCTGGTACCTGCAGAAAGCCCCCATCCCCCACAGCAAGGTCACCAGCACAGCAGGAGAGACAGGTGGAGCAGGCTGCCTTTTCTCCCAGCTGGCCCTCATCCAGCCCAAGTCTTTCAGGTCCTACTGAGGATGAGGAGAAAAAGAGAAGCGGGCTGTCCCTGAGAAGGCAGGACACCCAGGTCACACTCACCAGAAGTTGGCCTTGGTGAACTGCTCCATGTAGAGCTGTTCATCCGTGAAGGGTGCAAGATGGACGTCACCAATGGTGGGGAACATGTTTCCTGGGAGTGGGGGGCAGGGAGGGGTGCTGGCGTCAGGGTGGAACATCCCAAAGGGCCTGGCAGAGCTTCCAAGTGGCCCCAGGACCCCCAAGCCTGGGATTTCCCAGCTTCTCTTTCATTCCTTTGTGCATTCGTGCAACACAGACGCATCGAGCACCTTCTCTGCCACCGGCCAAGATGAACACTTGACATGCACTGACTCATTAAACTTGGACAGCCAGCCAGGGACGCAGGAAGGCCTGTCCCTCTGGTCCATTACTAGGGCTGGGAGGTGGAATGCACCTGCCAAAGCCTCAGGGGTAAGTACGTGGTGCCTGGGGTGCAGCCAGGCCTCTGGGTCCCTGATCAGTCAGCCAGGCGGAGTCTCTCAGGTGCCACTGTCCATGGACAGATGTGCAGCCAGGGAAAGTGAAGCAAAGCTCTCTGAACAGAGGGAAGGTGAGCCCTTGGCTACACTGTCAGGGCCTCACATGAGGCCAGAGGCTGGGTGGGGGTTTAGCTGAATCCCACGCTCTGGCCAACAGGGTGGGCCACTTGGCTGCCCTGGTTCGGCAACTGGTCTGAAGTGGGAAGGGGCAGGGGGCAGGGTCCTCTGTCTGTGTGACTCAACAGGTTGATGAGTCTGAGCCAGTGGCAGAGAGAGCACGGCTCACGAGGCCCCACCCACTTCGGGTAGTCCAGGGCCCCAGGTCACCTGGTCTCCAGATGTGGGCCTCCCCCCCTTCTATGCAGGAGGGGGGCCTGAGGCAGGAACCTGCCTTCTCTTCCAGCTAGAAGGCTCAGCTGAAGCCACTGGGATGGGGGAGGGGGAGACCAACCCAGGCTCAGAAGCCACCCTCCAGGCCGAGCCCAAGGGAAAGGGCTCCTGCTCTGAAGGCACCTACAGGTATCTGGCCAGGGACACGAGTCCCTTCGATCCCCCAAAGAGCATCTGGAGATGGAACAAAGACACACACGCAGGCTGGGGGCAGGCTGGGGGCAAACTGGGGGCAGGCGGCCTGACCGCGCGCCAGGGCTTGGCTCCCATCTGTGCTCATGTCCTAGAATGAGGAGCCCACCCTGCTGGGGCGCACCCCCGGCAGCCTAGCCTACCCGCAGGACGGAAGGGGAGCAGATCCAGGCCAACGCCCAAGGCAGCCTGGCTTCCCACACTCACACCTGCGACACAGGCCCCAGCCGTGGGAAGTGGTGGCCACATCCTCCCTCCAGGAGCGAGCCGGAGGCCAGCGCCCGCAGCCCAGATCCAGGGAGGCCAGGGGACCGAAATGGGTGCTTCCCCACAGAGCTGCCCGTCCCCTGGCCCCCATGGGGCGTGCCAGGCCCCCAGTTTTGCATGTTCTGCCCCATGGCTGCTGCCCTGGCCAGGGTCCTCCTGTGCCACATGCACGCATGACCCCTTGCTAGTACGGAAATACTTGAGACAGATACAAACCCAGACCCAAGCACGGAAATGGACCTACCAGCAGATGTTCCGGGCCCTCGTGCACAGACCCCCAGGGACACAGATTAGATCTGAACAGTCAATGACCCAGGTACGTGGGTAGGCAGGCACAGTGACACGCACAGGAGGCCACAGAAGGGCACACGTTCACAACACAGATGGTCGCTCCCCGACCCTCGAGAACCCCAGCCCACTCTCATGCACACACGAACTCCCTCCTTCGTCTCTCTGGCTCGGAGGCACTCAGGGCCTGTCTAGGATGAGGCCTGTTGTGCCAGGAATGAAGACAAAAGGCCGACTCCTCGGGCAAGTGGCCACCACAGAATACCTTCCGCCCTACCACAACCCCCATTCCCAGCTAGACACTATCCCCACGACCCCAGGGCGTAGGATGGCAGAGGCGGCCCGGAGGCTCTCGGGGGGCATGCGGGGAACCCCCTCCATACTCTGGCTGGGCAGGGTACTCATGTCTGGCCCAGTAGTCTCGAGGCCGCAGCCAGCTGGGGCGGGGTGGGGGCTTGGGGGTAAAGGCCCAGATGCTCCCAGCCCCCCAGGCTAGCAAGGGACAGAACCACAATCAGACCGACTGGGCAGCAGCCAGGGGCTCTGTGAGGGGACCCCCACGTGGCAGCCGCCCGCGCCAGCAGGGACACTCACCCCCGGGCCTCAGGTACTTCTTGGCGTGGAGGTAGCTCTCGAGCATGCGCTCGTTGAAGAGCATGTAGCCCATAGGCTCGGAAATGATGATGTCCACCTGCTCAGGGAGCGAGACTTCCTCCACCTTCCCGGGGATGACCACGATGCGCTCAGTGAGGTTGTTACTCTTCACCAAGACCTGCAGGTGGGTGGGGGTTCCAGAGGCGTCACGGGGACCCCTGCACCCAGCCACACCTTGGGTGGTCCCCAGGCCCCTCCTCTCAGGGGAGGGCTGCCACCCACCCACCGCCACCAAACCTGCCCCTCGCCTCCCCCGCTGGCATCCTAACCATGGCCATTACCAGCCCCAGCCCTCTCAGAGCCTCTCCTGCGGCAGCTCCCGGACCCCTGGTGTCACCTCTACCCTTCGAGGACGACTGATAGGAATAGACAGGCTGAGTGGGCTCTGCTACAGCCACCAAAGCTAAACTGGGACACACCCTCCAACCCAGCGATTCCAGTGCTAAGAATGTGTCCTACAGATATAACCGCATGCGAGAGAGCAGGTGTTTGCATCGCAATGACCTCGAAGGTTAATGGCAGCCTAACTGCATCTAAACAAAGGTCCCGCCAGCCCTGGGGGCAACCGGATGCTCTGCGGCCAGGCCATAGAGAGGGTGAGGACGCTCTCTTTAGGTGGGGACACAGATCGTCCCAGACGTGCTGTCCAGGGAGCGGGGCTGTGTCAGAGGAGGAGCCGGGGACAGCTCTGGAGAGCTTCCACACAGGTCTGTCCTGCTCCCGGGGGTGCTGGGCGGCTGGGGCCAGGGGAGGGAAGCATCTTCAGTTTACCTAACTTTGTGGCTTTTGGGCTCTGAACCTTCGTAATAAAGGTTTCAGTACACGAAAAGAAAAAAAGCAAACAAAACCCTGTTGTCACCCACATTCCACGAATGTACAGGGGAGCTCAAAGTGGGGGCCACTGGCCGGGGAGCCAAGGTCCCAGTCCCACTCTGGTCTGTGTCACTGTACAATCCCCCCACCCTGGAAACCAGAGGCCGTGCAGCCTCTGAAGACAGCAGACCGGCCCCAGCCCCACGGGGAAGAGCACACGCCCTCAGGCCCACCCAGCCCTCCCTCATCCAGTAGGTTCTGGACAAACTAGAGAAGCGGGGTGCCCCGTGAGTGAACAGGCTCAGAGCCCAAGCCTGAGGACAGGCCGGGACCCTGGTGAGTGGCTGACCTCGGCGTGCTGGGCCATCGTGCTGGCCTCCACCGCATAGATCTTCCTCGCTCCAGCTTGGGCAGCGAAAAAGGAGAGGATCCCAGAGCCGCAGCCAACGTCCAGAACAATCTGGAGTAGGAGGGGGCAGTGAACACAAAGCACCAGTGACACGAGGGTGACCACGAGGAACATGCCTATCCTGGGCGCCCACTGGGTCAGACCCTCCCCACTGAGTGTGTTCCGGCCCCGAGGCTCCCTGCCTCGCCACCCAGGCTGGCTGCACCAAAGGCTGGCTTCTGAGAGCCACCTGGAGCACGTGGGAGCCTGTGGGGTGACAGGAGGGGAGTTCCGAAGACTGCTAGGATGCGAAGGCCATTAACACTCTCAGGCCAGATTTTGGGCCGTGCTCAGTCTCTGCAGCGCGGCGGACACCTAGAGCTCCCCTGGGAATGAGCTCTCACTGGGGACACTGCTGTGTCCTGCAGCACGACTGAGGCTCGGGGCCAGCCAGCCAGGCCTACAGGCCGGGCAGAAAGTCAGCGACCCCTGACCCGGCCCCACAAGGCATCTGGGCAACCAGAGAGGGGCGCCCGTGGAAAGCACAGATCTGACCAGTGGGGCCAAGGGCGGTGACACCGGGCAGAAGCTAAAAGGCGCCCTTGCAGGGCCTCAGCGGCCCCAGAAGGGAGGCAAGGGTCTCGGTGGCAGCATCTCCGCACTCTGTGCTGACTGGTGGCCGGCGGCTCACCCAGTGTGAAAAGCCGCCCCAGCCCCAGGCCCAGCTGTGCACCACCCACCGCACGGGCTGCTGGCCCCGCCACGTGGACTGTCACAAGAGTCCAGGCTCATGTTTAGAACACCGACCCGGTCCCGGATCAGACTGACGGCTTCCTCCGGGCGACATGCGTGAGCTTTCTAAAGCAGAAGTGCTCCGGGAGCAGCAGCAGGCCCAGAGGGAGAGCCCAGGCGGCGTGCTTCTCGGAGATCCAGAGGAACCAGGCAATGGTCTCCACACTGGGAGAGTTGGGAGGGATGTGGCCAGAGGCAGGTGCACTTCCCAACCCCCAGTGCTGCCAACATGCTCACGCCAGTGCCCAAGAGAAAGGGCAGGATGCCGGGCCGTGGGGCTCAGGCCCCAGGGCTCGGGCTGTGTCCTGGGGCCACGGACCAAGCTGCCAGATGAGGCAGATCCGCAGAGACCATGTGGAGTGCCTCCCAAAATGAGCTGAGAAAAACACAAGCTCCCATTGGTTCAAAAGGAAAAACGGGCGCTTGGGTGGCTCAGTCAGTTAAGCGTCTGCCTTCAGCTCAGGTCCCCAGGGTCCTGGGATTGAGCCCCCACATCAGGCTCCCTGCTCTGTGGGGAGCCTGCTTCTTCCTCTCTCTCTGTCCCCCACCCCACCCCCGCTTGTGCTCGCTCTCTCAGATAAGTAAATCTTAAAAAAAAAAAAAAGAAAAAATTACAGGGATGCCTGAGTTGGCTCAGTGGCTCAGGGTATATGACCCCAGTCTGGGGGTTGAGTCCCATATCGGGCTCCTTTCGAGAAGCCTGCTTTTCCCTCTGCCTGCATCTCTGCCTCTTCTCTCTGTGTCTCTCATTAATAAATAAATAAAATCTTTAAAAAAAATTATAATATATCCACATGACGTACTGGTGTGTCCCAAGACATAGCGTTACATGGGGAAAAGTACTTTGCAGGAAGAGTCTAGGAAGGATAAGGTCCTATTTTGTAAATCACTGATTTGGTTAACTAATTCTGAAATACATAAGCTGATATGTGCACGGGGGAAAATTTGGGAAAAACCCTTACTGTTGGCAGTGGTGGTTTTCGAGGTAAACGACAGAGGCTTTCCATGCCTGCATCATACACGCTGGGTTTTTACAACAAGTAGTTTGCTTTTGTAACCCAAAAAATTCAAAGACAAACTCAATGAGCAGAGAAAAACAGAACTACAGACGAGGACACAGTGCAGCGGCTCAAGCCAGATGGAAAGGGCGTGAGGGCAAGCGGAAGGCAGGGCGGGCCACTGCACCACCGGCCAGGGTCCAGCTGGGGGGCGCCAGGCGTGCTCACCTTGTCCTTGAAGTCTGTGTGGTTCTGCAGGATTGCACGCTGGTAGGTGCCCGTCCGCACGTAGTCCTGCATCATGTTCTGCTGCTGGGACAGGTAGCCATAAAACTGGAACAGAGACAGGCCAATGGCACAGAGGGCCGAGGTCCTGGCCGGCCCTGCGACAGAGGAGGGCCCACCGTGGGCCCACAGCTCCCTCGGGAGGCTGCACCCCCTCTGCCGACCTAGACCCCGCTGGCAGCTGCTGGCTGCTCCAGGAAAAGGAGCGGGAAGCCAGAGGCCCCAGGAGGGACACTACGACCATCACCATGGCCAAAGTTTGCAGCAGGATGTTGCCTGGACCTGGAAGCCACCCAGGAGAAGTCAGAATTTGCCATGGGATGGGGTGCCGGGATTGGGGGCCACCTGCCCCGTTTTAGGGTCCCCAACGAAGCAGAGTTGTAGACCAAATAGAACCCTAGAACTCAGAGCGCCAGGCAGGTGAGGTGCTGCGGGGTCTCTCTGTAAGACAACGGGCGATCGGGAGGCAGCATGGCACCCGGGCAGGGGCACAGGCTTTGGCATCAGGCAGACCTGGCTTCCCATCTTGGCTCTGTTGCATAATAGCTGTGTGACTTGGAGCAAGTCACTTAACCTCTCTGAGCCTCAGTTTTCTCATCTGTAAAATGGGGACAATAATAGTACTTACCTCCTAGGGTTGTTGGAAGGATCAAGTGCTCTGTACGTGTCAAAGTGCTTACACCAGTGCCTGACACGCAGCACAGGCTCAGGATAACTGTGCTATTGTTACTCAGAACGCCTGTGGACCTGAGCTCCACCTGCACTCACATTCTTCCAGAAACCCTCCTAGGCAGGCCCTGACATCTCCGTTTCATAGATGAGGAAACTGAGGCCCAGCAAACAGACACCTGCCCAAGGCTACGTGGCTAATAAGGGCAGAGCCAGGATGAGCACCCAGGTGGGCCTGCCCTGTGCTGTGCGGCCTCCCAGGGGCCATCCGGCGGCAACAGCCTGGCCAGGAGTGCCAAGTACCCACCTGGAAATACTGCACGGCAGAGGACTCCTCTGTGCGCTCGCTGAACACCGACCGCTCCAGGGTGTGTCCCCGACAGGTTTTCAGGATATTATAGAAGGAACAGAAATCTGGAAGGGGGAAGCCAGGTCATGAGTGGGCATCTCAGGGGTGGGGGCTGAGGGTCTGTCTAGGTGCACACCCCAACTCTTCTACCTTGAGCACACAGGCTTGGTGATTTCTTTTTCCCCAAAACGATGTTGGAATTTAAAAAGAAGCTGCCCCTTGGTGGCCAGCACAAGAAGGCAGGTGTCCTGCACTGTGGGGTGAGCATGCTCTGCGCAGCCAGTGGGGGTGAGCCTAGCCTCTGCCAAGCTAGCATTGGACCTGCCGCAGCCTGATCACTGTAAGCCCAGCCAGCAGCTCCCTATGGGGTCTGTGGGGGTGGACCTGGATGAGGGTGGAGGGTGGTGGAACAACAGTGTACCGGTATCTACTACCCTGGAACCGTAGACCCTAAAATGGTTAAGAGGACAAACTTTGTTCTGCATATTTTAACAGTTTTAAAAGTAGGACAGGGGCAGCCCGGGTGGCTCAGTGGTTTAGTGCCGCCTTTGGCCCAGGGCCTGGTCCTGGAGACCCGGGATCCAGTCCCACGTCGGGCTCCCTGCATGGAGCCTGCTTCTCCCCCTGCCTGTGTCTGCCCCGCTCTCTCTCTCTCTCTCTCTCATGAATGAATAAATAATAAAATCTTTAAAAATAAATAAATAAAATAAAAGTAGGACGGTATTTGTAAGGCAAAGCTCCTAAAAAAATGAAAATATGCGGTCTGGGACGATGAGAAAGTTCTGGAGGCAGATGGTGGGGAAGGCTGCACAGCAGTGTGAGCACATGCAGAGCCCCTGGACCCTACACTTAAAAAAAAAAGGTTAAGATGGTACATTTTTGTTATGAGTACTTTACCTCGATCTCAAAAACTGACAGAATTAAAAGGGAAAAAAGTCAACTCTAAATATTCATAAAACAGAAATTTACACCAATTCATAATGTGCACCCCTGGTGGTGGTTTTAAACACGGACTTTGGATTATTAATTTAAGTAAAGAAAGAAACGGAGCAGGGGGATCCCTGGGTGGCTCAGCGGTTTGGCGCCTGCCTTTGGCCTGGGGCGCGATCATGGAGACCCGGGATCGAGTCCTGCATCGGGCTCCCGGCATGGAGCCTGCTTCTCCCTCTGCCTGTGTCTCTGCCTCTCTCTCTCTCTCTCTCTCTCTCTCTCTCTGTGTCTATCATAAATAAATAAATAAATAAATAAATAAATAAATAAATAAATAAATAAATATTAAAAAAAGAAAAAAAGAAAAAAAAGAAACGGAGCAGGCTGAAGACGACCTCTGGAGAGAGGTGGCCAGTCACCGGGCTGCTTCCTCCACCGCCTGGCCTCCTCTGGCCCCCGGGGCACGGGTACAGCCAAGGGGGCTCCCAGGGAGCTGGCAGCGGTGGGCAGGCGGCCTCTCCACCTGGGCTCTCCTCCCAGCCCTGAGCCCATTGGGCTCACTGGCCTCAGCCAGCCTGAACCAGGCCCGGGTGCCACGCCTTGATGTAGTCTCCAGCCCCAGGCCACCTCCACTGCTGAACCCTCTCCACCCCCGAGCCACCAGAGCTCAATAAACCCTCCTCAGTAACTGCCTGTGTCCCCCTTGGGTCCCCAAAACCAGTCTGCTCAGAACCCTCCCATGGCTTCTCTATGCGCTCAGAACAGAGCTCAGCCCGCCTCAGGATCTTGTCTCGCCCCCATCCTCCACTGCTAGGAGGGCCAGGCCCCAGACTCCCCCACGGGCTCCTCCGTGAGGCCTGGGGTGCAGCCAGGTGGTAGGGCCAGGCCTCCTGAGCCGAACCCAAAAGGACCCAAAGGATTCAGCAAGGGAAGGTCTGGGGCAGTGTTCCAGGTGGCGAGGACGTACCCTTCCCACGGACACTTCTCTGCCTGGGAATAATTTCTGACGGCTCCGTGGGACAGATGGGTGGGCCATGATTTGACCAGGCTCCAGGTCCCCCTCCAGCCATGGCCAACGGCCTCAGTCACCTGGCTCTGGGCTCTCTGGGTGTGTGCCGCCGGGACAGAAGGGATACGTACCATTTGGTGTGGCGAACTGGATGAGGACACTGTTGCAGCCCAGGGTGATGATGAAGGACTGCTTGCCCACGCGGCTGCACTCTGTCTCTCGGGACACCGAGCACTTAAAGACGCACACATCTTCATCTATGAAAGGAGACAGGCAAGCGTAAGCCAGCAGGTACCTGGGCCAGCCGACCTTTGTTCAAGTCGTGTCCTTGCCATCCCTGCCTCCCTCTCCCCACAACACCCCAGGTTCTTCTGGGGTACCATACCACCCACACTGGAAGCACTGGCACGTGTGCCCTGCCTGCACAGCCCGTGTAGGGACACGGAAACAAAGTGTGTCTGTGGCTAGGAGGGCTGTCCACGGAGCGACCAAGGCTGAGAGTGGGCTCGGGGGGGCAGTAGCCAAGTACCATGTGCCCAAGCAGAACATCCTGGCCAGGGGGGTCCCTCTCCCAGCACCTCCGCTCACGGAGCACCTCCCGGTGCCCAGGCCTCTGCTCATCCAGGGGCACTGAGATGGGAAGAGAGGCAAGAAAAGAGCAACTGTGGCATGGTCAGAGGGCCGCAGGGACCCAGCTGGGGAGCTTGCTCTGTTATGTATGGGGGGGGTGTGGCGGTCAGCCTTCACAACTGAGCTGGCGGAGGGGCAAAGGTAACAAGAAGGAATTCCTGGAGGTGCTTCTGCTTCCTTCACCTAAGCCCCTGCCCTCTCGTACTGATGCGGCACAGTGATCAGGAGCATGGGCCCTGGAGCCAAACGGCCTGGATTCATGCTTGCACTGCTCACTATTTGATTTGAGTGGGTCACGTAGCCTCTCTGAGCCTCGGTTTTCTGATCTGTCAAATGGGGCTAATGGTGGGGCAGGCACGGGGCACAAAGCACCCAAGAGCTGCCACTATGACTATTAGTGCTCTCTGGTTCAACAAGTGTGTGCCCCCCACCCCCAGCCGGTGAAACTCAGCCTTCCCAGGAACAGGATCAACCAACACGCCCTGGAGGCCCTGGTGCAGTGCAGCAGGACAGACAGAGCAGCTGGGTCGTATTCTTGGCAAAAGCGTCTGCCCTGGTCAACCCAGTGTCTACCCTGGTCCTCTCGTGATGATGCCAGATCATGGGGAAGTCAGCAACACAGCCCGCCTGCTCTCCCAATGTGCCAAGAGACAGGAAAAGGGCTGAAACTATTCCAGGGAAAGGAAGACTGAAGACATGTGACCAGTGAAGGCCAAGGGGGACCCAACTGGAGCCCAGTGAAAACCTTCTCACCAGTTACAGAGGACAACGGAGGGATGGGAGTGTGGACCAGAGGTGTGAAAACTTGAAATGACATAGGTGTGACAACAGCAGGTGGTTCTGCACAATAATGCCCTCATTCTACGAAATGCGGAAGTACTGAGACAATTCTCGTGATGTCTGCAGCTTGCCTTTGAGCTCATCAAATAGACAACTGCGAGCTATATGCATAGAGAACAGCACGAGCGCAAGCGTGGCAAAGTGTCCCGATCCCTCCAGAAAGCCAAAACCATCTTGAAAAAGACCAGAGTTGAAAGACTCATACTCCCCAATTTCAAAATTATTACAAAGGTAGAGTAATCAAAACAGAATAGTACCAGCAAGGGAGAGACATATAGATCAATGCAACAGAATTAAAGTCAAAATAAACCCTTACGTTTAGAGTCAAGTTTTCTTTTAAGATTTCATTTATTCATTTATTTATGTATTTATTTATTTATTTGAGAGAGAAGGAGAGAACACGTGCAAGTGCAAGCAAGCATAAGCAGGGGGGAGGGGAGAGGAGAGGGAGAAGCAGACTCCCTGCTGAGCAGGAAGCCTAACATGGGGTTCCATCCCAGGACCTGAGCCTAAGGCAAGATGATTAACGGACTGATGCTTAAACAACTGACCCAGGCATCCCTCCCATGACTTTTTTTTTTAAGTTTATTCTTCTTAGTAATCTCTGCACCCAATGTGGGTGCTCAATTTGGGGCTCAAACTCAAGACCCCGAGATCAAGAGTAGCATGCTCCACTGCCTGAGCCAGGCAGATGCCCCTGACTTTCAACACGGGTTCCAAGAGCATTCAATGGGAAGCAAATCATCTCAACAAATGGTACAGAGACAACTGGAGGTTCGCATGCAAGAGAATGAAGCTGGACCCGTACCTCATACCACATATAAAGCCTGACTCCACTAGATCAATGACCTAAATACAGGAGGTAAAATTATAAAATGCCCAGAAGGAAACGGAGGGGTAAATAAATCCTCCTGAACTTGAATTTGGCAAAAGATTCCTAGAGGTGGGCCGCTCCGGTGGCTCAGGGGTTTAGCGCTGCTTTTAGCCCAGGGCCTGATCCTGGAGACCCAGGATGGAGTCCCACACCACATCAGGCTCCCTGCATGGAGCCTGCTTCTCCCTCTGCCTTGTCTCTGCCTTTCTTTCTCTGTATCTCTCATAAATAAATAAATAAACAAATAAATAAACAAACAAACAAAAATCTTTAAAAAAAAAAAAAAAAAGATTCCTAGAGGTGACACCAAAAAGCAAGAATATCAAAAGCAAAACTAGATGAACTCAGCTTCATCAGAACTGAAAAACTTTTGTGCATCGGAGGACATGGTCAAGAAAGTGAAGACTACCTACAGAACGGGAGAAACCACTTACCAATCATATACCTGATAAGGATAGTGTCCAGAATATATAAAGAATTTGTTCAGCAAAAAAATTAACATAGTTCAAAATGGGCAAAGGGACATTTGTCCCAAACAGATAGAGGACTGGCTAACAAGCACATGAAAAGATGCTCAAAAACCATGAGTCATCAGGGACATACAAATCAAACCATAAGGAGACACCGCTTCACACCCACTAGGTTGGCTATAATTTAAAACAAATAAGGGAAAATTACAGGTGTTGGCAAGGATGTGGAAAAATTGGAACCCTTACACCCTGTGAAGAACGTGGGAACGTGAAATGGTACGGCCACTGTGGAAAAGGAGCTGGTGGTTCTTCAAAAAGTTAAACATAAAATTACCATTTGACTCAGCCATCCCACTCCTGGGTATGTACTCAAAAGAACTGAAAGAAGTAGTCAAACGAATACCTGCATGCAAATATTCCAAGTAGTACTATTCACAAGAACCAAAGAGTGGAAACAACTCAAATGTCCATCAACTGCCGTCAACTGCAGGACGGAAACACAGAATGTGGTAGATCTGTGCCAGGAAGTGTTATTCACCTGTAAAAAGGAATGAAGTCCTGGGGGGCTCAGTCAGAAGACAGAGCAGCTCTTGACCTTGGGGTCATGGGTTTGAGCCCCACCCTGAGTCTACATAGACATTATTAAAAAAAAAAAAAAAAAAAAGGTAAAAACAAAATGAAAAAAAAAAACAAAGTCCTGATGCGGGCTACAACATGGGTGAACCTCAGAAATACCATGTTGAGTGAAAGAAGCCAGACACAAAGGTCACACACATGTGATTCCATTTATATGAAACATCCAGAAGTAGCTAATCCACAGCAAACTGGTGGCTGTCAGGGGCTGGGAGCTGGGAGGAGGGAGAATGGGGAGTGACTGCTTAATGGATGCAAGGTTTCCTTCTGGGGTGATGAAAATGTTCTGGAACTAGACAGAGGTGGTGGTTACACAATACTGTGAATCTTGTGAATCTACTAAATGCCATTGAATTGTACACTTTAATTTTGTTTTGTTTTGTTTTTTTAGATTTTATTTATTTATTCATGAGAGACACAGAGAGAGGCAGAGACACAGGCAGAGAGAGAAGCAGGCTCCCTGAGAGGAGCCCGATGAGGAACTTGATCCCAAGACCTCGGGATCACACTCTGATCTGAAGGCAGCCGCTCAACCACTGAGCCACCCAGATGTCCCTGTATTGTACTCTTTAAAGAGGTTTGGTTTACGTTATGTGAATTTTATCTCAATAGAAAAAGAAACACAGGGCAGCCCGGGTGGCTCAGAGGTTTATCACCACCTTCAGCCCAGGGTGTGACCCTGGAGACCCGGGATCGAGTCCCATGTCAGGCTCCCTGCATGGAGCCTGCTTCTCCCTCTGCCTGTCTCTGCCTCTCTCTGTGTGTCTCTCATGAATAAATAAATAAAATCTTAAAAAAAAGAAAAGAAAAGAAAAGAAAAGAAAAGAAAAGAAAAGAAAAGAAAAGAAAAGAAAAGAAAAGAAAAACATTCCCTGTGCATGAATGCATATTTGAAGGCCTATGGGTGTTCACTGGCTCCCTTGCCCCCTTGTACAGTCTGAGCACTGGACCTGGGCCCTGCGGGGCCAGCCTCCTGACCACAGGCTGGAGAGAAGAGCATCCCGGCAGGCCACCGGTACAGGCTCATGACCACACTGCACCCATAAGGAACCCCTCCAAGGGGCTCCCAAGTCCAGCCGTAAGTGGGTCCCAGGAAGGGACCTCAGGGCATGGTGCTGTCACCCACGTCCCTCTGGGGCAGGAGATAAAGCCAATCTGTCAGCTGCACCAGGGTAAACAGCAAGCAGATCAAGGAGGGCCTCTGTTTACGAGGCACCCTGGCAACCCAACCAGTTGCCTGAGGCACCCCTGCAACCTGGCGCCAGGCAGGCAACCACAAGGACCTGTGGCCAAGTGAAGCGTGGCTGCATCCAGGGAAGCCAAGCTGAGGGTGACCTGACCTGTCCCATCATGGCAGAGGCAACCACCGCCCATGGAGCCAGCCTCTTGTGAGAGCCACGGCTATGCCACCCCACAGACTAATCCCTAACACACAGAAAGGACTCAGTAAATATTTGGCAAAAAAAAGCGGGGGAGGGGGCTGGACCATATTCTATTGTGTATTTAAAAGACTCAAAAATCCAAGCTCTTGGAGTCCTCCAGCGCCACGGTGGGCCAGCTCCTGGTCTGTGCACAAGGCTTTTCCCCTCTGCTTGCTCTGCCCCCTCAATGGGATGGGCCTTCAGGGCAGGGGTTGAGGGGTGCTCTGTCTACCCCTGCCAGAGGACAGCCCACATGGGGCTCCAGCTCACTCACTGCCCAGGGTCACCCAAGCCCAGATGGAGCAGAGCTAGTATGCACACCCTGTCTCCTGGCCGGCTCCCCAGGATGGAGGGCGGGTGTCCTGGGAGAGAGCTTCTCCTCCCAGGAAAGAGGGCCTGGAACCCACAGGGCCTGGATCTAGCAGTGGCGATTAGGTACCCACTCCCCAACCCCTACACACACACACACACACACACACACACATACACACACAAGTGCCTCCATCCGTCAGGAAGCCTCCTGGTAGACTCAAAGCCGGCACCTTCCTCTCTAGTCACCCCTTTATCCAGCCCTCACTGGGTGAGCCAAGGAAGAGGCAGGAGCGACTCTGTGCTCTGCCTCCAGAAACCAGCTGAGAAAACCAGTCTGCCCTTGTCACACAGGGAACATACTGAGGGGCTGTGTGGACATGGCCCAGAGAGGTGGGGGACAGGAAGCAGGAGAGGGCTTAGCAGGCTGCCAGGATGATTTCAGCGGGGCGGGGGCAGGGGCGCGGGGGGGGGGGGGGGGGGCGGGGAGGGGCACAGACAGGGCTGTCGTCCGGAGGCTGCACTGGGTTCCTGCCGATCGAGGTCAGCAGAGCTGGGGTTTCTTCCCTGCAGTAATATGATCAGGCGACGGCGCTGGGAACAGGCCCCGTGACTGGGCCGTCTTCTCTGGAGAGGCTCTCCCAAGGCAGGGGCTGAATGGAGGAGCGTGCAGGAAATGAACCCAGACTCGGGAGTATTAATCATGCCCCAAATGTGTCTGTCCTGCTCTTGGACCCAGCCTGGCACCGCGGGCTGGCCTCCCACCCGCTACAAGGTAGCATGTCCAGCTGAGGCTCTGAAGCCAGGGGACAAGGGGCCAGAATACCCAGGAACAAACACGGGGCAAGCTCGTTCAGGGTGTGCCTGCGGGAAGCCGGGGGTAGGAGCCTTCCTGCATCTTGCTCCCCAGGAAGGCAGGCCCCTGTGGACCCAGGTCACAAATACAGAGTTCCCACAGGAAGCCAGGCCCAGCACCTGCCCACCCACCCATCCCTTGCTGACACGTCACTCTGTCCCTACGCTTTCCAGGTGCCACGCTCTGCTCTGTGCTTTCCACAGAGCCCTCAGAGCACCTCTGTGGCTAGCTCCATCCCACTCAGATGAGGAAACAGGGCTCAGGCAGGTTAAGTATCTCACTCAAGGTCCCACAGCAAGCGAGCGGCCGAGCTGACTGGCACCAGGATCTGTGCTCCTAACCAAGGTGCTGCACAACATCCCTGTGCTTCCGAGGGTAGGTGTGGGCCAAACTTCCTCTGTGAAGGAGCAGGAATAAATACTTTTGGCTCTGTAGGCCATACAGTCTCTGCTACTAGGACTCAACTCTGCTACAGCCCAGATGTCAGTGAGCGGGTGCGGCTGTGCACCAATAAAACTTGGTTACAAATCCAGCAGCAGGTCTGGAGCTACAGGTGCAGACAGGTTGGCTGCTGAGCCCCCTTTCCACCCGCTTCCTTGTTGGCTCACTGGATGTTGAGATGTGGAGACACCCTCCCTATCCCAGAGGGAGTGAGGACAGCCAGGGGTGGGGGCAGAGGGATGAGGATGATCGCGGAGTCCCTGGCATTGCTGCCAGGGGACCCAGGGCACTGCAGGATCCTAGAGACGGTGCCTGGCCCTGCTGGGACAGAGAGTGGAGGAGTTCTCCAGCAAGAGGGAAAGAGGCACCTGGGAAGGCAGGGGGAAAAGGAGGTAGTGATACTGTGATTTATTACAGAGAGGCGGCACAGAGCTCCTGAAACTCTGGGAATGCCCTAGGTGAGAGGAACAATAAAAGTGTCTTCTGTGATGCATTCAAAATCCCTTGACCACTTGGGTTTCTGTTAATGAGGTGACTTCCCGTGAAAGGATGGAGGCTAGTTGCCAGGGGGACCAAGTAATTAGAGGGCTGGAACTTCCGGTCCCCCTCCTAGGCCTTCAATGGCCAAGGACTTAATCATTCTTGTGAAATAAAATCTCCATAAAAATACAACCCACAGGATGGAGCTCAGAGAGCTTCCCGGCTGGTGAGCACCTGTAGATGCTGCTGAGAGAGGGGAGGGGCGAGAGGGGCGCCCCTTCCCCACACACTGCCCTGCGCATCTCTGCCATCCAGCTGCTCCTGAGTTCTATCCTTTTACATTAACCACTGATCCAGGAATGTAAACTGTCAACCTGAGCTCTGTGAGCTGCTCTGAGGAGGAGGCCCTGGGAACGCCAGATCCACAGCCAGGGAGCAAGAAGTACAGGTGACACGCCGGGACTCGGGGCTGACAGTGGGGATGGGACACTACCTCCAGGCAGGCAGTGTCAGAATGGAGGTGACTCTAGGTCACGTAGCTGGTGTGGGGAGGCCCCCACCCACACACTCAGTGATCGGAAGTGTTCAGCCTCAGTACTGAGAGTCCGCAAGACACCCAGGAGGCAGGAGGCACACTTCTCCTCAGAGAGGCCCGGCAGGGAGCATGAGGGGACCAGAGCAGTGTGACTATGGCCATGGAGGTTGATGAGTGAGACTCCCGGGCCCGAGGGGCAAATCTGGGTCTCAGGAGACTCGGGGGTCCAGCCACTCCCACAGCCATAGGTAGCACCTGGAGGGACCGGGTGCTGAGAGGGTCTTGGGGACAGGGCTGGAGCAGGTGCAGGCTGGGCAGGAGATGATGGAAGAAGGGAAGCCAGCAGCTCCCTGGAGCTGTGGGGCGGTGGGGAACAAGCTGCCTGCTACCCACTCATCACAGAACTGACCCAGACACCTCCTCCTTGATGGCTCCCTGGGCAGCAGAATCTGGGGAAGCCTGAGGCAAAGGGGCCTCCCTGGTCCCAGGCTTGAAGGGAATGCCCTGCTCACCATATCGGCCCTGGGCCCACCCCACAGCCTTCGGAGGAGGGCTCCAAAGAGTTGGCTGATTCAGTGAGACCTGTCTCAGGGGCACCAACCAGATGGTCCCGGGGAGACATGGTGGGACTCCGTCACCTTCCAGTCACAGCGTCTAACGTGGCCAATCTGCTGTAGCCCTTCTCTTATTTAGACCTCTCCATGGTTTCCCAGAGCCTTCTGGAACAAGTACAAACTCCTCACAGGGCTCACAAGCTCCTGTCAACATCTGCAGCCTCCTCCACGATCCCAGTGGAGCCAGGCTGGCCTTCGCCACCCCTAGACTGTGGGCAGGATTTATCTTTGGCCTCCGTGGCTCCTGAGATGCAAGACATACTTCCCCTCTTTTCTCTTGTGTCCCTGCCACCTCCTCCTTGAGGCCCTCAGGCACTTCCTGAACAGGTCCCCATCACATGGCAAGTCCTGACTTAATGCCCCCTCACTCCGCATCTGACGACCCAGTGAAGCACAGACCTAGGGCTCTGCACGTGGCTGGGACAACGCCCAAACCAAGGGAGCACTTGGGGGATGCTAACCTGCATGCTGGCCCCAGGGAATGGGGTCCACGTGCCCAGGCCCTGACCCAACAGCACATGTGACCTCAGGAAGGTCACTTAACCACTCAAAGACACTGGGCCCCGTGCACCCACATAATAATCTTCCTGCCCACACTGCCTTCCTTCCCTTTTCTCTCTGCAACAAGCAGTAATGGAACATGCAGAAGGTCACTGGGTCCTTCAAGCTGGTCAGACCTAGTCAGAGGGACCCAGTGGAAGGACAAATGCCTGGAGTTACATCCCACCCCACTCCTCACCCATGGAACCTTCCATCCTCATGTTAAGACGAGGGAAGGTGTTCATGGAGAACAGAGGTGGGGGAGGACAAGACAGGAAAGCAGCCACCAGCTCAGGAGGAGAAAGGGCCACATTCCAAGTCCTTGCCTCTCAAGCAGGGAAACTATCACAGCCACCAAATGAGGCCTAATTAAAGCTATTTATCTTGGCAGACTTGGGGCATAGGGGGGGTGGCAGTGGGTAGAATCACTTGTCCAAATGTGAGGTCTTTTACTAAATCACCTCCTGCCCCCAAACAAAACACAGGCTGTGCACCTTCCAGAGAAAAATATGCCACTGTCAAGAAAGGCAGGTGAAAAGGAGGATGAGGCACGGAAAAGTCAAGGTGCTTTTGTGGGCTCATCTAGCGGCAACCCTCTCTGCTCAGGGCATCGGCTCAGTGGGCAGCTCTTGTCTGCAGCCCCCTCCATGCAGAGTGCAGCCCAGGGGGCCCAGAGGTGAACAAGACCCTGGCCCTGAGCTCCAGCACTCATGGGAGCCAGGGGGAGGCCGATGGGCCATTGTGGAGCAGGCAGGGTGAGAGGGACCAGTAGGAACCCCCAGGGGGAGGGGAGGGACGTGGTGGCCCAGCCAAGTCAGGCTCCAGGTGGTGCAGGGCTAGCCTTCCTGAAAGAGCCTCCTGGGTCTCAGAGGCCCCCAGGACCTGGGAGCAGTAGCCGAGTTTCCAAACTCTGGACACCAGAAGCTCCCCCCTATCTCTCTGTGGTGTGGCGTCCCTGTGGCTGGGAGAGGAAAGAGGTCACCCTTGGCTCAACCAGCAGGGAAGACCAACATGGGCAGCGATTAAAATGACGGGCATCAAGGAAGACCAGGGTTCAGGCCCAAACTCGCTACCCTCCGACTGTGTGATTGTGGGCCTTCATTCCCTCATCTATCAAGTGGTGACGATGACACAGCCCTCGGGGTGATAGGACACGACCCACCTGGAAGCTTGATCGGCGCCCCCCTGCCTGCCTTCACCCCCAACCTCAGGAGCCTCATCCGGGGAGTGAGGATAAAAAGAGGATAAAGTCCCTCCTCACCACGCAGATGCCATGAAACAGTAAGGGTGGCGGTTCGAGTACCAAGTACTCAGCAGCCGGAAGCGGCCACTTTGCGCTTCGGCAGATCAGCCCCACTCTAGGAGAGAACCCAATCCCGGGAAGCCTATCCTGGCCCGGCCTCCCTCTCAGCCCAGTAACCTAAGCCCGCTCCTCCAGCTCTGTCCTGGGAGATGCTCCACACCGCTGCCCAGTACCGGGGTGTCTGAGGACCAGGAGGTCACCTGGGGCTCCCTGCCCCGGTCCAGCCCAAGGGGGGCTCCCAGCCCTCCCCACAGGCACCCAGAGCGCCAGGCCCCCTGGCAGCTCCAGTCTGTGCATCTTTCCAGGGCCATCTGCCAGAGGCTCCCCACCCCCAGGAACCCCAACTGCCAGCCCTTTGGGGCGGGGTGGGGGGCTTATCCTATAATTCTACTTGCCTGTGTCTGTGAAGATAAACCCAGACCCGGGACTGTCTAAAGCAGCTGAAATCCCAAACACCCAGTGACCAGAGAATGAGGTGCAAGCAGGAGCAAGCCGGCAGAGGCTGTGAGAGAGAGAGAACTGTAAAACCTAGGCGCCGAGGGTAGAATATTAGGGGGGGGGGGGGGCGCAAGCCTGCACTGCATGCCTGGGGGCTTTTCTCAAGAGAAACACTGATAAAATGACTTCAGTAGCTGCCTCTGGAAGGGAGGCAGACGACTCTGCGCCAGGCACCCTTCTTCTCCTATTGTTTAACCCTGCAGAACTTTCAGCACAGCGGGCTCCTGGGGAGAGATTTATGCACTTGGGCCTGTGTGCACCTGAAAATCCAGGTGGGAAGGTCACACAGAAGAGGACTGGTGATATGGGGGCGGGGGGGGGGGGGGACAGACAGGCCAGGACTAGGAGGGAAGAGAAGGACTTTTCATGTTCAGATGTCTACCCTGAACACAAAAGATAACCAGACAAAAGGCCATGGTGATGGCAGGGTAGACCCGGCGCCCAATCCAGTCCTCTGGGGTATCCCCAAAGTGAGCAGGTCTGACCACATACCTCCCTCAACCTGCTGGAGGGGCAAGACAGTGGGAAAGGGCTGTGACCCCAGGGTCCTTCTAAGGTCAGACGATGGATGGCATTGACCTCTCAGCAATGGCTCTCTGCCGGAGCTGACTGACGCCCACACCCCTCTTAGCGTGATGGGGGAGGGGCAGCAACCCCTGGAGACTCAGGTCTAAGCCAGGGGCACCACGGCCCACAGTCCAGGCAGCTGTCACCCAGGGAAGCCCTCCTCCCCACATCAAGGAGGCCACACAGTGAGGCACATCCCCAGAACTCCAGCTCACATCAGACTAGGTTGGAATCTGGGCTCGGGCTCTGCCACCTAGAACCTCACGCTCCCCCCACACCTAGGCCTCAGCTTTCATGCCTGGAAAGCTACGTTAGCACACTGCTCACTACTATCGTAGGGACTAACGCCCCCTTCGTGTCCAGCCCAAGACCCATGGGTACACAGGTGTTACTGGTACGAAACGCCCACTTCGGTTGCCCTGTCCCCAAGGCATTCTGGCCG
Source organism: Canis aureus (assembly GCF_053574225.1). Classification (NCBI taxonomy): domain Eukaryota; kingdom Metazoa; phylum Chordata; class Mammalia; order Carnivora; family Canidae; genus Canis; species Canis aureus. Next base: position 51,555,814 of record NC_135629.1, read on the forward strand.
GAGGCAAAGAGTAGCATCCAGGAGAGAATTCTGGCCTCCACCCCCCAGCCCCCACCCGGCCAGCAGACCAGCTGGACTGAGCGCTCCTCGGGGACATGGGAGCAGCCATCTGGCCGAGGCAGAGAGCATGGCCAGCTTCACACAGCACCTGGGAATGTCTTCAGTTTAGGCCTCGCAAGTTCCAGGATGGTCTTTGGGCAACTCACAACGGCCCCTCCTGAAGGAGCACCAAGTGGAAGGGACTCACCTCCTTGCAGGTGCCACCCCCCCCCCAGGAGGAGATGAGATGGGGGCCCTCGGTTCTATCAGCAGCGGTTTCTTTAGTCAAGTAGGGATGGGGGTGCACAGTGTTGACCGTACCATCCTTTGTTCCTTTGAGAATACACACAAGGACTCAGCAGTAAGCCACCTCTGCGGGCACAAACAGGCTCCTAGTCGGTGGCAGGGTGGGTAATTTACAGGGCAGCTTGCAAAATCCAAAAGGTGGGTCTATTTTGGGAGGGGCCCCAAGAATACCTGCTTCTGAGGAGTAAACTTTCCAAACTACACTGCAAGAGGGTGACAGGACCCTGGGGAGGTGCAGAGGCAGTGGGGAAGACGGAAAAGGGTCCATCTGGCTGGGGGGGAGGGGGAGTACGACCCCCTAGGCCCCTGGCACCACTTGGTCTACAGGCCTCCCCAGCTACGGCTGGGATCCCACCTCTGGCGGCTTGTCACAGTGGCACCCCAGCAAGACTGAGGCACCATTCTCAGCCCCAGGCCAGCCACGGGCAGGAGAAGGACCCTGCAGCACTGGGTCTGACGGAGTCTAACTATGGGGTGTACAGAAGGGCAACCCCAAGAAAAGAAGGAGCAGACAAAGAAAGGGCTTGGCTTTTCTGAAAAGAGTACCAGGGGCACCGACTGGGCGGGAGCTATTACATGCAAATGTCTCCCCCATCCATGCTAATCAGCTGCGGGCTTTGTGAGCTACAAAAGGGACAGCAGATGTGCGCCAGGGTTCCCTGGCCCCTGAAAGCTGGGGCTGAACGAGTAAGGGGGGGGGGTGCGGGCAAAGCAACAAAACCAGCAGCCCCAGCCACGGTGGGCCACTGGCCTCCCCCTCCGGGCCCTCCTCCAGTCGGGGCTTTGAAGCCTGACGCACCAGATACTGGGCAAACACCTGACGACGCGTGGGGCCTCAGTTAGTGCTCCCGACCACCTTTCTTTCGAGAGGAAACCGAGGCACAGAGATGACACGCCCAGGGCAGCTTAGCTTGGGACCCAGCATCCTGTGAAAGAGGCAAAGCCCACGCCAGCATCCACTGGAAAGGACGTGGGCTCTGGGCCCCAGCAGAACCAGGCCTGGCTGCTGGGCAGCAGGCGCCATCCCCCTGAGCCACCACAACAGGGAGGCGCTGGAGCTGGCTTCTGAGGGCTGGGAGGGGTCACCAAAGGCCTCCACCACACTGACAGCAGGAGCTGAGGGTGGGCAGGGAGGCCCTTGGCAGAAGGGACACACAGAGAGGCCTGGAAGGCAGGGCTGGAGCGAGGCATGGAGCAGGGCAGCGGGAGGACCCGGGCTGCAGGGAAGCCCAACCCTCGAGGCGGCGAGGACAGCAGCGCACATTCTGGTCCCCGTCACCACAGTGCTCAGCGAGGGAAGCCCAGCCAGCCAGGCTGTGGTTCCTGGGGGTTCTGCCCTGGGGCCACCTGAGGGGCTTCAACCCATAGACCAGGGTGGCTCCAGAAAGGCCAAACGGGAAGAGGCAGGAGGATGGGGCTGGGGCCTTGGCTAGGATGACAGAGAGAGGAATCTGCAGCCCAGGGGCCGAGCTGACTCGGAGTCGCCAGGAGCCACCTTGAAGAGGTCTCACCCCTGGCGCAGAGGTGAAACAGGGTACCCTGGGGCTCCGCCACTGGGAGCGGCCCCTCTGCCAGGCCCCTGGGGCTCAGGGAGCCCCTACGGCCCCACAGCAGGCTGCGCAGGGTAGGATCAGACCAGGGAGGGCCATGTGTGCCACCCTCGCCCTCAGGCCGCCTCAGCAGACTGGACTCCAGATGAGGCCCAGGAGAGAGGGGACAGAGGCCACCTCACCCCATAATGGAATCAGTAACGAGGCAAGAATGAGGAAAGACTGGCTCCGGGCCCCAGAAGAGCCCTCAGGGCCACTTCCCTGACACAGGATGAGGACCAGAGGGGGCCGGTGGGCACCGTCAACATGCAGGGCTAAATCCTCACGGCACTGACGCCTCACCAGCACCTGAAAAGAGGCGGGGCCCAGTGGAGGCACCAGAGCCAAACCTGGGTTGCTAGCCCAGCTGCAACCTGCCACCGAATGCCTCAGTTTCCTCATTTATAAACCAGGGGAAGGCGCTGTGGCTGCCGGCGCTCCCTGCAGGGTGTGCATGGCTTGGGGAGCACAGAATGGGCTGGTTTCACCCCCACTCACACCTCTGCCCAGCACCCTTGTGCCAACTGTACACAGCGGCCAGCAGGCCCTTCGGGGCTGTTCTGATGGTTAGGCGAATCAATGAACGTAAAGTGCCTGGCACGGTGCCTGCCTGGCACATGCTCGTGCTCGTGCTCAGGAAGGCCCTGGACGCGCTGATAAGCAGGGCATGGGGGCTGGGAATAAGGGGTGAGTCAGAGCCAGGCATCCCGCTGTCGGTGTCCCCCCACCCAGGGAGGCAGGGAGACCATCCAACACCAGGGAATCCAACCTCTGGTTACACAGAGGGCTCAGAGTGGAGCCAGGTTCTGTGGAGGGCCCCCAAAGGGCACACAGCAGGCCTGGAAACTGCAGCCAGCCTTTGCCTTCCCCTCCAGCTCAAGGAAGAATGTGGCCAATTTTCTGGAATGTCCCTATCGGTTCTGCAGAGGCCCCCCAATCTGTCTGTGATTATTTATTCACATGCCCCCTGGAGGGGATCATGAGAGTGCCCCTTTCTCATTAGAGCGCTGATCTGCCAGGGGCCCCTCCACTGTCCTCACCCAGAATGTCACCTGCACCCGTGTCGTCAGCCAGGTTTCCACACATGAAACCATTCCGCTTGTACATGTGTAACGTACCCAGCGAAAACGAACCCCAGCCACACGAACGCAATTAGCGGGGAAGCAAATCCGCCAACAATTTTAAAGAAAAACAGCCCAGACCTGCTCTTGCCAAAGCCGTGGGTGATGAATCGCTTGAAAGACACACACAAAAAGAGGGAATAAAAGGGGGTTCCCTCTCTCTGTGCAAGGAGTGGGGGCAGGGAGGAGACCGAGCCCCCTCCCCCAAACCAGTCTGGATTTGTTTCCAAGAAGGCTCCACCTGACAGAACAAAAAGAACCCAGAGCTGGCGGGGTGGGGGGACACGACAAGTTCTAGGTCTGGCCTGGGTGGGGGGGCAGTTTTATGTGTGCATGCAACTGTCAAATGCACCGAACAGAACACCCAAGGCTTGGGCATCTGTGGGTGCTGATTAAACAACAATTAAAATAAGTAATTAAAAGAATAACATGAGGCCACAGAGTCTCCAGATCCAACTCCTGCAGGCCCAGGGAAAGCCTGGTCTCAATTTCCTTCATAGAACTGGTTTTCAGGAAACAAAGGGAGTGGGGGCAGGGAAAGTCGGGAACTCCAGATTCTTTAACCAAAAGTCGGAGCAGGTGTCTCAGGGCATCTAGGGGCGGGTATGAAGGTGCCAATGGCCCCACCCTACACGGTGCCTACAACCCTGAATCCTGAGGCCTCCCAAGCAGGTCCCTGAAGTGAGAAAAGCAGGAGGGTTGGTACACGAAGGGGCAGGGGTGCCCTCCTGAGTCATCAGGGACCAGGTCGGGTGGGGCAGGATCTCAAGGCCACCGCGTGCTCCTCCCAGCCCTCACTGTCCCAGGGCTTTATAATCCCCGGGCACTGGCTGCCTACACCTGGGACATACCTTCCCGGCCAGACACCACAGCAGATTTAGACCAACGACCTCTTACGCTGTGTGTTACTCATCTGCTGTGTGCTGGGCTAACACCAACCCACAAACTGCCCTCTCCATCTTCAGGAGGAATTGGAAGCTGAACTGCAATCATTTAACCAGAGTCACAAGGTCACATCAAGGTAAGGCTCCACCGCTTATACCAACCATGACCTCCAGAGAGGGTGGCTGCAGTCCTGGAGGGGGAAGAGAGAACATTCATACCAGCCAGGGAATGCAGAGACAGGGACCCAGGACAGCAGGACGACTGCCCCAGGGACGCTGCGGGCCCAGCTAGCCCCGGAGCCACTGCCCCCTTGTGCCCAGGAGTTCCCTCCTTTCCAACTCAACCCTCTCCGGCCAGAGGCCTCTCGCCCGCAAGCTTATTCCTCTGCTTGCCATTCTCTACAGGCTGACTCCTGAGCCACATCCCCCTGCAGCGGGGAGATGGGGTTCTTTGTCTACTTTCTCTCCATTCCCCAAGACTGGGAGTACGTGGGGTGGAGATCGTGTCTGGCTTGTGCAGAGCTATGCCTACAGTCCGGGCACAGATGTCCACCACCACCTAGGCCACCCGCCACCAGCCAAGCCCCTCAGTGGTGCCTCCCCACCAACAAGGAAGCTGATATTCAGGGTACTGAGTCATTCACCAGGATCACCCTGCTAGGAAAGGACAGGGAACAAAATTGGGCTTGAGCCCAGACACAACCACAGGTGTCACTCCACCCCCCCACCACCCGCCAACACTCTTGGAATAAACCACCGACCCCCTTGTGAGGCCTCCCTTCCCCCCTACACATCCTGCTCCAACCACATGGGGCAGTTGGCTGCCCTTGGCCAGGCCAGGCCCATGGGCTCACTCTGGCTTGCTGGACAGTAGGCATGATTTTTAACTACTTCTATTTTTTTTTAAGGATTGTATTTATTTATTTGAGAGAGAGAGAGAGAGTGCGTGGGCCGAAGAGTGAGCAGGTGGCAGAGGCAGAGGAGATGCAGACTTCCTGCTAAGCAGGGAGCCAGATACAGGGCTTGATCCCAGGACCCTGGGATCATGACCTGAGCCAATGGCAGAAGCTTAACCAACTGAGGCACCCAGGTGCCCCTAAACACTTCTATTAACTCACAACAACCCTCTGAGGTAGATGCCATCAAGATCCCCATTTTACAGCCCAAGAAACAGGCACAGAGAGGTCATGCAGAGGCAAGGCGTCAGGCCTAGGCCCCACCACACCCTCCTTTGACTGTATCTGCTCTTCTCCCATAAGCCCTGCTGCCCCACCCCAGCAGAGGCCCACTCTGCCCAGCCCCAACCCCCTCCGCCCTCCACAGCATTTTCAAGCCTCTAGGTGGTTCACTTTCTTGGGGAGGGCACTGACCACTAAGTACAACCTGCGTGTAAGTGACTGCTGACTTAGCGCCTGTCACACAACACCCCAGACCGGCAAAAGTGGGAGCATGTGCTTATCTTGGGGTTGGGGTGTCACCATATCCCCAGCTCTTAAAACAGTAACTGGCACATGGCAGGTGCTCAGTTTTTGCTAGTTGTTTAAAGAGAGACGCCAAGGTACCCTACCACAATAAAAAGACAGCAAGTCCCCCGCCCAATACACGTTTGTGGTTGGATGGATAGAGAAGGTCAGGTCTCTCCATCTTCAAAGAACTATTGGTAGGTCCTGGGGGCCCTCTCCCTCCCTCCCCTCTCCTGGACACTCCACCATCCCACCTCCCACCACCTGCTGTCTGTCTGCCCCCCCACCCAGCCTTCCAAAGGAGCCGTCCCTCCGGACCAGAAACCCAGTGACCTCCCCGTGGCTCTCACTCGCTCTGACAGCCGCTGCCGACCTCTCTTCCTGCCCAATGAGAGCCGCACCCTGGCCTGACAGGCCCAGGGCCTCCATCCTTCCCACTGACCACCCCCACTCCTTAGCAGCCAGAGAGGCATCCACCTCACTCCTCAATTCACTGCTATCCTCCAGGCACCGTCACTTCCTCGTGTCACACATCCCTGTGAGGGGGACCAAAAGCTGGGAGCCTTTCCCCAGAAAAACGCACAGAGAACCAACAGCAACGCCACGGCCACGGTGTATCAGATATACGCATGAGGAAGAATTTTCAGTGTGTTCCTTCCGGAGAGGTGCCACTGTCACCCCCTTTTCTCCTTTTTTTCAAGGAGGCTGGTCCAAGGTCACAACACTGACCCTTGTCTCTCTAGCCTTATGCGAAACTGCATGCAATTTCAGGGCATCATGGGACACACAGCACCCCTCCTCCTCCCAGGGACCATCAAGGATTTGAGATCAAGACACCATCTCAGAGCCACCTGAAGCCCCTCCGCAGCCTCACTCTCCACAGGGAGCAGCAGGTCTGTCCCAGGCCTGGAACCTCCAGCCCGCCCTCTGCAGGATGGGAACTTCCCGTTTGTCCTGGCAGATTCAGCACCTCTGCAGCTGGGGAGCAGATCCCAGACAGAGAGGGCTCCCCAGGAAAGGAACAGCGCCTGCCAGGGAAGGTTCCCCAACTTTTCCCATTCTGCCAAACCCAACTTGGTCAGAGGCCTCACACCACGGATCATCCGTCAGTTCCCGCCACCCTCCCTCTGTCCAAAGGCCCTGCACGCTCACCTCGGCCAGACCCCCACATGTGACACGGTGCGTGTTTGCCAGGTGCCACTCACAGCGCTGGCCACTGTGCACCTGTGACCTCAGATACGGGCCCCAACAACCTCAAAAGGGGTGAATGGTCATACTAAATTGGATGCGCAGAGATTAGAAGGAGCCCTGTGTGGCAGCTCGGGTGGGATTTTGCCAACATAAGAGTTTGGGTCGGGTTAGGTTTTGCTGTCAAAGGAGCAGCAAGTGAGGCTTTCAGAACTTCTGGATTTCCAGGCTGCCAGTAAGGGGCTTTGGGTGGGCAGAGGGGAGGCAAAGGGGTTGGCCGATGGGCAGTGGCCGGGATCTGGGGCTGGAAGCCAGGTCAGCTTAGGGCTCCAGGTAACAGCCCTCACCTCCACAGGGCTCACACTTGGGGCCCGGAGGAAGGGGCCCAGGGCCGAAGGAGGGTGCCAGCTAAGGGTAGGGAACATTGTCCCACACCCAAGGGCAGCCTGGGTTCACAGAAATGCCTCTCTATTTTAAGAAACCAACCACTGCAAGTGCAAGGACAAATGGCTACTGGCACAAAGCCTCTGTGCTGGGGCGGCGACAAGCAGGAGGGGGACTTCTGGGGCAAATTGGGGCATCACGGCCCTTCCAGAGGGGCCCCTGCTAGCCGGCTCAGCCTCAAGGTGCACAGGCCCAGGGTTGCCAGCCCTTCTGAGTTTTCACAAGTACGAAGTCTGATTTCGACGTGAAATCACACAATTTAAAAAATACCGGGGGTCTACTTTTACTCTCACCACAGAGTGAAGCAAACCCGAGGGCAGGTAGGTCACTCACAAGGCCTGGCGATGGGTCATGGCCTCTGCCCGGGGCAGAGTTCACCTTTTGTTCTGTGACACACTTCTAGGGCAGGCTAAGGTGAAACTATTCAGTTACATTCCTGTTGCATTCTCTAGTCTGGAAGCTTCCACAGGCCTCTCTCTCCCTGCTCCCATCTACACGTAACCTGTTGTCAGAGCAGTCTGCAGAAGTAACATTTTATATGTAGTCCCCCTCGTGAAAGATGGCAGCCAGCTCCTGATCACACGCAGGAAAAGGCCCTGTGGTTTGTAAAACGTCACCTGGGCTTGACCTTGCTGCCCTCCCCATGGCTCCTTCAAGCTTGAGAAGAGACCCCTCGGCCCTATGCCAGGCTACTGCCCCCCAGCCCCACTTGAACGCTCCAGGAATACCCTTCCCAACATTGGCTACATCCACATCCTATCTACTGTGACCAAGGTGACAGCATCTCCCAGGGTCTGTCCTCTCTCCTAGGGAAAGAGAAGCCCCGAAATTAGCTGAGCTGAGCTCAGCTGACCGCTCAGACAGACCACAGACTACATTTCCCAGCCTCCCTTGCAGCTAGTGGTGGCCCCAGGACTGCATTCTAGCCAGTGGGATGAAAGCAGAAGTGCCCAGAGCCAGCTCCTGGGAACTTTCTTTGACAGACAGCCGGCCCGTGCCCTTGGCACCTTTCTCCCTTTCTTTATCCTGCTGCCTGGAAACTGGGGTAACAGTTTCTATGTGGGCAAAGGCTCCAGCTGCCATGTTGATGCATGATGATAGGACCTCACCCTAGAAATGGGGAAGGGGGATTCTTAGCTGGAAGGGCCCGGGTCCAAGGAATTTCTAAAAGCAAAAAGCCTCCACACCAGCACTGGTCTGCCGCCCTCCAGACTTGAGCGTGACAGCACAATAAAGAAAACGCCCTGTTGTTCAAGCCACTGCCACTCTGGATCTCTGTTCTGCATGAATAAATTGAATCCTGACCACCTTTTTGCACTGAACTAAAACAATGAGCAGGTCCAAGAGCAGTGACCTTGAAAGCCAGCCCTCCTGCAGGCCAGCCATGTCACCTGGTCAAGCCCTTTCACCTGTTTTTGCACCAGTAAAATGGGAGTGGCGTCCCTGACCGCTCAGGACTATTCTAAGTGGTAACACACAGCAAGGGCTACACCTGTCAGGCTACCTGGCCCACAGAGCCCAGAAAGGGTACCCTATCCGGCCTGAGTGATCAGGACACTTCACAGTCAAAACAAACAGATATACACAAAGCAAGGCTTTTCGGTTTCTCTTAAAAGCTGTGGCAAAAAAAAAAAAAAGGGCTGTGGCAGATCTGGCGACCCTGGCCCCTGGCTGGGGCCAAGTTCCCACAGTATCCCCCTCCTCCTGCCTGCTTCATTCGTTTATCCCCAGGGAGTCCACAAGATTTTTCTGTCCAGGGCCAGCAAGAAGCATTTCAGGTTTTGCCAGACACAATTTGTGTCACTTAAATGTTCTGACTTCAGTTGTTGGGGGTTTTTTGGGATAGACCCTTCAAAAACGTACAAAGCTCCCTTCAGTTGTTTACACAGAAGCCACAGGCCTGCTCTGGCTCAGACGCCACTTTGCCCACAGGCTCTGATTTCTGCTCTTACCCTTCCCCCGGCTGCCCCCCTCAAGGTCAAACATCAATACAGGTTCACTCGGAGCCGGCACCCAGTAAGTGCTCAATAAAATGACAGCAGGCAGTAGCACCACTGGAACGTGAGGGCCTTCCCACTGTTACTAACTTTCTGGGTTGTCACCCCAGCTTGATACCGAAGGTCCTAAAGCCTGGGTGTGTGACAAAATCCTCTGTCCCTGTCCCCTCTCTCCCTGCCACCTGGGGATGGGGGGGTGGGGGTCCCAAAACTGTGATGGGAGGAAGTCTGGAGAGCTCCGGGGTCTATGGCAGCAGGCCATTCTTCACATTGATTTTACAAAGGGTTTTTTCTCTGGGGTTTCCACACCCTGGCCAGCCCCCCACAAACCGAAATTTAGCCCCCCCTCACCAGGCCTGCCCTATACCTCTTCCTGGCCCAGGGGGCGGGGAGAGCCCACAGAATCAGGCAAACTGACTCGCACTGACCAAGAAAGACAAGTGACACAGTCATCTCCAGAAAGGACCCTGGGGGCCTGAGGAACTGAGAGTCTGCTCTGCTCTCTGCCTCGGCCGCCCCACAACGGGCTTCCCGAGAAGCTGCCTTCTGCCAAAGGGCGGGCGCCCGGGTGTCCAAGAACTCCAGCGGCCGTGCCAGGGCTTCCTGAAGGCTCGGGAAGTCTGCGCCTCTGCCCAGGGAACACAGCCTGCTTTTGGTAGCTGCCATTCAGCCAATGCCATGGCCACTGGCCAGGGGGACTTCAGGTGGCAAGGAGGGTAGGGAGGGTCATCACTCATGGGAAGGGGACTGGGGCGGGCCCTACTGCAGCTGTCATCCTTCTCACGTGAGACAGTGGAGACGTCAAGGAACAGGGCTGTGTATCTGCCACCCACATTCCTCTCCCCACCCCCACCCCCATTTGCAGCCCCGGGGTTCCCCTTCTACCTGCTAGGGGTGCAAGAGAGCAACTGGACAGCCCTGCGGCCTAAGGGGCTCCCTCCAAGAAAAGCCAGCTCTTCCTCACTCCATGCCAGTAACCACACCACCAATAAAATCTACAGCAACACTGACCGCTTACTGCCAGACACCCCCTGCTCCACACTTCCATGGTCCACTTCACCCAAATTTCTGGGTCCCAAGTGATAACATTCCCATAGCCGAGGAGAAAACTGAGGCTGCACACAGGGAGGTGCTGCTAGAGGTGAGCAAACAGGCTCAGGGAGGTGAAACGGCTCATTCAAGGCCACATAGCCAGTGACCCACACCAGCCAGACTCTGTGTCCAGAACCCTCACCAGCACCCAAGCATACCTCTGGCTCACCTCCCACGTGAGGCATGTGGAGATTCGTGTCTTGGCCAACGTCCCTGTCCCTACCTACACAGATTTGCTTCCCGGGGGTCTGTAGTTACACGCAGCTCATGGGACCCTGCCTCATGTGGGACAGGTGAGCAGAACAGGGCTCCTGATGCCTTCTCATCTGGCCAAAGCCATCAGGTCCCAGAGGGTCCAGACTGGAAAATGTGGAGGCTGGGGAAGGAAGTTCCTCCCAAGAAAAAGCCTAGAGCTCCTAGCAGGCCCCAAGTGCCCCTGGTCTACCCAGCTGCCACATCCCTGAACATCCTTGCAGTGGCTGGGCCATCTCTGTCTTTTTCCAAGGCACTGCTAGCTAGCACCCCCACCCAGCAGGCCAGGCCTGCGCTCTCAGATGCAGGAGCAGAATGCAGCCCCACACCTCTGCCCTGGCTGTCTACACTCCCCCAGCACACTTCAGAGCAATCGCTCCCTGTGCACCCCGGTCTCCATGCCTGCTCAAGAACCAATGCTGCCTCACCCTGAGCAGTAACTCAGCCAACTCTGAGGTCATTGCCAGCCCCAGCCTGCTAATGGGAGCAGGTGCTACCACCAAAAAAAAAAAGGATTCGTTTATTGAGCAAACACACTCTATGCCACAAAGTCCTGCCATTACCCCCATTCTACTGATAAACAAACTGAGGCATGAAAACTCATAGATAGTAGGGCACCGATCTACTCCACGTAGTAGACCCGAAAAAAATTTGTCCAAGGGATCCCTGGGTGGCGCAGCGGTTTAGCGCCTGCCTTTGGCCCAGGGCGCGATCCTGGAGACCCGGAATCGAATCCCACATCGGGCTCCCGGTGCATGGAGCCTGCTTCTCCCTCTGCCTATGTCTCTGCCTCTCTCTCTCTCTCTCTCTGTGTGATTATCATAAATAAATAAAAATGAAAAAAAAAATTTTGTCCAAGCCCTAATGCCACTCCCCCCTCCCCCAAACCTGTGAAAGTGGCATATAGAGAAGAAAGGGTCTTTGTACATGTAATTAAGATTCTCAAAAAAAAAAAAAAAAAGAGACTCTCAAAGATAAAATCATGAGATGCCTGGTGGCTCATCAGTTGGGCGTCTGCCTTCGGCTCAGGGCGTGATCCTGCAGTCCTGGGATCGGGTCCCGCATCCAGCTCCCTGCATGGAGCCTGCTTCTCCCTCTGCCTATTTCTCTGCCTCTCTCTCTCTCTCTCTCTCTCTCTCTCTCTGTCTCCCATGAATAAATAAATAAAATACTTTTTTAAAAAGATAAAATCATTTAGGGCTCACCCTAAATCCAATGACAGGTATCCTTATGGAAAAGACATAGAGACACAGCAGGATGGCCATGTGAAGATAGAGGCAGAGACTGGAGTTCTGTTGACAAAAGCCAAGCAACACCTAGACCCAGAGGAAGCTGTTTGAGGTAAGAAGAGATTCTCTTCCAGTGTTTCTGGAAGGAGTGTGACCCTACCAACACTTTCATTTCAGACTTCAGGCTATAAACTGTTAAGAGAATACATTCCTTGTATTGTAAGCCATCACGTTTGTCACGGTAACCCTGACAAACGAACAAAACCAGGATCAGCTGACTCCAGAACCCACGTTCTCAGCCCCACATCAATGCTACTTGAGCATAAAAGGGGGAAACAAAAAATCCCTTCAGACCCCTGAGACTATGCCATCCCTGACTGAGGATCTCAATCTGAGAAACGTGGACTTTCTCCTCCTTACAAATGCTTCAGTTATGAATTACCTCTAAAAGAGAATGTTATCTTTACAACTAGTAACAACAAGATTACCCACACAACAAAAACACAAAATGTGAACACTCTCCTGTAGTAAGGTGTCAAGCACAGGACACACCAGGTGTGCAGTATAACAGAACTCTCTGTACTATGTCCCCAATAATTCTATAATCAGAAACCGTCCAGAAATCAAAAGAAGCTATTTACAAAAGAAAAACCGACTGTCCCTGGAACTGCTTTGAGGATTGGCCCCTGGGACCCCAGTTGGAGAAAGGCTGCCCATCTTTATTCTTTATTAATGTTTGCCGAATGAATGGCCATGCTTATCATCTGGGAGATCCTGTTGAGCCTAAGATAGAGCTTAAGTGCCTGTCCTGAGCTCTAATGCCCACCTGAGACACTCTTCCGCCCTCTCCTCATGTGGTCCCAGGAAACCCAGCTCTGCCCCAGCAAAAGGAGGTGTGACACGTGGGATGTAGGCGCAAGTCCTTAAGTTTGGGTTTTCCAATAGGGGTGCAGGGAGAACCCTGTGCGAACCAACTGCTCTACACACTTTCCTTCCCACCACCCCCTTCCCAAAGTGGCAAAATATCCACACAGGCCAGGGCCAGGAAAGGCCTCCTCAGGGGCTCCCAGAGCATCAGTGCAAGAAACCCTGAGACAAAGCTGAATGAAACAGTATAGCAAAATGTGAACAAGCAAATCAGGAATCAGAGAGAACAGATAGGAAAGAGTAACAGAAAGAAAAAAGGATGAACCACAAAGACTCAGGGGCCTTGGCAAACACATTTGTGATTTTTTTTTCCCCACCGAAATGTCAGCTTTGAAACTAGCCTCTGAAAATGTAACCAAGCCTCTCACATCCCCAAAAAGAAACACTGGGAGGGCCGTGGCGAGGGCGGGGGCTGTTACCTCTCACTCCGGAGCCGGACATCAAGAAGGAGCCCTACCCTTCCACGTTTCCACCAGGAGCACATCCAGCGGCTCGCACCACCCTGCCGTGCCTGGGCCCTCTCCCCACGTCTAGAAGTTTCCCACACGGGGGTCCAGAACGCCAAGAACGCTCCCGGGGGGTGGAAGCGGGTCCTCCAGGCCGCCCCGGGCCGGGCACCACTTTCCAACTGTCCTCGGCACTCCCGGGAGTCCCGAGAGGTGGCCACAGGCTGCCCACACCCCTCCCTCCTTCCCTCGGGCGGCCACACCCGCCCCCGGGGACTCCCACCTCTCCCACACCCCGGGCCCCCTCCCCTCCCCTCCCAGCCCCCACACCCCCCGCCGGCTACGAATTCACCTTCCCCGCGGGGCCCCCCACTTCCTGCCCACCCCCTCCCAATCTCAGGGCCCTCACTCCCCCATTTCCCGCTTCCCACCGTACTCGGGGCACCTCACCTCTGGCCGCCACGCACGCCCTCTTGCCTCTCTGCCCCTGACATCGTTCCTGCGCTGCCCTCACTTGGGGGCCCCCGCTCCCGGCTCCCTCGGCCCGGCGCCGCGGACCCCACAGCGGGCCCCCACGGCTCAGGGCCCCTCACCCTCGGGGCCCCGCGCCCCCCGCCCGGCCGGCCTCGTGGGAGCCCCCGCGCTCGGCCCGGCCCCGGGGCCCCGCACTCACGGCTGTAGAGGGCGATGCCCGCCGCGTCCGGGCCGGCGCGCACCTCGAGGCGCAGCGCCTGCTGCTCCGCGTGCCGCTGGATCTCGCCGTTCGCGTCGCCGATGGTGAGGAGGCGGGCGCCGGGGAACACGGACACGGCCGCGCAGGGCCCCGCGCTGCCCGGGACCGCCGCCCCTGCGCCGCCCGCGCCCGGCCCCGCCGCCGCCGCCGCCGCTGCCATCTTAGATCCGGCTCCAGGCCCCGCCGCCGCCGCCGCCGCCGCCGCCGCCGCCGCCGCCGCGCCCGGGCCCAGGCCGCCGCCGCTGCCGCCGCCGCCGCTGCCGCCGCCGCCGCTGCCGACGCGCAGGCCGAGGCCAAGGCCGAGCCGGGCAGCGCCGCCTGCCGGCCACGCTCCGCCTCGCCGCCACTGCCGCCGCGGCCCGGCCCCGTGGCGCAGCGCCCCCTGCTGGCCGCCTAGGGCACCGGGAGAGAGGACGCCGGGGGACGGGGCCGCCCCGCCCCGCCCCGCCCCGCGCGAACGGTCGCGGCTTTGTGAGGTGGCTCCGCGGCCCAGGAACGGCGGGGGCGGAGCGTGAACCGGGGGCGGGGCTCGGCCGCGAGGACACGCCCCTAGGCCTGGGCCCCGCCCTCGGCCCCGCCCCGCCCCCCGCTCCGAACTCCGCGCTTTGTACTCGGAGCCGAGCCTCGGGGCGCGGGGCGGGGCAGGGGGCGCGGCCCCGGGGGCGGGGCTCGGCCGCGTGGACACGCCCTGGGACCCGCCCCGCGCAAACGGTCGCGCTTTGTGAGGCGGCTCCCCGGCCGGGAGCGGCGGAGGCGGTTCTGACGCCGCTCGGCCCCGACACGCCTCTGCGGCTGAGCTCCGCCCCTCGGCCCTGCCCGGCTTTGTGAGGAGGCACGCGGGGGGCGGGGCCCATCCAGGCAGGCCCCGCCCCCGGACGGGACGCTCCCTCCCACTGGACGTCGCTTTGTGAGGCGCCGGGCTCCCAGGGAGTCCCTGCAAGGGGCGGGGCCAGGGCCCGGGACACGCCCCCCGCCCTGGCTCCGCCCCAGCCCTCCCGAGGGGAAAATCAGTTTGAGCAGGGGCTCTGCCTCTGCGCTCCACCTGCATCCGTGGGAGGCCCCCCAGCCCTCGATCGCTCCTTATCTCTTCCCCATCGTCTCCGCCCCCTCCCGCCACTGTCCTCCTCCTCCATCCTTGGCTATCTGTAACCCCATAAAAAATTCTTGGATCCCTTTATCTGGGCCCTTCCGTTAGCCCCTCCCTTCCCCCCAGCGATGACTAGCCAATGAATCCAACAGAGCAGGGTCAAGTGCCCCTTTTCGTAGACACACCTATCTTCGAAATCCACCCCACCCGCCCCCGTCACTGCTCCTGGGCGTCATTCTCTTCAGGAGGGTCCAAAAAGACGTGTGGTGACTTCCCATCTTCTCTAGCTCTCACTCTTCTCTGGACCTCCTCTTTGATTCCCCCATCATTGCACTTACTATACTCACCAACGCCAGGACTTTAGCACAGACCCCACATGACACTGTCCCCCTCTCTGTACCCTCCATGGGCCTCCCCGTATACCACCTTGACTGCATGCACTAGAGGGAAACAGCTCTCCTCCCCCTAGGCATCCAGTGATTAGACCCCAGAGACCCTGGAAGCTTGAAGGATGACGCTCCATAGAGACCTTGGGAACAGCTCCAGAGCCGTTATAATTAATAACTTAGGCACGCCAGCAGGACAGACATACAGAACATACCCCGGGGTACCCTATGCTCCAACCCGGTTGGGTTGGTCAAGTAGATGTAGCAAGGGAAGAAGGAAACCAGAGGCTTATGTGGAGGGCTCAGACCTCCTATGGCCCAGGGATCCTAACATCTCCTTCCCCAGGTGGTCTGAGAAGCTGGGACTCCAAAGAGAGTCTTCCTGCTTTCTGTCCAGCCTCCAAGACAATGTCTGTGCCCCCTTACTCACTCCTGCTCCTCTGAGAAGAAGGTCCCAAGGCCAAGGATTCTCCCTTCATCTCCTCTGCCAATGCCCTGAGAACGCAGACAGAAACCCCAAAGTAGCTAGAGGGATTTCAGGCCCTGAAGAAAGGCTGAATGCAGAGTGCACAGACACAGAGAGGCCTCTGATCCTCGGCCTCACTGGCAGGACCGGAAAGTGCTGAATTCGGGGGGCTCAGGTGAGGATGATGTGGAGGTAGGCCTTTTCCGGGGCCCAGAGCTGCCAGGTGTCTCGGTGGAATCCGAGCAAGCATCCACGGTGACTGCATCTTCTTCTGGATTCATTGTCTTTGTCCATGGAGGAAAAACAGAGAACAGGGTGATTTGAGGTTTCAGGATCTAGGGTCTCCCTACATTCTGAGTCTGAGACTCCCCCCCCCCTGGCCCCCAGTCCATCAGGTCTCATTTCACTTCCCGCACCCTACCCCCCAGCTCCAGGGCCCAGATCCTGACCTCTGTTGTCCTGCCTCCTGGTTCTTTCTGAACCAGACAGCCTGGGTTCAAATCCCAGGTCTACCTTGTCCCAGTAGTATGACTTCGGTCGGTCAGTAACTTAACCCTTCTGAGGCTCACTTTTTTCTTTTGCACAATAGGGTGAATGCTACAAAACAAAGGAAAAGTACCTGGCACCTGGCAAGCACTAACTGTTAAGTGAACAAAGCTATCATTATCTCTTCCCATCCCTGCCCCGTCCTTGGCTTCCACAAAACCTTCCTCAAAAGTCTACCCTCTCCTCCACCATGGAGGCTTCCACCCCAAATGCCAGTCAAGGAGACATGAACTTGCTAAAACTGAAATGTGGTGGGTGAGAGCAGGGTAGGTTCCATCCCAGTCCTGCACCTCCCTAGCTGGACGATCCCAGTAAGGCCCATAATTAGATTCTAGTCTATTTTTTTTTAATGTCAAAGTGCCTGGGTGGCTCAGTCGGTTGGGCATCTGACTCTTGATTTTAGCTCAGGTCATAATCCCAGGGTCCTGGGACCCAGCCACGAATCGGGTTCCCTGCTCAGTGAGGAGTCTGCTTGAGATTCTCTCTCCCTCTCCCTCTGCTCCTCCCCTTGCTCATGTGCTCTCTCTCTCTCTCTCTCTCTCAAATAAATCAAAATTAAAAAAATAAAAATAAATATCAACACCACTTCATAGGGGATTATAAAGTGAATATCAGACCCTCAGTATAGTAACACAATACAAGCTGGAGAATGATTAGCTACTTCACTTTTATTTTAGCCAGCAGCACAGCTTCTAGTGCTTAAGAGGGAAGCAAGAATTGAAAGCAGATATTTGCAGGCCCATGTTCATAGCAGCACTATTCATAGTAGCCAAAAGGTGGAAACAACCCAAGTGTCCATCAACAGATGAACAGATAAAATGTGCTATATAAATACAATGGAATATTATTCAGCCTTCAACAAGAATAAAATTCTGACACCCACTACAAAGTGAATGACCCTTGAAGACATTATGCTAAATGAATAAGCCAGACACAAAAGGATGAACGTTATATGACATCATTTCTACCTAAAATGTCCAGAATGCGCAAATCCACAGAGAAAGCAGCATGGTGGGTGCCAGGGACTGGGGTTTGTTACAAATGAGAAGTTAGTGTACCGTGGGGACAGAATTTCACTTTTGCAAGACCAAGTTCTGGAGATGGGATGGTGGTGATGGTTGCACAATGTGAATGTACTTAATACCACTGAACTGGACACTTAGAAATGGTTAAAATGGTCAGTTTTATGTTATGTATATTTTATCATCATGGGGAAAAAAAAAACAACTAGAGAAGATCCCACTAAAATTTACTGTTAAGGAAAGAAGCATAATAGTGTGGATAGCATGCTATCATTTGTGTTAGAAAGGGTAAGGGTAGGGGGTCCTGGGATTGAGCCTCCCCCAATCAGGCTCCCAGCTCAGCAGGGTGTCTGCGGCTCCCTCTGCCCCTCCCCCATTCGTGCTCTCACTTTTATTTATCTTTCACATAAAATCTTTAAAAGGAGGGAGTGAGGCTATACACTCCCTATTTTCACCTTTGCTTGCTTTCACGAGAAGCTCCTGATGGTGGCTACCTGTGTGTGTGGAGGAGACCAGTGAACACACAGGGGTTAGTGACAGGAGGATACTTTACTGGATATACAATTTTGACATATGGATGTATTTCATATTCCAAAACAAAAATTTTTAAGTAGTCTCCATGCCCAACGTGGGGCTTGAACTCACAACGCTGAGATTAAAAGTCGCAAGCTCTACCACGGAGCAGCTGGGTACACACACACACACACACACACACACACACACACACACTTTTTAATTAAAAAAAAAAATACAGGGATCCCTGGGTGGCGCAGCGGTTTGGCGCCTGCCTTTGGCCCAGGGCGTGATCCTGGAGACCCGGGATCGAAACCCACATCGGGCTCCCGGTGCATGGAGCCTGCTTCTCCCTCTGCCTGTGTCTCTGCCTCTCTCTCTCTCACTGTGTGCCTATCATAAATAAATAAAAAATTTAAAAAAAAATAAAATAAAATAAAATAAAATACACATATAGTCACAAGGACAAAGATACTTTTTAAAAATTTTCTCCTGTTTCGACTTGTTTCAATTTCAAGTGCCTATTTTTTTAAGGGAAAAGGAAAAGTCACCAGCGTAGTGCCTCGAGCAGCATGTCTTCTCACAGAAAGTTTTAGAATTTGCTCTGCCTGCAGGATTTTGGGGTTTTTCTTAACAGCATTGGATTTGTTCCCGGAAATGAGACCTCAGGGGGCTGAACCGGCCCGTGGGGCCAAGCCCCTTCCTTCCCACATTTGTATGCAGTTTAAATTTGCTCGCTTCTCTCTCCAGAACCCGACTCCTGTCTGCACCTGCCCTTGGGCATCCGCCGGGTGGGTGGTCCGTCTCATGTCCCTCCAAGGCTGCTGCTCCCCAAGACTCCCACATGCCTCCCTCCTCCTGACTCTCTCTCCCCCCCCACCTCCCCCCACCCGACCCCACCTCCCCACCCCCACCCCACCCCACCCCCGCGCGGTCGGTCCAAGCCCCCCAAGTCTTTCCTCCCGCGGCCGCCAGAGGGCGCAGGCGAGCACCCGAATCGGTCCCCTCCCTCTGCTCCGAAGCCTCCACCGCTCCCACCCCACTTGGGGGAAAAATCAAAGTTCTCCGCGGGGGGGCTCCCCACGACTCTTCACGCGGCTCCACTCCAGTTGTACTGGACGGGCCGTGCCAAGAATGTGTCCCCCGGGCCCGGAGCAATCTTCCATTGCTACCCTCGGCGTTGCCCATCTCTGAGATTTCCTGGATCGCGCATCCAAGTGAGAGACGAGCTTCGCTCTCACTCCTACCCCACGTGGCATCGCCTGTCTCCTCCCCACCCCGGTGCAAATGAGAAAGCTTTAAAAATAAATAAATTAATTAATTAATTAATTAATTAGTTAATTAATTAATTAAAAAAAAGAGAAAGCTTTGAAGAATTAAAGGCCTTGTGCTGTTCTTGTTCCAATGCCCAGGAAGGGTGTTTTGTTTGGATCAGCCCAGTCCTCCCCCCACCCCCACCCCCGTTATGGTGCCCTAGGCACACCAACTCCCCACCCAGCCTCTGTAAAGGCAGTTCCGAAGTGCCCACTTGTCCAAATGGGGGCGTCCGAGGCCACTGAGTGGGGCCACCGTCACCCCAGACCTGTATCCTACTCCGGAGAAGAGCCAGATGAACATTTCCTTGATCCATAGTTTCCATGGCTCATCTACCTCTCACTTGATCTAATAATAATAATAAAGTACAAACACGAAAGCTGCTTCAAGATCCAGCTGTGCCGAGGAATCCCATAGACCTGGGTTCAAATCTCAACCCCAACAGCGTGTGGTCTGTGGGAGCAAAACGTCTTGCAAAGGGGCAGGGTCCCGGAGCCCCTCCCCACTGAAAGAGAAACGCACAACTTGGACATTTAAGCCGAGATCCCTGAACCTGAATATAAACACAGGCTTTCCTTTACCAGGAGGGGACCAGAGTGTGCATCAGACTGTTACAAAGCACACGACTCCACCGGGTCACCCTGAGGCCCCTGTCACCTTTCCGTAGGGCTGGCCCCACTGAGCGCAGAGGCGGCAGTGACCCTGACAGCCGCCCGGGGATCCTGCCCCTGGCCACAGGCAGGCCTGGACACAGCTGCCTCCCATCCCCTGGGATTGTTCAGAGCCAACTCTCGGCTCACAAAACAAATCCCTGCTCCATATTCTGGGCTTTTCCCAGGCCCCCGAGGCTCGGAGACATCGGGTCGGGCCCCCCCTGCCGGTGGTCTTCCGGGCAGTAGGACAGTCCGCACACACCCGGGACCAAGAGATGAAATGACTTACCATGGAGATGGCAAACAGAGAGTTGTCAAAGGTCATATCTGAAATAGAGAACGGAAAACCAGAGCCAGTTTAAGATCCCCGCTCGCTGCCCTCCTGGGGTCCTTCCCCCGCCCCCAGACCCACAGGCCTCAAGTCAACCAAGAGGAAGGGCTTGGGATCCATCTCCCAGCCTGCTTCGCTCCCTTCCAGCCCATTCCGCAGGGAGAACCGCTCCCACCTGTAAACTGAACAGCATCCTTTTCTGCTCAGAGCCCTCCCCCAGGGGCCCCTCGGTTTCTCCTCTCAACTCCCGCTTTCCAGAGCACCCCTCAGCTCCTGCACCGCCCCAGGCGCTCCCCTGATCGCCGTAAACACCCCCTCTTCCCGGGACCACCCTCCCGCCGGCCAGCGGCTGTTCCCCCACAGCAGTAGGACGGGCTCGTGGGCAAAGACCACCTGTCTCGGCCGTGGAGGGACGCCCCCCAAACGCGAGCACATAGTAGGTGCTCAATAAAAGCGTGGGCCAGTGAAAGGAGAGCAGAGGATGGACTTCCTCCTCCGCTTGGGGCCCCTTCCCCTGAGCACTGCGCGCGGCAGCCACTGGCTGCCCGTCGCCCCCTGGTGGAAGCCTTTGGGATGACACGGCCTGGATCACATAGTGGGGCTCCATGCAAGGCCGGGGCCAGGGCGCCGCGGGGGGACAGACACAGACCGTCCCCCCACCGGTGGAACCGAGGCCCGGCGCTGGAGGCGAGGACTACATGGACAGCAGGCAGTGATTACTTGTGCTTTTCCCCCAAGAGGGCGGAAGAGTGATAGGGTGCTGGAGGCAGGTAAGTCTAGGGAGGGAATCAGGGAAGGCTTCCCGAAGCAGATGGCATTTATTTATTTATTTATTTATTTATTTATTTATTTATTTATTTATTTATTTATTTACTTTTTAAGATTTTATTTATTTATTCATGACAGACACAGAGAGAGAGGCAGAGACACAGGCAGAGGGAGAAGCAGGCTCCATGCAGAGAGCCCGACGTGGGACTCGATCCCGGGTAACCAGGATCACACCCCGGGCTGAAGGCGGCGCTAAACCGCTGGGCCACTGGGGCTGCCCTATTTTTAAATTTTCTTTTTTAAGAGGTTAATTCTTTTTTTTTTTTTTTTTTTAAGAGTTTATTTACCCAGTCACAAGAGACACAGAGAAGCAGAGGCTTAGGCAGAAGGAGAAGCAGGCTCCCCACGGGGAACCCGAACCCTAACCGGGGACCCCGGGATCACGCCCTGAGCCGAAGGCAGATGCCCAACCGCTGAGCCACCCAGGCGGCCCAGAAGGTGGCCTTTAGAGGAGGCCAGAGGGAGGAAGAGTGTTGTAGGCAGCGGTCAGTGAGTGAATGAGGCAAAGGGAGAAGGTGAGAGGTGAAACCTGGGTATGGGGAGGGGAGGGCCTGTTCTTGGCCCTAAGGGAAGTGAGAGGAGGTGGAAGAGGTTCAGCAGCAAGGAGTGAGACCCCAGAGTTTCCAGGGGGTGAGCCTGCCCCGCAGGGACAGGGGTAGGAAAGTACACACCTGTGCTGGCGAAGTTGACCTGGGCCCAGCAGGATTCTCGCTCTCTGCAAAGGGATTCGGGAGAGAGTGACCAGTTGCTCCTCTGGGGCTGGAGGATTCTTCTGGGAAGCCCTGCCTCCCAACTTGGCCTTCGCCACCCACCTTCCTCCCCATCCTCCCTGAGTCCCCTCTTGCGGGAGCCCCACCACCAGGTGAGGTCAGGATTCAATCCCTGGGGCTGCTGCTAGCTCAATGCCATAGGGCAGTGGGGTGTCCCCCTCTCTCAGAGGGGAGAAACTGAGGCTGGGGCCAGTGGGGGGCTTCCTAACGCCCAGGACCCAGGACCACTGCCTACAGGCTACACGTTGGGCACTGCACAGCCCCAGAGGGTGCCACTCACCTCTCCCAACTGTGACTTTCTGGAGTGTCACAACCATTTTGGGTTAAGGGATATGAGGAAGACTCAGCAGCCACTTGCTCCCCATGTGACTAAGTGCTGAGCCTCAGTCTGCTTGTCTATAAAATGGGGCTACTTATAATGCCAGCTTCTGCGGGAGACTTGAGCTGCTGTGGGCTCCAGCTGCAGAGTCTCCTACCACAGGGCTCCGCATACCCTAGGTGCCTTATAATGGCACCTGTTCCTCTTATGCAGCCCTCCCACCAGAGATGCTGTTTGGAATGGAGCTCCTACCCAGCCTGGGAAGCGCCCTTCTGTCCCCAGAACCAGGTCTCAGAGTCCTTAACACCCATTAGGTGACCACTGCCTACAACATTCTTCCTCCCTCCAGTCTGGGTCTAAAGGCCACCTTCTGGGACACCTGGGTGGCTCAGCAGTTGGGGGTCTGCCTCCGGCTCAGGACATGATCCTGAGGTCCTGGGTTAGGGTTCGCGTTCCCCATGGGGAGCCTGCTTCTCCCTCTGCCAGTGTCTCTACCTCTCTGTGTCTCTTGTGAATAGTAAATAAAATATTAAAAAAAAAAAACAAACAAACAACCCTCCTGCACCATACCCCCCAACCATTTGGTATTTCTTTCCCCCAAACCACCTCCTGAGGATCTCCAGAGATGATCTCACCTTTTCTTCTGCAAATTTCTTACTTTAACTGGGAACAAAAAATAAATAAGCATTTATTAGATTTTGGATGTGGTTGCATCCCAGTTGCAAAAAACAAAAACAAGAATCCAAAGGATCCCTCATATACTTGTGACCCAACCTTGCCTTTACCTCTGGCAAATTTGCCACTCCACAGGAGAGCTCCTGCAAAATCCTCCCCGCCCCCCAATTACATGAGTAATGTATATTGGTAAAAACTTCAAACAAGCATGTAAAAAGAAACATTTTTTTGGTTACAGATTTTACTTTTAAGTAATCTCCACACCCAACATGGGACTCGAACTAACAACCCCTAGATCAAGAGCTTCATGCTTTACTGACTGAGCCAGCCAGGCACCCCTAATTTTTTTTCTATTAATGTTAGCTTCAGTGGTTGACAGGAGCTGGGAGGAGGAATGGACAGTTAGCATTTAAAGGGGACAGAGTTTCAGTTGGGGCAGATGATGAAGTTCTGGAGAGGGATGGTGGGGACAGTTGCATAACAAAGTGGATGTACTTAATATTGCCGAACTGGACACTTATATAAGTTCAAATGTTAAACTTTATGTTATATATATTTTATAATTTATAAATTTTTATCACCTGCCCCTGCCCCACCACCAACATTGCACTTCTGGAGGATTCTTTGCTGCTAAGTTTTGGAGTAAGACTTCCCCAGCTATGCTTCTAAAAAATGGGTGTGAGGGGATCCCTGGGTGGCTCAGCGGTTTGGCACCTGCCTTCTGCCCAGGGTGTGATCCTGGGGTCCCGGGATCGAGTCCCATTCAGGCTCCCTGCATGGAGCCTGCTTCTCCCTCTGCCTGTGTCTCTGCCTCCCTCTCTCTGTGTCTCTAATGAATAAATAAATAAAATCTTAAAAAAAAAATGGGTGTGAAGAAAAATAAAAATAAAAAATGGGTGTGAGTAGGGGTTCATTTACACATTCCAAAGGTTGCAAACTGGCAGCCCCTGAACTGTACTTTCTCTGCCTGCTGTTACCTTTCCTGACCACCACAGCAACGGTCACCAGCCCAGCAAGGAGAAGGACTCCAGCCAGGCTCAAGGAGAGTGCCAGTATCCAAGTGGGCCCTAGAGGAACATGAGAAAAAGAGGCAGGAGGCAAGTTATGGAATTGTGGGGGTGCAGGGTGAAGGTGAGACACCTGTCCTCCAGATTACCTTTGGGTAGCCAGCCCTACACTCCCCCATACTGCTCAACCATTTGACTTGGGTGTAGCCAGACCCTGAGGATCTGGTAAATCTTGTGACTGGGCAACTAGCAGATCTCCTCCCCCCCACCCCCAGGCATGGTGATTGGTCCAGGGATGGGCATGTGACCAAAGCTGAACTAATGAGAGCTAATTCTGAGACTTGGCCAGACTACTGGGAAGAGTTACTCCTCTGGCCAGCAAGCTGGTAGGATATACTTCTGGAGCCACTGGGCACAATTTTGACACCAGGAAGAGGAGGGCTTGCCTGAGAATAAGACACAGAAGAAAGCAGTGCTGAGAGCTGGCAAATGATTCCTGACATCTTTGAGCACCTGGATTGAGCACCTGGATCCAGCCATGCCTGAAGCCAGCACTGCAAACCGACTTTGGTTTGGCAAACCAGCACATTCTCTTTTGTTGCTGAAGCCAGTTTGAGTCAGGTTTCCCGTTACTGGCAGCCCGAGAGTCCTGTGGGCTTCAGCCAGGGGGGTCAGATGACATCCACCCCCCAGCCCTATGGTGGACCCTGAAATCCACACAGAAGTCATGCTTCACAAAAGCATGAAGCTCCAGCTTCAGAGTTTATTTTTCGGCAAGGGATTTGGCTGCCCCTCCCTGAGGAGAGGGGGTCTCTCAGGGGAGACAGGAGGAGGTGACCTGATCCCCACGGAGATGAGGAGCTAAGCCAGCAAGGAGGACAGACATATTCTTGGTATTTTCACACTGTCAGCCCTTGTTCATTCATCCGTCTGGGGCAGGAGGTATGTTGTCCCCTCCCCACTCTGAGACCACAGGCCCAAGGTGAGAGAACGCGGCCTTTGACAGTGGAGCTCAAAGACACAGACTGTTCTGTCCCCTGAACCCACTGGGGCCTCTGCTGGCAACAAAGTTCTCTTTGCAGCTGGAAAGTTCTGATGGATGGTGGTGCAGAGGCTCTACCTGGAGACTCCTCTCTCCCTCCTGCTCCTTGATCCCAGAGCCCACACCCCGCCTCCTGTCCTGAAAAGACCACAGGAAAATATCAGCCTTCCAGGGCTCCTTCGACGAAGAGCCAAAGTCCTCAGGGCCGCCGACGGCCCTGCACCATCCTCCTTGCCACTCCCTGCCTTTTTCTTCCCCAATTTCTCTCCTTGCCCACTATGCTTCAGCCCTACGGAGGGCCCCCATGTTCCTCAAACACACCAGACATGCGCCAGCCTCAGGGCCTTTGCACAGCCCGCTCCCTCTGCCTGGGAGCCTCTGGTCGCAGATACCCACATGGCTGGCTCCTCATCATTCAGGTCTTTGCTCAAATGTCACTGCCTCAGAGAGGCTTTCCCCGGCCACTCTCCTCTATATTTGAAATGACATCCTTCGCGGGTTGTACTTTGTCCTTGCTGTTTTATTTGTCCCCTGCTGGCACATGGAATATTTATTGGACTCCCTGCTTCTCGTCTGTCTGCGTCCCCTCAGAATGTCAGCTGGGGGACGGGGGATGGGGGACCTTGTTTCACTCACTGCTGAACCCCGGGGCCAAGTACAAAGCCTGGTGCATAGGAGGTGCTCAAAAATGTTACGTGGAGGGGAGGGTGCAGCAGGGTGTGGAGGTTTAACGCCTAGATACTGGAGCCCACAGAACCCCAGCTCTGCTGCCCGCCAGCTGTGTGACTGGGCCAAGTCCCCTCGTATCTTCTGCCTCAGTTTACTTCTCTGCAAAATGGGGAGACTCGCTGAACCCATCGCGTGGGCTGACTGTGAGAATTAATCAAGGAAAGGCGAGTCCCACAAAGACTTCCGAGCAGAGGGAAGAGCCCGAGCAAAGGCTCGGGGGTGAGCAAAGGAGCCGTGGGCCCCGGGCCGGGGGGAGGGCCTTACCTGGAAAGGACACTTGCAAGGGCTTGCTGAGATCCGACAGCCGCTCCTGCCTGTGCTCAGCCAGCACTCCATACTGGCAGCAAAATGTGGCCCCTGGAGCCTCCCTGTCACCTCCAGTCACGTTGAAAGTGACCCTAAGCTGGTCTGCGGATGCCTGCAGGAACTGGACCACCTGCCCTCCACGGTACAGTGTGAAATTTGCCCCCGGGAAGCCCACAGGGGCGACACAGGCAATGTGGATGGGGTCTTCTTGGCTGCTGGGGTGTGGGGGCACCAGCAGGATGGACGGCGCTGGGATTGCCAAGGAACCTGGAATGCAGAAGAAGGGAGGCAGGGTGAGCGGTGAGAGCAGAGGCATTTTCTGGCTGTGTGGTCTTGGGCAAGTGGCTGACCCCCTCTGGGCCTTGCTTGCTTTCTTTCTTTCTTTCTCTTTCTTTTCTTTTCTTTTTTTTTTTTTTTTTTGAAGATTTTATTGCTTTATTCATGAGAGGCACAGAGAGAGGCACAGACACAGGCAGAGGGAGAGGCTCTCTCGTGCAGGGAGCCTGACGCAGGACTCGATCTCAGGACCCTGAGATCACGACCTGAGCCAAAGGCAGCTGCTCAACCACTGAGCCACTCAGGTGCCCCTTGCTTTTTATTTGCAAGTAGACAATCAACCCTACCCCGTTGCTATGTTGAGGGGTTCAGGTACTAGCCCGTGGGAGGGGGCAGTGCGTTTTAGTCATTTTATTATAATCGCAGTGGTTATTACAGAGCAATGCGATTATTCTCTTACTCCTTCAGTCAACAGCACTCACTATATGCCAGGCCCTGATTTAGGGACAGAACGTGGACAAGATAGACAGACAGACATGCCTGCCTCGGGGATCTGATGTTCTCAAGGAGCCAAGAAGCCCCACGCCGCACATCGGACAGGGTAATGGGAAGGGTGCGTTGGCTGCGGAGGCCACGGAGGGCTTCCCTGAAGAGGTGACCTAGGAAGAGCTAGCGGAGAGCATTCCAGGCAGAAAGGGAAGAGCACGGGCAAATGCTGGGAGGGTGGAAGGGGTGTGAGGTCTTCCAGGAGGCCAGGGCGGCTGGAGGGGATGAGCCAAGGAAAGAACAGGAGGAGCAGAGGACAAAGGGGCTCTCCTTTTCCCTGGCTGTGGTGAGGAATTGGGACTTGGGGGTACAGCTTCCTATAGGAGGTACCAATGTCTCCCCAGGTGCCCCCAGGCTCCTGAGCAGAGTGTCTCTCACTCAGGTGAGGTCTCCTCCAGACCTTTGCCCCCCCTTCCCCCAAGCAGATCCTTCTGTCGCCCCGGCTCTGGAGGTAGGAGCCCATAGAAGCCAAGCAGGGCTGAGTCATGGGGCGTGGGCACCGCTGTCACTAGCAGGGTGGGATTTCTGACAGCCTTGATGTGGGGGTGATGAGGGGCTCACTAAGAGAAAGCCATGCTCCTGCTCTCCTGGGGCAGAGCCAGAGCTCTGGGGCAAATCTGTCAGGGTCCTGCCTCCTCCAGCACCCAGGGAGGGCAGCCCTGTGCGGCGTTCTGCCTCCAGAGCAGAGGCCAGGTGGGCAGGGGTGGTGGGAGCGGGGTGGGGGCGGTGCAGGGGGCCTCAGGCTCACCGGCTGCAAAGAGCAGGACAGTCCAGGGCATCTCTCCTCCCGAGTTTGGCCAGGGAAATCTGGCTGAGGCCAGTGAGGCCCACGGCTTACCGCCAACTCCTCCTGTGAGGCCAGAGCAGGGAAAGGAGAACCAGGGCTGATTTGAACGAATGTTTCCTCACTGGCAGGAAGTTGCACACACACACTCAGCTGCTGAAAGGGACTCTCTCCTCTCCCCACCCCTTCCACGGACACACATTAGATCCTGGCATCTCGCTGCACTTTGGTGGCCACTGTTCTGCAGAGATGTGAGGAAAGACAAAAGGCTAAGATAGTCAGGTGTGTGTGTGTGTGTGTGTGTGTGTGTGTGTGTGTATTTTCTCCCTGTGAAGAGAATTTCTAGCTGGCATGAGGAAGGGACCGTGGGCTGTTTGGGAAATCCATGCCCAAGACGCAAGCCCAGCCCAACCAGTTCCAAAGTTGAGACACATGTTGGGTGGAGGTTGGTAGAGCACAGTGGTTAGTGCTTGATCTCTGTCATCTCAAGCAACATCTTTCTTTGAAGCCTCACCTGCTGCTCTATAGAATGGGGCTAAGAGTTGCAGATATTAGATCCAAAGAACTCATGATACGAAGTGCAATGCCTAGAGAGGTGTGAGTGCTGCCAGTGTGAGGCCATAGGGGCAGCACCATCCAGGCAAAAGGGAACACTAGCTCCAAAACTGAGGGAATTGCCTCCTGTTTACAGCCCAGAATCTTCCAAAGGTCTGTCTTATCAAGTAAGTTTGCTTTGGTCTCTCAACATTTCTGCCCAAGTCAAGCAGGTCCATCTGGAGGTTTACACCAGGGAAGGATAGAAGTGTATGGTCACTAAACAACAAAAATGGGCCATCGTGGTGGACTTTTTAATTTGGATACCCAAAGTTCATTCCAACTTCAGGACCTTTGCACATGCTCTCTCTCCTGCCTGGGGCACAATTCTATTAATCTGGTAAAATTCCACTTATCTTTCAGGTTAAATATCACTTCTGTGAAATCTTTCCAGATTCCTCTGGACTTAGAAAAATTTCCTTGCTGAATTATACTACAGAGCCTTGTAATTTCATTAAATTAAAACTAGCCTGCTTATGTTTTCAAAGAATTTATTTCATCTAAGTTGTAGAACTTATCAGTATAAAACACTTCAGACTCCTTTTTTATCCTTTTAATGTCTGTAGGGTCTGTAGCGATGTCCCCTCTTTCAATGGTAACATGTTTTTCTCTTTTTTCTTGAATAGTCTTTTCTTTTTTTAAGTTTTTATTTATTTAGTCATGAGAGACACAGAGAGAGAGGCAGAGACATAAGCAGAAGGAGAAGCAGTATCCCTGTGGGGAGCCCGATATGGGACTCGATCCCAGGACCCCAGGGTTGATGCCCCGAGCCAAAGGCAGATGCTTAAGCTAGAGCCACCCAAGTGCCTTATTTTTTTTTTTTTTTCTTGAATAGTCTGCTAGGGGTCAATCAGTTTTCTCAATCTTTTCAAAGTATTAGCTTTTGGCTTTGTTATTTTTCTCTATTTTCTGCTTTTGTTTTGTTTTAAAGACTTTATTTATTTATTTATTTATTCATGAGAGACACACAGAGAGAGGCAGAGACATAGGCAGAGAGAGAAGCAGGTGCCACACAGGGAGCCCAATGTGGGACTTGATCCCTGGACTATGGAATCACGCCCTGAGTGGAAGGCAGACGCTCAACTGATGAGCCACCCAGCCATCCCTTTATTTTCTGTTTTGGTTTTCACTGCTTTTTGTCTTATTTTTATTTATTATTTCTTCTATTTACCTTATGTTTCATCGACTCTTCTTAGCTTCTGAAGATGGAAGCTTAGATCATTGATTTTAAAACTTTATCTCAAATATAAGCATTTAAAGCTACATATTTACCTCCAAGTACTGCTTCAACAGCATCTCACACTTTGTGACCTATACTGTGCTTAAGTTAGAGATATTTTATTTCCCTTGTGACTTTTTCTATGACTCATACATTATTTAGAAATGTGTCCATTTCCAAACATTTGGGATTTTTTGATAGCGTATTGTTAGTGATTTTTTCAATTTAACTCCATTGTGGTCATAGAATGTACTCTATATAATTTCAGTCCCTTGAAATGTATTGATATTTTGCTTAGTGGCCCAGCACATTTTGATCCACATTCTATATGCACTTGAAATGAAAGTACACGTGCAGTTGCTTGGTATGTAAATATCCATTAAATTAGGTTATGGTGATTTACATAACATGCTTGAGTTTATTGAAATCATCCAGTGCTCTTCTTCCAGGGTGCAAGGTTGGGTCTGTGCTGTCTCCTGTAGTTTCCCAATGCCTACCACAGTGCTTGGCACACAGTGAACCACAACTATTTCTTGATTGACCTGAAAGCCAAAAAATATTCATTCAGTCTATCTTTGTTGCACTGTCCTGGGTGCATAAGATACAGAATTAAGAGAGGTTCCTGGCTTGTTTATCCTAGCAGCTGTTTACTGAGTGTCACGAAGGCTCAGTACTGTGCTGAGTGCCAGGGACACCATGAGTTAATAAAAAAAAAAAAAAAAAAAAAAACTCCTGCCCTCAGGATGCTCAGAGTTTGGTTAGAGAGTCAGGCAAGCAGACAATGAGAGTCTAGTTGGTGGAGTGTTATAATAGAGGCACTCACCACAAGGAGCTCTTACCCTAGATTTTGCAGGTTCAAGGAGGGTTTCTGGGAGGAGGTGTTATCTAACTCCAAAAACCTGAGAAGGAGGCAAGAGAAGGACCTTCTAGCTAGATGCAAGAATATGTAAGGGCTTCATCCTGGGAGCGTTTAGTATGATGCAGGAATCTATAACCTGGAATTTTATTTTATTTTATTTTATTTTTAAGATTTTATTTATTTATTCATGAGAGACACACAGAGAGAAAGAGGCAGAGACACAGGCAGGGAGAAGCAGGCTCCATGCAGGTAGCCCGATGCGGGACTTGATCTCGGGATTCCAGGATCACGCCCTGGGCCGAAGGCAGGCGCTCAACCACTGAGCCATCCAGGGATCCCCTATAACCTGGAGTTTTAAATTCAGAAAAAGACACACTTACCTGTATTAGTCAGCTATCAGATGGCACCCAGAAGAGGTACAACTAGGAGGCATGGGCAGGGTGGAGGGAAATCAGCAAGGGATAGTGACTCCCCAGGGTCAGGAAGCTGTTACCAGCCCAGGCCTAAAGTTGCTAGGGATGTGGCCTGTGTAACTGGTCCCCTCTCTTCTCTGGCCACTCC
This sequence comes from Canis aureus, assembly GCF_053574225.1. Lineage (NCBI taxonomy): Eukaryota > Metazoa > Chordata > Mammalia > Carnivora > Canidae > Canis > Canis aureus. The sequence continues at coordinate 51,586,357 of NC_135629.1, forward strand.
TCTCTCTCCACTCCACTTCCTTTCTGCCCCTGAACCCCTTGAGTGCCTTCTGACCTCTGAGAGCTTGTTCTCTTGTTTGCCTCCTCTCCCTCTACTTCACGTCTGAGATTCAGTGCTACCTCTCCAAAAAGCCTTCCCTGATTCCATCCTGAAATGAGTCTTCGATTTACCACCTATCATTTACTGTTTAGTGCCCATCACCACCTGAAATCACGTTAGTGCTGAGCTTACTTGGGTATGATCTGGCTCCTACCCTGGGATGGTGGCTCCACCAGGATACAGACAAGGCCTGTTCTATTTTCAGTGTCAGACGCTCAGTAAATATTTGTTGAGTACTTGGACAGGGGGAAGTTTTTGTTTAATGGAAGGAAACAAGAATCACCCCATTCAGCCCCCAGATGTCACCCAAAATGGTGGAGCTGGTAACTCCCAGGGCTGGTCCCTGTGCAGAAAGTTTGACAGCCTGAGCAAACAGTCAGAATCAACTTTACTTGAACTCTGGAAAACAGGCAAAGGTTAGTGCCAGCCAAGTGAACACCGTATCAAAATGAAAGGAAATCTGAACATGGCAGGAAAGCTCTGTGCTGTTTTCCCCTCCCTTTTCTCATCTCCTTCCCAGTGTGGTGGAGGTCTTGAAGACAGCAGCCTGTGTCCCCAGGATGGCGAGTACTTGGTTCCTGAGGTTGGCAGGGTGCTGTTTGCTTATTCTACAATGTCTGGGGGCTACCTGCCAGAGTCACTCAAGATTCTGTCTGTTCTCAAAATGCATTCCTGGGGGCACCTGGGGGGCTCAGTCGGTTAAGCATCTGCCTTCAGCTCACGTCATGATGCCAGGGTCCTGGGATGGAGCCCCGAGTAGGGGAGTCTGCTTCTCCCTCTCCCTCTGCCCCCCTCCCCAGCTCTCACTCACTCTTTTTCACTATCTCAAACAAATAAATACAATCTTTAAACAAAAACAACAAAAAGAATGCGTTCCTGGCAAACACTAAGGCAAAAGGAAAAAACCCACAGGGACCTGGGGCAAAATATAATCAAAGATGACATTAACTAGTGATTTTACCAGCAAAAATGGGTTTATTCAGGGATAGCAGAGGAATGCAACTGAGGACAAGCAAGATGCAGCAAAAGCAGAAGCAGGTCTGGAAAAGAAAGAGCAATGCTTTTTGTAGAGGAAAGGGGACATCCGGAAGGCTGTTATGAACAAGAAGTCCGTTGGATTAAACTGGGAGTTGAAAATATTTTGATGTTTCATTGGTTGAGTGGTGACGGTCTCTCATTGGCTGCTTGGCTGTTACCAGGAGGAGAAAATCTTTCTTCCTCCTGCAGAGCTAGTAAAGTCAGGTAGGAAAGTATAAGTTTGCCAGGTACATCTCTTCCTGTGGGGTCTGTAATTGAGGAGTGGTAGGGTGTGAGAATGCCCCCCATCTGTCCTTCTGATTCCATTCTCTTTTTTTAAGGTTTTATTTATTCATGAGAGACATATATAGAGAGGCAGACATAGGCAGAGGGAGAACCAGGCTCCCGCTGGGAGCCCAATGCAGGACTTGATCCCAGGACCCCAGGATCATGATCTGAGCTGAAGGCAAACACTCAATCACTCAGCCACCCAGGTGCCTCTCCTGATTCCATTCTTTTTTTAAATTTTTATTTATTTATTCATGAGAGAGAGAGAGAGAAGCAGGGTCCATGCAGGGAGCCCTATGTGGGACTCAATCCCAGGACCCCAGGATCATGCCCTGAGCCAAAGGCAAATGCTCAACCGCTGAGCTACCCAGGCGTCCCTGATTAGGGGTATTCAGAAGTGCCAATATATACTGGGGAATTTAGAAAGCAATGTGCAGGCCCAGGGCAGGACAAATGCTCAGGAAAGACCTGAGAAGACCCTAAGCTTTCGTCTCAGGCTTCTCTCTAGGCTCAGTGCAAACAGGAAGTGAAGACTATGGCAAAATTGTAAATGCCCCAGAAAAACATTGAGGGAGTGCCCCACAATACATCTGGGGGTAGTTTTTTGTCTCTTTTTTCTTTCTTCGGCTTGCTCTCTATAATATAAAAATAATTCTTACAACTCAACAACAAAAAGAGAACCCAATTTTAAAACGAGCAAAAGACTTGACAAGACATTTCTCAAAACAAAACGATCTACAAACGGCCAACAAGCACCTGAAAAGACACTCAACATCTTTAGGGAAGTGCAAATCAAAACCACAATGAGATACCACTTCACACCCATTAGGATGGCTATAATAGCAACAAAACTGAAAATAGCACACGTGGATGAGGATTTGGAGAAATCGGAGCCCTTATACATGGTTGGTGGGAATACAAAATGGTGTGGCCACTGTGGAAAACAATCTGGCAGTTCCTCAAAAAGTTAAACACAGAATTACCATATGACCCAGCAATTCCACTCATAGGTGTATACCCTAAAGAACTGAAAGTAGATTCTGAAACACACATACACATGTTCATAGGAGCACACTATTCACAATGTCCAAAAGGTGGATGCGACCTCAATGTCCACCAGTGGTCAAATGGATAAACAGTGGTTTATCCAAGCCATGGCATGTTATTCAGCCATTAAAATAAATTAAATGCTCATTCATGCTATTAAGATGAACCTTCAATACATTATGCTAAGTGAAAGATGCCAGACACAAATGGTCACATTTCATTTATATGAAACACCCAGAATTGACAAATCCATAGACGCAGATTGGTGGTAGACAGAAACTAAGGTGAGGAAGAGAAGGTGCTGAATGGGGACCAGGTTTATTTTAGGGCTGATGGAATGTTTTGAAAATAGAAGTGGTGGTTGCACAACATTGTAAATGTTAATACATGCCACTGAATTGTTCACTTGAAAATGGTTAACTTTATGTAATGTGAATTTCATCTTAAAAAAAACAAAAACAAAAACAAGAACAAAAATACCAAGGGATCCCTGGGTGGCTCAGTGGTTTAGCGCCTGCCTTCTGCCCAGGGCGTGATCCTGGAGACCTGGGATCGAGTCCCACGTCAGGCTCCCTGCATGGAGCCTGCTTCTCCCTCTGCTTGTGTCTCTGCCTCTCTCTCTGTCTCTCATGAATAAATAAAATCTTAAAAAAAAAAAAAATCCATTAAACAGGCCACCTGGATGGCTCAGTCAGTTGGGCCTCTGTCTTCGGCTCAGGTCATGATCCCTGGGTCCAGGGATCTATCCCCTCATTGGGTTCCCTGCTCAGGGAGGAGCCTTCTTCTCCCTCTCTTTCTGTCCCTCCTCCTCCCGTTTGTGCTTTCTCTCTCTCTCAAATAAATAAAATCTTTAAAAAATTTTTTTATTATTTTTTATTATTTTTAATACTTATTTATGAGACACACACACACAGAGAGGCAGAGACACACAGGCAGAGGGAGAAGCAGGCTCCAAGAAGTGAGCCCAATGCAGGACTCCATCCCAGGACTGCAGGATCATGTCCTGGACTGAAGCCCAACCGCTGAGCCACCCAGGGATCCCTAAAAAAAATTTTTTTTTAATTTAAAAATCCATTAAAAAGCTGAGTGAAGTAAGCCAGTCGGAGAAGGACAAACATTATATGTTCTCATTCATTTGGGGAATATAAATAATAGTGAAAGGGAATATAAGGGAAGGGGGAAGAAATGTGTGGGAAATATCAGAAAGGGAGACAGAACATAAAGACTGCTAACTCTGGGAAACGAACTAGGGGTGGTGGAAGGGGAGGAGGGCGGGGGGTGGGAGTGAATGGGTGACGGGCACTGGGGGTTATTCTGTATGTTAGTAAATTGAACACCAATAAAAAATAAATTTAAAAAAAAAATCCATTAAAAAATATCAGGGGGTGCCTGGGTGGCTCAGTCAGTAGAGCACAGGGACTCATGATCCCAGGGTCATGAGATCAAGCCCCACATTGGGTGTGGAGCCTACTTAAAATTAAAATATATATATATACATAATACATATATTCATATTTATGGGGTATCTGGGTGGCTCAGTTAGTTGAGCATGGGTACTCTTGGTTTCAGTACGGCTCATGACCTCTGGGTCATGGGATTGAGCCCTGCCTTGGGCTCCCTGCTCAGTAAGTCTGCCAGAGATCCTTTCCATATCCTCTTCTCCCCTCTGCTCCCTCCCCCACCCTCACCCCAGCTGGCTCACAGGCTCTCTCTAAAATAAAGAAAATCTTTATATATATATATATATATATATATATATATATATATAAAATAAATAAAGACTCTCCCATTCTCACTTCAAAATGTCCAAGCAGCAAGTCTGAACGACAAAAACTTTGGAAGGGAAAAGGAGCCCTACCAATGACTGCACATAAACTTTGACATAGCAAGGTGGTGTGACTTCCCCAAGTTCTCCCACAGCAGGAAAGAGCTGACAGCCACCAGCTGTAATTGAAGACTAATTGTTTGTCACTAAGTGCCAACCACTCCAGGGCCTATCTTTTAAAGACTCAACATTTCCATCTAAACATTTTTTTTCTTATGTTTAGTCAGAACCACCGAGCAGAGTCCCTTTCTCCAGTGACTTCTTTGCTTATGTGCCAGCTTCCTAGAGGGCGGTCACCACCAAATACTCCAAGCCAGGCTGAGGGAGTGGTGGGCTGCCCAATGGTGGGCGATCAGCCAGAAAAAACAGATCATATGTACTGAGAGCCTATAATCTGCCAAGCGCTGAACAAACATTATCTTAATCTTTACAACAGCCCAGTGAGGTAGGACAAGTATCACCCCATCTTACGGATGAGAATACTGAGGCCCTGCCAGTGATTTCAAGCCAAGGATCGAGGGTGGCTTAAACTAGGGTTTGTGGCTCCTAGCCCCACACTCTCCTCTCTCTCTCTTTTTATTAACATTCTAAAATTTTATTTACTTGATAGGCATCTGGGTGGCTCAGGTCCTGATCCCGGGGTCCTGGGCTCCCTGCGGGGAGCCTGCTTCTCTCTTTGCCTGTGTTATCTGCCTCTCTGTGTCTCTCATGAATATATAAAGTCTTTTTAAAAAAATGTACTTGACAGAGAGAGCGAGCACAAGCAGGCGAGAGGGCGACGCAGGCTCCCAGGGGCGGAGCAGGGATCCTGAGTGGGGCTCCATCCCAGGGACCCAGGACCATGACCTGAGCCGAAGGCAGATGCTTAACCCACAAACATTCCGGCGCCCCCCACCCCCTTCTTGAAGATCTTCTCCGACTCTTAAACACTTGTCATTTTTCCTACCCTGAGTCGTATCAATTACTCTCTTTACCTGCCGCCGCCGCCTCCCCAGGTTTGGGACCCCTGGGTGCAGGGTGGGCTATGCCCCTCTACGTTCTACGCTAGGAAAGCCGAGCGCCACCGGCAAGGCTTCGTCTGTTCCCACCGCCGCCCTCGTGGGGTCCATCAATAACTACAGACGAGGAAACGGACAAAGGGATGGTTCTCAGGAGCAAAGGGAATGAAGGGTCAGGCGGCGCATCTGGAGCCACGCCTAAGAAGCGCGAAGCCCCCAAGAAAACGAAAAGGACTCCCTCCAGCTCCCCCCGAATCTTTATACATGAGCCCTACGGGTCGCGGGGAGGTCCACTATTCCCAGACTAGATGGCCCAATGGTCGTCGCGCGCGGCGTACTCTGGGAAAACCGCAGGGAGGGACCTCAGAAGGCCCCGGCCCGCCTCCGATTTAGCTGTCTTAACTTTTGCCTGGAAAACACGCACCATCATAGGACTTATTTTTTTTTCCTTATTCCGTCACCATCTGTTGAGACTAGAGCTCGAGGCTACTCATAAAAAAGTCTCCGGGAGGTCGAGAGTCTTAAGGCACGGCAGGCATTCATTCGGGCAGCTAAGCACTCAGGGGGCCCTTCACTTCTCTCTCCGTTCGCTTCAGAGCGCCGGCAGAAGCGGCTGCCAATGAGCTCCGAGGAGTAGCACAAGGGGCAGGGCCAGCCCTTAAAGGAACCGCGACCTCTTAGCAGACCGGAGGGTGACCCAGACGATGGCGGCCGGAGCGGCCCTAGCCTTGGCACTGTGGCTACTACTGCCGCCAATGGGGGTTGAGGGGGCAGGTCCCCCGCCGATCCAGGACGGCGAGTTCACGTTCCTGCTGCCCGCGGGGAGGAAGCAGTGTTTCTATCAGTCTGCGCCGGCCAATGCAAGCCTCGAGACCGAGTACCAGGTAGAAAGTCCCGAGTCGGGGAGCAGGCGAGCGAGCGGAGCCAGGGCGAGAGGGCGTGGCCAAGCCCCTGAAGCGAGGCATGGATTAAAGAGGGAGGGGGAGGAGCCCGTGCGTCAGAGTGCGGGGGCGGAGCTAGGGCGAGCGCGCTGGAACCTGTGGGGACGGCGTGGGAGCGGAGGGGGTGGGGTTAGCGAGGCAGCCGGAGGGGGCGGGGCCATCGGCTGCAGGAGGGCACCCCTCACGGGGCGGGAACCTCGAGGGTGGGCGTGGCCAAATGAGGGAGCTGGTGGGCGTGGCCAAGAGCGCCACCAGAAAGGGCGTGGTGGTCCACGGGAGGATTTCCGGGGGATTGGGTTACGGAGAGCAGGGCCCTGTCCCCTCACTTGGGGTGTAAACGTCGATCAAGGACCTGAGATGGGGGCGTGACCAGATGAAAACGCCAAACCCAAAGCTGTCCTATCAGTGAAGACTGAGCCAAGGTAAGGGGCGCGGTCTGAGGGACAGGTGGGGCAGGCCCAGGTTGAGGGTGTAGGTGTCAGCGCCCTGGTAGGCTCCTGCTGGTCCCCGATGGGTCTGTGTGGGTTGGCCGGGCCCTGGCTTTCCCTGGCAGGTGCCCTTGGCCTCCCCCTAGCCCTCCCCCCTCTTACCTGTCCACCCAGGTGATCGGAGGTGCTGGACTGGACGTGGATTTCACCCTGGAGAGCCCTCAGGGCGTGCTGCTGGTCAGCGAGTCCCGCAAGGCAGATGGGGTGCACACGTGAGTTCAGTCCCGCTGTCCGTCTGGGTTCAGTTTCAGCTCTGGCCTTCCCTGGTGGCCTCAGGTTACCACCTCCTGTGCCTCTCTGAGTCTGGGTCATGTGCGTCTGTGTGTCTTTCTCCCAGGGTGGAGCCCACGGAGGCTGGGGACTACAAGCTGTGCTTTGACAACTCCTTCAGCACAATCTCCGATAAGCTGGTGTTCTTCGAACTCATTTTTGACAGCCTGCAGGATGACGAGGAGGTCGAGGGCTGGGCAGAGGCTGTGGAGCCTGAGGAGATGCTGGATGTGAAGATGGAGGACATCAAGGTGTGCCCGGGCTGGCTGGGGCCCCGAGTCTTGGAGCTCTGGCTTTGGGCAGCAGTGCTCTCCATTCTTCCACCTTGGCTGGAGTCCCCATCTGCTTCACCCAGCCTCCCTGGTGCCCACCCCACAATTAGAATAGCTAGCCGCTCACACTTAAAATGATAGCACATTTCTAGGTGGAGGATTTTTTTTTTTTTTTAAGATTTATTCATGAGACACAGAGAGAGGCAGAGACATAGGCAGAGGGAGAAGCAGGCTCCCTGATCCCAAGACCCCAGGATCATGCCCTGAGCCCAAGGCAGACGCTCAACCTCTGAGCCACCCCGGCACCCCTAGGTGTAAGAATTTCAAGGGCTTAAATAACTCATGAAATCCTCATATGATGGAGGTAGTGTGCTCCCAATGCCCCATTTTAACGGAGGCACAGGATGGCTAAGTAACTCTCCTAAGGCCACACAGCTAGCAACTGGCAGAGCCAATATTTGAACCCAGGCAGTCTGGCTTTAGCAGCTGTGCTGTTAACCACTGGTAAGTACAGTCTTTATCCTTAGTTAGGCATTCAGTTCTCATTGCAATTTTGAGGAGACTGGGGACCACAGAGGTTAATTAGCTTGCTCAAAGTTACACAGTCAGCACAAAGAGGATGTAGAACTCAGGTGGCCTGGCCACTGAGCCTGCACTCTCAGCTCTCTCCTCCACAAACATAGGCTCACCCTATCCACTAGCCCTCTCCAGTTTTATTGGCCTCTGCTCCCTGAAGGGCGAAGGGTAGCAGAGGCCTGAGCCCTTTTTCTCCCCTCCACAGGAGTCCATCGAGACCATGAAGACCCGGCTGGAGCGTAGCATCCAGATGCTGACGCTGTTGCGGGCCTTCGAGGCACGTGACCGCAACCTGCAGGAGGGCAACCTGGAGCGGGTCAACTTCTGGTCTGCCGTGAACGTGTCCGTGCTGCTGCTGGTGGCCGTGCTCCAGGTGTGCACGCTCAAGCGCTTCTTCCAGGACAAGCGCCCTGTGCCCACGTAGCCCCCGAAGGGAGAACAGGGAAAGAAGGGCAGCAGGGCCCATGTGTGTGTGATTTGGGGGTCCCTTCTCCAGCTTAGCTTCCTACGGGATGGGAGGTCATAGAGGCATGGCCTGAGGGATAACCCTCAGGGGTGTTTCCTCCCTGCCAGGGGCCAGGTCAGCAATAGTTGCTGGGTTGGCAGTTTGGGCCTGGGCCCTCCGGAGGGACAGCTGGGGGGCTGCACCTACGTTCCCGGCAACTGTGCATGGAAGGGGGGGCACTGCAGCATGTGAGCACAAGCCCTGGATTCTCTGGCCCCTTTCCGTGTCCCCTACTGTAAATGCGTGTGCCTTAGCTCAAGCCCCAGCCTGCACTGGCTGGCCCTGGTGTGGGATGGGGCCCAGGAAGCAAACTCTCCCTTCCCTCCCCGACTGGCCTTCTGAGCCAGGTGATGGTTCGAGGGGGGCTTGCCGCTTGTGGAACCTCTGCCTTCCTTGGTCTCCTTGTTGCCCCACCAGAGGCCTGCTGCTGCTGTTGGGAGGGTAGCTCCCAGGCTGGGGGGTGGGGGGACTGCTTCCACCAGGGGCTGGGAAGGAGACACGGCTGCAGTGTTCTTGCCAGGACAGTCACTTTATTGAGAGGAAGGAGCCCGGCCCCTCGGCCCAGCGCGGGGTGGGCTCACTGTGAGGTCTGATAACAGAACTCTAGGAGAGGGGACTGCGAGACCACCCGCCCCTCCTGCTCTCTCTGCAGAGGCCCCCGGCAGGGCTGAGGGGGGGCCCAGCCAAAGCTTGTGCCGGAGCCTCACGGAACAAAGGGTGGTCTGGCCCTGGGCACTGGAGTCAATAAATTATGGTCAGAAAATCACAGAGCCTGGTGACTGGGGCTCAGGGACACCAGCCGGGACAGACCTGCCCCCCAAAGGGGGCAAACCAGGCAGGCGGGAGGGGTCTCCCACGAAGCTCAGAAGAAAGGTCGGGCGGGAGCCGATGGAGGTGGTCGCCTGGGCACAAGAGAAAAATCAGAAAGCAAAGTTTAACTGTGACCCGGGCTGGGCCAGAAGGCCTTGGACCTATGGGGAGGGGGGGTCGGGGGGGAAATCCTTGGAACTGCAGTGGTGGGGAGGGGGCCCCGGACCACTGTAGTTTGGGGTGGAGGGCTGGGATCCCCTCTCCCTTTTGTGATTTTGCTGCCTACCCCAGGCCTGTGTCTTGGCCTCCACACTAGTGCTGAGTCAGGGGCTGCAGCCAGGCCTGGAAGTGTTAGTATATGTGTGTGGGGGGAGTGGCCCCAACATCTGTCCCCACTCCTGAGGTGTTAAGGAAAGCAAGAGATTTTCCCTCTAGAGCATGGTTGCCTCTGGAAGAAGCAGACTCCTTCCCCAAGAGCAGAGCCCAGGAGCTTGGTGCAAGAGAGCCCATGGTGGGAGGTAAGGCGGCGTCCTTGTCAGAGGCCTGCTGGGGGAGGGTGAGCAGTCCACATCCTCAGCCTGAACGCCAATACAAAAGGCCCACACGGCAGCCACCAGAAGCTTCTTCCCTTTATTTTAGTTTATTAATAGGATACAGAGTGCAGGCACTTACAGTGGTCAAACCGAGCGAGGAGCGAGCAACGTCTGCTCAGTGATGGACCACCTGGGGCCCACCCCATGTGGGGAGGCCTGGGTGGGAGCCAGGAGCCCCTCAAAGCCTCCCCACTCACTCAGCCCTGAGCCCAAGCCGCCCTGGGACCTAGAAGGAGGAGGGGGCCCAGGAAGGAGAGAGCGAGGCCGGCAGGATGGAGGCTTCCGGACCCGGCGAAGGCACCTCCGGCAGCCGAGGCTCGGCCGTGCGGTTAATACGGCCAAGGAAGGAATATTTACAACTCACAGGGCGGGCAGCGCTGGGCCTGCTGGGCCTGGCTCGAGGCCTGGAGCTCCCACTGCTGAGAAATGGACATGCTCCTTGGGCCCCAGGAAGGACCGAGGTGAGGGGCGGGTTTACAGGCACTCTTGATGCCCCAGTTTCCAGAAGATCTGGTCATCTCAGGCTTTGCAGGCCAGAGAAGCCCTGGGTGAGTCCCCCGCCCCAGCCTGAATCCTTATTCCAGAAGGCGCCCAGAGTGCATTCCCTCCTCTTGTACCCTGTGGCTCCATCCCCCAAAGTGCAACACCCAGGCTTCCCCCCTGCCCCAGGGCGGCTCCCCTCCTGCCCCAGGGCTCCAGGGCCCTTTCGGTCACTGCTGTGTCCAGCTGGGGATGAGGGCCAAGGTTAAGGAAGAGTCAGGGGCTGCCCACAGGGAGCCTGGTCCCGGCGTGTGGATGACAGAGGCCGGGGGCAGCGGAGGGGCCCAGACCACCGAAGCTCCTGCAGGCGGGTGTGCGAAGACCCCCTGAGATGGTGCCCCCCCGACCCCCCTGCGGCCTAGTCGAGCAGGGAAGGCTCGGCTGGCCTGATAATGGTGGGCCGGCTGGGCGCAGCAGGGGGTCTTCTGCTGCAAAGAGAATAAAGACAGATGGGGAAGGGGAGGGGGGAGATGGCAGTGAGGCCCCAAGTAGGACGAGGGAAGGGACCCAGGCCCCACCACCCCCACCCCCTCTTGCTGCCCAATGCCCAATGCCTGAGGGCTCTGAAGGCCGCTAGAGTGCAGTGAAGGAGTTTGCTGTGTGACTCTGGGTGAGTCCCCACCCACCCTGGACCTTGGGTTCCTGGTGGGAGAAGTACAGAGACAGAGCCGGGCCTACGAGGGCTCATAAGTGTGTCCTCATTAAGGAAACAGGTCAAAACCAGGAGAAGGGGCCCCGTGTGAGGAGTCCGATCTGCATCGTGGGCCACCTACTCAGGCAGAGGACAGGCCTGGGAGCCCTGGGGTCACCCTGACTCTCCACCACTCTGTGACTTTGGACAAGTGACTTGGCCTCTCTGGGCCTTAGTTTTCGTACTAGCCAAATGGGGATGGGGACTCCATTCCCTGCAGCGCGCAAGGACAGCTCATCGCAGGGTGTCTGATCGAGGACAGGCCCTAGGGCTCAGGCTGCTGGCTTTAGTGGCAGGCAGTGTGTGTGTGTGGGGGGGGGGCGGGGGGGGGGGCGCCAGCCTTACCTGGGCACTCCGGGAGGGATGCTGGGGGGAATCCGAGCCGGCCGAGATGGGATCTGAGGCGGGGCCGAGAAGGGGTCATTGTTGGCAAACATGCTCTGGGGTCCAGGCCTGGACGGGATGGGGGGTGCAGCGAAGGAGGCTGTTGGCCCCACTGGCACGGGAATCAGAGGGGGCCCCGGGGTCGGGCCTCTCACAGCTGGGGGCCGGCCTGGGGGATGCACGCTGGACAAGGGTCGGCGCTGTGGAGTGGGGCTGTGGAGGAAAGAGGAGGTGTGAGCTGCGGAAGAGGGTGGAGAGCCCCAGCTGTGTGGCTGTGGAAACCCCAGGGGGCCAAAGTGTGGTGCAGGCTCGTACCCGATACTGCCCAGGGGGCGCAGGTGAGTGCCTGCTCCTGGGCCCCTCCATCCACCCCACCACCACCTGCCCCCAGCTAAACCTTGAGCCACGGCCTACCTGTACCTCTCCTCAGCCACCAGGGGCTCCTGCTTCCCTGTGATCCCACTCAGGGCCATTTCCCTCTCACCAGCCCTGCTGCAACCTGCCCACTTCCCCACCTCCTCCAATCTACTCTCAGCCAAAGATCCTCTCAGAGCCCAGCCCGGACTCCAAATCAAGACCAGTGCCTCCAGAGGTTGCGGGGCCTGCAAGCCCCTGCCCTGGGCACCCCACGGGTTACTCCCGGGCCTGAACACCCACTGTTCCCCAAGCTGGATGCTGTGCCTTCTCCCTAAGTAACTCCATGGCTACTTGAAGCCTTGGCAGGGCTGGCACCTTCTAGGAGATTCCCCTGGCTGACCCTCTCTCCTCCCGCCGCCTGCCCTGTCACTGGTTAGCTGTCCCTGTCTGATGCTCTGCATTGCCCATGCCAGTGGCTCATTTCCATCAAAGAGGTTGGGGAGGGGGGGACGGGGACATGCCAGTCATGCCCTCCAGCTGCTCCTGCAGATCCTCCTCCCCAACCTGCCATCATCTGTGCTCTGTACTCCAGGAGGATGACTCCATGGCCACCACGGCCTGGGCCTCTCACCCTCTCTGGCTTCCATGGGGGCCTAACCAATGGAAAGCACCAGAGGACAGGTGGGCCTTTCACATAACCCTTCTCTCTCCTTACTGCTTCAGGCTTAGGCAGGGTAGCAGGCCCCGCAGCCACCCACCCCTGGGCTGTACACTGACAGGACACACAGGGATACCCAGGAACCCACAGGAGTCTCTCAGACCTGTGGCTGGTAGTGCTCTGGAGCCAGGTGTCATCAACAGGTGGGGGCACGGGTGTGGACACTGTGCTGGTGCTAATGTCTCCGATGATGTTGAGAGCCTCCTTGAGTGCATGGTACATGCGCAGCATGTCGTCCCGCCGCTGGGCCTGGTCAGCTGACTCCTCCATAAGGCTGCTCTGGTCCGCCGATGAGTACAGGTAGGCCAGGAGCTCATGGTGGATGAAGGCTTTCGTCTGGGGGCAAAGGGGCAGAGAGGTCAGGGCTTCCTGCCACACCTGCCGTTATGACTGGCTGGAAAACCACCTGCCACACTCGATGGGCTTTCTTGTCTGTAACTTTGCTGTACGATGTGTCAGATGTTAGATGTTTGAAATGCAGGTGAGCTTTCTACATCCCCCCTCCGCCAAGCCTCTGGTTGGGGGGCCTTTCAAGTGTCCTTCCGGCCTGTTTCACGAGATGCTTACTAAACTTCCTCCTAGAATCCTGCCTCTCTTATTGGTGTCTTTCCACCCCTTTATTATCTTCAAGCTGGCTTTTGTTTAAAAAGTACTAGTTTTGCTAATTTTTTTTTTTTTTAATTTTTATTTATTTATGATAGTCACAGAGAGAGAGAGAGAGAGAGGCAGAGACACAGGCAGAGGGAGAAGCAGGCTCCATGCACCGGGAGCCCGATGTGGGATTCGATCCCGGGTCTCCAGGATCGCGCCCTGGGCCAAAGGCAGGCGCCAAACCGCTGCGCCACCCAGGGATCCCCTAGTTTTGCTAATTTTATACTTTGTTCCTTCCTAAAGGATACAGGAGTTTTTGTTACTTTTTATTGAGTGTCTAGGTACCCATTCATGTGGACGTGAGCTTCTCCACATAGGAGCAAGTTTTCCTATTCTTTTTCAATGTTTCACACCTTTATATGATTCTTCTGATTGAACTACATTGGCTAGTAACTCGACAGGAAAGTTTGCTTTCTTTATTTTTTATTATTATTATTATTTTTTAAGTTTGCTTTCTTTAAAAATTGATTTTGAAGATGGGAAAAGAGTGCGTGCGAACGGGGGCAGAGGGCAGAGGGAGAGAGAGAGATCCCCAAGCAGACACCCCTGCTGAGCATGGAGCCTGACATAGGGCTTGATCCCAGGACCCTGGGATCCCAACCTGAGCTGAAATCAAGAGTTGGATGCTCAATCAACTGAGCCACCCCAGGCACCCCTAAAGAAAGTTTTAAAAGCATAGATGGCCAGCTTGTTTTTGATTTCAGAGAAGATGCTTTCTGAGCTTCCCCATTCAGATCAAGAGTGGTTTTGAGACTGAAACACAAAGACTCGTAACAGAAGACCCCTTCCTACCATTGTCTTTTTTAAGAGTAGATGTTGACTTTTAACAAACTTTCAACATCTGCAAAAATGCCAGGCTTGATAGTTTATTTCCCTTCCTCTTTTATACAAATGGAGCTTTCCTGTACATTCTGTTATGCTCCATAGTTTTCTACTTTATGAGTTATTATAAACCTGGAGATCTTTCTCTTTTTGATAGAATAGCTATTTATTTGTTTTTTTTTTTTTTTTTTTTTTTTTTTTTAAATTTTTTTATTTATTTTATGATAGTCACAGAGAGAGAGAGAGGCAGAGACAGAGGCAGAGGGAGAAGCAGGCTCCATGCACTGGGAGCCCGATGTGGGATTCGATCCTGGGTCTCCAGGATCGCGCCCTGGGCCAAAGGCAGGCGCCAAACCGCTGCGCCACCCAGGGATCCCTATTTATTTGTTTTTAAAGATTTTATTTACTTATTCATGAGAGAGAGAGAGAGAGAGAGAGAGAGGCAGAGACATAGGCAGGCAGAGGGAGAAGCAGGCTCCCTGTGGGGAGCCTGATGCAGGACTCGATCCCAGGAATCTGGGATCATGACCTGAGCCGGAGCCAGACACTCAAGCGCTGAGCCACTCAGGTGCCCCCAGAATGGTTATTTATTAAATGGATTCTATTGAGTGGATAGAGATTTCCAATCTTTGGCCACTACACAGCAATGCTAAAAAAATAAGCATGGAGATGCTCGATTTGTATATGGGCAAAAAGGTCTGTTGGAGAAATTCCTGTGAGTAGAACTTTGGGGCCAAACCATATATGCCTTTTAAATTTCACAGTTGCAGAAGGATGTATATCACAAATTCCATTTATATGTGAAGAATATACCAGCATACCCATGAAACTTAACACTGCTCACCACCCCAAGGAGATGGTGAAGAACACAGTGGAAAAGGAACTTGGAATTTTTGCTTTAGACCCTATTACACCGAGAGCTTTTCTAGGTACGACATAAACCAAACCTGGTCTGCAGAGATTCCTGAGTGCCTAGCTGTGCTGAAGGCCTGAGGTATGAGCCTGCTGCACCCTCCCAGCAGCCTAGAGCAGGAGATGTTAGTAGGGCTGCATTTCACCAAAGAGAAGCCTAAAGCCCTGAGAGTCTAGGGAGCCCTGGGGTAGGCAGGTAACATCCCTAAGGTGGGTTGGGCTGCAGGCCATCAGGAGGCCACAGCTGGGGACATAGTCTGGGTTTTTTTTTGTTTTTGTTTTTGTTTTTTTTATTTATTCATGATAGGCACACAGTGAGAGAGAGAGAGGCAGAGACACAGGCAGAGGGAGAAGCAGGCTCCATGCACCGGGAGCCTGACGTGGGATTCGATCCCGGATCTCCAGGATCGCGCCCTGGGCCAAAGGCAGGCGCCAAACCGCTGCGCCACCCAGGGATCCCTAGTCTGGGTTTTAATCCCACCTCCCACTCTTCTGAGTGACTCAGGGCAGATGTCTTCACTTTGCGGGACCTCGTTTTCCTGTCTATACAACGGAGATGATAGCAGTCCCTCTTCTGGGTTATTATAAGGCTGAAAAAATTCACAGGAAGTGTACACGTGTGGTGTTTGCTTCAATTACCTGAGTAGGTGGGAGTTAGCCCCTTGTGGCCCACCTCTTTCCATTTACCAGGAGAGGCTGGGCATCCTGTTTCTGATGTTTAAATGATAGTGACTCAGTCTAATTTTAAATTTTATAGTGTTCAGGCCAAATCTGGCAGTCGCTGCCCTACCCCCTCACCCCCATGATGGGCAGGCCCTAGTGCGCCAGGGCACTCACGTTGTTGATCATGAGGTGCATGATGGTCTTTGGCATGAGGTCGCGGATGGACTTGTTGATGATGGCCACATATGAGTCCACCAGGTTGCGAATGGTCTCCACCTGCCGCTCTAGCTGCGGGTCCATGGAGAAGGTGTTCTCCTGGACTCCATCCTCATTTTCTGCCTGCAGTGGGGAGAGGGCAGTTGGTGAGGGGCGACCGTGACCTGAGGGTAGTGTGGGGAGCCCCATTCCCTGGGAATTGCTTGCCCTGTCCTGCCCACAACTGGCTTTCTGGGGATGTCCCCTGATGGCCACATCGGCAACACGCGGCCTTGCTTGCCTGCCCCTGGCCTGAGCTGCCTGGACCTGTGGTGACCACGGCCCAAGGCAATTAGACACTGTCACCTGGGGACTGGAACATGATAATTTGGGGGCTGAGGGTGGCCATGTTTGCTCCCCTTCAAGGACAGGAGGAGGAGGAACGAAAGAGATGGGATCCTAGGCCATGGATCTCCCTGGCCTTGGCTTTAGTCAAAGAACCTTTCGGGCCTTGATAGCAAAACCTTCTCCCCCTTTTTCCTTTGCTCAAGAGAGTATGAGCTACGTGCCTGGAAATGACCCATCCAGTGAAACGTTATACCCTTCCTCTCCCAGGAGGCGTCAGCTCAGCCCAAGGTGTGTCAGCCGGGTAGGGCAATTCCTTACCTGGTCCTTCTCTGGGTAGACCCCCGCTCGGAGGAACGAGGCCTTCCAGCTGTCTACGTCCTCCTGGGAATCACAGGCCAGCTCGATCTGCCGAAGGTCCTTGTAGACATTCCTGCAGTGAGAGGAAAAAGCGTGTGCTTTGACCCTGCCCATGGGCCTGGAGGGGGCGGGGAGCTGCAGCATGGGCTCCGGGGTCTGAGTGATGGAGGCTCACACCTGGCCTGAGCACATCGGGAGCCCTGGGATGGCAGCAGCACTTCCACCCTGTTGGGCTGATAGGACCCCCAAGACAGTGCCTACAGTGCCCAGAACCGAGCCGAGGGTGGAGCAAGTGCTCAGCGTGTATCTACATCTAGCAGTATCCATGAGGGTATTTCTGTGGCTTTCGTTGACTTTTCCCTTTTCCCTGGGATACGCTCTCCTGTGGGGGCCAAAGGCTGCCAAAGATACTCTCAGGAGTGGGCAAGTGTCCCTCAACACCCCTGGCTGGGTAGCTCCCACTGAGGTGTTTTCAGGGAGGCCAAAGCAAAGTTGTCCAAAAGAACATTCTGTCATGGGGAGAATCATTCTCGCCTGCTGTTGTCGGGTGCAGGCAGTGAGCTACAGGTGGCTTCTCTGTAAGCACCAGGAACAGGGCCAGGATGACAAGGAAGGTATTGAAGTTTCATATTATTTCAGTCGATTTACATTTAAATCGCTAAATGAGGCCAGCGGCTACTGCACTGGATAGTGAAGGTCATGACTGTGCCCTGACTTCTGGGGTCTGGGCTGGGGCGGGGACGGAGGGCTGTGGAGCTGTCCAAGGACAGGACTGAGCCTCCCAGCTAAGATACATGACATGCTAGGCAAATGTGGGTCTGTGAGAAGAAAGGCGCAGAGCCACAAGGCCGGAGGAAAAACGGATGGACACCTACCAGCATTTACGGACAGCGTTCTGTAGGCCAGGATCTGTGCCACACACACACGCCATCCTGTTCCCCAAGGCAGGTGTGGCCTAGATGGCCAAGCCATCCCAAAGCTTTTGTGTGAGACCTGAGTTGGAGCTTAGTAATGCCTCATGACGGAGCTATGGCCAGCTAGCGGTCAGTGAGTAGCTGCCCTGAGATTTCTGGAAGGAACCTCAGGGAGTAAGGGGGCATGTCTTTGTTGCTCCTTCTCCTCCTTCCTAGCACTGCCCGGAACATCATGATGGCCAGACCTTGGGTAGCCATGTTGGAAAAGGAGAAGGCTCAGGAACAGGAGCACCTGGGCCTGGATGCCTGTGGAGCTGCCCCTCCTGCCCAGAATGGTAAAAGCCATAAAAAACCCCAAACTTCTTTCTATCGTGTTTCCATTATTATTCTGCGTTTTCTGAGCATTAGGTCCTATCTCTACCCCCATGCATAGGGGATCAGGGGCCAGGGAGGAGGACAGCTGCTTTAGGCCAGCCTGGAACAAATCTCGATTGAGCTATTTTTCCACAGAACACGAGGCTGGCGTTGAACTGCTGGGAGCGATGGGCAGTGGGGAAGGTGGTCCTGAGGCAGCAGGGAGAATGTCGGTGCCTGGCAGTCATAAAGAACCACCTGGCCTTGGCTGACAACTAACTCCTGACTTAAGATGTTCCCTGGATGTTGGGTAAGGGCGTGTGAGGGTCCTGTATCCACACTTAGCCCCTTCCTCCTGCTCTCAGGACCTCCTGCCGGAGCTGGGCTTCTTCCCAAGCTGAGAAAAGCATCTTCGTTTTTGCTAACGTCTTCCCAGTGCCTGTGGGTGTGGACTCACCAAGGGCCTCCTGGGCCCTTCTCTTCCTGGTCTGCACTCACCCAGGGGTCTTACCCTGTCTGACTTTGAACACGGCCATGCAACAACAACTCCCCAGTCCACCCCACCTAGAGCTCGTTCTGGAACGCCAAACTCTTGTACCTACAGAGCTGCCTTTCTGACTCCCCCATGTGGTGTCTCATGGGCCTCTCTCCCTCCTGGCCCAAACCCAGTCCCTGACTGTCTCCAAGCCTACCCTGACACTGCCTTCCCCATCTCAGTGGATGGCAGCTCGGTCCCTGTGAGTGCTCAGGGTCCTCAGAAGATGCCTTCCTCTCTCACACCCGCACCCACCAGTTCAGTCAGCTCTCTCAGAATAGGCTACCTCCTCCTCCATGTCCTCAACCCTATCTGAGCCGGCCCTACTCTCTCCCACTTACCCCGCCCAACCCCGTAGCCACCAGGGGGTGCCCGTGAACACCCAAGCCAAGGCCAGTCCCTCCTCTGCTCAGAACTCTCCATGGCTCCCGCATCACATCATTAGGTCTTTCCTGACCACACACTGGAAGCACCCATGGCAGTTTTCTGCCTCTTACTTGATTCTAGAACATGAGACCCCCTGGCAGGTACTTTATGCACAAAGCATTTAGTGGATGCTGCTGAATGACCTTCACTCGGTGGGCCCTCACCTCTGCTCTGTGTTGAAGATGGCGAAGACGTGCTTGTTGGACATGAAGCCTTTCTCCACATCACGGATTTTAAGGTTGTCCAATGGCAGCATGTACTTCTTCTCCTTCTCCTGAGGGTGGAAGAGGAGAGGTCACCGTGGCCTATTTAATTGAGGACCTGAGAATGCCCTGGGCTAGACCCCACCCCGAGGACCATTGCCAATACCTGATGCCTCTCACGCTGGTGGTTACTTGGATTAACTCATCTGCTGCTACTGACTCTCCCTTATCCGCTTTGCCCCAACCATGCTGGCCTTCTTGACACTCTCAGAGAGTCCAGGTGGGCTCTTACCCCAGCACCTTTGCTGAAATGCTCCTCCTTCCAATGCCTGCATGGCTCCCTCCTTGCATCCTTCAGATTTTTGTGCAGAGGGGACCCTCTTGGAGAGGCCTGCCCTGTCCCTGCCCTATGCACACTCCCTCTCTCTTGCCCCCTCCATCCTCCTCCTCCTCTTGATACTGCCCCCTCCATGACACGACATCATCTTGCTCATTGATTCAGGCTACCATCTGTCAGCCAGCCTGACTGGGGTGGGCCAGTTCCTCAAGGTCAGCTCTCATTCTACCCCAAATCCAACCCTTTCTCCACCAGATTCGTGAATGAAACCGTTAACTCAAGTACAACATCTTCACAACAAGCCTATAACTGAGTTACCACCATGATCCCATTTTACAGAGAGGGAGACTGAGGTCAAGTGGGGTCAGGCAATGATTGGGTTGGGGCTGGGATTTAAAATTCATCAGCTTCAGATGATCCTGAAGCTGAACGTGTGCCCCCTTGAGGTCATGCCTGAACTCCAAAGCCAAATAAGTGTCCCTCGCTTCCTAAGGGCAGTCCTGTTCATGAGGTGCCCACTGAGTGCCTGGCACAGCAGTCCTGATGACTGCAGGGGAGGCAGCTCACAGAGGATGTGTGTCACGGAAGCCCATGTTCCCTCACCAATGGTGGCCAAGCACCTACTGTACCCCCCAGCATGGGGCTGGGGCCTACAGATGCATTATCTTATATCTCCCCAAATGGGGGGTGTGGGGTGGGGGGTGCACGAACAAGTTTTCTACATCAGGAAACCAGAGAGCAGTATCACAGTGCATCAGGATCGCCTGGTTCCCATGCCCACGTGACCCCACAGTAACTCTGATGACCTTCCCCTATCTCTGCCAGGGAAGCACCATGCTTAGAGAGGGAAGCTCAGACAGGGAAGGTGGCTGCCCAGGGCCACACAGCAGGGCTTCAGAAGCCAGGTCCATGTGCTCCAAAACCAGGTCCTGCCCACCACCCTTTCTTATACCTCCAGGCATCTTGGGAGAGGAGACCCCATCTCCCTCCTCCAGGAGTTCGCTTCTTGTCACCTGTTTTGTCCCTGTGTACTGGAAGGCCCCAGAACCAAGCCCAATATGGCTGCTGCCTCCAAATTCCAAAGCAGCCACAGTGATGGAGGGAAAGGGGGCCAGAGGCTCCCTGGTAGGTGGGGCCTGGCTCAAAGTTTCAGGGCGACAGAGAGAGAGGCAGGAGTGAGCAGTAGGCTTGGTGCAGGGGCTTGGTCCTGCAGCCTTAGGAGCTCCGATGGGCTCCGCCCCTCCAGTAAGTCACTCCCCATTGCTGCCTCAGTTTCCAAGGAAAGTCCTGGCCTCCTTGTGCAGGGTGACGGTTAAGGCGAGTCTCTGAGGCACTAGGGTATCCTTTTGTGCATGTGTTTCTCATTCTCAGGGCTCTAGAGTCAGTTCACGGGGCTCTGGCGGAGGAGGAAGCAAGGCAGAGTGCCCCTTCCGGCCGAGCTACACTGAGGGGCAGAAGAGGGACCCAGTGGCCATGGAGGTGGGAAACCCCCGTTCATGCTGAGTTCTGGGAGCCGGAGAAAGGAGGGTGGCAAAGAAAGGCTCTGGGCCAGGCCCAGGGCCCAACCCCTTCCCGGAGAAAAATCTTGGGGGCTTTAGAAGGGGCCCAGGGAGGGGTTCCCCACCCGGAAGACTGTGGAAGGGCTTTTGCCGCCCCCACCCTGATGTGTCAAGAGGCAGGAAGCTTCCAGTCAGTCGGCCAGGCCAAGTAACTGAGTCACAGTCCTTCTGGGCCCTGAGCGAGACGCCACATCTGGAACTGTTTATAGTGTGATTCCGCCCAGAGCGCAGCGGCTGCCTTCCTGATGCTGCTGACACGCACACACAGAACACAAACACACACAGAGACACAGGCGTGCGGGCACCCCGCCCCCACCCGACCCCCAAAGAGACCTTCGCCTGCACACACAGGCCACAGACCCAAACCCTCCCTCCCGCCCACGCCCACCCGCTCCCCAACCCCCTCCTTAGGATTTCCTGCAAACCCACAACTTTCTCCAGATGCGAGCCGGCCCCAGCCGTGCCACGTCAGAAGAGACGAAGTGGATCGGCGCAGGCAGTGGCCTCCTCGTCTGCTCCGAGGGGCTGCGGCGCGGCAGCCCTCCTTGCCCCCTGCCTCCCCTGGCCCGGGGGGCCTGCAGCATGGACAGCCGGCCCCGCCAACCCAGTGTTCAGACTACCTGTTCAGGGGGCTCTGAATGTGTACAGTAGTCTGCACATTGGTTAGGCTGGGCTCGGGCAAGCGGCGCATCAGGATGGGCACCCCCCCAAACTTGCTGCCACCTCCACAGGGAGGCAGCCCCGGAGGTGAGTGTCATCGTCCACCGCCCTGCTTCCCACTGGGGTGGAGATGGGGACAGAGGATTGGGGAGTCGGGAAGGGCCTGGGGGGGAGCAGAGCTGCCAGGGAGAGGCAGAGGGAGCCTGCCGCCAGCTGAGGGGTTGGGGGCGCTGGCTGGCTGGGTCCCCTATTCCTACCCCACACTGTAACTGCTTCCTCTCAGTGCTTTTTCAAAATAAAGAAATGCGTTCTGCCTCTCTGAGGCGTCTCTGAGAAGGGGGCCTGATCTTCAGGGGCTTAGCTGCCACGTGTGCAACTCTGAGGGTCCCTGCGCTGTGGGGATCGGGCTCCTGCCCCTCCCGATCTTAGCCTGCTTTGTGTCTGGGGCGCACACAGGGCCCCTTTCACGGGCCTGCTGGTTCTCGTTACTGGCGGCAGGCGCTCCACCCTCCTCCCGCCCGACGCTTCCGTGCCTTTGGGCTGGGCCCACCGGAGGGTCTGGGGTTCCTGCTTTTGACCCCTACATGAGGGGAAGATGAAGGACTCCCTCCTACACTGAAAAAAGCTCTTAAAATCAGACTTGCAGGGAACTGCCAGGATGGGGTTGAGCCCAAAGTCCCTCTCCAGCTGCCCGAGGCTGTGGCAAAGCCTGGCACCCTGGGTGGAGATGCCTGGATCCAAGGTAAAGACCAGCCCTTGGCCGGCCTGGCAGCCCTTGCAGCAGAGCAGACTGGGTTGCAGATGACTGGGGCGGAAAGAGGGAGAAGATGCACAAGCGTCATCCCCACCCGCCCTCACCCCGGCCATTTTGAGAAGCTGATCTGGCCACGAGGGTTCCTGAAGGAGCGCCTGGTCACCCTTATGCTACATCTCAACCCTGTGAGGCTCTGTGGTCCTCGGCACGCCCTTGCCCAGTTTAGAAACAGCAGCCAGACAAGGTCCTTCAGGAGGATCAGGGTTCCTGATGCTCCTGGAACTTTCCAGGATAATCTCTAGCCTGGTGTCCCGTGGGATGATGGCATTTCACCCCTAAACACCCTCCCTCAGAGGAGTGGTGTCTGGCCATGAGGGAGGGTCAGGCCAAGGCTGAGGTGGCTCTCAGGGCAGAGAGCACATGCCCTGTACCCACCCCTCCCGTGAGGACCCTTCCCCACTCTGTGACACAGAGCAAGTCACTGCTTGGGGTCTGATTCCTCACTGACAAATGGAGTATAAGGATTTCCTGAGGAAAATGTGGCCAAGGTGGGCTCTTCAAGTCAGCAAGCCTGGCACAGGGCAGGGATTTCATAAACAAGAGTTGTGCGATCCCAGGTGAGCAGGACACACAGTGGCCACGGGACTAGACTGTGATCAGGGGTTGGGGCAGAGTGACACATGTCCCTTCCTCATCAGGCCCTTCTCTCCCTTCTTCAGACTGCTGGAATGTGATGGACCCGGGGGAGGGAGGGAATCTGGGACCACGATGGGGAGACACATGTTAAGTTGACAATGGGCAAGGTGGAGCTTGGGCCCTGCACAGCCTCACGGCCCAAGCCTGCCAAGCTCACCAGGACGCAGGCAAAAAACAGACTCCTGTCTCTGTAAGTGCCTTCATATTGGGGCCACTGTCACAGACGCCTAATACTGCCCTGGCCAACAGGGACAGCCCGTGGACCTTCCATAAGGCAGCCCAGGAAAATGACAGAAATACAGTGCCCTTCACTCGTGACCTTCAGAAGCCAACCCAGCCCCCACTGGGCAGCAACAGGCAGTCACCCTGAAGTGGTATTGTTCCCAGGCGGCTAACCAAGGCCAGGTTGTTAAGAGAACTGAGCAAAGCCACAGAGAAGTGGAGGTGGAGAAGGGGCTAGGCAGCAGCACTGCCCCAGAGGCTGCCCGTTGAGCTGGGGGTGCAAGAACTCGAGCCCCTGCCACAGGTTCATGGAGCCTGCAGTACAAGGCGGCACACGATGCTAAACCCTGTGGTCAGTGTTCCTGATGCTGGTCCCAGAGGCCTCCCCACGCCCTTTGGAAAAGGACACGCACACGTGGAATGCTCTAAAGACACACACTAATCCAACTGATGAGTCACTGGACTTACCTCTGACACTAATAATACACTGTATGTTAATCAATTGAATTTAAGGAAAACAAAGAATTTTAAAAAATAGAAATAAAATAAAATATTTAAAAATACAGACAGACAGACACTATAGCTAGGCCTGTCCCAGGAGCCATTCCACTCCACTTTGTAGACGGGGAAGCAGGAGCCCAAGGAGGGTAAGCGCTTGGCTGAGCCGGGGCAGGCTGCAGCCCTTGGAACCCCAGTACCTCAGTGGCCTGGCTGTAAGCCTGAGTCCCTGACCTAGGGCCCTGCTTCCCCTGAGAACCAGGGATACCTTACAGTGACCTCAGAGGCTGGGGTCAGTTTCCAGCCTGCCGAGGGCTCCCCTCCCCCATCTCCCTTTCTGCCTGGAGGAGTGGAGCAGCCACCAGGCTGGACCCTTTGGGGGGCAGAGAGGTGCAGCCAGGCCATTACCATTCTCGGCGGGAGCTCTGGGATACCCAACTCAGGGAGACCTTCTTGAATGAACCAGGGTGAATGAGTAAGCACCCACCCATCCTAGTCCCACTGCCCTGTCCCCCAGCCACTCACCTCCTCATCCTTATACCAGGACAGAGACTCGGCTGTCAGCACAAACCAGTACTCCTTGGAGCCGCCCTTCATCAGGCTAATGTTGTTGATGGTTAGCCAGCCCCTGCGGATCACCTGGGGGGGGGAGGGTGTTGCTCAGAGGACAAAGCCTGCCACCCCGCCCGGCCCACCCCTGTGCAGTGGCCAGTACCTTTGTCCCCAGTAAGGAAGAGGGACCATAATAGCCACCACCAGCCCGAAGCCAGGCGACCCAACTCCACCTTGCCCCTAAGCATTTCCCACTGGAAACCAACATGGGACGCCCAGGCAGACACAGGGCACACATGCTCACTTGCAGGCCCAGGGGCAACAGGGAACCAGGCCCCCAGGAGACCCCCTGCACACGAGGTTAAGTTTGGTTAGCGTGGGCAAGAAAAGGTATGCCTGGCTAGAAGGGGCCCAGGAGAGGTCCCAGGCCTGTATTTGTGTCACATGGGATGCAACCCTGGAGGAATCACACCTGCAAGACGCAGGTACCATGAGGCCCTCAGACCTTGTCCCTCGCATGCTCTGGAAGACGGCTGTTGAAGGAAGGCTGGAGAAACTGCCACAAGATGGAGTGGTTCTTCCTCTCTCCTCTTGTGGCTGACCAGCAGAGGCTCAACATACAGCGTCAACTCTGCTGCCCAGTCTGTTGGCTCACCTGCCCGGCTTACTTGGGTGGGCACTCGGTGACCAAAGGGACCTGTTCTGAGTGGCCAGTCTGTCCTGGGGCTCCCTTCCCCACAGGCTCCTTCCAGAGTATAGGATGAAGGGATGCTTCCACCCAGAAGGCTGAGGCCAAAGTTTCAAGCCTGAGCCTGGGGAATCTGCAGGGGATCATGCACCACGCTGGCGTCAAACACGGTAGCTGTCCGAGTTTTCTGACATGCTAAGGTTCTGGGCTGGCAGGTCCCCTGGATGAGGCTCGTCTGGCTGTAGCCGTCATCTGAGTAGGAGGCAGAACCCAGGCCTACGCAGAGGACTCACCTGACTGCTACACGTAGGCAGCCTGGGGGGCCATGGTCCTATGTTCCCTGGGTCATGGAGGCGTGTGTGGGCCGGAGCTACCCATCACTCTGGATTGGGGACCCCAGGGCAGCAGGAAGCACATGGAGGCACAGACAGGGCTGCCTAGGGCCCAGGCGCAACAGACCAGGCCAAGCTACTGAGGTGCGGCCAAGGACAGCTGGGATGGACTGGTGAGTCCCCCAGGGTGGGGCGTGGCAAAAGCATGGGAGATATGGCTCCAGGGATGACTCTGGGCCTACATGGCTTCCTAATGGGTGGGTCTCTAGGGGGACTTCATCTCCTGCCCTCTAACCTGTCCCCAGACCTGTAAAATCTCAACAGAGCCACCTGTTCCATTCCTATGGTTGGAATTAGGCTCTGAGTCTCAGAGGCCATGGAGGTGGAGGTGGCCAGCATGTGCCCAGGGGCCCCTGTACCGCACAGAAGCCCTTCTCCAGGCTGGGGATGGCAAGGAATGCCAGCTGGCAGCCTTTCTTAAGGCTTCCTAAAGATGATCAGAGTACCTGGGAGACTTATCCCCCCCAGGGAGTGGGCAGACTTCTGGCACCTGCCCAACCATGGGCTGCCTGGTGGGCAAGATGGCAGAGGCCCCAGTAAGGTCATGGTATCCTCCCAGGGCACCTTGGTTTAGCACTGAATATCTGAAGTCCTGGGAATCCCCCCAGGTCCAGGCAAAGGGGGATGTCTGGTCACGCTGGGGGCAAGGCAGGTCTTCAGACTCAGGCCCGAGGCCATCCTACATATGATCAGGGAAAGAGTCCCTGGCTCCAGCAATTACACCCTGCCTCAGAGCGGTGTGGGTCCCAGTGTTCATAGTGGTTCCTTCCTTCCCCACTCCAGGGGGCAGGGCAGGGCCTGCCTTGTCCTAGCCCAACCCCAGTAGATACTTCTAAACTTCCGGCACTGACAGCCAGGGGAAGGGGAGCAGGGGGTGGAGCATAGGTGGTTGGTGCTCCCTGGGAGAGAAATCTTCACATGGCAAGGCCTCTCTAGTCCAGGGCCCAGCCCAGCTTCCAAGGGGGCAGGTGTGCCCCACTCCACCCTCAGTGAGCAGCAGTCAGAGCTGGCAGACAGGGCCCTGGCCATGCCGTGGGGGTGGAGGGCGGGGGGTGGGGGCATGGGGCAGAGGCACTGCCAGGACCTAGAATGGCACACCCGAGCCTCAAGGCAGGAGGCTGCTGGGTAGGCTTGGAGAAGCCTCCAAGGTCCCCTTCCCCTCGAGCTGCCCAGAGAGCCGTCCTCATGGGAGCCAAGTGGGGTTAGAGACGAAATCCTACCCTAGGGAGGGGCAGGCTGTGGGCTGCAGACACACACGCTGAGTCTGGAGGAGAGGGAGTTGGGCCTCCTTTTCCAAAAGCCAGACTTGTGCCCCAGGGGCCTGGCTTAGAAGGCGGGGGGGTGGGGGGGACAGAAGAGGCAGGCAGGCTCCCACGCTCTAGGGTGCACAGCGACAGGCATGCAGGCACGCCAGGGATGGGAGGAAGGGCCGCCAGGGGCAGCATGGGTGACAGGCAGGAAGCAGCAAGCTGGGGCTGGCGGCAGGGTGGGTCAGCCTCTTCCCGGGTGAGGGTCTCGGCCTGAGTCGCCCAGGAAAGGAATGGAAACCAGGGCTGGGAGACCCAGGGGCCCACAGCCTTGATGGACGAGGCAAGGCTGGGCTTCGTGGCTGGGGACGTGGAATCTGGCAGGAAAAGAATGGCTAAACCTCTCGGGGTGCAAGGGGAACCAAGCCCCTGGGCTGTCTGGAGGGAGGCAACAGTTGAGTTCAAAGAGGATCAAGGACGACATGGGGAAAAAACTGGAACCACAGGCCTAAGGACCAGCCATTCCTCCTGCCACTGCCCCCACCCGACCCTGCTGAGAGTGGGCTCTTTCTGCACCTTCCAGGCCCCAGGTGCAGTGCAGCCCTGACCCAGGATCAGCTCAGCTACTGCGAAGACCCCCCCTGGGGCTCACCAGAAGATCCCTTCCAGAGGGCAGCAGCCAGGCCGCCCAGCGCCTCAGTGGCCAGCGGTGGGGGAATATCCCGGAGCAGGAGGCCCAGGCCTTGCTCTCTGGGGCGCAGAGCTGGGGCTGAAGCCAGCTAGCTGCCTGAAAGTGAGCACCTTGAAAATGGCTCACCTCGCAGGCGGGAGCACCACCTGCTCCCCACTGGGCTGGCCTGGGCTCGGCCACACACGGAGAGGAGGTGTTCCCTATACCAGGGATGGCAAATACCATTCATTGTGGGTGGCCACACTGATCAGTGGGTAGCGGCTGCCACCATAGTGACGCTTTAAAGTGAGAATTCTGGATGCAGCAGGAAAGGGTCCTAGGATCAATTAGTGATGTCTGCCGCAGGCAAAATACAAGGGAAGGGAGCAAATGGAACAGAACAGTCTCATAAATCATCATTATCTGCCATGGGGACAGAAGGATCATGGCAGCATCCAGGAGAGAGTTCCCTGCGCAATCCAGTCATGTCTCTTGTGGGTGCAAGGACAGATGTCACATGCAAAGCTATCATGTGGAAAAAAGAAATTCTCTGACCAGTTGTGTCACATCTGCCACAGAATGGGGAGTGGCGGCGTGCTCAGGAGAGAATACCGAGATTGATTAGCTATGCCTGCCACCAGCCCAGGGCCAGAGGAAAGAATGCTGGATCGATTAGTAATGTCTGCCATGAGTGCAGGATGAGATTTCTGCATGTCTGCACTGGAGTGGTGGCAGTGGCAAGACAGAGTTCCAGCAGAGCTTAAGCAAAACCTTCCCTGGCCAGAGATGTGAGGGGTGTTAGCTGAGTATTTGCCATCCCTGACCTATAGGAAACTAGCTAAATGTGTCAGGAACAGGCTGGAGGGGTGGGCCTCCTACAAGGATGGTGGTCAGGTTAGTGTCTGTGTGAGTCAGCTTATGCCCAGGGCAATATGGAGTCCGGCGGGCGCTGGCCATGGCAGGCAGTTTTGAGGTTAGCTTGATTTTTAGTCGTTCTGTTATTTTGGGGTGAAGGGACCATTACGGGGTGGCGGGGTCTCCACCACTCTCAGGTTCTCTAATGTTTGCTACCACGCTAGGTGGGTACTTACCAAGATCTCCCCCTTTGAAAATGCAAAGTTAGGATTGTGGGTAAAATCAAAGAAGAGCAGGCAGAGGAAGAGAAACGTAAGGGACATGAGGGGACAGAGAAAAAGCAAGAAAAGCACAAAAATGGGAGGAGAGAAGAGCAGGGAAAAAAACAGCAAAAGAAAAAAAATTACATGCTATTAATTATATTCATGGTGTTAATATTTAATTCATTATCATCTCCCGAAACAAAAAAGCAACAACATATGTATTACCTACGGCAAGCGCAAAAAAATCATGCAGTGGTTACATCCTTCTTTTCCAGAGGGCTCTATAATCGTGCAGGATAGCAGAGCCCCTGCCCCCACCCCCCTACTCCCACCCCATCTAATGTGGAGAAGCGGGATGGGCACTGGCAGAAGTTTTTGCAAGATGATGTGTTTTCTTAAAGATAAAAAAGAGGCACCTGATACTGGCATATATGAAGCTGTTCATATTGTTCATGCCCAAGGCCTCTGGCTGGGACATGACATCAAGGCAGGAAACCTTTCACGTGGCTCTGGGCTTCACCAGGTATGGGGTTCGAAGTGCCCTCAGGCTCCCCAGAACTGCTTATCACACTGCAGCCTCCCACCCTGCCCTTCCACATATTCCAAGTCCCTGGGGCTAGGGATGGGAACCCAATCTGGCTGCAGACACCCATGGATGACTGGGCTGCTCCTTTCTCAAGGGTCAAGTTCTAAGTGTGGCCTTGGATATCAGGACAGGGCCTTCTGGGTGTACAAATTTGCCCCTAAGCCTGTGCCAGAGCTTCAGCTCAAAGATAGGTTTCCCGAAACATCAAAACCTGAACAGACTCAAGAGGCTGGGAAGTGGGGGTGAAGGGTCTGGTGGGACAAGCCACGAGCTAGGCACCATCACTGGGCTCAGTGGTCCCTAAGTACCCATATCCACCCCCAAGGGTAGAGCTATGGGCTGTGGAGGGGCGGGCTACCTGGTTGGGGATGGCTCTCTTCTTGTTCAGCTGGGTGCTCCTCTGCTGGGCGCTGAAAACAAAGCAGAGAGAGGACTCATGTGGCGACATGTGGGAGGGACGTGGTGCAGGGTTCTCTCCCCCTTGTGGGGGGCCAAGTGGCCAGCTAAGGGTAGAGGCAGAGAGAAGCCCCTTAAACACAAGGGGCTGCCCAAGGAAAAGAGTTGGGCTCATGCAATGAGAAAATGTATTTAGTTAAACTGAGGCTTCGAGGCCCTGGCCTTGACCACTCCCAAGAGCACCAGCTATTTCCAGGAGTCAAGGGCCCCAGCCTCCAAAGTGGGGGCATGAGAAGCTGGACTCCCAGGTGACTGGGAGGTGGCCATAGTGGCTTCAGGGTAACCTGAGCACCAGGCTGTTTGGGGGGTCAAACCTGAGGCTTTTTCCCACTCTCTCTTCCCATCCCTGACCCCGGAACCAAGCCTTCAGTGGCTCTGACCACAGAGCCAGCCAGCCTGAAAGATCACACCAAGGGACAGCTGCCCACCATGAAAACATCTTGGATGGCTCCTGGCCCAATTCAAAGGAGAGAAGGTCCACAGGGTGTGTTTCTATAAGGTCTCTTACTTGCCTACAGTCCCTGATCTCTTTTATTCTTCAGCTATCCTGTTTCCCAGCTAGTCTGAGCCATGCAGATGAAGGTTTCCACAACATATTTTGTATGTGGGAATCTACTCAGCTCCCCTGTCCGTCCTGTTTTCCATCATGTCGTTAGCTGCAAACAACTGATATCTCCTACGACTTAGACATCTTATATTCTTTTCTTGTCATATTGATTTAGGGATAAGATATTCCTTTAGGAATATATATTGCTTTAGGGACTTTCAGAATATAAAAAGGCAAACCACCTTGTTTCATTCCTTTATTGGCTGCCTCTGGGGCTGCACCTGAAAGTCCAAGCTGGCTGTTGGATAAAGGAAAGAGAGAGAGAGAGAGAGAGAGAGAGAAAGGGAAAGGGAGGGAGAGAGAGTTAAGGAAGTAGGTTTCTATTCCTAGAGGGGCAAAAGTTGGAACATGAAAAACGGGAAGAATTTATCCAACAGTTTTCCTAACATTCAGTGAGTTTATTATAGAACTTTTCCTCTGGGCCCTGGTTTTCGTATTTAGAGGGCAGTGAGAAAACACCGGGCCTGGCTCCATGGCTATACAGTGGGCCTCTGGGGGACACCCCCCCTCCATCAAGGCTGGGACCATGGCTTGCGCCTGGGCTGGGCAGAGCCTGGCACCCTGGGCCCCGCCCCCAGCAAGGGCGACCCCAATCACACACCAGGAAAAAGGCACACAGCAGACAATACCCACCCGGTCACCAGCTGCTCAGTATAATAACAGCTGGGGGAAGTGGGAAGGCCCAGGAATCCAGAGGAAAGAGTGGAGTGGTCAAAGGAAAAACAGGAGAGATTGTGAGAAGGAACTGTGGATGAAGTATGAGAAGTAGAGACATCAAGGTGAGGAAAGCAGCAGCAAACCAAAGAGGGGGACCAGAGTTTTCAGCCCACACACACCCAGCTGCTGGGGGAAGAGATGCAGGAGGGGGTACCTGAGGTGTGGCCCACGGTCAGGGCCCCAGCCCTCCCATAGCAGGGACAGCCTGACCAGGGCCTTTGGCTCGTCTGGGCTTGCTTGGGAAGAAGCTTCTGGTCATGCCCTCTTCATTTGTTCATTCATTCCTTCCACTCACCTACCATGTGCCCAGCGGAGAACAGCTGACCAACTGCGTTGAGTGCAACTGTAAATGTTCCACCTAGTAAACTGCTTAGCCCAGCACAGAGATCCCTGAGCAAAAGATCCTCTTGTCCAGCCTGCTAGCCCAAGACTGGGCTCTAACAGGCACTTCTCCACAAGAAAGCCTCCCTGAAACCCCAAGGCCAGGCCAGAAGGCTGCCCTCTGGACTCAACACAAGCCTCACACAGCCCTGACCCCAGCAGTGATTACACTGTGTCTTAACTGGTTTGGTGCACATCTGTCTCTGGCATGGGACCTTCCTTTGAGGGTGGGGACCTGGGTCTGTGCTTGCTCACTGCTGTATCACAGAGCCTGACACAGAGAACACACACCAGAAACACTTGCTAAGTGAATGCAAGGAAGCTGGCTGCCGATTGTTCTGTGATTCTGTTGGGTTCATCAGGCAAGAAGAATCCACATGACGCCTGAGCCTACTGAGGGTAGACCCAGGGGCTGATGGAGTCAGTGAGGGCATGATACTTGAGGCCATCAGCATTTATATCTAATTATGCCAACAAGAGACCCCTGCTCTGGCCCCTTATCGAGGAGCCATGGAAGGTTCTGGTTTTCAATCTATGGTGTATGGATGGAAGCCACGGAGGGCTTGGACAGCAATTCCCAAAGAGCAGCCCCCAGAGCCAAAGTCTGGAGCCCCTGAGATGCTCTGTGAAAGGGCCAAGTGCAGATAGGAGGAGCCTGGGGAAAGCCGCGCAGTTTATGAAAGGCTCTGAGAAGTCATGCAGAAAGTAAAGCACTGCACGCTGCCAGCTTCACCCTTTCCTGAGGCAGCTGGCCTCAGGTATGCCCCACAGGAGGCATGTTGAGGACAATGATGGGGGTCGCTATCAGCCCAGGAAAGCTTCCAGGTACTTTCAGATGGCTGTATGCTTCACCCCGGGACTCTGACAGACAGACCCTCTTGCCCTCGTCGGCTGAGGGAAGCCAACTCGACCACCTCTCTTGGGGCCAGGCTCTGAGGGCAGGGCACTTGTGCCACCCACCAGCCTCTATCCTGAGAAATACATACTTGGCAAATCCAATAAAGTCCTCGTGGTTCGTGTTGATGTAGGACTGCTCGATATCAATCAGAAGAAGAATCTGGAAGAAAACGGTTAACTATGAGTAGGGAGAGAAGCTTGGCAGGGAAGGCTGTGGCCAGAGCACTTCCCATACCTGCCGGCAGGGGGCAATGGCTGGGACTATACTGCTTCCAGCGCAAGAGAAGGGGAACACCCATACCTCACCTCCAACCCCTACCCTGGGAAGTGGGGCGTGGGTACTTTGAAACTTCAGGGCCCCATGAGAAAGAAAGACCGGGCCAACAGAGCAGAGTGAGGCAGTCATGTGCTGGTTGCAGGCACGGCCTCTGGGGCTGACTATCTGGGCTGCAGTCTTGCTCGGCCACTGCCTGGCAGTGTGACCCTTGGCCTTGTGTTACCAAACAGTTGAAAGGGGCAACAAGAGGCCCCACTGCATGAGGTTAAATAATTCACAGCATGTCAAGTGTTTACGGAGCAGCACCTGGCATGTTGTAAGGGCTGCTTTGTTAAAACAGCAAAGGTGGGGTGCCTGGGTGGCTCAGTGGTTGAGCATCTGCCTTTGGCTCAGGTTGTGATCTCAGGATCCTGGGATCGAGTCCCGAATCAGGCTCCCTGCAGAGTGCCTGGTTCTCCCTCTCCCTTTGCCTATGTCTCTGCCTCTCTGTGCCTCTCATGAATAAATAAATAAAACTTAAAAAAAAAAAAAGAAAGAAAGAAAGAAAAGAAAAACCACAAGCAAACAGCAAAGGTAGTTTGACCAGGTGAGGGCATCAGAATGGCACACGCAAACACAGGCATCAGTTGGGATGTCATCTAAGGTAAAAGACAGGCCTTTACAGCACACCCTACCCCTTCCTGTCATTTCACTGTGCCTCTGGGCACTCAAGCATAAGACATGCCAGCCACTTGGACCTTGTGGGGTTGCTGAAAAATGCTGGGGTGCTCTGTCTGTGGGAGCCACTGTTGTTGGTTTTAATAGGCCCGAGCCCCATCAGCCCGAGCCCTGGGATAGAGCCCAGAAGCACTGGCACTGGGACAACCAGGCGCCATGGGAGTGTGGAAGCAACAGCCATTCTTGACAATAACAATAACAAAATGAACTGGCACCTTTCAAGCTTTTGATACAACTTCGAGGTTACAGAAGCCACGGGGAAGGGGTGCAGGTTGACTGGGAGACCCTCTGAATGACAAATGAGCCAGTTTCTTCTCCACTGACATGCAAAACGAGGTGGTATCACAACCAAATACAACACAGAGGCCTGTTTTGGCTCTAGTTTGAACAAACACCTGCCAGGAGACCAAAGCAGACCAACCAGGGGAAAGGGACTCAGACCAGATACAAGTCCTATAGAGATGAAAGGACAGCCATGGGCTCACTCGGCATGACAGGTGAGACCCGTGCCACAGCTCTGCAGGGACCTGCCCCACTCTCTATCCTTGTGTGTGCCTGGACGGTCTTCACAAGGAAAATGTTAAAACATAAAAAGCACCCACACATCTTCTGGTGGGCGAATGGGTAAATAAGCTGTAGTCTGCACCCACCCCAGGACACCACTCAGCAAGCGTTAGCAACAACACCACAAACAACAGGGATGAATCCTGAATGCTCTATGCTGAGCAAAGGAGGTCAGACTCAAGAGGCTACAGACCACAGGAGTCCATTTGAGTGATATTCTGGAGAAGGTAAAACATAGGGATAAGGAGCAGGCCAGTCATTGCCAGGGCCCGGGGGTTGGGAAGGGGCAAAGGACAGGAATTTTGAGAATGGTTTGGTACCTTGACTGAGGTGGGGGTTACCTTGGTTTATGCATGTGCCATTATTCAAGGAAATCTATGCTCAAGATTTAAGCACATTAAAAAAAAAAGATTCATGCACATAAATCATACCTGAAAAACAAAACAAAAGGCCCATACCTGGTCCTTGGTTCTCCCCTCCCGTTCCCGGATGTAGGTAGTGACGATTCGCTCCGTCTCTTCTCGCAAGCGGGGGTAGGAGTTGAGCTGGGGGGCAGGGGGAGAAGTAGAGTGGCGGCATTGGCTGAGTCCTTGTGGCACAGGAAGCAACATGAACCACACAGAGAACATGAGGGGAAGGGGAGTGACAAGGGGTGGGCCTACCGAGTCCCCACCCCACTCCTGTCTCCTGGCTGCTGCAGCTGGGAGACAAGCAGGGGATGGTGGAGGCACGGTGTGCCAGAGAGAGTGACAGGGGTGCCCACGCACGAGCAGAGATGCTGAGAATGGATTCGAAGGTGGAAAGTGGCAAGAGAAAGTTGGGGGTGTGTGTGTCTGCTGCCCAACAGTGATGGCCACCCCCTCCGCCCAGTACTGGGTGAGAGCAAGAACACCTAGTTTAATGAAGGCCACCAGGCCAGTGGGGTGGGAACTCTCGCCCAGCTCGTGAGTGAGTAGCGCCTGTTCTAGGATGTGGGGGCAGCATCTGGGCCATCTACCTCAGAGGGACCCCCTTAGAGAAAACTATTCCCCCATCGTAATGGAGCCGAAGGCACGGAGGAGCCCACCATCCGAGGGTGGGGTGAAGCCCTAGTGTTGGGGACATCTGAGCCGACAGTCAGAATCCCTAGCAGAAACCCTCTGAAATGCCCTGGGACATGAGAACACGCAGGTCTGCATGCTGATAACGGTTCATGCTTGGTGACTGTGAGGAGACCCTCCTTACGGGTTCTGGGCCAGGCAGCGCCGCTCGTCCCCCCACGGCCTGCTTAGTGATCAGACCCTACAACATCCACAGGCCTCCCACCCTCCGCAGCACCCAAACTGGAAACGGGGAGCACCCATGCGCTGCAGCACCCCCACCTCTGCCGCCACGCAAAGTTGCGAGGGCACTGAGTGACCAGTGGCCCCCGGGAGGGGGGTTCCCGCCGAGGCAGAGTGTCCAGATGCACAGGTGGAGACTAACGTGGGGGGTGGGAGGGTGGGGAGGAGATGCGGGACAAATGCGCAGGGGACAACAAAACCTGCGGTTACCTTCTCGGCACACTTTTTAATGACCGTGGCCAGCTCTGAGACCACGAGATCAACACACTTCAAACTTGGCTCTTTGAGTTTTACAATCTGTTTTTTCACTATGGCTTCGAAGGCCATGTCCGGGGTGAAGAGCCCCGTCCTGGGTCACATGCGGAGGGCGGGACGAGGTAGGAAGACACCCGGGGACAGTGCGGGCCACACACGCGGGGCGGGGGACAGGGAAAGAGAAGAAAGGAGAGTCAGCTGGTTAGTGACATGCAAGGAGGAGCCGGTGCCCGCATTTGCCCCGAAGCTGCTTCGGATCAAGGAGGAGTCCTGGGTCGGAGTGGGGGGGTGGGGCTCTCCCGACAGACTAGGGGGGCAGTGTCGATGTTCGTGACAGCCAAGGGAACTGGGAGGCCTGGAATTTTCATACCTGGGACATTGGCCTCGGGGATGAAAATCTCTACCCCGGCTAGGTTTTTCTCTCTCTCCCTTTTCTACTCGAAGAAGCTTAAGAAGCAAATGTGGGCTTTTCCAGACTGAGACAGAAGGCTCAAGCAGAGTTGCCCTGCCTTGGAAGACCGACCCGGGACTCTAGGGGCCTTTGTGGACGTGCAAGCACAAACCGCCCACTGGAAAGCACTCCAGCTGTGTGGCCAAGGCGTGCTGCCCCGGGAATCAGGCCTGCAGGGGAGCCCAACGCGTCCTGCCAGGTGGAGACAGTGGCCCGTCAACACCAGTACACAGGTGCCTATGACCCAAGTGGCTCGGAGGACATGCTGCCTGGCGGGGGGCAGCTCCATTCCTGGAGGAAGCCAGGGCTACTGGTGGAGGCAGTAAAAAGCCGAGCTGGCTTTGCTGAACTGGGTACCCGAGCACTCATTCTGCTGTTGACATTCGGGCCTTTCTTAGTGCCTGGGGGACAGCAAAGTGGCTGGCTCCAGGAAAGACCGAGGGGGCCAGGTACTGGTCAAGAAGGGGTGACAGCCAGGGAGGTTCAGGGAGCTTGGCCTCCAATAGCTGACGCGGGGTTCCTCTCTGCTTCCCAGAAGGCAGCAAAGCGACAGCCCAATGAAACCCCCAATTCCATCAGACACATGCTAGGCTTGGTATCAGGGTCCCAGGGAGCCCTGCCCACCAGTCTGGCCAGTTCTGGAGGCTTGACGCACACCCCCCACACAGACATTGCACCCAGGCCAACATGCCCCCGCCCCAGCCCCAGGGAAAAGGCCACATTGTTGGAAACTGAGGCAGTCTGGGGGGAAGGGGCCCCAGCAGGGCAAAGGCTGGAGAAGCAGCACTGGGAGCCTGATACCAAACCCCCATACCCCCGCTTCCACAAGGCCAGGAGTCACCCTGCCGAGGGCCCGATACCTTACTGGTACACTGCCTAACTGTATTGATTAGCTCCTGGATAACCAGGTCGACACATTTCAGACAGGGCTCTTTCAGCTTGACGACCTGCTTTTTCACAATGGCCTCGAATGCCAAGTCCGGGGTGAAGAGCCCGGTCCTAAAACCATCCGTACCCGGGGGTAGGGGAGATAAGTCAGAGAGAAACAAAGCACGGTCAGCAATTTCATAGGCATGGGCCAGGTCCCCGAGAATGAGCCAAGGTCACAGCAAGTCTGGGGGTCAGATGCCTGCAAGATGCCTGCATCCACTGCCTGGAAACCCACAGGATGGCCCAAGGACCCCAAGGTTGATATAAGACTGGACAACCAGAGTGACTATTTTGTTGGTTAAAGGAGGGGACCTAAAAGTCTCATGGGGAACCCACGATGGGGACGCATGCAGGGTTCCTGTAATCATGACTCACCTCTGGCTCCCCGCAACCCCCTGGGACAAACCTACAGTGAGCTTTCTTAGAAGGACCCATGCCAACAGACTGGGCGGCTTAACCTACATTTAACCTAAGGGTGGCAACTGCCCTGTGGCATACAACAGATCCACACAAGACAGCACA
This sequence comes from Canis aureus, assembly GCF_053574225.1. Taxonomy (NCBI): domain Eukaryota; kingdom Metazoa; phylum Chordata; class Mammalia; order Carnivora; family Canidae; genus Canis; species Canis aureus. Next base: position 51,623,231 of record NC_135629.1, read on the forward strand.
CTTGCCCTCATGCCCTTGGAGACCCACAGGGAGAGACTTAATGTTACTAAATCCACCCAGGAGCCCTCTCAAGTCCTCACAATCAGGGCACCCAGAGGGACAGGGGACCAACTGCCTGGACAGTGGCGCCGTGGAGGTGAAAGGAACGTGGCAACTCTCCCCTGGGAACTTGCCTGACTCCGTGGATGTTCTTAATGGCATAGCTGATCTCACGCCGTAAATCCTTCTCGTCAAACTCCATCTGAAAGCAGACAAATCACCCATATGCAAGGAGGTACCTCCGGCACCCATATAACAGGTGCAGATTAGGGGAACATTATGTCCTGTGTGTGGCTATTTTCACATGACAGACTATTTCACTGGCCAAAATTTTTAAAAACATTAAAACCCAATTTCAGCGAGGATGGTTTGAAATGAACACTTTCACTCTCAGAGGGAACATGAATTCACATGAACTTTTTTATAGGCTGTTTGTTTGGCAGTAACAATCAAGGGCCTCCAAACACATAACTACACTTTCAGGTGACTTTAAATGTTCTAGAAGCCCACCTAGAGGAATTAATAAGAATTACTATGCTCACAGAACTATTCTTAACTGCTAAAAAGTGTGAAAACAACTTAAATATCTAATGATGGGAGGCAGGTTCAATGTATGATGGAACATCCATAAGATAAGATATTTTGCCGTTAACAATGCAAAACAAATATATGACTGCTTTGGAAAGATGGCCACCATATGAAAAAAGCAGGGTATAAAGACACATGAATTGTTTTTCAAGTATGGATGAGGATATGTGCTGTTTTTGTGTATGCTGGGGACTCACCCATTTACACAGAAATAATCCTGAAAGGGCAAACACCAAAGTGCAAACAGGAATTGTGTGTGGGTGTTAGGATTATGGGTGTTTTTCATCCCTCTAAGCTTTTGTTCTTTCACTAAAAATAATTTTACTGGTTTTTATAAAAATGATATGTGTTCATGGTGAAAAGTGTAAAACTTTAAGCAAATTAACAACAACAACAAAAAAAATCTCAAATCCCAGAACTGACATTCCAATGAATATTCTTGGGAGATCTATTTAGGCAAAGACACATATCGAGACCCATCCTTCATGTGGAAGGATGTCGTAAATACTGTCTATATGCTATGCTGCACAGGCTAGCTTCTTAACCTGCTTTTCTCCCCTTTATCATGATGAGCACATTTTCCCCATAAGAATTTACCTATGTTTTCTATGTATTTTGCAAAGAAAGTATATTGCTTTTTGTCAGAAGGCAAAAATGGAACTTTCCTACAGGTCTGCTGGTCTACAGGTCTCTCAGCTATCTGCTCAGTGAAGGAAGCCTGAAGGTGACACCTCCTCCAGCACCCCCACCTCCATTATACTATACCTACTACCCACAGTAGGCAGAGGCCTAGAGGCAGGAGCTCAAGACCCTGTGGCCTGGGAGGACCTGCCTTGAGGCTGTGTTGAAGGGTGCTTGACCAGAGTAGGAGGCCCAGCCTGGCAGTACTACCTTCACCAGCTCAAAGGGAAACCGCTCATGGAAGATTCGATTAATTCGGGCGCCCCCAGAGAGCTCCAGCGTGTCCACTTGGTCTCCAGAGCCTTCGATCCTCTTTTCAAAGTCCACCCCAAACTGCTGGACCATCCTACAAGGAAAGGAAAACCCAAAAGTCAGGGGGAAGGTTCTGACACAGCTCCAGAATTATGTTCTATGGCAAACTGTGGCTTACATGCTCCTTTTCATTTTTTTGGAGGCAAAAATTATGCATAGACCAAAACAAATAAATTACAGGACTGCCTATGGCACACAATCACCACATGCCAGGTGCGCTCTACAGGCCCGTTACAGTTATTCATTCACTGAATTGGGTAGCGGGGAGTAGTTTTAACTCCCATTTTGCAGATGGCAAGAATGGGGGGGGTTAGCAGCTTAGCAACCTCTGTCCTAAACAGGAAGAACTGTGTGTGAAAAGATAGCCCCTCCATCCAATTCAGGAGGCTTCTGCTGGTTCCCACCACTTCCCAGCATTCCACCAATGACTGCCATAATGCCTTGGACGGGTAGCTTTGTCCCTCTGAGCCTCAGTTTCTTCATCTGCATAGTGAGTTGATCTTAACTGCCTCCTTACACAAGGTCATTGAAAGGATTCAAGGAATTTCTAGATTTTTATCAACTCCAAGAAATCAATCCTAAGGGGCACCAATAGTCTGTACCCTCAAGAGAAAGAACACAATGCAGCCAATTAATGGTAATTCACCTAAAACTTCTGAATTCAAACCAGTTAAAATGTTTTTCTTTTCTTTTTTTCTTTTTTGTTTTTCTTTTTAAAAAGTGGTCATAGGGGATCCCTGGGTGGTGCAGCGGTTTGGCGCCTGCCTTTGGCCCAGGGCGGGATCCTGGAGACCCGGGATCGAATCCCACGTCGGGCTCCCGGTGCATGGAGCCTGTTTTTCCCTCTGCCTGTGTCTCTGCCTCTTTCTCTCTCTCTGTGTGACTATCATAAATAAATTAAAAAAAAAAAAAAAAGTGGTCACAGAAGTGATGAAATATGTCAATACCACACATGGGCCCTTGGAACCCAGCCCAGCCCTTAAAAAGGTCTCTAAATATTGCTGACTAGTACTGTGACCACGTGAACTGCAGAGAACTTGTGTTTATTAGCGTTCGGTTTTCCTTAGCATTTCTAGTTGCTTCCTTAGCCTCTTCAACAGTCTGCCTTAACTGTATCCGTATTTCTGCCCCTACTTCTAAATCCTTCATCTCCCCAGATTGTGTGTGCAGCCTGCCCTGAAAGGGGGCTGCTGCAATCAAGGGATCTGCCCCTACTCGGCCAGCAGCATGAAGCCCAGTGCGCTAGCAGGGATGTCCAGCTCGCATAGGCACACATGGCTGATGCCCACAAGATGCCGGGGCAGCTGGGTTTAGCTGCCAGTGAACAGGGTTCTTCTCCCTGAACACCCGGTGGGAGGGCAGGTGCAGAATGTCTCAGATCCCAAGAACCAATTTGCCCACAGAAGTAAACAGCAGGGGATCCCTGGGTGACTCAGCGGTTTAGTGCCTGCCTTTGGCCCAGGGTGTGATCCTGGGGTCCTGGGATCCAGTCCCACATCAGGCTCCCTGCATGGAGCCTACTTCTCCCTCTGCCTGTGTCTCTGTCTCTCATGAATAAATAAATAAATCTTTTTTTTTTTTTAATTTATTCATGATAGTTACACACACACACACACACACACACAGAGAGAGAGAGAGAGAGGCAGAGAGAGAAGCAGGCTCCATGCACCGGGAGCCTGACGTGGGATTTGATCCCGGGTCTCCAGGATCGCACCCTGGGCCAAAGGCAGGCGCCAAACCGCTGCGCCACCCAGGGATCCCGGATAAATAAATAAATCTTAAAAAAAAAAAAAAAGTAAACAGCACTAATTAAGTTTGAGCATAAAAGCATTCTCACCCCTGTACCCTCTACCGTGCAGTACTGCATAGCGGGGGGTGCGCGGGGAGGGGGAAAGCAGGGTTATGACAGGCATTGCAGGTGGTGTTCTTCTGGTGTGTCCAGGGGACAAGCCACATGTGTAGCACCGTCTACCTTAATAGCTGAGTTTCTGGATCCCACCCTAGCCAAGTGCCCAGGGTTCCTTGCAGTCCAGAAACCAGGAGTACAAAGGCAGTACAAAAAAAATCTCGAGAGAGAACCTGGGATCGTGGGGACACATATTCCCTGCCTCATAGCAGCGCAGCTGTGATGAATGCCCCAGAGCTCTGAATTGGGACAGTGAGCACCAACTCAGGGGGAGAATTCCAAGAGAGAGCAGAAAGAGCTGACTGACACAGGGCTAAGCTCCCACTCCTGTTCCCCATATCTGGCCTCTCCACAGCCACCAAAGGGCACCTGTGATACCTCCATCAGGCCATCCCTCCTCTGCTCAGAACTCTCCATGGCTCCCATCTTACTCAGAGCAAAAGCCTAATTTCTCCCTGTGGCCCACAAAGACCTGAATGATCGGTTCTGTCCCCTCCCTGCCCTCCCCTCCTCCACTCTGTCCCTCACTCATTCTGTCATAGAGCCTCCTCCAACACTGTAGGGCAGTCCTGCCTCAGGGCTTTTGCACTGGCTGGGCCCTATCCTTGACCTCTTCAGGTCTTTGCCTGACTCACTGTCTCAGGGCAGCCTTCTTGACCACTCTATTTTAAATGGCACCCCTCAGGCTCATGCCAGCACCCTAGCCCCTTCCCCACGTTAATATTTTGCCATTTAATGCACTACATGTTTTCTTTCTTTCTTTCTTTTTTTTTTTACATGTTTTCTTATTTGCTTATTTTCTGTCCCATCCCTCCCCCTTCCCCTTTCTAAGCACATACGGCAGGGCTGGCTGTCTGCTCCATTCACTGTGGGGACCCCAGCGCTCAGGACAGACCTGGCACACAGGAGGCTCTCCACAAATGTTAGGCTAAGTGAACAGAGAGACAAATGAGGATTGCCACCCAGCCTGGACCTGGGACCCTGTGGCTGGGCGGAGGCTCTGGAGAGCTGGGTTGGGCTTTCAGGGGAACACATACTGCAACAGGGCTTTGGTTTTGCGGGTGGGGTCATCGGGCCGGAAGTTCTTGTACTCCTCCACCTCCTTCTCGAGGGACAGCAGCTGGCTCTGCAGCTTGCTCCGCAAGGCTGGCAGGGACTCCCTGATGTGGTTGGTCAGTTGCTGCAGGAGGAGAGAGGCCAGAGAGCAGAGGTTAGCAGGCGAGATGCTGCAAAGGGGCTGCTAACCTGTTGCACCTGCAAAGGGCTGATGCTGAGATGCTCCCCCCTGAGCCCAGCACTGCCCCCAGTCTCAAATAGAAAGCAAGAGAAATATCCAGCTGGAGTCCCACTAGTGCGTGGGGCAAGGAGAGCTGGCATGTGCTGCCCACAGCAGCAAGATGCCGTGAGCGGCCCACTGTGCTTTCGTAGGGTGGACAACCAGGGCGTCCGTGACACAGGGTACACACGACACATATGCTGACTCAAAACAGCCTCCCACAAGTGCTCTGGCGAGACACCCAGGAGGCCACCGAAGGACCGATGCACCGACGGACTGGCCAGCAGGGGACGGTCCACATGGGCCACGGAACAACAGGCAGATGTAGAGACATGGAGACAGACCCTATAGACTAAGACAGAATCAGCTCCCCAATGAAAGGAACGTACATAGCATTTGCTCCCTTCTGTGAAAGACTGGGAGAAAGTAAGAATGCTATTTTTAGTTGCACAAAGAGAGAGAGAAGCTCCACAGGAAACAAATGCAGAAGGAGGCCAGAACGGAGCAGGTGAATGGGAAGGGGACCGCTCTCTGTGGCCACCCCCCTCCTCTCTAGCTGTGGAGTCAGGTGGATTCGTTCATTATTCACAAACTGTAAAAGGAAGCAGCACTGCAGAAAATGTTAGAGAATAAGTCTCAGGATAGCTGGTGAGAGAAAAAGTGAGAGAGAATAGTAAATATACTGCTGTTAAGGCAGGGAAAGAAGAAAGGGAAGGCAAGATAAAGGGAAGGGGACAGGGAGAAAGATTAGGAGGAGGGAGGTGGGGAGGAGGGAGGATGGGGAGAAGGCAGAGGGAGGAAATGGGGAGGAGGGAGAGGAAGGCAGTGAGGGAGCATGATACAGATACAGTGGCCTCTCCAGGCCCTGAGTATCTCTACAAGGAAGCCCAGTTGCAGTGACTCTGGCCACCTCTAGAGAAGGGATCCACCACCAGATGGGAGGAATTGGAATATTCACTATATTTGGACTGTACGACTTTATCTTTTACTATGTAACAGAGAGAGAAGGAGGGACAGAGGGAACAAAACAGAAGCTTATAAATGCAGCTAATACTCTAAGAGTGAAAAGGAGCACTTGCTGCCATCTCTCCTGCAACAGAGAATTTATAAAGTAACCATCAAGCTAGAAAAAAGGTGTAAGGAAAAAAAAAAAAAAGAAAAAAGGTGTAAGGGAGCCTCACACTCCAGCTCGCCACACTCTTATATGAATCTGACCTCATCCCAGTGGGTGGCCCACAGACCCCTCTGTGGGAGCTGCAGGCTTTTAAGGGGACGTGGAGGCTACATGCTCTGCAGCCCTTCACTCCAGCATCCAACAGCATCCTAGAGCACTTAGAGCACCTCATTATGTGGGGTGGAGGGTGGGCACAGCTCTAGGAAGTGCCATGAGGCAGAGCCAGGCCCGTGGAAAAGCCAGCTAGGCCCCTTGCGTGCTTGCCAGCCCTCAGAGGAGGCCCATGCCACCTGCAGGGCAGTTTTACTTCCCTTCCTCTCCGTCCACCCAGGCCAACCGCTTCCTCCCACTGGACACTTACTGTCCTCTTTGCTCCCCTCAGCTGCCTTCTCTGCCTCCCTGCTCTGCACCAGCTTTCCCTGGTTGCCCCCCTCCCCCACTACCTAACGCTTGATTGTGAATTTATCTGGGGACCCATTTCGAGTCTGTACTCCCACATTAGAAATACGTCTTCCAGGGATCCCTGGGTGGCTCAGCGGTTTAGCGCCTGCCTTTGGCCCAGGGCGTGATCCTGGAGTCCCGGGATCGAGTCCCGCATCAGGCTCCCTGCATGGAGCCTGCTTCTCCCTCTGCATGTGTCTCTGTCTCTCTCTGTGTCTCTCATGAATAAATAAATAAAATCTTAAAAAAAAATTTTTAGAAATACGCCTTCCCCAAGGATGGAGCTCTGCTCTCCCGTTGCCACTGTGCCCCCATGGACTGCCTAAAGGAAGGACATCCACTCTCCCTCTGAAGCCCTCCACCTTCCAGGAAGCTGCCATAAAGTATCCAGAGGGAACATCTTGCAACTCAGATGGACAAAACAGGACCGGCCTTAAGGACAGACACTGCCTGTTACAGTGTGGCTACATAACTGCCACCATCAGGGATTTGACTCTCCAGAGAAATCCCCACATGAGCAAAATGATGTTATTAACATTAACAGCAACCTTTACGGACCAGGAAGATGAGAAACCATCTCGGTCACTCTCTAAAGAGCCTGGCTGGGATCCCTGGGTGGCGCAGCGGTTTAGCGCCTGCCTTTGGCCCAGGGCGCGATCCTGGAGACCCGGGATCGAATCCCACGTCAGGCTCCCGGTGCATGGAGCCTGCTTCTCCCTCTGCCTATGTCTCTGCCTCTCTCTCTCTCTCTGTGTGACTATCATAAATAAATGAAAAAAAAAAAATTAAAGAGCCTGGCTGGACAGCCTGCAACTCATGTGTTCAGAAACTATTACACAGCCACAGAAAAGAATGAGGAAGGGTTCCTTTCTATATGCCCAGTGCTCCAAGAGATGGTGCTGACCTGGGGTGTGTGTGTGTGTGTGTGTGTGTGTGTGTGTGTGTGTGTGGCATCCATGACTATGTCATCATTTATGGTAAGAAAGGGAGAACTGTGATTCTCGAAGGTCCTTTTTGCTTCTATGGACAGAAAATGCAGACAAGGCGAATAGCAGTGCCCTGCAGGTGGAAGGGGGGCAGATGGGGGCGCCTCATTGCAGGCTCGTTGTTTATGAACCCTGTGAATTTATTCCCTGTAAAGGAGCGCCTGAGTGGCTCAGTGGTTGAGCGTCTGCCTTTGGTTCAGGTAGTGGTCCCAGGGTCCTGGGATCGAGCCCTGTGTCAGGCTCCCTGCTCAGTGAGGGAAGCCTGCTTCTCCCTCTCCCTCTGCTGCTTCCCTTGCTTGTGATCTGTCAGATAAATAAATAAAATCTTAAAAAAAAAAAAAAGAATAGTAGGAAAACAATGCTTACAGTGCAGTGGCTGCCACTGGATGCCTGCTGTGCTTCACACGGCAGGTGGACTGGGTACTTGGTGGATACCACAGCCCTAGGGGGCAGGGATGGTGACAGTTCCCAGATGATACACAGGGGACAAAGGCTCAGAGGCTGAGCTGGGCTTTGGACCCCCAGAGGTCAGGCCCCACAGCTCTCCTACCGAGGTCCTGTCCGGCCCTCCTGGCCACCCTGCTTTAGTGCAGGCCAGGCAGTTATCACCCAGGTCACCGATATCAGGAACTGCATGAAAACTTCTGGGTACGTTGATTAGATAATTCCAAGTATTTAATTATAATTGAAATAATAGCAACAATAACGGCAATGTAATAAAAGCCCTGCTAGCGACTCTATGAACACCCACCCTTCACCAGGCCCTGAATCCAGTGTGGACTGAACCCATTTTGCTGAAACATGTGCCGGCTCTAGACCAAGGCCAGCATTGTGGTGGGCCGCACCTGCACAAAACCCTGGCCGTACCTGATTCAGGGTCTTCTGCAGGTGCGGGGTGCCCATGCGGTCGGCCATGTGCCGGTAGGCTGGGTGGGAGAGGAAGAACTTCCTCTCGGCCGCCAGGGCCGCACGGATGTCCTTCTTGCCCTCGATGTCCTTCTGGCTGCGGTTCACCACGCCAATGTAGCCTGCGGGGAGAGAGGGTCAGGGCAGGGGCAGTGCCAGGTGAGCCGAGATGCACAGACGGCCACTGTGGCCCAGGCAGGCACAGACACGGACCCTGTCCCAGGAATCACTCACAGACCAGGCCACAAGCCAAACCCGTTCCTTGGAAAGGCAGAGAATATAAATGCACGGTGTGCTCCTGAAAAGTAACATAAGTGTTTGGAGAAAGGAGGGGTGTGAGACCCAGTGGGAGGTGGGGGGGCAGAGGAAAGCTCTGGAGAAGACAAAACCCACAAACTGAGCTTTAGAGACAAGAAAATCATCTCAAAAAAGAAGGGCAAGAGGGACCAGCTCATCTTGCCAGGTATTAAAAACCTGTTCTTAAGCTGTTACGTTCGAAAGGGTTGGATACATTGGGGCCTGTATGTCCGGAGAGATGAATGGAATAGAACAGAACAAGTCTAAACGACACACGACGGACAGGTAGCAAATGATGGCTAATGCTTTGGAGCCAACAAGAGGGAAGCTCAGTCACTCAATGGCCACGGTGGGCAAAGAAACAAAGTTGGCTGCCTGCCCAAAGTAATCCTCCAGGGTTCATGGATCTACACATACACTGTGACACTGGAAGTACTTAAAGACAACATGGGTGCTTTCTAGAGATGACTATATTTGGGTTAAAAATTTTCTGAATCAGACCCAAGAAAATGGTAGCTATGGCTACATGAGAAATGGGACCTGCATCTGGGGCTGGGCAACCTCTTTCACAAATGGCTGTAAGTACCACTCTTGAGTTCTTTAATCTAGAAAATAATATTTAAGATAAAAATGCTAGTGTAAAAAAAAGATCTGCCATATTTGGATATGAAACGATTGGAAGAGAAGAGAAAGGGGATGGTGTTCAAAAAGCCAGTACAGGGGCACCTGGGTGGCTCAGTTGGTTGAGTGTCCAGCTCTTGATCTCAGCTCAGGTCTTGCTCTCAGGGTTGTGCGTTTAAGCCCTGTGTTGGGCTCCATACTGGACATGGAGCCTACTTGGAAAAAAAAAAAAAAAAGAAAGAAAAAGAAAAAAAGCCAGAAGAGTCGCAGGTTCCTGAGTGTGGATGCAAGGCGCCCAGAAGTCCAGGTATGTGAGGTGTCACGGACACCAAGAACTCAGCCGACTGGCCAACCCATGGCAATAAATAGTTGTTCTTCCTCGCTGTTGACATGATGCAAGTCGGAGATGGATTCGGGAGAGGTGGCAAAACTCCCAAAGGGATGCAGACAGGCATTTCTACCAGTTCTCTCAGTGGGGGGCGATCAAGGGTTCCCTTGGGGAGGAGGGGAGTGGTGCCTACCAGCCATTTATTCTGCAACTCTTGTGCAGGACTGCTGACCTTTCATTCTCTCCATATTGGCCATTATGTCCATTTGGCAGATAAGGGGAAACAACCAAGGTGAGGCCACAGAGCGCGGCTCCACGAGAACCCAGATGTGAACCCACACTGGTAAGGCCAAAACTCACTGCCATCCATACAACAGTACGCAGGACAACAGCGGAGAGCAGAGACCGTGGTCTGGCTGGGATTGTGGGTCCTAAAAGTTTAGGAGTTCTGAGTCTTTTGTAAGTCAAGAAAAAGGATGCAGCTGGAGAGAGTCCAAAAGCCACAGGACAAGAGGAGAACATGGAGGGAGGGAGGCCCAAGGGCACAAGTCGGGAGCTGGTGTACAGAGGAAGGGCTGACTTTCTTGGAAACAGACAGGAAGGCAGAGGAGGGCAGGCGCAGACAATGGTGAGTGGCAGGCGAGGAAGGAAGCTGAGGAGGCCTGTGTCATCCAGCCACCCAGCACCAATGCGGAGCCCAGACAGCATCCCTCGGGGACTAAGATTTAGGCCCAATACATGTGGGAAGAGCACAGGGTCCAAGTGCCTGGCAGAGGGCATGGACACGCGTGGGGTATGCTTCTGTCTTCAGCACCAATGCTTCCTTCCTAAACATATGACACAGATTCATTCCTCAACCCCTGATCCTGGCAGCCAAGTGGGTTTTTCGCCCCCAACCATGTTCCGTCCTGATCTGGGGCCACCTCTAGTTACAGGTGGGGAAAGGTGGAAACCAAGGTCTGAATGTTCTCCCCATGCCTATCCCATACGTGGAGGAGGAGATCCCTTGGGGCAATAGATCTAAATGGCACTGGCAACACCAACGTGCCAGGAGGTGCCTAGAGCTGACAGCAGATCCCCCAAGGGAAGGAATGGGCAGGAAAGGGAAGCAATTGAAAAATGGCTTAAAGAAGATTAAAAAAATAAGTAAAAGCCCATATAGACACTTAACACCATGCCATAGTGAAAAACAGCAATAACCTAAGTGTCCAACTTAAGTAGGGATTGAGTAACAGCCCACACGTCTCATATAAAGGATCCCGTAGGACCTCTGGAAGTCACCTGGAAGAACACTTGCTTATCATGGGGAAACACTGCTATTCTGCTAAGTGAGATGGAAAAGTAGGTGACAAAGTGGCAGGACACTGGACAGCTGGCATTCCAAGCCAGCTCTGCCATTCCCTAGTTTTGTGAGCTGGAGTAAGGGATTCACCCCATCTGTGCCTCAGTTTCTTCATTCATAATACAGGGTTAGGAATCAAGCCACCGTGTTGGATTATCATCAAGTTCAATGGACTCTCATACATCAGGAGCGCAGAACAGTGTCTGCTACATTAACAGACACTTAATAAATGTTTGCTATTCTAATTTTTTGAAAATAAAAATATTTAGACTACTCCTATCAGGAGACCTAAACTTGATCCTAAACCTGAACCTTATCAGGCCTCCATCTAGATTTAATTACTAATTCCCAATCCCAAGAGTGGGACATGATATGGTTTCTTCCACAAAAAACTGGTACAGGAAAAAAAAGAAAAAAAAAAAAAAAACTGGTACAGGAGGAAAAAGGGGGCTGGTGGGGGAGCTGTTTAACCAGAAACCTAGGTATTTATGTGTAAAATGATATGCTGAGGATTTGCTCTGTAATCCCACAGGAAGCAAACAAGGGGAGGACATTCGAAGATTCGAGATTAGCTGTGTGTTGATAACCACTAAGGCTGGGTCCATGGGGGCTCCTCATTCTCTACTTTCAAGAATTTTTTTTTAAATGTTCACAATAAAAAGCATGAAGACTAATAGAAATTACGAATCCTGGGGTGCCTGGGTGGCTCAGTTGGTTAAGCGGTCCGACTCTTGATTTTAGCTCAGGTCATGATCTCAGGGTTGTGGGATCAAGCCTGACATTGGGCTCCATGCTCAGTGGGGAGTCTGCTTGGGATTCTTTCTCTCCTTCTCCCTCTGCCCCCCAACTAACTCTCTCTCTCTCTCAAATAAATAAAATCTGAAAAAGAAGAAAGAAATTATGATCCTGGGGAATCTTTTGAGAGGAGAACCACAAAGTATGAGCTAATGGGAAAGGCTGCGCCGTGGATGACTCCGGTTTCCTTCTTCTGTAGGCCTTCATTAGGTTCCCCAAGTTAGCAGGTGTTAACTGTGTAACTGGAAAGGGAAGGTGTCCAAATCAGAAGAGAAAGATACATACGGAAAACCAGTTACTCTGGGTGGTGGGGAAACAGGCAACTGTGGGTGCTTAGCTGTGTATACTCCCTGGCATCGGTCTAGGTGTCAGTAACAGTAAGGACAAACATAGTTAACATACCCATATACTCCCTGCCACTGCACCCTGCGGCCCCCAGCTCCCCGCACAACCGTACCTCTTCTCAAGGGGAGTAGCTTGTTCTCCAGGATGTCCCTGGCGTCCGTGCCTTCATCCATCAGGTCGAGCTTGGTGATGACACCGATGGTCCGCAAGCCTGAAAGACCCCAGAGGTCAGAAGAGGTCACAAGGGAGGAACCCAGGCTGCCAGCCTTGGTGGGGGCCCCCTACTTCCAGGCTGTGAGACCTGGGAGAAGCCATAACGTCACCTGCCTGGACCCTGGTGTCCCTCATGTCAGGTGAAGAAGCAGCCACACCAATCTGAGGGTTGTCCATGAAGGTAAACTGGCTTGTGACAAACGTTCAATCAGTAAATACTGACCACCATCATTGTCACTCCCATGAGCTACGACAGTGTCTTGCTGCCGCAGTGTTAAGAAAAAAACCTCACGGAAACTCAAATCCCAGGTCAGTCTCCATGCTGTGCTGAGTTACCTGAGAAGTCCTAACATCATATCCAAACCCATGGCGACTGTTTCTAGGGTAACCTTTCACCTGAATGGCCAAAATTCCACTCTGGAAACCACATCATCGGATTCCTCCTATCCCTAGGTCACTTAGAATCAAGGGAACCCTCCTTGTGAAAGTGCATGCCTAGAGATCAGCTGCCCTTGTGAGACCTAAGGATCCCCTCTGTGATAACGTCTGTATGCCTATGTGACACACAGGAAGCCTAGGGAGATCTCCAGAGGGTGCTATGGGGGACATTAAGGGTGTGACAGCTGTGCTGTCCCTGGCACCCCTGCTTGTTCACATTCTGCTGTGAGCTTGTGAGCTGCCATTACCTTTTTGGAGGGGCCATAGCTATGAATACTCGCAAAGCCCATGCCAGGCAGGGAGGGGAGAGACCGAAGGAGGTAGGAGATGTGACTGGTGGGCCTGGGGGCCTGGACGCTATTGGAAATGCTAGATTTCAGTGGAGCATTATTTATGAAAGACCAGAAATAACCCAAACATTCAAGAACAAAGAACAGGCGACAATGCCAACTCCGTGGATGCTACGTATATGTGTCCCTACAACACAGGGAGACACACACACACCTTACAGGAAGATAAGGAAAGACTGCTCCATTTTTTAAAATAGAGTTTACATAGGAGAACAAGCTATGGAAGGCTAATTACCAGGTGCGGCCACCATTAACCTGTGCGGGGGAAGGGGAGCGGTCACTTTTTAGGTTCTGTATTTTACATGGGTGGCATTTTGGGGGTAGTCATTATGAACACTTTCAAAGCCAGACAAAAAAAGCCAGCATCAAATTCACAAGTGTAACTGAACCCATGCCCATTTTCTCACCACCTGATCAAGCCTATATGGCATCTCTGTCACAGGAACGAGGGGCACAGAAGGCCAGGGAGGGTGTGTGCACGGGTAGGGGCAGCCTCTCCTGGGAGAGCATGCCTGCAATGACCATGGGGACAGAGTCCTTCGCAGGACAAAGAGATACTCAGAACATAGCCCTGGACTCTGAAAAGCTCGCAGTCTGGAAAGGGCCATCAGCTGCCACTGTTTGCCAGCCGCCCTCAGGCTGAACCAGGGACGGGAAGCCAGGTAGGAAGAGGGTACCAGAGCCTGTCTCTTCCCAGCTCCTCCCTGGTCCCTGACTCCCTCTAAACCAGGGAATCAGGCAGTCAGAGGGCATCATACAGGCTATACTTCAGTGTGTGTCTCACTCTACAACGTCCAACACGTTCAGGACACCCAGCTCCCCACAGCAGCCACCAAGGTCCCCTGGACAGTCCTACCTCGCCCTCCCCTCCTCTGCCCTCCCTTCAGCTTGCTCTTCCTTGGCCACTACAGAGTCCTCGCTATGTCCTAGGCACCCCAGGCTCAAACCAAGCCCAGTCTATTTAGCATCACTGTCCGTTTTTCTGGATTTTGCCCCTTTCATCACTCATCATTCTGATCTTGCCTGTAACATCACATCTTCAGAGGCCTCTGACCCCCCTTGCACTCCAGCCTCTCTCCAAGGGTGGGACTTTCCTCCAGTGCTTACCTCTGGCTGAAACTGTCCCACCTGCTTATATTCTTTTTGTCTTCTGTCTCCCCTATTGAAACATCAACTTCCCAGTAGCAGGGACCCTGTCGATTTTGTCCCCTGCAGGTCCCCAAGGACCAAACAGAGCCTGGCACATAGCAGGTACTTAACTGACATTTAATAAATGACCCAAGGAAAAATTTGACCCAGAATACCTGGAGCCAGAGACACCAAAGTCCCCACTACTCCCTACTGCCCCATCTGGCTTTATTAACTCATCATCCTTTGACTTTCTCTGCCTGGCCCCTAAGCAGTTAGAGGGACATCTAGTCCTCTCAGCAGCTCTATAGGCCAGGATTGCTGTTGCCATTTTGACAGAGGGGGAGCCCAAGCTGAGGAGATGCCCAACTGCCACACAACAGCCTCCTAGGGGCAGTCCTCCAGCACTGCTGGCCCCTAAGGGAAAAGCTGTATCCCAGAAGGGCCTCTGCCTAGGGGTTACACACCAAAGAGAACACCAGTGACTTGGAATCAAGGATTCTGGGCAAGCTGCCACACTCCCAGGCCCTCAGAAGGGGAAGCCCTCCTACTCTAGGGCTCAATGTGTTACCTTGTGGGTCGACCTCCTTGGCCAACTTGAGGGCGTCCGAGTTGGCTAGGTCCATGTTGGCAGGGGTGACGGCGAGGATGAGGCTGCTCTCCCGGCTAATGAACTGCAGGATCATGTCCTTGATCTGGTACTCGATATCTGGGGGCTGGTCCCCCACAGGCACCTTGGTGATACCCGGGAGGTCGATGAGGGTCAGGTTCAACACTGAGAGGGAAACCAGAAGGAAAGGTCATCAGAGACAGAAGAGGGGAGGCACGAACTGCCCCAAAGCTACTCAGCCCACTTCCCAACGTGCTGGGGCTCAGGCCTCAGGGTTCCTCCTGACCTCCAGCCAGATCATACCTTCAGATCCAATAGCTCCTCTTCTAGGGCCCCCTCCTACACACAGCCTCTCTTTATTGCAGTGATAGTTTTATTATTATTATTTTTTAAGATTTTATTTATTTATTCATGATAGACGGAGAGAGAGAGAGGCAGAGACACAGGCAGAGGGAGAAGCAGTCTCCATGCCGGGAGCCCGACGCGGGACTCGATCCCAGGACTCCAGGATCGCGCCCTGGGCCAAAGGCAGGCGCTAAACCACTGAGCCACCCAGGGATCCCGATAGTTTTAAATCAGGACATTTGCACTGGTAGGCTGGAACTGCCCTCAGTGGCTAAATTGCAGTCCATCAATTCAGCCATGACCAAAGGCTACTGTTTACAATGTTTACCATGAAAACAAAAAGATGATAATCCAATAAGAGACACACTCTGACATGTACTCATACAAAGACACATTTTCTATTATTTCTATTATTACCATTTGAGTAAAAGTGGTGAAATACACAGTGTGATATACACACATACACATTCATAATTACTAATTCAGGCATCAGAATATAAAATGTTTGTAATATTGAAGGCAGGTAAGTTTTTGTTCTATACCCTTTCATAATTTTTGAATTTTTGCACCAGATACAGTCATCATTTACTTAAAAATAAATCAATTTAAAAACTCATCTCTAAGAACTCACACTGAGGAGTTAAGAGTCTGCTGGAATATTCCCCAAATGCTGTCTGAGTTAGCATTGAGTTAACAATCCATGCCCCAGGGCCAGAAGTGGTTGGCACATGATGGCAGGTTGCTCTGAGTAAATGATGGGAGTTCTAAAATCACGACATTCTGCAGAGAAGACTGGCTGTCTGGGTCCTCTGCAAGGGCCAGAAGACTTGGTTGCCCTGGGCCGGTGTCCTTACATGGCTGCCATCACCTGGGAGCCATACCACCGCCACCCCTTCCACTCAGGCCTACACATGTGGTTTGCCCTGGTCCCCATCCCTCCCAACAGCCTTCCCAGCAATCTATATTTCCTTAGAGCTGAGGCTGATTTCTCAATACCACGTTCTGATCAAAACATGGAAAGACAGAGATCAAGAGGACTGTGTGAATAAAGAAAAATGGAAGGGGTCCTATTGTTTTGTGAGGGCACAGCAGACCCCAACCATGAGTGGGCCAGTCGCCTTCCCTCTGCCCCGACACCCAGAGGGCCTGTGCCTGTGTTGCCTACCGTGGGGCGAGTAGACGCGCAGGTTGATGGGCACTGGGGAGATGCCTTTGTTGGTGCCCGTGACCCTGTCGGTTTCCGCTTCGATCTCTTGCCGGACTTCATCAAAGTCGGTAAACTTTTTGGACTTACAGTGCAAAAATTCAGCATATTCTGAAAAAGGAAGAAAGATGCTCAGGATGAGAAAGAGAAGCAGCTTTGCTGTGGATGGGCAGCCAATGGTCTTCGGAGACCGGTGCCTCGTCAAGCAGAGAAAGTGAAAAATTGGTCACCGTGGCTCCAGGAATTTGGGGAACAACAGATTCATCCTCACAGTAAACATTTCTAGACATCGGGGAATTAATTCCTCAAGGAACGGAAACTCTCCTGAAGTATTTGCAAAACTACATGTCATGACACACTATGCAAAAAACAAAACCAAAAACCCAACAGGTGGGTGTAACCAGTGCTCGTTACTTTTGGACAAACAGGACAGAGGGGAAATAATACCAGCACGCGTCACCAGACAGCAGGCGGTGTACATGTGAGGAGGCTGCTGCTTTGGTGTCACTGAGTCCAGAGTCAGGATGTAAACCCCCCTTGCTGTGGGTCAGACAAAAGAGATGCAAGCCGCCGTCCCGGTGGGATCCTGAGCTGCCAGCACTCTCTGGCTGGCCACGATCCCAGACCCGAGTCTATGGGGCCCATGTGCCCTTCCTCCCCAAGTCGCCTGCACAGTATAGAGAACAGGGCGCCACTGCTGGCCTCACTAGAGCCCGTCTCACTATCTCCTCACCTCCTGGCTGTTTACAGGGCCCCCCACCTAGACACAAACCCCTCAGGAGAACTGCTTTCCGGGCAGGGCCTCAAGGGGACAGAGGAGGCCTCTTCACGCCTTCTGGGCCCTGGAGTGTCTGAAAGCGGTACTGATGCCGAGATGCAGGGAAATGAGTGACTAACAATCAGAGCTGGGCCCATCAGATATGGGAAAGAGCAGGAATAAAATATGTTCATCCTCAGATGTAGGTACTGAGCCTACAGGTGTGTAATCCTTCAACTTTTCCATGTTCCAATCTTCGTGGTAAATGTTGGGGAGGGAAGACCTCGAAGGCTCAGAGACCACAGTTCTACGGTAATGCTAAAAAGAAGCCGGAAGTGAGTCACACTGGCAGACAGCCCAAAGAACTGGACCACTACAGAGAGGCAGAGATGCCTACAGCCGCGTCATCTCTAAGAGTAGAGAACTAGAAATTGCCTCGATGTCCACCAGGAGGAGACCTGGCTATACAAACCCAGCACAGACATACCATCAGCTGCCTCAAAAGAAAGGATAGAGATGGAGCCGGAAAGAAGAAAGCCCAGCAGCTCTAGAACCTCCGCTCGGACAGAGTGAGGCAGAATGAAATGAGTGAGAAGAGGTTCATCATCTCATCACCGAGACCTAACCAACCATGGCCAACATTGAACCCCCATTGGCTCCAGCCAAGTGTGTGGTCCCATTGCCCCTGGATAGTGAGCACCTTAGCTCACTTAGCAGTTCCTTAGCAGAAGGCATCTGTATCACAGATGAGGAACCCGAGGCCCAGAGGCAGGAACTGACTTGGCCCAAGCTTAGCGGTGGAGCTGGGATTTGGAGTTCAGATCATCTGTCTCTAGGTAGTGGCTCTCAAGTCACATGGCCTCTGTGTGAGGCCGCCGGCAGGCTCTTGACCTCTCAGAACTTCTGCTTCGGGGACGAGGGAGAACTCTGTGGGCTCAGATCACCAAGTACCCCCTCTACTGTGGGCACTGGCTGCTGGGGGCCAGGGGCAACAAGGACACCAGCATTGGCAACCCCACCCCACCCCCATCAGCTGACCCAGTTCCCAAGGACAGTCATGCTCTAGCCCTCCACAGGGACAAGAGGAAACGCTTGGCTGCTCTTCCGGCAGCAGCCTCCAAAAATGGAACAGTCAGTCCCCCAACCCCCCACAGCATACCTCAGTCCTCATCCGGCTCAAGGCCCTGGGCTCAGCACCCAAAAGAAACCACCCCCCTTCCAGGAGTGTAGCCACAGGGCACAGGCCCTCTCCCATGTAGACCCTGCCCCTCCAGGCCTGGTACCTGGAAGGCCCACCCGCACCTCTTCCTCCTCCAGGGCCTGCCTGTCTGTTACCTCTCCCAGGGAGCCTTCCTAAACTCCATGCCACTTGACACCATCATGTCCTCTGTCAGAGCTAGATCACCCTGGGATCATGGTTATGGGACCAGGACCTGCCAACTGTGACCCCTAGAATCCAGCGTGCATGGGCAGCCTCCCCTTCTGCCAACTCCCACATCTGCAGGATGTGCAGATGGTACCGGAAAACCACGGCTTCTTCCCCAGGGAGCCAGGGGTCAGGGGTGAGGGGGGCAACAGAAACCACACCTTCTGAGCCCAAGAGGAAGATTCAGGAGTCAGCCAGGCCCACCCCTTACCACCCACTTTACTGGGCTCCTTGTCACTTTGGAACTACGAGTCGGATTCCAGAGCTGATACATTAAAAAGTTTCCACCAAGCCTGCTTTTATTTTATTTTTTGTGGTAAGCCTGTTTCTAAAGGCAGACCTTGCCTCCCCCCTTTCTTTAGAACCCTCCGTGGCTCCCAAATCACTACCTCCCCAGAGTCCTATGAAATTTCCTTCTCCCCAGCTTCTAATTTCAGCTCACTCCCCTCCAGTCACTCAGGTCTTCTGCCTCAGGGCCTTTGCACTGGCTCTTCTACCTGCAGGCTCTCTCCCTAGCCTCCTTCAGGTTTCTTCAAGTGTCACCTTCTCCATGAGGCCTGCTCTGGCCCCCACCCAAGAGAAGGGTCTCTTTCCTCCATCCCTGCCTATGACCCTCCAAGTACTGGCCACCTTCTAACAACGCTGACCTTATCCTGTGTATCCTCCTGGTTCAAACTATAAGGCAGGGATCTGAATTTGCACTGTTCACTCTGTGTCCCCGGGGCTCCTTCTGGATGTACCTACTGAAGTCTTCCATAATTGTTATGTGTGGCTGAATGGCTATCAGAAAGATAATATGGTCCGTCCCTGCTGCAGCTTCTGTAAGGGGCCCAACTCCAATCCCACCAAGCTGAATATATGGGAGACAGGATAGAGATGGATGCTGGCAATGCTACCTGATGTTTTTTTCCCCTCTCTCCCACCCCCTCCTCCTCCTTCCCTTCCTCCTTCCTTCCTAAGATCTCGACAACAAAGGCCTGGCCCTGAGCTGGGCTCCTGGTCTGGTGGAAAGATGGGACAATGTATAAGCGAGTCATGGCAGGTGCCACAGACACTCAAAAGAGACCCAACACACCAGAAGCTAGGGGCTGGTGGGGACCTCCTGGAGGGGCTAACCTGCCGGGCTCCAGACCCAGCCTGCGCCAGGACGATGGAGGCAGTCAAGGGCAGTGCTGGGCAGAGAGCCCGTCCCTGCACCATCTCTCCAAAGTGGCAACTTTCACCCATTGCCTGTGGACACTCTGGGCCCAGGGGCGTCTGGGGAAGGAGGGGAGTCTCCCATGGGCCGGGTTGGCCTCTGTGTCCCAGTGAAGAGAATAGAAACCTGAGAAATAGGCGGGACGGGCTTTGCCCGGGGCTCCACAGCCCTGTACGTGCTGGAATGCTGATGATTTTTTTAATGATCTCCTGGCCCAGAAAATAAGTCAGAGGCCTGAGGGCTGAGCTCAGAGTTTGTGATGCCTGGAGACTCCCTCCCTCTCAACTTGTTTCCAGCAACCAGAGCTGAGGTCCCAGCAGCGGAGCCACACCCCTCTCTCTCCAGCCCAGCTGCCCTGTTTCCTAACTCTGCCTTGTTCCTGGGCAGATAATGAGGCCGGTCCCACCAGTCCCTGAGCCCTGCTACATGCACAGCCCCACTACCACCTGGCCCTCCAAGCCAGGCCCTTCACGGGACCTGGCCCAAGCCCTGGAGCACACCAGGAACGAAGCCATAAGCTGGGCCCTTGTCTAGCACTTGTGCTGCTGACCCAGAGGTGCCAGCCACCCTCTCCCACCACAGGGCTTCCCACCAGCATCCTACTGTGGGGGTGGTGAATGCACTTGAGGTTTTTTCTAGAAAGGCATTCTATCCTCCCTCCTCGACTTGTTCCTCCCTCTCCTTCAGGCCTCAGCTCTAAGCACCACTCCATGGGGAGGCCCAGCCTGACCACCTGGGATCCAGCAGATGCCCTGCCACTGGGGCTCTCCTTCCATGGTACTCCTCACCGTGTGCTCAGGTGTCCCCTGCTGGGGCCGGAGCTGCAAGAGAGATTTATCTTGGGTCACTGCCCTTTCCGGTGTCTGGTAGTAGGTACTTAATGCAAACTACTAATAAAACATTATTAGGTGCCACAGCCTAGGAGGACATCGCCCTCATGAGTCCTAACTGAGTCCCCATGGTGCCAAGCAGCCAATCCCTACTTTGGGCACCTCCCAGGTCCTTTGAAAAGGTGTCCTCAGAGGGGAGATGACAAGTGCATGCTGCCACCTTCTGGGTAGTGGGTCACCTGGCACACAGGAAGCAGCCCCAAGACAGTGATCATGGTGGTTCCCTTACGCCTCGCTTCCCGAGAGGTCTTTGGGCCCTCCTGTTTGAAAGGACCTAGAGGAGGGCAGCCCGGGTGGGTCAATGGTTTAGTGCTGCCTTCAGCCCAGGGCCTGACCCTGGGGACCTGGGATCGAGTCCTGCATCGGGCTCCCTGCATGGAACCTGCTTCTCCCTCTGCCCCTCTCTCTCTCTCTCTCTCTCTCTCTCTCTCTGTGTGTGTGTGTGTCTCTCGTGGGTGAATAAATAAAATCTTAAAAAAAAAAAAAAAAAAAAGGACCTGGAGGAGACCCACAGGACTGAAGCCACCCTTCTACCCTGCAGGCAGCCCAGGTGACATATCTTAGCCGGAAGTTCTGCTGGAACCACCTGCCTTCCACCTAGCCCCTCTGGCCTGGAAAGGGTGAGCCAGGTACCATGACATCATGGGGGGAGGTGGCCAGAAGGGAGAGGGGGAGGCATGCCTAGCCATGCCCCTCTCTCCATGCCTCAGTTCCCCCACAAGGAAATGGGACAACATAGAACACAGTTGTGGGGTTGCTATGAAATTGAATTCCATTGGGCTGAGCCCACAGGGAGCACACAGCTTAGCTGCCAGTCAGGGAAATACACAAGGCTGGCCTTGGGGTCTTAGGGCTTTTGTTTTGTTTTTGTTTTTTTTTTAAGAGAGAGAGCAAGCACACATGCATTGGCGGGGAGATGGGGGCAGAGAAAGAGAATCCCAAGCAAACTCTGTGCTCAGCTCAGAACCCAACTCCAGGCTCAATCCCACAACCTTGAGATCATGACCTAAGCCAAAATCAAGTGGAACACTTAACCAACTAAACTATCCAGGCACCCCGGGGGTCTCAGGGCCTTGCGTGGAGAAGCCTGCCCTGGTCTTCATGGATGTTTCCCAGCCCTTCCCCATCCTCAACCCAGCAAGGGGTTGGAACCACCAGGTAGACTCCTAGCAGCAGGAGATGGGGTCTCCCTTGCTCCATCCTGGCATCCACAGGCATGCTGGCCTGGGGCAGGAGGAGCCACCGGGGGACTCAAATACACTTGAGAGACCCTGAGTACCACATAATCAAACAGGTCCGATCAGGAGGGAGTCTGCAGAGGCTTTAGACAATCAAGAAGAGGCAAAGTATGTGGCACCTCCCGAGCCTGTTTGGTCCTCAAGCTCCCTCTGATTTGAGACAAATCATGCAGATCTCCCAGTCTAGGGCACACTGCCACTGGGAAAACATGCTATTGGTATTTATCATTAAGAAATACATATATTTCCCTCCATTTTGACACAGAGCTCCTAAAACCCTTGGAAAGCCCTAAGTGACAAGAGTAATAGAGGTGTCTTAACATCCCTAACAAGCTCCTTTCAACCACACATCAGTTTATGCTAATGAGGTAGCATTTGGAAAGCACTAAGGGATGGGGACTGCCTGCCAGAGAGACCAATGTATGTGATTAGAGGGTTGGAATTTTTACCCATCCCTACCCACCCCCACCTCGGAGAGGAGACAGGGGACAGGGGTGAGGGGCTAGGGTTCAATCAGTCACCAATGGCTAGTAATTTAATCAATCATGCCTATGTGATGAGACTCTATGAAAATCCCAAAAGGAAGGTGCTCAGAGAGTTTCCTGAGTGGTGAGCATGTGGAGATGCTACCCAGCTGCTCTATCCTTTTACATTAACCACTGATCCAGGAGAGTAAGCTGTCTCCCTGAGCTCTGTGAGCTGCTCTGAGGAGGGGGCCCTGGGAACCCCAGATCCACAGCCAGGGGGCAAGAAGCACAGGTGATGGACCTGGACTCGTGACTCGACTCGTGACTCACAGTGAGGGTGGAGACAACAGTCTGGTTGGACCCCTTCTCCTGGGGGATGGGACACTATCTCCAGGCAGGCAGTGTCAGAATGGAGGTGACTGTAGGCCACCCAATCAATGTCCACTGAGCACTGGGAAGCTGCATGGTAATGTGGAAAAAACCCACATACACTAGTAGAACAAGTGACAGCCCCGGTTGGCATCCTGGTCAGCCCCCAGCCTGACTCTGTTTCCTCATCAAAACAAAAGGCCCATGCCCTGAATGTTGCAGTCTGCCAGCTTTACAGAAAAGGCCCTGCCAGTGCCAGGCTCATGGGGAGAGGTGCTAGAGAAAGAGGTGTTGATAATACCACCCTCCTTCCACCAGGAGAGGAGAGGCACAGCAGCAGCCCACAGAGCATGCTCAGGTACCTGGCTAATGCTGACGGGGCACTCACTGGGTGCCAGGTTCTGTGCTGGGCACAGGAGAGTTGTGGACAAAGCAGGTCAGCATCCCTGCCCTCTGGCACTGACATTTTGGGGGGAGAGAACCATTAAGAAAATATAAGAACACGGGATCCCTGGGTGGCGCAGCGGTTTGGCGCCTGCCTTTGGCCCAGGGCGCGATCCTGGAGACCCGGGATCAAATCCCACATCGGGCTCCCGGTGCATGGAGCCTGCTTCTCCCTCTGCCTGTGTCTCTGCCTCTCTCTCTCTCTCTATCATAAATAAAAAAAAAAAAAAAAAGAAAATATAAGAACAGGATGAGGTTACGTGCTGTAGAGGAACTAAGGCAGTAATGATGGAAAGGGGGTTGTGGCTCACCCAGGAGAAGAGGAGGAGGAGGAGGAGAACAAGGGCAAGAAAAGTGGGCAGGGCGTTCCAGGGAGGGAACACAGTGAGGGCACACAGTGAGGGCAAAGGCCCGGAGGCATGAATCTCCTGGAGGGGGATTGGAGCAGCAGCTAGGGACCAGGAGGAGGTGATGTCCCAGAGGCCAACAAAGCCCTGTTGGGGGCACAAAGCTTTGAGTGGGAAGCTGGAAGCCAAGCCCTGCCATGCCCTCTCTGGGCCCTGAGAGCACCAGCCAAGGTCAAGGGAAGGGAGGCTTAGGAGGCTACATTCCACACAAGAACAGTCCCCAGCACCCAGGGTTTATGAGGCCAAGGGGTGATACCCAAGGAGAAGCAGGGTTCATCCATGAGCCATCAAACTTCTTGGTGGCTTCGGTCTTAGGTAATTTTTTTTTAAAGATTTTATTTATTTATTCATGAGAGATAGAGAGGGAGAAGCAGAGACATAAGCAGAGAGAGAAGCAGGCTCCATGCAGGGAGCCTGATGTGGGACTCGATCCTGGGACTCCAGGATCATGCCCTGGGCTGAAGGCAGGCACTAAACCGCTGAGCCACCCAGGGATCCCCAATTTTTTTAAGACTTTATTTTTATGTAACCTCTACATCCAATGTGGGACTTGAACTTACAACCACAAGATCAAGAATTGCACGCTCTACTGACTAAGCCAGCCCGGAGCCCCATGTGGTCTTAGGTAATTTTTAAACTAAGCAGATTAAAAGTAATGGCTCACCAAGACCAGTCTGGACCAGAAGCCAGGCATCACTGAGCCTCAGGACTGCAGCCCAGCTGCAGAGCCACATCATGGGGCTCTAGACCCCATAGGAGGCAACAGCCACACAAAGCCACATGGGGTGCCAGGGCCACAAGGGAGGTACCACTGTCACCCCCATTTTATTTTATTATTTTATTTTATTTTATTTTACTTTATTTTATTTTATGATTGATTGATTCATGATGGACAGAGAGAGAGAGAGAGAGAGAGGCAGAGACACAGGAGGAGAGAGAAGCAGGCTCCATGCCGGGAGCCCAATGTGGGACTTGATCTTGGGACTCCAGGATCGCGCCCTGGGCCAAAGGCAGGCGCTAAACCGCTGAGCCACCCATTTTAGATGAGGAAGCTGAGACACAGAGAGGGAGGCCACCTGCCCCAGTCCCCAGACAATAAAGGGTAGCTGTCTGGCTCCAGAGTCCTGTTCTCCAGAGTCAGCTGGACAAAAAAAGTCTACTCTCTAGAAGCAATACAGCCCCACATAGCCCCTAGAGGGCCCTCCATCAATCACTTTATCCCACACTACACTTAGCTTCCTCCCTGTTGAGTGGGGTGTTCCACATCCCACCCATCCCAGGCACCTCTGTTATCACCCTGGACTGCCCTTCACCCCCACAGCACTGCCCTGGGCCGGGCCTCATCACCTCTTGCCTGGTTCCAAGCTAACCTCTCCCAGGCTTCCCTGCCTGCACTCCTGCCCTTGTCTGTGCTCCTTCCACAAGACAGCCAATGGGCTGAGCTGGTCTCTTCCCCCACCACGCGCTCTTTGGGCTCTCACTGCCTGATCCTTCACCAGACTGCCAGGCCATGTCACCTGCCTCCTGCCCCTCCATGCCAGCCCCACTTCACAGCTTTGCACATGCTCCTGCCCCTGCCCAGAATGTTCTCCCTGGGCCCCTGGCCCAAAGTATATCCAATGGCCAATATGTCCCACACCTCCAGTCCTTTCCCCTGTCAGACTGACCACAGCATCCTATGTCTGCCACCCCCACGCTGCCTCCCTGGCATCTGGCTGAGATCCAGCACAGAATGGGCACACACTCTGCTGCCAGCAATAAGATACTGGAAATGCCACAGTCAGGTGGAGAAAGAAGCATATGTGTGCTGGAACACAGCAAGGGCCACTTCCATATGGGACACCTGAGCCTCACTTCCCACCTCCACTGCCAGCCCAACAGGATCCAACCAGGATTCTACCTCCACGGCAGCCATCCTGTCCCCATCTACCTTCGGGCACCACTCCTACCTCCTCTGGGTCCCCTGCCCTAGGCTGACTCCTGCAGTCTCTTTTTCACCAGCAACCACAAGATCTGGTCAGGCGACACTTCCCCTAAGGGGGCACCCCACCAAGTAAGTTTAAGGCTGGCTCTCATGAGGACCCTCCTGTGCACTCTTGGGCAAGTGACTTCACCTCTGGAAGCCCCAGTTCTCTTTTCTGTAAAGTGGAGATGACAGGAATGGTGACCCCAGCATTAGTCCAGGTCAGACACTGAGCTGATGTGAGCCCTCAGAGCTTTCTGCCTTCAATGCTCTTCATAGCTACCTCTCTCTGCTAGGAAGAGCTCCCTCTTGCCTGACACCCCAACACACCAGTCAGCCTTGGCTCCAAAATCACTTCTTCAGAAAAGCCCTGGGATGCCCCATCCTCTAGGATGAAGTTAGTCACTCTCCCTTCTCCACACATGCTTCAATCTGGTGGGAGCCAGGCCTGCCTGTCTCCCTCCTGGTCTTACCCCAAGTCTCCCCCTTCTGTCCCCTCGCACCAATGGGAATGCCAGGTGGGCAGGGGGCAGGTGGTGGCAGTAGCCTCGGTCCTATCACTGCTGTGTCCTGGACCTGGCCCAGCCCACAGCATGCACTAAGTGCTCAGTGGACCACAGCTGGGTGACGGCCACCATGGAGACAAGAGGGAGCCCTCCAACCATGACACAGCCTGCCATCTTCCAGTGCAGAAAGCCAGCCGACCTGTTCTCCCAGCAGGCCATCTGGAACAGGCCGGCAGAAAGCACAAAACCGCAGCCCAAGTCAGCACCACACAGGGAGAATCGGGAGTGCGCCAGGCGCTGTGCTGCATGTTGAACGTATTGAATGACGTGGTCTTCATGGCAACCGACAGAGTCAGAGCTATTATTATCTTCACTGTCCAGACAGGAAACACATCGTGAGCAGCAGTCCCTTCCCAGGGTCCCTGAGGCCAGGAAGCTGCAGTCACGATCTGAACCCAGGCAGTCTTAGGTGGCAAGGCCGACCCACCAAGGCAGAGGTTTTCCCCGTGTGGCCAGGAGCCAGAAGCAGCAGCAGCAGCAGCAGCAGCAGCTGGGAGCTCATTAAAAATGCATCTCCTCAGCCCCCACCCTCTACCAACCTGCTGAATGGAGAGCGGAAACCCACTGGGCCAAGACCTGTGCGACTCTCTGACCACTGTCATCTGAAACTGCGGCTCCGCGGCTGACAGTCCTGGGCCAGCTGATTGGACACCTGAATCCACAGGAAGCAGCCCATTGGCCCGCCTGTGGCCTATGACATGGCAGAGCTCACAGAGAGGAGGAGGAGCGGAGCTGGGCGGAGTCAAAGATGAAAAAGAGCCTGGGGCAGAGCAAGGAGCAGGGTCTGAGGTCTGACTGGCTTGTGCCCAACCTGGATCTGGGGCCCAGTGTAAGGGCAGGTGGCCTGGATAAGCCTCAATTTCCCCATGAAATGGGGGTGTGTCAGGTGGCTTCCTAGCACGGGTGTGTTTAACCGGGCCGCGCAGTGAGGCTGGCGCCCACTGAATGCTGAATCAACCAAGGCTAATATTCCAGGTCAGTGGGAAAGCAGCATGGAGGCCACACAGGGCTCTGGAGAGAGGAGAGGTCATGCCCTGAGAGCTCTCCTGGCCCCTTCCAGCTTCTGACCTGAGATGATTTCCCAGGAGGCCTCAGTGGGTTTTATGCCCGGAGACATGCCCACCTCATGCCAGATACTTGTAGAAAGAATAGAGATAGGGATCCCTGGGTGGCGCAGCGGTTTGGCGCCTGCCTTTGGCCCAGGGCGTGATCCTGGAGACCCAGGATCGAATCCCACATCGGGCTCCCGGTGCATGGAGCCTGCTTCTCCTTCTGCCTGTGTCTCTGCCTCTCTTTCTCTCTGTAACTATCATAAATAAATAAAAATTTAAAAAAAATTAAAAAAAAAAAAAGAATAGAGATAAACTGTGGCCACTGAGGAGGAAGACAGGAAAAAAATCTACAAGGGGGCTATTCTATATTCAATGGATGGGCCTCTCCCCAAAGCCAATGTCATGATCAAAACAGACATGGTGGTGATGCTGCTCTAACAAAGAAGGGGACAGGACAATGGAGTGTCTCAGGGGACTGATCAGAGCAGCTGAAAACCCTGCCAGGGAAGCTCTCTGGTGGACAACTGGCAACATGAGTATGGACCGGGCATCAGAGAGCATGCAGGGACAATTACTTTTCTTGGGTGTGGTTCTGTGACTGTAGGAAGGTGTCTTTAGTGAGAGGGGAGGCACACTGAAGCATTCTGGGTTGACATGTCACAATGTCTGCTACTAGTTTTGAAAGCATTCAGCAAAAATGCATTATCCACAGCATAGCAAGCAAACATGGCACCTAGCAGCCTAGCCTTGACGATGGAGGACACGGGTGCGTGCCCAAAGAGCCCTTTCACGTGTCAACTCAGCCGTGCTTCAAATATGCTACACAGGTGGAGAATGCAAATTCAACCCCCAAATGACAGCCCAAGACCCCAGACACCACCATCAGCGCCTCACTCCTGCTGGGCACTGCATCCACGCTCATTTCTTGCTGCTGCAGCAGCAAGCGGTCCCACTGTACCTGTTTTTGAGAAGATGAGCTGCAGAATGAGAGGCCGCCTGGTGACGATTCCTGAACCTCGGGGAAGGAAGTCCCTGTGGGAGGAAAAGGAGAGAAGTTACTCACTCCGCTGGCTTGAGGGGCAGGAAGTGTGACCACACATGTGAAGCAATCCAGTCTTGCAATTGGGGCAATGTCACCAAAGACACCAGTCCCAGCCAGGAACTGGGGAGCGCTCTGACCTCAGAGGGTCCTGAGGCAACAGGGGGCAGAGGAGTGACTGGAAAGAAGGTTGCTGATGAATGAAACTATCTCCCTTTGGCTGGCTGTCTTCCAGGCCCAGCACACCCAGAGAGCCCTTTCACTGACAGATAGATATTTGAACAATCTCCCCACTACCACCCAAAAGAGATCACTCCATTTCCTACATACATGTAATAAATATAATGCCATATGTCTGACATAAAGACTAAATAAAAGTATTTGATGACAAAATATGATGTGTTTCATGTCCCCCAAAGACAAATCGATAGATATAGGCAGGAAGTAGATCAGTCCTTGCCCAGGGGTAGGAAATGAGGAGGGAGCTTTCTAAGGTGCTGGAAACATTCTAAAACTTAACTGTGGTGCTGCTTACTTAACATTTACTGAAAATTTACTAAAAATATCCCGGCATTTGAAATGGGTAGATTTCCTAATACATAAACAATCCCTCGATAAAGCTGAGCCACCAGGCATCCCTAGGCTCAGAGAATTTCAAACAAGGTTTGCACCTAGGTAAATGTTCAGACTATCTGAACTTTGTGGGGTGCCTGGTGGCTCAGTGGTTGAGCATCTGCCTTCGGCTCCGGTTGTGATCCCAGGGTCCTGGGATCGAGTCCCATATCAGGCCCCCCACAGGGAGCCTGCTTTTCCCTCAGCCTATGTCTCTGCCTCCCTCCCTGTGTCTCTCATGAATAATAAAATCTTTAAAAAAAATTATCTGAAATTTGCGTAGGACACAGGAGAAGTGGTACTAGGCAGGTGTGGCCCATATACAACAAGACAAGCATCCTGGGGTTCTCAGTGTAGAGCCATGGCCACCATCCCACTCCCCAGAGCTGTGACAACCAGAGTCTCAGGTGGGCACCTACTAGTGTTGAGAACCCCTGCTGGGAGCCTGAAAGGCCGCAGAGGAGGCCACTGGTTCTCAGCCCAGACTAGTTGTCATAATCCCTAGGAATGTGCTAATAATCCAGTGGGCATTCCAGGGAGAAGGTGCACTTTGGCATACACTATGCAGGACCACCTGTGGACAGCCCCACTGCACTTCTGCAGCACCTCCACTGGCTGTGCCCAGGGTGTTGGCAGTGACCCTGTAAGGTTGGCCCCACACACTTGCAGGGAACTGTAGCCCAGCCTGTGAGACTAGGGGCAGCAGAGCTCCAAACGCCCCACAGGGGCACAGCCAGAACAGTAGAGCAGGGCACACTCAGGCAGACAGGCCCAGAGAGGGGTGGCGTGTCTGTGGTGCTGGAGATCACAGTGAGGAGGCTGGTCATCATTCTTAGAGCAAGGCAGCCAGATGGGGTTTCGGGATTCTAATTATGGGTGCTTTTAGGGAATGTGGTTTTATTTTTTTTTATTTTTTTTTATTATTCATTTATTATAGTCACACAGAGAGAGAGGGAGAGGCAGAGACACAGGCAGAGGGAGAAGCAGGCTCCATGCACCGGGAGCCCGATGTAGGATTCGATCCCGAGTCTCCAGGATCACGCCCTCGGCCAAAGGCAGGCGCTAAACCACTGTGCCACCCAGGGATCCCGGGAATGTGGTTTTAAAAGAACCCTCTAGTGGCTGTCAAGGCAAGGGTGGGAGTCCAGAGGCAGGCTGGCTAGAGGCATCCACACTGGTACACACATGTGTAATGCCAGTGGCTGGACCAAGACTGGCAAGGACACTGGACAGCAGTGGGCAGACACCGGACAGAACTAAGAGCAGTTTAGGAGACAGACAGTCACAAACATGGAGGGTGGGAGGGGCTGAGAGAGAGCGAAGAACCCCCCGAGGACACTCATGAGCCCCAGGAAGACGAAGCTCACGGCCCCTGGCAGCAAAGTAACCCTCTACACCTCAGGGGTCACCCATGGAGCATGATGGAGGTGCTGGGAACACCGTGTGGACATGTTGATGGGGGCCCCATGAGATGGGGGCAGTCAAAGATGACACACTATGGGGGTAAGAGGGCTTGGGAACTGGGATGGTCAGAAAAGGCCCCTCTGAGAAGGAGAAACGAGGTGAGCTACATGTCAGGGTATAGAATGGGCAGGGCGGGAAACAACAAGGAGGCCCCCAGATCACCAGGCCCTAAAGTCAGTTCTTCACCATGACCCCTGCCAGAGGGGGCATCCCAGGGTCTCCAGGAGAGCAAAGCCACTTCGTGCCAGATGCCAGGCTCTCCCAGGCTGCTAGTGGCTGTTAACCTCTCAGGCACCACACATGGCCCTGACCCTGACCTTCCCAGAGGCCCAGGTCACCTGGCTGAGAGGCAAGGCAACCCCTTGCACATCAGAGCCACAGTGTCCTGGAAACCATCCATACCAGCCCTCCGACACAGATGTGGTGACGGCAGCAGTGACAGTGTATGCGTCCTTCACCAGAATCTCCCACTCCACCTCTTCGAGGCAACAGAACGGGTCAGTGACCGGACAATACAGAAGCATAGGAACAAATCCCTCACACCGGTCTCTGTGCTTCCCCCATGCTGTGTGTGTCACTGACCCAGGATCCTTTTCACCACTGACCCGTGCTCTCTGGCATGGACGGGCCAGTTTGCTCATCTGTTCTCTAGTTGATGGGACATTTGGGGTCTTTCCAGTTTGGGGTCATGTACATACAGCTGTTATAAGCATTTTCATACATGCCTCTTGTAGACATATGCCCTTGTTTCTCCTGCTGAGTCAGAGGGGACACCTGAACAGGCAAAACTAGTCTCTGGAGATAGAAATCAGAGCAGTTGGTTCCCTTTGCAGAACTGATTAGAATGGGCACAAGGAAACTTTCTGGAATGATGACAACATCCTCTATCTTGATTTGTCCGGTGGTTTCCTGAGTGTATGCATTTATTTAAAACAAACAAACAAACAAACAAAAAATAAGGTCACTAGGCCTCAGGGAGCAGTAGGAATGTGGACTGAAATTCATGGGGTTTGGCCTCTGACCCCCCGGTCATCCGGCATCTGGGCCCACAGATCTGACTCAAAAGCCGCTGGCATCTCCCCAGCCGGGGCCAAGCCTTCAGTCACTGGTATTGGCACATGCTGTCCTGTGACTGTTCTGGGCGTATCTAGGGGGCCAGGCACCACAAGGACAATGGTAATGCCACAGACAACGGACAATGAGAGCCTCAGAAGAACAGAAGAGGACCAGCATGAAGCCCAACAGAACCCCAAAAGCACCCCAAAAGCTCTGGGCACATGCAGGGAAGGCAGCTTTCTGGGGCTGGGACTTGGCGGTGAGAGGGAAGGATGATGGGAGGGTACAGCCCCGGGCAAAGGTGGCATGACTCGAGGGGCAGCCTTGCACACCAGGCTGGGAGCACCAGTCACCCTGGATTCCTCCATCTGTGCTTCCAGAAGTTCTTAGACTGCAGAGTGGAAAGAGCACCAACATTCCCCCCAAAAGCAACTCCCCAGAAATTCCCAAGAGGCTCCAGAGGAAGGGCCTGTCGGACAGCTACACTCCCAGACCCACCCAGATGGTTTCCTGACACAAGGCAGCAGGAGTAGCTCTCAGGGCCTTCCCTCCCCTGGGAAGGCCACCACCTCCCCGAGTAGCTCTGCCTGGAACATTGCCCACTCATCTAGAGTCAACTCTCAAGCCTCAGTCATCTGCTTCCTCTACCCTGAACCAACCCGCCCACCCCTGCAATGAGGGCTGCTGTACACCCAGGCTGCCCTGCACATGGTGTGACTTTGGGCCAACTTCCCTGTCTCTCTCGTCTGGGTCTCCTGGTGAGTAAGATGGAGTAGCTCTGCCCACCCCAGGGGTCAGCTGGGCACCAAAGAGGCACCCCTCCCCATGACGCAGGCCCCCCCACCAGCTCTGGTGTCAAAGGACACCTCCCTACGGAGACTTCCCACCCTCGCTCAGAGCTTCAACCCCCTCCCTATGTCCCTCCTACCCTCATTTTTTCCCTCACCACTCACACTCCAACCCACCCATCTGCTTACCCATCCCTCTCCACCACGAAACTCCCCAGGACAGGATCCCGGGTCTGTACTGTTCCCTGGCACAGAGTCAGGGTTCAGTAAGTATTAACCATGACCATTTCTGCACCGGGCCCAGGTCTGGCCCCAAGATTCTCCTTCTGGGGCTACAGACAGTTCTCTTTCTAAAGCCAAGACTGGGGCTCCAAACCTCCCTCCTAAAGTCACAGGATCCATTCCACATTTGACAGTCTTCTACCTGCCCATCCCACCACCCTCACCCTACCCTTGCATCCTCTCCTCTGGGATCTCTGCACTTCTGGCTTCCAGCCTTGGCAGGAACTTCTACCTCTGCCAGGAAACCCTTCCCCAACAGGTATTGCCCACTCACCCATGGGGAAATGCAGTGGCTCGCACCCCACCCCCAACACATATCCCTTCTCACTCCCACTACATGGCCTCCAACAGGAAGTCCAGTCCTGTGACAGCACACGACTTCACCTGGTCTAGTCACTATTGACTCGTCAGCACCTAGAACAGTGCCTGGCATACAGCAGGTGCTCATTAGATGTTTGTTGAGTGGCCAGGAGGAATACAGACTCTGGAACCAGAGAGCCTGGGTTCAAAGCCCAGCCCCGCCCTCATGAGCTGTGTGGTCCTAGGAAGGTCTCCACCTTCTCTGGGCACTGGCACGGCCATCTATGGGATGAGAGGATGCCACTCATCCTTCAGGGAGGCCCCGCTGGCCGCTTGACCTGCACAAGTCAGTCACTTCACCCTCTTGGAGCCTCAGTTTCCAAGCCCTAAAACGAGCCACCTCTCCTAGGAAGTAATGAGGGCTCCCAGGGGAAAAGTGGTCAGGGAGGGAAAGGCACAACAGGAGGCGGCACCAGGGCAGATCAGAAGCCCCAGCTGTTTATTTATTTACTGTTGTTTGAACAGAGCATAAGATCCCACCAGGCCCCCTGGCTTCTAGGCTAGGGGTGGGGACGCCTGCCTGAGGGAACAATGGAGGCTTAAAACGCAGGCTGATGAGTGGGCAGGTGGACGCCTTCCCAGGGGAGGGAAAACAAACAGATAAGCCAGCAGAGGATGAGTCAGAGCTGCTAAGGGCCCAGGTCACCCCTCACCCTTCCTCATCACCATATCCTCATGGGGGTCGCTCAAAGCCTCAGTGTGGCTATGAGACCTCAACACAACACCAGCCGCAGGAAGAGCCCTCAGAAGGAGGCCCATGCTCCAGGGACCTGTTTGTACCCAGTTCACTCTCTCAGCCTAATAAGAGCCCATATACAGACCACTGGCTGCCTCCCTAGCCCAACTCTAACCCCATCATTGGCAACAGTTCAGCAAACCCTCTAGCAACACCCAAAAGAACGACACCAGGGGCGATACCCCCATTTCCTGGATAGGCAGACTACGGCTCAGTTTCAGGACATGCCCAGGCAACTCAGCGAGGAAGGAGCAGAGCTGTGATGGGAACACAGGTGGGATGTCAACGAGGCAGACCCCCCCGCCCCGAACACCCCCACAGCCCCATGGCCTCCTTTGTGGTTTTGCTAGAACAAAGGTAGAGCTCATCGCTGGGCCTCTGGAGCGCCATCTAGTCTACATCCTCCACCAGTCCCCACCTAGTCCCTGCCTCATTACCATCCATCTGGACACCATCCAACAGTAACCACTGGTCACCCAGAGCCCAGCCCTCATTGTGGCCCCAGGCAGGTGCCACTGTGTCCTTGTGGTTACCCCAAAGGGCAGGCCGACTGACTCAGACTATAGACCCAGGGCTCTTCCCACCTCTCACTTCCCACCCCGCCCAGCAGCAAGCACTGCTGGCTCCACCTCCAGATGGAGCATGAACTGGCCCACTTCTCTGCATATTCAAGGCCATCATGCAGGACATCCGTAGTTGCCTGGCCCAGGGCTGCTGCTGCTTCTCAGGCTACCCACCCTCACTGCCAGAGTGGCCACAGGGCATCTGTGGATGCCACGTCAGAGCATGTCCCCCCTCTGTTCAGAAGCCTCCCAAGGCTCCCACCTCCCTCAGGGTAAAATCCCAAGTCCTCTCTGAGGCCCACAAGGCCCTGCACAAACAACCTGCCCAGTCACCCACCAGCCCTCCCCCTCACTCACTCAGCTACCTGCTATACAGTTCCCTGCTATGTTTCCCCCCAAACAGGTACAGTTCTGCCTCAGGGCCTTTGCACTGGCTGTTCCCTAAGCCTAGAATTCTCTTCCTGCAACATTTACAAGGCCAACAACTCCTGGCCAAACCATCACTTCTGTACCCACCACCTGGCACCCCCTGAATATGAAGCATGTCCTGCTCTATCATATACCATCCTGCTCAATTCTTCTCATTACTCCCATTCTTCTTCTCATTACTGGCATCTTCCAATTTACTGATGTGTTCATAGGGCTATGGTCTGTCCCTTCCACACTACCCACTCATTAGAGTGGCAGCCTCACGGGAGCAGGGTCCTCTGCCTGGCACGTTCTCTGGTTCCTCCTCAGCTTTCAATACAGAGGCAGGTGACCGACATCTGTGGGATGAAGGATCAAACCTGCCACTGTCCAATGAGACAGAGGCTCAGGTGGGGGTGGGCAGTCTTGCTGACTTTCACAATCCCACTCCTGGTGCCACCCATTCACAAATTCCAGGCAGCCTCCTCCCTGCTCAGGAATCCTGCAGGTTCCAGATCCAGCCCCACCTTTGGCTCTCAGCCATAGGGTCACCTGCTCCAAGGTCTCACTTTGATGCCAGGCCAGGAGCAAAAGCAGGAAGTGGCCCATGGAGACTAGCAGCTGTGGTTCATGGGCCTCTCAGACCCCAGGTGGAATCCAGGAACTGCCCATTCTTTTCTGGACTATCAGGGCAGGTCTGGTCACCTTTTTGTGCCTCAGTTTCCTCATTTGTTAGGTGGAGATAATGTCACCTGCCTCAGATAGTAGTTGGAAGGATTTACAAAGTTCTTTAAAAAAAAAAAAAAAAGATTTTATTTACTTATTCATGAGAGACACAGAGAGAGAGGCAGAGACACAGGCAGAGGAAGAAGCAGGCTCCATGCAGGGAGCCCGATGTGGCACTCGATCCCAGGACTCCAGGATCACGCCCTGAGCCAAAGGCAGATGCTCAACCGCTGAGACACCCAGGTGTCCCTGGATTTGCGAAGTTCTTACCATGGTGCCTGAAAGAGACCATTTGCCCTATGTCAACAAAGGAGAACTGGACACAATATGAATCCCATTATTACCCTCTCCTGCTCCAAAGTGTTCCCAATAGCCTCCAAGGCCCTGAGTAATTGCCCTGTCTCTTCCTTTCCCTCACTCCCACACTCACACACTCCCTCAACCACACTGCTGGCCAAGGTACAGCAAACAGGCCAAACCTACTTCTGTGCAGGGCCTTTGCACGTGCTGATTATCTGCCTGGAATGACCATCTCCTCTGAGCCGTTCCACAATCCTGGCTTCCTGTGGTCACTCAGCACTTAATTCAGGAGATGCGTGGGTGGCTCAGTAGTTGAGTGTCTGCCTTTGGCTCGACTGAGCTCTGTATCAGGCTCACCACAGGGAGCCTGCTTCTCCCTCTGCCTCTCTCTCTCTCTGTGTCCCTCATGAATAAATAAAATCTTTTCTTAAAAAAAGGATTCAATTCAATATCAACTCTTTTGAGAGGCTTAACTGTCCCCTACGGACACCCCTGCCCCTCGTCACCCTATTTTCATTCCCCTGAGTGGGTCCGCAAGGACGGCCTCTTCCTGTGGCAGTGCTTTCCAGGGTGAAATCTGTTAACCACTTAGATGTCCATCAGCATGGAATTGGCTAAATCAATCCCAAAACTGGCCTGGGAGGCAATCCAGGCCGCAGTGCTGAAAGCAAAGTGTGATGCACAAAACAGACTGTGTCCTCCAAAAAACCCTTTTAATGCCCTTTTAATTTTCTGCTGTGTGAGGACAACAAACTTGGAGGGGATGCATGACCGTTGATGAAAGTTTTGTATGGAATGCAAATGGAAAAACTTTGTTTTGACAGTTTCCTACATGACTTGAATTTTGGTCTTCCACAACTTTTTCATAACCTTTATAACAGGTAAATATCAATTTTGGGGGCACCAGGGTGGTTCAGTAAGTTAAGCGTCTGCCTTCGGTTCAGGTTAGGGTCCCAGGGTTCCTGGGATCCAGCCCTGTGTTGGGCTCCTGGCTCAGTAGGGAGCCTGGCCTCTCCTGTGTCTGCTGCTCCCCCTGCTTGTGTACTCTCTCTCAAATAAATAAATCTTTAATATATATACATATGTTAAATCTTATATTTGATTATATATTAAATAATTATATATTAATTTTTAACTTTTCAGTTGTACTGAGAAGCACCAAAGCAATCAGTCAGCCAGCCAAGCAGCATTTTCGTAGGCGACAGACAAAACACTGGCAGTTGAGCACCCAAGTTCTTCATTCTGCCCTCCTGGGAGCCACCTGAGCATCCCCACTGCTCTACCCTGCAGCAGACAGACAGATGGTGTCACACGGCCACGTCAGCTGCATGCCAGTTGTGTGACCTTGGCAGCAAGGTCTGGGGCCAGGCTCTTCATCTATAAAATGGGGTGTGGTGAGGATAGAAGACAGTGCGGGGCTGGGGCGTCAGTGAGTCCCCACTGCACCTCTATGGCCTGGTTGGCCACATATGGATCCCTAGTTCTGCGTAGGTCACCGTCCGAGGAGCTCCACTGAATCCAGGGGCAGGATGTAAATAGGCAGAAAACAAAGCCAGGCTATACCCCACCACACTCCCAGCATTCCAGAATCATCCTCTTTGCAGGTTCCTTCTTCAAATAGGAGAATGGGTGTCTATCTTCCCCAATCTCCTTCCCAGAGCCCCTTCCAAATGATAGGGCGAGGAACTGTCCAGTGTCACACAAGACAGGATGGCCTTACCGCCCTTTCTTAGGCCCTATCTTTCCCTCCCTCAACAGCCGATTTCTCAGCAGATCCTGCCTTCAACATGCCTGAACACATCCCACCCCACCCCGTCCCCTGCAAAGTCCCAAACCCTTAGGCTGAGTCCCCTGGGTCACAGCCATGCTCCCCAAACCTCCATGCCCCATACTTGCCCCTGCCCTGTGTGTTCTCAGCCTGGCAGCCAGCAAGAGTTTTTAAAACACAAGTCAGATCATGCTGCTCACATGCTTAAAACCCAACTGTGGCTTCCAGCAAATGCAGGACAAAACCAGTATCCTCCTCGCAGCCCATGAGGTACAACACCAATGCCCCATCACCTCCCTGCCATTCTCTGCTGGTTCCTTGGCTCCCGCCTCCAGGCCCTGATGCCATCAGTCTACTCCTGGGCTCCTCTGCCACCAGGTGCCCCTCACAGAGCCCTCCACTCTTCCTCCAGACACTGGCTGGCCGGCATGTGTCAGGAGAGGTCCCCTGAGTGCTTCCCCAGAATGAGCTCTGTCCCCTTTCCAGGCTTCCTCCCTGCATATGGGTCCCCATTCTAAACAGTCTGCTTTGTTCACTGTCCCATACCCAGCACAGTCCCTGGCACACAACAGGTGCTGGGAGCAGATGGTAAGAGAGGATGGCATCTCCAGGGCGCATACAACACAGAACTGAGCTGAGCTCTGTGCACACAAGTCTTCATTCCACCTTCACAGTGGCTCTTACCAATCCTGCTTTTCAGATGGGGAAACTGAAGCCACAAGAGAGGTTTGGTCACCTGGACCAAAGCCACCTAAGCTAACACCACACACAACAACCCCACCCTCCAACCAGGGAGGCACCAACCCAACTGGCTTCATTTCTGTCCCCATCTGCCAGCACCATCCTGGTCACAGCACCAGAAACAAAGATGGAAAGAAGCTCCTGGACTCTGAAGACAGGACAGTCAGTCATAGCTCTCTGTAAGGAGAAACTGGCCAGCAGATCATGACAGTGGGGAGAGTACAGAGGCTGCAGCTGGACAGCTCAGCCACAGCCTCACTGTGAGACCTGAACAAGGGCCTTCATTTCCCTGGACCTCAGTTTCTCCATCTATAAGAATGGGATAGTACCAGTGCCCACCCCATCAGGTTGTCAGCAAGATTAGAAGGACAAGTCACATGAGGCCCATGCCTGGCACACATAGGACACTCTTCCACAAGATTGGTTGATAAGGGTGATGGCATCAAAGGAGACCTTCATTGGCACGTCAATAAGGACCCTGGCACAGTCCTTCCTGGCAGACCTGGCAAGACAATTCTATATCTGCTCCCACTCCAACACACCAAACCCCTTCTAGGGCTCAGCCTTGGGCACAGCAGATGCACAGACCTGTCACTTTACCCCAAGCATCTGTCAGGAGGGGGAAACCAAAAGGTCATGCAGGAGAGTAAGTGGACCTGATAGGGCTGGGCTGTACTGAGGACTACCAAGCAGTCATAAAGAGAGCATGAGAAGGACGCCTGGGTGGCTTAGTGGTTGAGTGTCTGCCTTTGGCTCAGGAGATGATCCCAGGATCCGGAATCAGAGTCCCGCCGTTGGGCTTCCTGAGGGGGGCATGCTTCTCCCTCTGCCTATGTCTCTGCCCCTCTCTCTCTCTATCTCTCTCTCTCTCTCTGGAATAAATAAATAAATCTCAAAAAAAAAAAAAAAAAGAGAGAGAGAGAGAGAGAGAGAGAGCATGAGACAAGGGAAACAAGTCAACAGCAGTAGATGAGGGAGGTCAATACCCCATCCTCAATAATGGATAGAACACTGGACAAAAGATCAACAAGGAAACAGAAGATATGAATGCTACCAGAAACCAATGAGATCTAACAAACCTGCACAGAATACTCCACCCAACAACAGCAGAATACACATTCTTATCAAGGGCACATGGAACATTCTCCAGGATAGGCTGTATTTGAGGTCAGACCATAAAACAAGACTCATAAATGTCAAAGGACTGAAATCCCACAAAGTATGTTCTCTGGCCAGAGTGGAATGGAGTAAGAAATCAGTAACAAAAGGAAATTTGGGAAAATTCACAAGTATGTAGAAATTTACAACACACTCCTAAATAACCAGTGAGTCAAAGAAAAAAACATAAGGAATATAAGAAAATACTCTGAGATGAAATGAAAATGAAGCCACAACATATAGGCCAAAACTTAGAGGTTCAGTAAAAGCAATATGCCCAGAAAAATTTACAGATGTAGGCACCTATATTTAAAGGGGATGGGTAGCGCCTGGTGGCTCAGTGTGTTGGGTTTCCAACTCATGGTTTTGGCTCTGGTCGTGATCTCACAGGTTGTGAGATCGAGCCCCACACTAGGCTCCATGCTTGGTGGGGAGTTCGCTTGGGATTCTCTCTCCCCCCCCCCCCCTTCTGTCTCTCTCTCTCAAATAAATAAATAAACCTTAAAAAAATGGTGCCTGGTCAACTCAGTCAGAAGAGCATGCAACTTTTTTTTTTGAGCATGCAACTCTTGATCTTGGAGTCATGAATTCAAGTCTCTCACACTGGGCACAGGTATGACTTTTTTTTTTGAAGGATTTTATTTATTTATTCATAGAGACACACACACAGAGGCAGAGACACAGGCAGAGGGAGAAGCAGGCTCCATGCAGGGAGTCTGATGTGGGACTCAATCCTGGGACTCCAGGATCAGGCCCTGGGCTGAAGGCGGCGCTAAACTGCTGAGCCACCTAGGCTGCCCGGGCATAGGTATGACTTAAAAATAAAATCTTACAAAAAATAAAAAGTAAAAAAGACAGACTGCAGGTTGTTGTATGTCAATTACATAATAAATAAATCTTCAAACATTTTTAGAAATTTTTAAAAGAAAGATTTCAAATAAAAAATTAATCTTTCACTTAAGAACTTGAAAAAAAGAAAAACAAGCCAAATCAACCTGAAAGAAGGAAATAATAATGATTACAGAGGCAATAAATAAGACAGGAAATAGAAAAATAGAGAAAAATCAATAAAACCAAAGTTGGTTCTTTAAAAAGATTAACAAAATGGACAAATCTTAACTAAATGAAATCAAGAAAGGACTCAAATTACTAAAATCTGGAACCTACCCACCTTTCAGAAATAAAAAATGGATTATAAAGAAACACTATGCCAAAAATTAAATAATGTAAATGAGGGCAGCCTGGGTGGCTCAACGGTTTAGCACCGCCCTCAGCCCAGGGTGTGATTCTGGAGACATGGGATCGAGTCCCAAGTTGGGCTCCCTGCATGCACCCTGCTTCTCCCTTTGCCTATGTCTCCGCCTCTCTCTCTCTCTATGTCTCATAAATAAATAAAATCTTTAAAAAAAGAAACAGTGGGATACCTTGGTGGCTCAGAGGTTAAGTGTGTCTGCCTTTGGTCCAGGGCATGATCCTGGAATACCGGGATCAAGTCCAACATCAGGCTCCCTGCATGGAGCCTGCTTCTCCTTCTGCCTGTGTCTCTGCCTCTCTCTGTGTGTGTCTCATGAATGAATAAATAAAATCTTTAAAAAAATAGGAACACCTAGGTGGCTCAGTGGTTGAGCATCTGCCTCCGGCTCAGGGCGTGATCCTGGAGTCCTGAGATCAAGTCCCACATCAGGCTCCCTGTGGTGAGCCTGTTTCTCTCTCTGCCTATGTCTCTGCCTCTCTGTGTTTCTCATGAGTAAATAAATAAAATCTTTAAAAATACATAAGAAAACCTGTAACAAGCAGAGACGGAATTTGTGCTCAAAGACTTTCCCACAAAAAAAAAAAAAAAAAAAAAAAATCAAAGGTCCAAATGGCTTCCCTGGTAAATTCTAACAAACACTTAAAGAAGGTTTAACACTGGTCCTTCACAAACTCTTCCAAAAAATAGAAGAGGAAGGAATACTTCCTAACCGGTCTATGAGGCCAGCATTATACTCATACCAAAGCTAGACAAAAACATCACAAGAAAATAAGACCGATATTTCTTATGAATACAGACACAAAAATATCAACAAAATATGAGTAAGCCAAATCTGGCAACATATAAAAAGGATTATGGACCACAGCCAGGTGAGATTTATTCCAGGAATACTATAATGATCCAAAAATCCAAAGATCAATCAATGCAATACACCATATTAAAAGCAAATGACAGAACAATCAATAGATGCAGAAAAAGCACTTAATAAAATCTAACACCCTTTCATGAAAAAGAAAAAAAAAAAAAAAACAATCAACAAACTAGGAATAGAAGGGAATTATCCCAATCTGATAAAGGTCATCTGCACAAAACTTACATCATACTTAATAGTAAAACACTTAAAGCTCTTCCTCTAAAATCAGGAACCAGAGAAGGACGTCCACTCTCACTTCTATTCAACATTGTCTGGAGGTTCTAGCCAAGGTAATAAGGCAGGAAAATGAAATGAGTGCATCCAAAGGAAGAAAGAAACTATTCAAAGATGACATGATCATGTCTATAGAAACTGCTAACCAGGGATGCCTCGGTGGCTCAGCAGTTGAGCCTCTGGCTTTGGCTCAGGGCATGATCCAATCCAAGTACGAGGATCAAGTCCTGCATCGGGCTCCCTGTGAGGAGTCTGCTTCTCCCTCTGCCTATATCTCTGCCTCTCTCTCTCTCTCTCTCTGTCTCTTATGAATAAATAAAATCTTAAAAAAAAAAAAAAAGAAACTGCTAACGAATCTACCAAAAACAACAACAGCACAAAAAAACCCGTTTGAGATAATAAGTGAGTTCAGCAGGATTGCAAGATATAAGATCAATACACGAAAATCAGTTATGTTGTTATACACCAGCAATAAACAATCTGAAAATGAAATTAAGAAAATAATTCCTTTTACAATAGCACCAAAAAGAATAAAATACTTAGGAATAAATCTAACAAAAAAAAAGGTAAAAAAAAATTTATATTGAAAACTTAAAAAAAATTTTTTTTAAATAAATTAAAGACCTAAATAAATGAAAAAGACATCTTGTGTTTATAGACTGGAAAACTAAGTATTGTTAAGATAGCAATACTCTCCAAATTGATCTAAATCTTTTCAACAAATAGTACTGGGACACCTGGACAGCCACATGGAAAAGAATGAAGTTGGACTCCCACCTCATGAAATATATAAACTGACTCAAAATGAATCAGAGACCTAAACGTAAGAGCTAAAACTATAACATGTTTAAAAGAAAATAGAAGAGTATTTACAATAGCTAAGATATGAAAATAACCTAAGTTATGAAAAAATTCATCAGTAGATGAATGGATAAAGGAATTGTGGTGTCTACACACACATACACACACACACACACACACTGGAATATTATTCAGCCATAAAAAAAAGAATTAAATCTTGCTAGTTTTTTTTAAGATTTTATTTATTTATTCATGAGAGACACACACACACAGAGAGAGAGAGAGGCAAAGACACAGGCAGAGGGAGAAGCAGGCTCCACAAAGGGAGCCTGACACGGAACTTGATCCCGCGACCCCAGGACCACACCCCGGGCTGAAGGCAGGTACTAAACCACCGAGCCACCCAGGGATCCCCTTGCTATTTTTGACATCATGCATGAATCCAAAGGGCATTACACTAAGTCAAATGAGACAATGACAAATACTTTTTCATCCACCTTATATGTGAAATCTTAAAGAAAAAAAACACCAAATTCAGAGATACAGAAAATAGATCAGTAGTTGCCAGAAAGGGGGGGGGGGTGGGCGGAGAGCAGGAGGTGCAAACAATAGGTATCCAATTCTGTTTGTTTGATTTGGGAACCCTTGCTTTTAAATGTACTTTCTTTTTAAGGTTTATTTACTTTAGGGGCGCCTGAGTGACTCAGTCAGTGAGGAGTCTACCTTTGGCTCAGGTCAAGAACCCAGGGTCCTGGGATCCAGCCCCAAGCTGGGTTCCCTGCTTATGCTTCTTCCTCTTCCTCAGCCCCTTCCCTCTCCCTAATCTTTTTTTGTTTTTAAAGATGTATTTATTTTATTTGAGAGAGAGAGAGAGAACATAAGTGGAGGGAGAGGTAGTGGGAGAGGGACAGAGAGAATCTTAAGCAGACTCCCTGCTGAACACAGAGTCTGATGCAGGGCTCAATCTCAGGACCCTGGAATCATGACCTGAGCTGAAATCAAGAATAGGCCACTTGGGGCACCTAGGTGGCTCAGTGGTTGAGTGTCTGCCTTCAGCTCAGGTCGTGACCCTGGGGTCCTGGGATCGAGTCCTGCATCAGGCTCCCCACAGGGAGCCTGCTTCTCCCTCTGCCTGTGTCTCTTCCTTTCTGTGTGTCTCTCATGAATAAATAAATAAAATCTTAAAAAAAAAAAAAGAGCAAAATACCACTTCAAACCCACTAGAAGGCTAAATTCAAAATTATAACAAGCGTTGGCAAAGATGTGGAGAAACTGGAACCTTCCTACAGCACTGGTTAGCCATAA
The DNA here is from genome assembly GCF_053574225.1 of Canis aureus. Taxonomy (NCBI): domain Eukaryota; kingdom Metazoa; phylum Chordata; class Mammalia; order Carnivora; family Canidae; genus Canis; species Canis aureus. Next base: position 51,666,842 of record NC_135629.1, read on the forward strand.
GATGGGGCAGCCACTGTGGACAACTATCTAGGACTTTCTCAAGGTTAAATGTAAGGATTATCACACGGCTTAGCAGTTGCAGTCCCACACAGAGACTCAAAAGAAATGAACACATGTGCACACAAAAATCTGTACACAAATGTTCACAGTAGCATTATTCCTGATGGCCAAATGTGGAAAGGAGCCAAATGCCTGTCGACTGAGGAACAGATAAACACAGGGTGGCATAGCTGCACTGTGTAATATTATTCAGCCAAGAAAAGGAATCGAGTTCTGATTTGTGCAGTCACAAGGATGAACCTGAGCACACTGCACAAAGTCAAAGGAGCCAAACACAAAAACCACAAAGTGTAGGATTCTGTTGATACAAAACATCCAGAGTAGGCTAATTCATAGACAGAAAGTAGACTAGTGGTTGGGAGTTGCTGGGGGTGGGAGATGACTGCTGATGAACCCAGAGTTTCTTCTGGGGGCATGAAAAGGTTCTGAAATTAGATAGTGGTGATTGCTGCACAATTCTGTGAAGATGCTAAAAACCACCTGATAGTACACTTTATTTTTTTTTTTTTTTTGGTAAGATTTTATTTTTAAGTCATCTCTACACCCAATTTGGGTCTCAAACTCACAACCCCAAGATCAGGAGTCCCATCCATGTTCTACCAACTGAGCCAGCCTCACACGATCACCACCCCCCCAATAGTACTTTAAAAGGATGAGTTTTGTGTCTCTCATGAATAAGTAAATCTTTAAAAATAAAATAAAAGGATGAGTCTTATGGTATGTGAATTGTAGTTTGGTAAAAATGCTATTTTAAAGTAAAGAGCAAAAAAAAAAAAAAAAAATTTAAAGTAAAGAGCACCAGAACAACCCAGGTACCGAGAACAGAGCAAGCCCCTCATCTATCTTTAAGATAAAAGCCACTGTGGGGCGCCTGAGTGGCTTAGTGGGTTGAGCAGCTGACTCTCCATCTTGGTTCAGGTCCTGATCTCAGGGTCATGATGAGATCCAGCCCCGTGTCAGACTCCCCACTCAGCAGGAAGCCTGCTTCTCTCTCTCTGCGCCCCCCCCCCCACTCATATGCACTCTCTTTCTCTCTCAAATAAGTAAATCTTAAAAAAAAAAAAAGAGAGAGAGAGAGAGAAACCACTGCCAATCTACACAAACCCTCCCAGAAAGGCCCGGGGCCTCTGACTGCAGCCTGTCCTCGCCCTGCCCTCCTACAGCCTCACCCCTCTGCCTTGTCCCCTCCATGACCCTGATCTTAGTCCCAGTCTCCATTTCTTTGTGATGTGCCTGACGTGTGTGCCTCCCCGTCCCAGCCTAACTCGGTGGCAACCAACTGAGTGTCAGCCTGGCGGCCTTTGCTGAGTGCATACCAGTTAGCAACTGAGACACAAACTTAGTTTTTTACATGGAGGAGATGGGGTTCTAGAGCACATCATACACACCAAGTACCATACAAAGGAGCACACCCATGAGCTAGGCCCCATCAGGGACCTCACCTTCAACTGGGTGGAAATGGACAATAAACCAAATAAACAGGCAGGACAATGACAGGGAATGACCAGTGCTTCCAAGAAAAATTAAGCAGGGCAGAAGGATGGAGTAACAGGGTGGAGGCATTTTTAGCAGTGGGACCAGGCAGGGCCTACTGAGGAGGAGACAGCTGACCATACGCCTGATGGAGGTGACAGATGATCCATCAGGCTATCTTAAAGAAAGAGCTTCCAGACAGAAGAACAGCATGTGCAAAGGCCCTGAGGTGGGACCATGTTTCACATATTTGAGAAACAGTAAGAAGCCCAGAATAGCCAGAACAGAACAAGTAAGGAAGAAACAGAGGTCGTTAAGAGAGGTAAAGGGAGAGAAGTGATGGGATGGGGTGGGGGGGGGGAGGTGAGTGGGCAAGGAGATCACGCAGGACCTTCTGGTGGTAGTGAAGACTTCAGATATCACATCAAGGAAGCTAGTAGCCATGGTGGGTTCTGAGCAGAGAGGGAATACGTTCTTAACAGGCCTCTAGCCACACTGTAGGGAGAACAGCCTAGGGTGGGCAGGTAGTGAGGGCAGAAGGTATAAGAACTAGGAGGAGGTTGGGATCCCTGGGTGGCGCAGCGGTTTGGCGCCTGCCTTTGGCCCAGGGTGCGATCCTGGAGACCTGGGATTGAATCCCATGTCGGGCTCCCGATGCATGGAGCCTGCTTCTCCCTCTGCCTGTGTCTCTGCCTCTCTCTCTGTCTCTCTGTGTGACTATCATAAAATAAATAAAAATTAAAAAAAAAAAAAAAAAAACTAGGAGGAGGTAATACACTGATCCAGGTGAGTGGTGTTGTTACATGGAATCACAGGGACACAAAAACTAGTAGCAAAGCTCTCCATGTACTGAGATGGAGACATTTTTTTGTTAAGAAATCAACAAGCTGGGGGAGCCTGGGTAGCTCAGTCGGTTAAGCATCTGCCTTTGGCTCAGATCGTGATCCCAGCGTCCTGGGATCAAGATCTGCATTGGGCTCCCTGCTCAGCGAGTACCCCGCTTCTCCCTCTCCCTCTGCCCCTCCCCTTGGCTCATTCTCTCTCTCTCTCTCTCAAATAAATAAAATCTTAAAAAAAAAAAAAAGAAATCAACAAGCTGATTCTAAATTTTATAATGTAAAGGCAAAGGAACTAGACTAGGCAAAACAATTTTGAAAATGAATGACGGAGGGGCAGCCCAGGTGGCTCAGCAGTTTAGCGCTACCTTCAGCCCAGGGCCTGAGCCACCCAGGTGCCCTTCATTTAGACCATTTTTAAGTATACAGTTCAGGGGGATCCCTGGGTGGCTCAGCGGTTTAGCGCCCGCCTTTGACCCAGGGCGTGATCCTGGAGTCCCGGGATCAAGTCCCACGTCAGGCTCCCTACAAGTAGCCTGCTTCTCCCTTTGCCTGTGTCCCTGCCTCCCTCTCTCTCTCTGTGTCTCTCGTGAATAAATAAATTTTAAAAAAGAAAATGAATGACGGAGAAGACTCAGCTGGCCTGATTTCAAGGCTTACTGTAAAGTCATAAAGAAATGTGGTTTTGGTCAAAGGTCACACATACAGATCAATGTTTGTAGAAAACAGAGTCCAGAATGAACCCGTACCAACATGGCCCACTGGTCTCTGACACAGGCACCTCAATGGAGAAAAGGTCTTTTCCTTTTTAAAAAGTTTATTCATTTATTTGAGAGAGAGACAGAGACGAGAGAGAGAGAGAGAGAGAGAGAGAGAGAGCAGGGAGGAGAGCAGCAGACGGAGAGGGAGAAGCAGGCTCCCTGCTCAGTAAGGAGCCTGACAATGCAGTGCTCCATCCCAGAACCCTGGAGTCCCGACCTGAGCTGAAGACAGACACTTAACTGACTGAGCCACCCAGGTGCCCCAAAAAGAAGGTCTTTTCAATAAATAGTACTGACATGGGGCACCTGGGTGGCTCAGTTGGTTAAGTGGCCGACTCTTGATCTTGGCTCAGATCTTGATCTCGGCTCAGATCTTGATCTCAGGGTGAGTTCAAACCCCATGTTGGGCTCCATGCTGGCCGTGGAGCCTACTAGATAGATAGATAGATAGATAGATAGATAGATAGATAGATAGACAGATCTGACACAACTGGACAATTATATGCCAAAAAAATTATAACCTCAATCTATAACTCATAAATCATACATAAATTAACCGAAGATATAACCTATATGTCAGCCACAGAGAGACAGGCACATAAATGTCTCTGTCGGTATTATTCACAAGCACCAAGAACTGAAGAAAATGCACTGTCCTTCGGCTGGTGAATGGCTCAACAGCCGGGGCGTACCATGAAACACTCCTCACTCCTCAGCAGTAAAAACGACCAAACTGCTGATGCATTCGGTCTGAATAGATCTCCGGTGTGTCATGCAGAGTGAAACGCAGCAAACTCAGGAGGGCTGCGTGGGCTCATTTACATAAGACTCTGGAAAAGGCAAAACCATAGGGTGAAGAACCCATCAGCAGGTGCCAGGTGCAGGGGGTGGTGTGGGGGTGACCACAAAAGGGCACAGGGGGACTTTTGCAGGGGGACTACAAGTGCTCTGTGTGTTAAGCATGGTGGTGGTGCCACAACTCTGCTGTTTGTCAAAACAGAATTGTGGGCTAAAAATTTACAGCCCTTATATGTAAATTATACCTGGAGGGTGGGAAACAAACCAAAGGGGCCAATATGCTGTCTGTGTGCTGACACGAGAAGATCTCCAAGAAACACTGTCAAGTAACAACCTCATTGTTCCCAACAGGATGTGAAGCTGTGTATGGGGGAAGGGAAAATAAACACACAGCTGTTTGCTTCTGTTTGTACAGAGACGGGGTGGGCACACAGCAACCAGGGAGGGCAGGTGAGCTCTAAGGGCGCTGGCTGCAGGGGCAGGTGGGTAGCAAGGCCTCTCTTTCTCTCCATCATTTCTCATTATTTGGAACTTGGTGCCGTACTGAACATAGTACCAATTTAAACAATTATAAAAGAACCTTGAGGCTTCCAAAGGATGGTATATGAAAAGGAGAAAAAGAGCGAACTACTATAGAGAAAGCTGACTGCCATCACCTTGACCATGAGGTCAAGGTCAGCATCACCCATGATAAGACTTGTTGATATCACAGAGCGAGCCCTGACAGGAGGGAAGGACTCCTGGCCTGTGTTCTTCCCCCTAAATCCAGAGCCCTAGCCTAACCATGGAAAAACCAGATAAACCCAAACTGAAGGACGTTCTATTAAATACCAAGGGCATGAAAAGCAAGCAAAGAGGGTGGTACTGTCACAGACCAGCAGACACCAAAGAGGGATGACTTACCTGCAATGTGGCATCCCAGATGGGGTCCTGGGACAGAGAAAGGACACAATGGGGAAAACTGGGGGAAATCTGCAGAAAGTCTGGCTTTCCTTAATGATAACAACCTACCGAGGTTCATTTCTTAGTTATGAGGAATGTGCGGTGGTACAGTAAGACATTAAGAGTAGGAAAGGATGGGGGCACCTGGGTCACTCAGTGGTTGAGCATCTGCCTTTGGCTCAGAGTGTGATCCCAGGGTCCTGGGATCAAGTCCCACAACAGGTTCCCCGCAAGAGAGCCTATGTCTCTACCTCTCTCTCTGTGTGTCTCTCATGAATAAATAAAAATCCTTAAAAAAAAAAAAAAAAGGTCAGGAAGGAGGGTGGAGGGTACATAGGAGCTCTCTGTACGGTCTTTGCTACTTTGCTACAAATTCAAAGCTTGTTTATTTTCGGTCTTTGCTACTTTGCTACAAATTCAAAGCTTGTTTATTTTCGGGGCATCTGGGTGGCTTAGTCTGTTAAGCGTCTGACTTCTCAGGTCATGATCTCAGGGTCCTGGAATGGAGTCTACTCGGAGTCTACTCATCCTTCTCTGCACCAACCCTCCGCATGTGCACATGCTCTCTCTCTCTCCAATAAACATTAAAAAAAAAAAAAAAAAAGTTTTTTTTATTTTCTGTCAATCTAAAACTGTTCCAATATAAAAAATGTATTACAGACAAAACAAAGGCAAAAACCCCTCAAAACACTGAAGAGCAGGGACTTGGCATGGGGTGGACACATTATGCCAAGACTCTGGACCATCAAACATGGGGTTATAATGGCACTAGGGGGAATGGGGAACATTCACACATCGAAATGAAAAAAAGATCTGCAAGAGCCACAAGCTAGTGGAAGTGGTTCCCGGCAAAGGGCAACAGGAACCTCTACCTTACTCTGGGCATGTCATAAAGGAATGAATTCTATTTTACAACAAAGAGACAAATAAATATTAAAATTTAAAAAGAAAAAGAACTGAAAAATCCAGCCAACGTGTCATTTTCTGCCCAGTGCCAGCTGTGTATCCCAGGTGGGGCCTCCCCAACTCAGAGAGCCGCCTGCCCTGAACTCCACAGTGACCTAGGCCAGGCAGTGCCACCAAGAGATGTTAGCAGGGCAGATGCCACAGAAGCTGGACTTCCGTCAGAACAGCTTCCACCCAGATGAGGGGAAATCAGTGTTGCAAGACAAGACGCGCCAACCCAAACCACAGGAAGGCTCCCTCAAGCTGAATGGGTGGCTCCTAGTCTCTGGTCACAATCCCCCAAACTTGATTTATAGCTCCCTGGCACTCCATCATCCCACCAGGTAGAGAAGAACAATGTCTGAAGGCATGATCCTCAAACCACTGCCTCCCTGGCTACAGGGCCAGCTGGGGGCCTCCTAGACCAGGTCCTCCAGAAGGACCCTTTCCATCTGCATAGAACACAGAGGCCCAACAGCCTGAGACAGACAGGGCTGTGTCCAGACCCACCAAAGGGGCTTCCTGCAGGGCTGGGCTGGTCGTGCCAGGGTGTATCACCCAGCAGCCGGGTGTCACCCCAGCTGGGACTGTTCCTGCCGGCTCTGCTCGCCAGCCAGTCTGCCAGTCCCTAAAGACTCTTATCACTGGGAAAATGTATCATGCAGCAGAGTTTCCAGGACGTCGCCTCCTACATCTGGGCATGGCAGTGTCACCAGGACAGCTCTGGTGGCCGCTTGTCCACACCCCATGGGTCTGCAGTCCGAGCAGGTTCAAGTTTAGCCAAAGGAAGTCTCCCATTACAGAGTACTGGTTTTCCACACTGTGGCTCATGGCTAGAATCCCCCAGGAGTTTTAAGTTGGTCTAGGGAGGCAGGCTGGTATTTTATGACCTCTCCCCATGGCTCCCTGTGGCAGGATGACACCCAGTAGCTTCTTTTCCATGGTTCTGCTCTGGTCTAAATGGGCATTTGGGCATCCTGCCTTCAAACTCGAAGCCTTGTGGTGACTGTGCTCAAGCACCTGTGCAAAGCGGTTCCCGCTCCTGCCAGGGCTGCCTAGCACCCAGGTATAAAGCAAAACTTGAGGAGGCAGCTCACTGGTAGCTTTGTGGAGCCTTGGTTGCCCCAGCCCAGGGTGGGGACCCCTCTCACAGCTGGGGAAATTAGCCCAGACAAACATCGAAGCCTGGCCGGCCTGGGATCTTAGCACGACATGTCACAGCCTTCCCCATAAAGAAGTTGCGCGTGGAAAAAAAAAAAAAAAGTTGCGCGTGCTTCTGTCCGCCCCCCCCCCACCCATCCCTGCCCCAGAGGACCCCATGCCCCACCTCACCACCACGAGCCTCCAATGGGGAGGGGTATCCCAGCATTGTCCTCCCACCCTCTTCCTCAACAAGCATCTGTGCAGTTAAATCAGTCCAGTTCTGGTTTCAAGGTACATTCAACAAATACGTATGCTCCTACTATGTACCTGGTCAGCAATGAACACAGACAAAAATCCTGCTGTTCTGGTGGCGGTGGTGGGGCGGCAGACAGAGAAGCAAATAATGAAAATAATGTCAGGTGCTAATAAGAGCTCTGAAGACAAACACATCAGGGCAGGGGGTCTGAGGAGATGCAAATGAGGGAAGAGAAAGGCCTCAGGTGAGAGTGAACCTGCGGGGTTCTGGGAGCAGGCTGTGAGGCTGCAGGAATGGAGGGAGAACGTGAGAGGAGGTGAGGGCAGGAGGTAAGGGGGCACGTGGCGGGGTGGGGGCACAGAAGTTGGGCTTTTACCCCAAGTGAGGTGGGAGCCAGGGATGGTTGTGCACAGAGAAAGGGTGTGGCTGGACTCAGGGGTCCACAGGCACCCAGTGGGAGTGGTGCATAAGGCCAGGAGCCTAGGAACCCAGATGGAGGCAACTGCTCTGGTTCAGGCGGCAGAAGAGGTTTAGGGCAGGGTGAAGCATGGTGAAGACAGGCTGACATGTGGGGGCATCAGGGAGGACTCTCTGAGCAGCTCCAAACCAACCCCAGGGAAGCAGCTACGTGCTGGCATCTCAGCCAGCATGCCCGAGACAGGGAAGACCACGCACACAGTGCTGGCCATCATCCATATTCTGCACCAGGCCCCATGTCCACCTGCAAATCCTGGGACTAGATAACTAGAAAGAGCCTCAACACCCATCACGAGGAGGCTGGTAAATAAATGAAGATGCCTTTGCACCGTGAGTACTACACAGCCATGAAAAAGCAAAGAGGGGATGAAGGAGGGCACTTGTCGTGAGGGGTACCAGGTGTTGTATGGAAGGGCGGCTGGATCGGTATATTGTGAAATGCATATAATACTGTATGTTCACTAACTGGCATTAAAATAAAAACAAGCCAAAAGAAAGTGAGAAGAGAAGAGAAGAAGAGAAGAGAAGAGAAGAGAAGAGAAGAGAAGAGAAGAGAAGAGAAGAGAAGAGAAGAGAAGAGAAGAGAAGAGAAGAAGAGATGCCTGGGTGGCTCAGCGGTTGAGCGTCTGCCTTCGGCTCTGGAACTCCGGGATGGAGTCCAACATTGGGCTCCTGCATGGAGCCTGCTTCTCCTCCCTCTGCCTGTGTCTCTGCCTCTCTCTGTGCCTCTCATAAATGAGTGAATGAATGAATGAATGAATGAAGAAAGAAAGAAAGAAGAAAAGAAAAGAAAAGAAAAAAGAAAAGAAGAAAAGAAAAGAAAAGAAAGAAAAGAAAAGAAAAGAAAAGAAAAGAAAAGAAAAGAAAAGAAAAGAAAAGAAAAAAAAGAGAACCTATGAACAAGGCTAGAGCCACGAGCTGGCCCACAGTCAGGCAGGATGGGCACAAAGGTACAAATTCAGGGGCCACCCGTCTGCTTCAGGCCAGCTCCCTGCCCCCCATCCTCCTCACCTCAAGAGGAAGACCTACGCCTCCTCCAGGAAGCATTCCCTGACCACCATTCCCATTCCAAGGCTCCCTACCAGAACCTCTGTCTTCCACATGCCTCCACCCCTTCTCACTGAGCCTCCCGAGAGGAGAAGAACCTCTTGGGGCTCACTCATGGCAACATCCCCATTCAAACCCAGCCTCTGCTGCTTGCCATGGTGGCAGCATTCTCCTCCAGAGACAAATACTGGTTGAGTGAACAAGTGGGCAAGCACGGGGACTTGCAGGCCCCCCAGCCCTGCCCCTCAACTCCCTTGTCTGTAAAATGGGGCCAATCCAAAACAACATACAGACACCACGAGTGCATCAAGGACGTGGAAAGTCTGTTTGGTGAAGACCAGAGCCACCCTCCCCCCAAAGGAGGCCAATCAAGGAAGTGAAGTGTGGTGCTAGGCACTTCAATGGGCACTCTAAGGACCCAAGGAGGGTTTGGATTACTCCTTGACACCTGGCCTTGTTCCAGAAATCTGAGGCCATTCTGAGGTACAAACAGTGCAGGGAGAGTGAAAACCAGATCCTATGAAGCAGGGCCAAGAGTTGAGGATGCTACTCCAGGTCCAGGCCAGCAGGCCCAGGGGAGGCCTCCCATGAAGGTCAAGGCTTTGGGTTCAAGTCCAACCACCCGAGCCCCACATCCTGGGGCAAGCCTCTCTGATCAGTCTCCTCACCAATAGACAGGGATCGAGCACTGGCCTTGAAGCAAGGAAGGCGCCTTGTGCCAAGGCCCCAGCGTGGATCCCAGCTCATGGAGGGTGCTGCCATTTCTCATCGGGGCAGTGAAGGCAGCTCTCTCCCACTGGCCCCTCCCTCCACTCCTTACCCCACTGGGGCCATCAGGAAGTTCCAAGCAGCAGTTACAAACATTCCAACACGGAGAGACCTCCGGGATGTGTTCAGTGGTTGGAAAGCAAATTGCCACGCTACATAAATTGGGTGGTCCCAGTTCTAGAAAGCGGATATGCCAAGAAAGAACCAACTGCAGGCCATGCTGTGTATTTTCTGTAGGTACCGGTGAGTACGTGGGTACAAAAACACAAAAGAGGGCTTGGGTAGGATCCACCCCCACCTCCCGTCCCAGAAGGACAGGACCAGGCTGAAGCACGTTCTTCCTCATCGGTCATGGTTTCCCTTTTCACGAGAACTCAGTCTTCAGCGTCCTACTTGCGTAATTAAAATTAAGGGAGAGGAAGCCTCCCATGGCACTGTCTTGCCTCTCACGTGCCTGCTGGCTCTGGCCTCTGGCTCAGTTTTCTCTCCGAGCGTGCAGTAGGGACCTGGCAGGCTGGGGCCCTCCGCTCCTGCCCAGGACACTGCCCCGGGGCCTTCGGGGGCACCCCTGGGCCCCTAGGCAGGGGGTTCCTGTCCAGTCTCTCCCTCCCCCTCACCATTTTCACAGCATTTCATGTTCAGAAATTGTTAACAGGGACACTTGGGTGGCTCAGCAGTTGAGCATCTACCTTCCACTTGGGTCGTGACCCTGTGGTCCTGGGATCGAGTCCCACATCGGGCTCCCTGCAGGGAGCCTGCTTCTCCCTCTGCCTCTCTCTCTCTCTCTCTCTCTGTCACGTGAATAAATAAAATCTTAAAAAAAAAAAAAAAAAGGAAGAAAGAAAGTTGTTCATATAACCATGCACCTAATCTCTGTCCATCTTGGTCCCTGCTGGGTTCCCAGCAGCCAGCAGAAGAGCTGCTGCTTCAGGCACGTTGGCCAGACACACGGCTAATAGGCTCAAAGGATGCCGAGAGCCAGAAGTTGCTCTACCCATCACCTCAGCCCCCTCCTCCGAACCCCAGTGCCATAGCATCCATTAGTCACTCCACACTCCAATCCCTGACGTTCCCGAGCACCTGGCTCTGGAGGTGACAGGCCCAGTTCACGGACTGGCTCCTGCACGCCTCCCTGTGTGACTTCAAGTCACTTTCCCTCTCTGGCCTCAGTTTCTCTACCTGTGAAACAAGGATGCTCAGAGCAGCAGCCCTGGGCTGCTGGGACCACACAAATTGCAGACACAAGTGCCCAGGGCATGGCACAGGGTGATGCACCACACACATCACCTCCTACTGTGTCATAATCATCCAGCAGCAGGTGAAACCAAGAGTCACTCGGCTCCCTGATCACACTGAAGGCGACTCCGAGAGGGAAGATCCCCAGGACCAAGCACGGGCTACTAACAAGAACCCAAAATGCACCCAGAAGCAGAGTCTTTTCTCTCTCGTGCCATCTTGCTTCAGACGCAAAGCAATTTCTGTCTTTTATTCGGATGGGAGCTAATGCCCTATAAATATCTCATTATTGGCTTGCATTTTCCCAAAGCTTTCACACAATAAGGGCTTAATTACAGCATGTGGTTAGCAACCCCAGTAAATTAAGGGTTAGCTGATGTTCCCATTTTTTCCTGCAATTAAGGGCCTTGTAATTTTGGCATTTCCACTCAAATCGGGCAAAGGCTTGGCAGATGTGGCTCTGACCCAAATGCAAACACCTGGAGAGATGAATGGTTCCCTTCTGTTGGCACTACCTCTGCAAACCCTAAATCTAGTCCTGCCCATAAGGTCATCCTCTGCCCTCACCCAGAAACGACCAGCTTACCACCAGGGGATTTCAATTCGTGTACCTAGCGAGGGCCATTATCCCTGGACAGATAACTCTGAAAAAGCACTCAGTGGCCCAGAGCTGAGCTCTGGAGCAATCTGTCTTCCTGGCCATAAACATAATCCGAACAAGCAAAACCAAACCAATAATCATCTGGGGAGACAACCCCTATATGGCGTTCAGGAAGTATATACCTTCCCAGGCTTTTTACTATAAAAATACAACTGCTTTGAATGAGATGAGACCACACTTCCACTGGGCCTGGAAATTAACAGGTCTTACACAGCTTTCTGGGTCATTAAATCCTCTTCTAGGTCCCTCTGAGTAGCTATTTCATAGCTGGTTGTTGGACACACTGTTTATCTAGCCAATTCACTGCTGTTGGGCATTTCTCCCAATCTCCCACCACCATACACTAAGTGAGCATAAATAACTCTCACAGCCACATATTTGTTCACAGCCACGTATTTGTTCACAGCCTCCATTTCCACTGAGAAACGCACCAGTGACAGGCTCCCGCTAGCATTTCAGGATCTGGCTCACTGGCTGGCTGGTCCTGGATATAGCCCCCAGGCTAAAGCCAGAAGGAGGCCCACCTGCACTGAGAGCCACTCAATTCACTTTTGCCCTAAAATAAGGTGGTTTTTATATTAACAAAGAAATTATGAATTCCTTTTCTTTGTGGAAAAAAGAAATTAACCAACGGTTGAGTCCTCACCCAGGGCTTTTGCATAACGCAGTGCTCTCATGTTTCACAAGGATTAGCTCATTTGATCCTCGGCCTGCTCCCAGGGGAGAGGGAACATCACGATCCCCATTCTCCAGATGCGTGAAGTGAGGCCCAGAAAGGTGAGGTCATTCTGCCGACGTGTGACAGGGACAACGACACTCCCACAGGCGCCTCTGGACTCTCCCCATTCAGGCTGGCCCGGGTACTACCAAACACACAGGCAAAGTAACTTTAGTTTTGCACCCAAAGGTAAAACAATGGAAACAGCTGTCATTTGCAAGCAGCTTTAACACCTAAGATCCCTGAAGGCACAAACCAGCCCAAGTGGCAGACCATGTGCCTACCCCTCAGTCTGGCAGGGACACGAGCTGCCAATAGTCATCTGACAAGATCTGTCCAGCACCCACCATGTGCCAGGCAGCAGCCTGGTGTGGCCATGTCTCCTGGAGGGACACATCACCAAAGAGCCAATGGAAATGGAGCTGGAGACGGGAGAGACCCATGGGCAGCTGGGCTCCTCTGTGAGTTGGCAAGTACTGTTCCCTGAGAAAATTGAAGTAAAGCTGAAAATCGCAGGCAAAAGTCCTCAGCTTGCCCAGAACCAGGTCCGGAAGACTTGGAATAGCGCCACTGCAGCCTTCCCTCTGCTCAGAGCCCTCCCACCCCACCCTAGCCCAGCACCTGCTAACCTCAACTCTCCTGCTATACTGGCCTGCAGGCACATGCCCACCTCAGGGCCTTTGCACTTGCTCTTCCCACAGCCTGAGATGCTCTCCCCTCCCCCCACACCTCAACAAATCTTCACTGGTGGCTCCTCCCTTACCTCCTTAAGCCTCTGCTCAAATGTCACTTTCCCAAGGAGTGCCCTCAACTGTCTCCCTATTTAAGACCCTAACTTCCCCTTGCCCTGCTCTTCTTTTCCTAAGTTATCATTTTTCCAACCTGTTTCTTCCTTATCTACCAGCCCTTGCTGGAAGGCTGCCTCCCCCCAGGGCAGGGGTTTTGGTATCTTACTTAGGGCTGTGTCCACAACAGCCCCATAATAGGGCCAGGCACAGAGTACACGTGCTCAGAAGACATTCTGCAATGAACAAATGAAAACTACAGAGCGTTTTAAGCACTTTGCTAGACACTCTCCCAGACATGTAGTCCTCACTCCATCATCAACAGCAGGCACCAGGTTACTTTATCTGCCCTAAGAGCTGAAACACACCCGTCCTACCACCTCAAAGGGGCCCGAGTAGATCCAGTTAACAGCCCCATTCCCTAGTTGGGGCTACTGAGGCTCAGAGGAGGAATGTCTCACAGGATCAAGCCCAGCCCTATGGGATTCTGGGCTGGAAGCCTAAACTTCAGCTTCCTCCTCTGCTTCTCCTAATGAAAAATTTCCCCAGCTCCTCCCTCCATTTGGCTGCTGAGGCTAAAAGACCAGAGTCACTGGAGAGCCACATCTTTCCCCCTCCTCCTTAGAGCCACATGCTGGTACCGGGTGGACAAGCCAAGGGTTTTAAATTCAGGTTTCCAGGGCCAAGAGTCTCCAAGCAAATGTAAACTGAGGCTGGGAGAGTACTAGGGAGTAGTGAGGAGTGTGGCAGCTCACGTGGCCACTCCTCGTCTGACCTGGAAGCCAGTGGCTGCTGCTTCTGAGATCCAAAGACTTGGTGCCAACCAAGACTTGGGCCCAGGGAGGCCAGAATATGATTATAACGACAATTATAAATTGTCGGAGGGGATTAAAAAAAATGGCCATGGGGATAGAGTCAATGCACTCGACGCCCATTAACTCAAGCAGTCCCCCTGGGGAGGGTCTAGCTATTACCCCATTTTATAGAAAAGGAACCTGAGTTCACCTAGCCAAAGTCACACAACCAAACATGCTGGAGCCAGACCGAAGGCCTGGAGCCCACGTATTACAGCACTAAATTCTAGAAAGACCTGTGAGTGTCTGCTAAGCACTGCCAAAATCTGAATTTTGATGTGAAACTTAACTACTGGCAGTTAATTAAAAACAAAAGATTTTATAAATGCTGTGCAGGTGAAACAAAAGACCAGCAAGCAGGCCTCAGCACCCCAGGGCTGCCAATCTGCCACCACTGGTATAGGCTGAGCTAACTGGGCCATCCTCACTTGGACCACATTCTTAGAAAACCAACAAGAAAGAGGCAATGAAGCAGAGCAGCCCGTGCTGAGCCCCAGGCACAGGCCCTCGACATGCGCTCTCATTTGTCCCTTGAAACTAGCCAAGATGTCCACTGTAAAGGTCCAGAGTGCAAAGAAGCAAACAGGTCCTCATTCAAAATGAGGCCCGCCTGCCACCCCCTACGGCAGGGCTTGGTAGCTAAGAGACCTTACCCACACTCCAGAAATAAAAAGAAGATAGCTCTGTTTGAGCAACCCATACCCGAGAAGCCTTTTTTTACAAGTCTGGTTCTCAGGCCCTGAACTAATGCTCTTAACGACCAAGGTCACATTGCAGGCTTTCTGGGAGGAGGTTGCCACAGGAGCCAGCTCAGTAGATGACTGCGTGGGTGGGTGGGTAAGAGAGAAAGGCGAGCGCCAGACAGACTGAGGACAGGGGAAAGAAACCCCAGCCCCCCGCCACCTAGAGCCCTGAATTCCTCACCGAATGGCCTTGAGCAAGAGTGCTCAGTTGAGCCTCGGTTTTCTGCTCTGTAAAATGGGGTCAAAGCAGAGTCCGCCTCATAAGACTTAAATACAGTCCAGCATGTAACTCAAAAGCACTTTCATCCTGATTAGTTTTTGCTGCTGACATGAGAACAGCATGGTGAATAACAGCCCGTCCATGTCAACCTACTGTGTGCCACGCACTGTGTTAAGTAAGCACTTCCAACATATCAGGTCCCTGCACCATGGCAACAGTCTTGTCGCCATGATGAAGGGGAAACTGAAGTTTAGAGAGGCCAAACTACCTGTGCAAGGTCACAAGGCAAATGAAATGGACAGAACTTTGCTGTGTGCCCACTGAAAGCCTGGGCAGGCAAGAAGATAACCATGCAAACGGGACCCACAGCCCAGCCCAAGGCTCAGGCCAGGCGCAGCTGACCCCAAGTCCACACCTTTCCGCCACACTGGACAACAGGCAAGGCGCCAGAGACAAAGCAGCAAAGGAGGAAATTCATACCGCTGAGAGCAAAACTTCAGGCCTCTGGGAAGGCAAGGCGGGGCTGGGCACCCAGCTGGGTTCCACTAAGTGCTAGCCTGGTGCTCTTGGGCCAAGGATGAGTCTTTTCTGAGCTTCCCTGCTTGTATGTAAGGTGGGGTTAACAGAACCTCCACCTCACTCTGTGGGGTTTAAGATGCTGACAAAAGAACTCAGCCTGGGGCCTGCCAGATGAACATTACCCCTCAACACCGATAACAGCCACAGTAATAATAACGATGACTGTGATGTTATCACTTGGCAGCCACAGGCACAAATGGAGTCTGTCCCAGAATGGAGAAGTGACAGCCCATCTGGGAGGCAGAAGGGCAGACTGGGGGGAAGGGAGAGGAAAGAACCAAACACCCCTGGAAGCCACACATTTTCATTCATCAGCTTCCTGAATCCTGGAAACCACCCAATGAGTGGAGTTTGCCCACCGGACAGATGGGCAAACTGAGGCTTCTCAGAGCTACCCAAAAGCCTGATCAGGCTCCAACAGACAGCCACCAATTTGCAGGTTTTCGCTTGGGAGCTGGCCCCTGTGTTCTGGGGCCCCAGAACACTCTAAGGGTCAGGAAAGAATCCGGCAGAAAGTTCCTCCCAGGATCCTATTTCCAACTGATACAGAAATTCAAGTTTCATCCCTCAGCTCCCTTGTCCACTGCATGCTCCCCCTACCCACTACTGCAGGGGTAGGGCCAGACAGCCAGGGACTGCCAGCGCACTGAAGGGCAGGCAGTGACAAGGCTCGACACCTCTACAGACAGAAGAAAGGATCAATTTGGGCCAGAAGTCAGCATTTGCAAGGGACCAAGCTTTAGAGTCAGCCTAAGAGAACCAGACAACAGAGACCCTAGGGTCCAGCCAGCCAGCCAGCGTAACCCAACAGAGGTACGGCTAAGTGTGAAAGTCTGCGAGGCGGCCAGACAGCACAGGTCGCCCTAGACAGCTAGCCAGGCGGCGGGGGGCTGCCCGGAGGGACTGGACAGATGGACAGCCAAATGGTGGCGGCAAGGAGTTCCATCCAGGACAGAGCGACGGCCAACCAGACGGCAGGGGCTGCTCCAGAGAAGTGAACAGCCAGCCAGACCACAGGGGTCGAACCAATAGGTATCTGGCTGGCAGGGTTCGGACAGACAGGGAAGAGGGACTTGACCCTGACCCCCCGATGGTAGAGCTCGGCCGTGGAAAGCTGGGCACAGAGGAGTCGGCGACGGTCCACCGCACTTCCTGGCCCACGCCCCCCGGCCGGTGAGACGCCCCGAGGGCCCGAGCCCGCTCCCCAGCCCGGCAGGAAGCCCTCCGCCCGGGGCGTCCCACAGAGCCCGCCTCCCCGTCCCCGTCCCCGTCCCCGTCGCGGGCACGCAAGCGCCGCAGTTACGCCGGCTGCGCAGGGCGCGCCATTCCCGGTCCGCCCTCCGCGCCCTAGGCCGCCGCCCGCCCGCCGTTGCCGCCGCGCTCGCTCACCGGCCTACGAAGTTCTCGAGCACCGAGCTCTTGCCGGCGCTCTGGCCGCCCACCACGGCGATCTGCGGCAGGTCCAGGTGGCAGCTCTGGCCGATGGAGCTGAAAGCGTCCTGCAGCTTGTTGACCAGCGGGATCAGCTCTTCCATCCCGCGGTTGCCCATGGCGCCGGCGGCCCCGGCCCGAGCGCCCCGCGCTCCCCGCCTGCCCCCGGCCCTTAACGACGCGGCCCCGCGGCGTCCGCGGCCGTTGCTCCCCGCCCGCCCGGGCCTCGGCGCGACGCCCGCTCCCGGCTCGGCCTCACAGTCGCCGCCTCATCCGGTTCTCAGACGACACCCGACCCGAGCGACCTCCCGCCCGGGCCCCTGGGCTGCGCCCAAAGCCCTCATGCCGCCCCCGATTGGCCGGCCCCGCTGCCACTCGTACCCAGGAGCCAATGAAAGAGAGGCATAGGTCTCCGGTTGAGTAGACCTTCCCCCTGGGGACCTCCCGGCGGGCGCATTGGACGCCAGAACTGTCGTTTCTGCGCAAGAGCCAATAGCGTGGGGCAGCGAGTTGTCAAGGCCAGGAGGCGGTGTTTCGGGAAAAGGCACTGTTGGCCCCGCCCATCTTGGGGAGGTCCCTGACGGCAAGAAAACCTAAGTCTCATTGGCAGGAAGACGGGCCAGTCAACAGTGCGGGCCAATGACGTTAGGGATCGATTCATAGACTCTGGTTTGTCACTTGATACTACCTAGTTCCCTAAGAATTTCCCATTGGCTTATATAAATATCACTCCGTTCCTCCAACCAACAAAGCCAAAGAGGACGGGCGTTGACCTCCGAATCCTGACTTTGATTGAGAACTTAGCTGTCAATCAAAGAATCTCCCGTTCTTGTGATTGTTGTAGGTCTATTAGAGTCTTCTGGAGTAAAGAAGGGCCACCGTACTCAAAGAAGGGCGACACCTCGTGGTGGGACCTGGTAATGATAATCGCTTCTGCGTTTCCGGCCTCTAGAGAAAACTACAAGTCCCAGAACGCATCTCGGCCCCGGGCTTGCAAACCAACTCTTCGCGCGGGGTTGCAATACACTTTGAAGATTAATCGGGCGTTAGTGGTTCCTAGGGAGAGGCGGGCTGGCGCTGCATCCTTGTCTCTCCCTTTTATTCCTATAAAGTCCCACCTTCATGCTTTTACAAATTTTGTGCCCTTTCCTAGGAACACCCTCCGCTCACGCCACGACTTGACTCGGCTAACAGCTGCAACGTTGTTCCCCTACCTCTTCAACTTGAGCGCATCGTGACCTCTTGGAGCACCCAATGAAACTCAACGGATCCTCTCCCCTTGAAAAGATACTATTTTGCAGTGTTGGAACTAGGAATCTTGACCTCGTGGGAAAAAAGCCTGAGATAGGTGGAAGGATTTTATGAGAAGTGATTTGATCCCCTGGGCGTGGATTGGCCAGAGAAGCAGCCCAATAAGGAGTCAGATGCCATGGAGGTAGGGAAGTGGGCCGTATGGGACAGTATGGGGCAGTATCGGAGGAATAGAGAAATAGTGGGGAGGAGGACGGCAGAGTGGCCCATGGTATATGCCTGCTCCAAGACCTAAATAAAACCCAGATTGCAGAGAGATGGGCAAAAAAGTCAACCGAGACAAGGCGTGGCATTGCAGCCTTCACCACGGCAACCTGGAAACACCCTAGAAGCTCCTTCTCTGAGCTGGTTAAATAAATACTGTGCAAGAACTGTAAGAAACACAGGAAGTCTTCATATTCCGACATGTTAACAATTTGAAATATACTGAGAGAAAAAAAAAGATACAGAACCACTCGTAAAGGAGGCCCACATTCATGAAAAATATATACACATGGAAAACCTCTGAGAGAATACACACATTGATGAAAGTAGTTGCATTTTTATGCTATTGGAATAGTGGATCCTACTTTTGGATTACTTTCTCAATATAAAAACCCTTATCTTCTCAGAGCAGCAGCTCTGTAATTGGCCGTATCTAGGTTAAGTCATGCGCCTATTTGCTCATGTCATTCCTCTAAACCTGTCTCCTTATCTGTAAAATGGGGAATGCAGCTACACGTGCATCATAGGGTGGCAAGAACTAAACACAGACAACAACCATTTAGAACAGTACCAGGCACAGTGTAAGCACCGGCTGGATCACACCTACCGTCCTCACCATGTTTACTGACAGCAAAATTGTGCCACAAGTCAAGAGTCAAGGCTAAGAGCATGAGCACTGGAGCCAGGCTACTACTTCTCAGTGGTGACCCTGGGGAAGCTATTTCCCTCTATGCCTGTTTCCTCACTTTTGAAAAGTGGGGGAACAAGAGGTGCCCCTCTCAGGACAGCTGGGGAGGCCTTGAGCCAGAGGAAAAAGGATGCAGCTCCCACACTGTGGCGCATCCTCTATGCTGGGCTGAGCCAGGTAGTTTCCAGATATCAGCTGCTGCTGTGGTTACTTATTATTATCAACAAGGGGAGGGAACACTGGCCACAGAGACACTCAGAGGAAGAAGAGGACTGAGACAGGCCACCTTCCCAAGAAGGCACAGATAGTCTAAGTTAGAATAATAATTTTTTAAAAATCCTTCCAATACCTCCTGTTCCCTCCCTCCCCCAAGCCAGATCAACGCAGTGTGATTCCCACAGAGGCCAGGGCTTCAGTGGCCCAGGTGGGACAGAGGGTGGGGTCCCCATACATGGTGCCCATGAAGTCCCGCACGAAGTCAGGGAAGCGCTTCTCCACAATGCTGGCACGCACAGCACTCATCAGCTGCAGCTGCAGGGGGTAGGTGTCAGCCAAGGTCTCAGCCAAGGGGCCCCAGAATCCTCCCCCACGACCACCACCTCCTCCCCCAACACCATGCCTGGCCCACCCTGGCCGTAGGCCCACCTGGTAGGCAATATTGTGGACAGTGAGGTGGTGCAGGGCAGCAGTGTTGTCACTGTGGAGCAGTGCGTGCAGGAAGGCCCGGCTGTGCCTGTGGACAGGAGGTGAGGCTCAGCCATGCAGAGTCCTGCACCCCTCCACACCCTCTCCCAGCCCCCAGGCCCATCTTCCCCTACTTCTGGCAGGTGGGACAGGTACAGTTGGAGTCTATGGGTCGGAAGTCCTTCTCATACTGCTTCTTCTTCAGCTGCAGGTTCCCGGTGGGCACCAAAGCGGAGCCAAAGCGCTGGGGGAAGGGTGGAGGAAGGGAAGATGGGTCAACCAGATCTTCATGCTCACTGGCCCCACCCCCACTTTGCCCACCCCTGCAACACCCCCTGCCCCGTCTGCCCCCTGCCCAGGGCCTCACCGCAGTCCTCGTGGGAAAGACGCAGTCGAACATGTCACATCCAAGAGCCACGCAGACCACCAGATCAGTGGCATAGCTGGGGGCAGGGTCATGGAGGGGAGGGAGCAGAGAACCTCATGCCCTGGTCACACACCCAGGTCTCCCCCAACACACACACTCTGGCTCCCCAGGGACTGGGCCACATTCCCTCTGAACCACCCCCAGAGGAAAGCCATGTTCTCCTTTGGTCCCCTCCCAAGCAGGGCTGTGTCCTTCCACCAATGCCAGCCCACGCAGGAGTCCCCAGGAACCCGCTCCCCGCAGGTAGGGCCGGTTCGCCTCTCCCCCACATACCCGACCCCCATCAGGTATCGTGGCTTGTCCTTAGGCAGCCTTGAGGTGCTCAGAGCCACCATCCTCCAGAACTGGCCCTTGCTTTCGCCCCCACTCAGGCCCCCGATGGCGAAGCCCGGCACGTCCCTCTTGGTCATCTCTGGGGGCACAGGGCAATGTGAGGGGCCACCAGACAAAAGAACATATGCCTCCTCCTCTGCAGCCCCAGGGCAGAGCCGGCCCAGACCTCCACAGTCCCTCAGGAAGAAAGGGGGGGAGGGGGTCTGTCTGTCTGTCTAAGGGCTGCTGGTGATCTCAGCTATCATTTGTTGAGTGCCTGCTGCGTGTGAGGTCCCCTCTCATCCTTCAATTCTCAGGAGAGGCCCACAGCCTGTGCTCCCAGCCGACACCTAAGATGAAGCCAGGTATGTTTTCAAAACTGAGAATTTTCCAGATTTAGAACAGTAAACATCCTATATGCTGGATAACAGCCTGTACTCAAACAGTGAAACATTTATGCAGCAAAACACGTAGAGACTCCCAAAAACTGGGGTGAATAACCAGAGGTCTGGTCTTGCCACCAAATGAGTTAGCTACAAATTCCTGAGTGGTTTGCATTTTCAAAATGGGCTATTAGGCTCCAGAATTTGCAGAGAATGGGCGGCAGCTCCGCACTTGTTGTCAAGGTGTTCAGAGCTTGACATTGGCCAGAGGCCGCATATTCCAGAGACTGGATTTGAACTCGGGTCTAACTGCCACACCCAGCCATGTCTTGGGCCCCAGTTGCCTAGTTCAACCAGGGGAGGCCACAGTATCCACAAAAGGGACCCGATCCAAGGGTCAGGTTTCGAAGCTGGAATGCACATCAGAATCAACTAGGGACAAGTTGTTCAAATGTGGCCTCCTGGGTGCCCCTACAGTGGACTCAAATCCAGTCGTTGGGGAAAACCCAGGTGGGGCTGGTGCAGGTGAGCTTGGAGCACTTTGAGAAGCACCACCAGCATAGTCAGGCTGGCCTGATTGTCGAATTCATTTCTTGGTCAACCTGCAGGTGGCCAAGAAATGAATCCTACAGGGCAAGACTAGCATGGTAGTTTTTTGTTTTTTTTTTTAATGAGAGAACAGAGAATACCAGAACATGTTTCACGTATAAGGATCATGTTTCATGAAGTCTTGGTTTCTGCTTTCATCTATGTCCACATATACTGGGCTGTGACATGAAATGTTATCTCTAACTGGGGATCTCCATAAAAAAGACTTACCAGACCGGGAGCTGGGCACAGCTTGAGGACAAAAGGAATTACAACAAGGGCAGTCTTCACAATGGCACACACTGATGCCTGCCAGGTGCAGGCACAAGACTTTGAACATTTTCCCGTTTATCTTCACTTCGACCCTATGACATAGGGATATGTGCCCATTTTACAGAGAAAAAAGTGAGGCTCAGAGAGGCCAAGCCACTAGCCCAAGGGTTCACAGCCATGCGGCAGCAAATCAGAGGTATGGATCCTGCCAGCCAAACACCAGGATCCAGAGTCTTGCCCATGACACCTCATTGCCTTTGAGCCCCATCTCTGCCTCCCTTTTGTCTCCATTGCCATGTCCTTCATACAGGCCTGTCACTCTTCCCCTGAGCAAATACTCCAATGTCTTCATGGGCCTTCTGCTTCCTATCCTACCGGGATTTTTCTATGATGCCCCTTGTTCCCTGTCACTTTCCCACTCAACAGGCCTCAATGGCTCCCCAGTACCTCAGTGTGGTATCCCAGGGCCTCCAACGTCAGCACAATGCCCCAAGCCCAACCCCTCATTCCTGACCCTGAAGAGGAAGCAGCATCTGTATTGGTTAACGCCATAGGTTCTATAACCCAGGAACAGGCTCCAATTCCCAGCTCTGCAACATCCAAGCTGCGTGGCTTGGGGTAAGTGACTTTACACCTCTATGTTTCAGGTTCCCCTTCTGTAACCTTACAGGATGGTTACAAAAACTCAATGGGTCAATCTGTACCAGCATGTGGCATAGCGTCTGGTGAACATCCCAAAATTGCTAGCTATTGGATTTCCAATCATTCTGCGAAGATTCTAGTCCATTCTGCCTCTGGGCCTTTGCTTCGATTATTCCTTCCACCCATCAACAACCACCATCAGCACCATCACATGACAGGCCCAGGTGGGGCCTTCAGTGATGGACAAGCCCTGGATCTACCAACACTTGGCTCTACCTTCGAGGCAGGTGGCCCGGAGGTCCGCGTCTAGCCCACCCTGGATGATGGCAAAGAGGTTTTGCTTGTCTGGCCGCTGATGGGCTGCAATGCAACGGTCCAGCCAGCGAATTGACCTGTAAGAGGACCCCAGTCATGAGCCCTAGGGTAGGGAGACAAAGCTATAGGATTAGGATCCCCTCCCCCAATACACAAACACACACACACCTGTACATGGCCTCCTCCACACGTGGCCCTGTCACAGTGCTGCTGACCACATCATCCAGTTGCATGATGATGTCTGAGCCTGGGGGAAGTGGGGGGTGAGACAGAAGCACCATCACTAGGAAAGGTTTCACTTCCTGTTGGGGACAATCAGGACTCAAGAAGTTCCTCCTTGGGTCTTGCTGACTCCCACACAGCCCCCCAGTCTGTTTATACAACAACCAGAGGGAGCTCTTAAAGATACCCATTTGATCTTGCCTCACCCAGCTAAAACCCTGCCCAGGCACATAGAGTAAACTTCCACTTCTGCAAATTTACCTTTTTTTTTTTTTTTAATTTTTTATTTATTTATGATAGTCACAGAGAGAGAGAGAGAGAGAGGCAGAGACACAGGCAGAGGGAGAAGCAGGCTCCATGCACCGGGAGCCCGACGTGGGATTCGATCCCGGGTCTCCAGGATCGCGCCCTGGGCCAAAGGCAGGCACCAAACCGCTGCGCCACCCAGGGATCCCCAAATTTACCTTTTAAAAACAAAATGTTGTGTCTACAAAGTGATCCTCCATGGTATAGCAGGCAATAGCATGATGGGAGCCCAAGTGACCATCAACAGGGAACTGGCTAAATAAATCATGGTCCAACCCTTGACAGAACATTCCTTTCCCTCAATTCCAAAATCAAGAAGCTTCTTAAAATCAAAGACTTTATCTTATGCTTATGGCATACCTAATTTGGCAGCAAAACCCAGAACAGTTATAATCTTTCATAAAATCCAATTTAGCAGGTGCTTATTCAGTCTTAAAAAGGAAGAAAATTAAAAAAAAAATAAAATAAAAAAAAAAAAAGGAAGAAAATTAAAAAAAAAAGGGGGGGGAGAAACTTTTAACATATACTACAACTTTGTGGCCACTATGCTCAGTGAAATAAGCCACACACAAAAAGACAAATACTGTATGATTCCATTTATATAAGGTCCCTAGAAATGTCAAATTCATAGAGGCAGGAAGTAGGTAAGAGGAGCCAGAGGCTGGTGGAGAGGGATAGAGAGTTAGTGTTTAATGCGAACAGAGTTTCAGTTTCACAAGATGGAGAGTTCTGAAGAGGGATGGTGGTGATGGTTGAACAATGCAAATGTGCATAATGCCACTGACTTGGACACTTAAACATGGTTATAATAGGGGTGCCTGGCTGGCTCAGTCAGTAGAGCATGCCACTCTGGGTCTCACAGTCAAGTTCAAACCCCACATTGGGCATGGCACCTACTTAAAGAAATAAGTAAATTTAAAAAGTGAAAAGTAAAAATAAATGAGTAAAAATGGTTAAATTTTTTTAATGGTAAATTTTTATGTGACATGTATTTTGCCACAATTTTTTTTTTTTAAAGATTTTATTTATTCATTCATGAGAAACAGAGAGAGACAGAGACCTAGGCAGAGGGAGAAGCAGGTTCCCTGCGCGGAGCCTGATATGGGAATCGATCTCAGGACCCAGGGATCACAACCTGAGCCAAAGGCAGACGTTCAACCACTGAGTCACCCAGGTGCCCCACCACCATTTTTTTTTTTAAGATTTTATTTATTTATTCATGAGAGACACAGAGATAGAGGCAAAGACACAGGCAGAGGGAGAAGCAGGCTAATGCAGAGAGCCAGACACGGGACTCAGTTCCAGGTCTCCAGGACCACACCCTGGACCGAAGGCGACACTAAACCACTGAGCCACCCAGGCTGCCCTACAATATTTTTTAATGGAAAAAAGAAAAAGTAACGTTTCACAGGGTACTGCCCCAGACCTTCTAGGATGCTATGTATACTACATTATTTTTATAAAATATTACAATTCTGAACTGACCTGAAGAATTTCAGATTAGGGGCTGTGGATTTATACATGTTAGAAACGCCCAGGGAATATTGCCAAGATGCATCATTACAGGAAAAAAGCACACACAGTGCACCACACAAACCCAAGATGGGGCAATTTAATAAATAAACAAACCCATGATATCATGGTGATCCTAGAAAAACTGAATGAAAAGATTCATTCATCACTGCTGGAAGATGCTAAGTAATTAATCCATGAAAACCCAGTAAATGAGGAAAGGAATGAATCCCACTTTTCCTATATGAATTAAACAAGCTGGTCTCCCAAGGGTAGGTGAGGGACATTTGTCTTTACAGAAATAACCTGGTTGATGAATGAAGAAAGAATATTACCACTTTGGAACTCCTAATGGCATGATAGTCCCAGGCAGAGTGTTGATGGTTCACTGGGAGACACCAGCAGACATTAGGGGCTTCCTGATGGAAATATACATGATGTGAAGCCCTCTTGCCAAAGGAAAGAACGTGAATCTGGCGCAGACCTTGAACTCTGACCCCCACCAACTAAGTAAACCCAGAAGGCAGAGGAAAACTGTTACACAGCACTATGGAGAAGTGGCCAGCAAAAGTCATTCTCTGTGACACACTACAGGGGAAAGGAACTCGTTTCTTCAAGGAGCAAATTTCTTTAAAAAAAAAAAAAAAAAGGACAGTGCCTGGGTGGCTCAGTCAGTTAAACCCCAGACTCCTGATTTCCATTCAGGTCATGATCTCAAGGGTGGGGAGATCCAGACCCACCTCGAAAACCACATCCAGCCCTTGGCCCTTCCTCAGTGCTTGGGATCCTCTGCCTCTCCCTCTGCCCCTCCCTCCACCCTCTCAAATAATTAAAATCTTTAACAAAAAAAAAAAAAAAAAAAAGGAAGAGGGGCCCCTGGGTCAGTCAGTTAAGCATCTGCCTTGGGTTCAGGACATGATTCCTGGGTTCTGGGATCCAACCCCCATTGGGCTCCCTGTTCAGCAGGGAACTTGCTTCTCTAGCTCCCCCTCCCGCTCCCCCTGCTTTCACACTTCTGCGAGCTGTCAAATAAATAAAATCATTTAAAAAAAGGAGAAAGGGAAGGGGGTAGAGCTAGAAACTACATGTGTACTATATACAATAAAGAGAAACGTTCATTGTCTTTACCAAGGAATGGCGGGGGGTGGGGGGTGGGGGGAGGGGGTACTGATGGAAATGCGAGGGACCTAAAGCTTCCCCAATCCCCCTTTGGTGCTTCCATAATTTCAACATATCTTTGCCGAGCTAATTTGTCATTTAGGAGAAATAATAGCAATAAAATCATAACAAAAGCTACGACACGCCAGGCACTGTGTTAAGAGATTTACAAACATTACGTCATTATTCCTGTGAACTATCCCCATTCAAGTCCGCTCGTGTGAAGCTCAGGCAGGGGGAGTGACCTACCCGAAGCCCAGCAGCAAGGAAGGAAAGCGCCCGCCTCACCTCCACCCTCTAGAGGCAAGGGAAGGGGAGGCCGCCCCAGATTCGCTCACCTAAAGCGTTCTGGATCTCCACGGACTTCTCCGGGCTCAGGAGGGTCTCGTCGCCGTCGTAGGGGGAGCGGAAGCGGACGCCCTCCTCCGTCACCTCGGACAGGGACACCAGAGACACCATCTGGAAGCCGCCGCTGTCCTGGGGGAAATCCCACCGCAGGGCGGTCAGAGGGGTGGGACTGGAGACCCTCCACCTCTGACAAGTGCCCTGGGACCCCGGCCCCGATGCCACCTCACCGTCAGCAGATTGTGGGGCCAGTTCATGAAGCCGTGGAGACCGTGGGCTTTCTGGATCAGCTCGGGTCCCTGGGTTAGCGGAAGAAAGGATCAGGTTAGGGGCGAGCGCTGCCCTGAGGGCTCATGTTGAAGGACAGAGCTGGCCAGCTCGGGTCCCCGCCGCTCCCTCACGCCCAACACAAGGCCCGGGCCACCAGGGTCACTCGGTAGGTGTTTGTGGATTGACTTGGAGGCCCGTGTCTCGGAGGAGCCCGTACTCCCCACTCTCTGCCGCCGCCCCAACAAGGCAGAACCCACCCACCGGCCTCAGACCCAGATGGTAGGTGTTGCCCAGGCAGATGCGGCAGCCCAGCGCGTCCAGTTGCTCGGCCGTGATGCCCTTCATAGTGGCCTGCGTGCCCACTGGCATGAACACCGGAGTGGCTACCGGCCCGTGCGGCAGCCTCAGCTCTCCTGCCCGGGCCCTGGATCGGCTGCACTCGGCCACCAGCCGCATGATGCGCGGGGCCGACTCTAGAGACGTGGGGTTTACTGCTGCCGCCATCTTAGCTGACGGAACCACGTGGACACTGCAGCACCCTGGGCGGCGCCATGTTGATTGGAGTCACGTGACGCGGGCGCGGGCTGCAGCGGCGGAAGAGAGTGGGGGAACCATGGCAACAGACGCCGGCGCGCTCGTCCCCGCGGAGCGCCCAGTTCGCTCCCACCCGCTGCGTGTTGTCGGGAAAAATAAATATACTTATGAGTTTGAACCCCACCCCGGCCACTTGCCTGCTCTACAATCAAAGCCTCTCTCTAAGCGATCATTTTTCTCCTGTATAAAATGGGGCGAATAATTGTGTTTCGGTATTAAAAACGTTGTAAAAGGGCGCCTGGCTTGGCTTCAGTCGGTAAATCATGCCACTGGATCTCGGGGTTTTAGTTTCAAGCCCCACCTTGGGTGTTGAGATTGCTACAAATCTTTTAACAAAGGGTAAAAATATAAATAAATAAAAACTATGTAAAGACTGAGAAGCATGCATATAGAGATCTTAATCAGATGCCTTGCACAGGCTTTTGTCTATCTTGTCCATTAATTTGTCCCAAGAATTTAGAACAGCACCTAGCACCCAGTACATGCTGAATATACATTGATTTATACAATGAGAGAAAGAATGCCAGATTTACAGATTGAGACCCAGAACCTAACCACATTAATTCATTCATTTATTCAGTGAAGACCTACGTATATACATCCCTACTAGAGCCAGCCTTTGTGCTGCACAGGGATGAGAGGTGGGTCATGGATTTATTGAGCACTAGCTGTGTTCCTCTAATAACCAAGTATTATATAATATATAAGAACTGTTATTGTTGAAAATGGAGCGGATATCTATCCCAGCCAGCAGAGGGCGCCATTGCCCCAGAATCCTTCCTCTCAGTGGCCCAATGGCCTAAATTGTGCTGAT
The DNA here is from genome assembly GCF_053574225.1 of Canis aureus. Classification (NCBI taxonomy): domain Eukaryota; kingdom Metazoa; phylum Chordata; class Mammalia; order Carnivora; family Canidae; genus Canis; species Canis aureus. The sequence goes on from NC_135629.1 coordinate 51,694,623, forward strand.
CTGAACAAGATTCTGACCCTCAAGGAGCCTTAGGCTAATGATGCCAGCTTTTCAGGGTGGCAGGAGTCTTCACTGAGGCCAAGTCTGGAAAATGCGCAACCATGAGATTCCACCTCAGGGCCTTTGCACTTGCTATTGCCTTTGTCTGCCATACTTTCTGATTTTCCCATGGCTTTTTTTTGTCAGTTGCTCCTGACTCCCCCAGTCTTAATAATGTTGCACCTCTATCACTCTGTATCATGTCGCTTATAACTTATATTGTACTTTTAAAGCCTCCACACAGGGGATCCCTGGGTGGCGCAGCGGTTTGGCGCCTGCCTTTGGCCCAGGGCACGATCCTGGAGACCCGGGATCGAATCCCACATCAGGCTCCCGGTGCATGGAGCCTGCTTCTCCCTCTGCCTGTGTCTCTGCCTCTCTCTCTCTCTCTCTCTCTGTGACTATCATAAATAAATTTTAAAAAAATTTTTTTAAAAATAAAAATAAAGCCTCCACACAGGGATGCCTAGGTGGCTCAGCGGCTGAGCCTCTGCCTTGGGCTCAGGGTGTGATACTGGAATCCCAGGATCCAGTCCTACATCAGGTTCCTTGCAGGAAACCTGCTTCTCCCTCTGCCTGTGTCTCTGCCTCTCTTCCTCTATCTGCCATGAATAAATATATAAAATATTTTTCTATTTTTTTAAGATTTTATTTATTTATTCATGACAGACAGAGAGAGACAGAGGCAGAGACACAGGCAGAGGGAGAATCAGGCTCTATGCAGGGAGCCCGATGTGGGACTCGATCCTGGGCTCTAGGATCACACCCTGGGCTAAGGCAGGTGCTAAACCACTGAGCCACGCAGGCATCCCAATAAAACCTTGAAAAAAAAAAAAAGCCTCTATACGTTGACAATGCCCAAATTTTAATCCAGCATAGTCCTCTCATTGAACTCCTCTTTACAGATGCCTCCTTGACATCTCCACTAGCTGTCTGTAGGCACTCAAACTCTAGATGCAACGCTCCTTACTGTCCCCCCCAAGCTTACCTATCTCCTTCCACCCTTCCAGGAACTCAGACCAGAAAACCAGAAACTTACGGGTGGTCCTTGACCTCTGCCTTCCTCCCTACATCTGATATATCAGTAATTTCCAGCTGCTTATTATTTTTTTTTATTTTTATTTATTCATGATAGTCACACACACACACACACAGAGAGAGAGGCAGAGACACAGGCAGAGGGAGAAACAGGCTCCACGCACCTGGAGCCCGACATGGGACTCGATCCCAGGTCTCGAGGATCGCGCCCTGGGCCAAAGGCAGGCGCCAAACCGCTGCGCCACCCAGGGATCCCAAGCTGCTTATTATTAATACACTTCTTTCCATTCTTGTATAAGCCCACCTTGGTCACGGTATCTTTTAATATACTATGGCATTTTACATTAATTTTAATTAACATTTTATGTAAAATTGCTGCAACACATCTGCTATAAATTATATTGCTCTGTAGTTTTCCTTTCTTGTACTGTCTTCATCTGAGTTTGGTGTCCAAATATCTATTTCCTGGAAGATATTGTGCAAAATTGGAATGATCTCTTTCTGGAATATTTTATTAACCCACTTGTATACCCATCTGGTTATGTTGTTTTCCTTGAAGAAATATTTGTAGTTACTGATTTAAGGTGGTGTGTGTGTGTGTTTAATTTTTAAAATACACTCTACAGGGTAGCCCCAGTGGCTCACCGGTTTAGCACTGCCTTCAGCCCAGGGTGTGATCCTGGAGACCTGGGATCGAGTTCTGCATCAGACTCCCTGCATGGGGCCTGGTTCTCCCTCTGCCTGTGCCTCTGCCTCTCTCTTTCTCTGTATCTCTCATGAATACATCAATAAAATCTAATAATAAAAAATAATAATAATAAATAAATAAAATACACTCTACACTGAACATGGGAATCCATCCAACTCAGGACTGGTAAGAGTGACCAAGGGTCCCATGCTCTACAGACTGAGTCAGCCCTGAGCGTCACCCTGGTTCTTGAAAGATAGTCTCAGGGCGCCTGGGTGGCACATTCTGTTAAGCGTTGGACTCTTGATCTCAGGTCAAGTCTTGATCTCAGGAAGGTGAGGTCCAGCCCCATATTGGGCTCCATTTCCAGCATCAAGCCTGCTTAAAAAAAAAAGAAAGAAAAAGAAAAAAAGTTGACAGTTATTTCTCTTAGCCCACTGAACATATTCGGCTCGTGGCTTCCACGGTCACTGTTAAGTAGGATCTTGTAACATTGTCACTGTTAAGTAGGCGGCGGGAATGTGGGGAGCCAGGCCACCTCGCCCTCTGCTTCTGCAGGAGCTCCCGGGCGGGTGGTGAGGACCAGATGCTGTTTGCACGATGCTGTGGCTGCTGCGGCGGCCCCCCCCCCCCCCCCCCCCCCCCGGAGCAGAGTACCGGCCGGAAAGAAGCTACTGGAGGTGAGGGCGACAAAGGACGTGGCCTGGCCGCAGCAGGCACAAGGGACCCAGCCATCGCGGGCTGCAGGCTCTGAGCTGGGCGGGGCGTAGCAAATAAGCAATCCCCTGTGCCCATTCGTCCGCGGTCTGGTCCAGGGCTTTCATTCATGACCCTGGAGAGGCAGAGGGCTCGAGGTTGCAGGTGTTGGACTAGGAAGAGGGACAGGCGGAGGCCACCCTGGATGGACACTTTGAAGCTGACCCTCCCTAGCAGGTGGCTGCCTCCTCGTCCAAACCGCTGGACTCACCCCACTTCCTTACATTCTTTTAATCCCAGACTCTGCTCTAGTACCCTTGCTGCTTCTTAGCCCCAGTACTAAATTTAAAAGTATGTTTAAAATTCTAAGGGGAGGCGGGGAAGGATCAGGGTCTCAATCAAAATGCTATTTCTTGGGACACCTCTGTGGCTCAGGTCATGATCCCAGGGTCCTGGGATGGAACCCCACATCCTGCTTCCTGCTCAGTGAGGGGTGGGGCTTGCTTCTCCTTTGGCTGCTTCCCATGCTTATGCTCTCTCTGTCAAATAAATAAGTAAATAATATATTTTAAAAATGCTATTTCTTAAAAAAAAATGCTATTTCTTGTGATCTCTTCTTTCTGGTTTCCGCTAAAAATTATTATTTTTTAAAAAGATTTTATTTATTTATTCATGATAGAGAAAGAGAGGCAGAGACACAGGCAGAGGGAGAAGCAGGCTTCATGCTGAGAGCCCGACGTGGGACTCGATCCCGGGACTCCAGGATCGCGCCCTGGGCCAAAGGCAGACGCTAAACTGCTGAGCCACCCAGGGATCCCCTAAAAATCATTATTTTTTTATTTGCCATTTTGCAATTTTATACGATGTGTCTCAGTGTGGATTTCTTGTCATTTATCCTATTTGAGATTCCTTCAAATTCTTGAATCTGGTGATCAGAGCCTCTCCATGATTTTGGAAATACTCAGTTATTCTCTCTTTGAAGAGCTGCACTTGCCTCAAACAGCCTAGTGACAAGAAATGCTGAGGTGTTGCCCCTCCTGAGACAATAATCACACACACACACACACACACACACACACACACACACACACTGGGGACTCAGGATGAACAAACCTTATGTGCCTGGTTGCACCAGTCTGGAGTGGAGTTTCCATGTCACTGAGCTGGTGGAAGGAAGGAAGGTAAAAGATAATAAACACCAGAAACACTCATTATCCCACTGAATTTTCTCATAGATTTTCTTGAATACTTTCTTCCTCATTCCTAAGTGCCCTTAGGACCACTTCCAGAGACATTACATGGTTGTTATTTTAATGCTTTTCAGGGACACCTGGGTGGCTCAGTGGTTGAGCATCTGCCTTCAGCTCAGGGCGTGATCCTGGGGTCCTAGGATCGAGCCTGTTTCTCCCTTTGTCTATGTCTCTGCCTCTCTGTGTGTGTGTCTCTCATGAATAAACAAATAAAATCTTTAAAAAAAATACCTTTCACCAGTTTCACTGGGGAGGGGCTCTGCAAAGATCCTCGTGTTGGCATGCAGAAAGACGATGCCTTTTAATATTTTTTGATGTTTGTATTTCTTTTTGAAAAAAAGATTTTATTTATTTACCTGACAGAGAGATAGCAAGAGAGCACAAGCAGGGGGAGCAGCAGAGGGAGAGGGAGAAGCAGACTCCCTGCTGAGCAGGCAGCCCGACAAGGGGCTCTATCCCAAGGTCCTGGGATAGAGCCAGAGCCGTGACCCGAGCCAAAGGCAGATGCTCAACCAACTGAGCTACCCAGGTGCCCCTGATGTTTGTTTTTCCCATTCAAACATTAGATACATTTGAGGGCCGCCTAGCTGGCTCAGTAGAGCGTATAACTTTTGATCTCCATGTTGTGAGTTCAAGCCCCCACACTGGGCACTGGGTGCAGAGATTATAAATCTTTTTTTTCCCAAAGATTTTATTTTTTTATTTTTTTATTTTTTTTAGATATTATTTACTTATTCATGAGAGACACAAAGACATAGGCAGAGGGAGAAGCAAAGACATAGGCAGAGGGAGAAGCAGGCCCCATGCAGGGAGCCCAACGTGGGACTCGATCCTGGGTCTCTAGGATCACACCCTGGGCTGAAGGCGGTGCTAAACTGCTGAGCCATCCAAGCTGCCCAAGATTACAAATCTTAATTGAAATTTATACGTTTATTAAATCATTATGCTGTACACTTAAAACTAATACCCTGGCTACTTGGCTGGCTCAGTTGGTAGAGTGTGCAACTCTTTTCTTTTAAGATTTATTTATTTATTTATTTATTTATTTATTTATTTTAGAGAGAGACACACAGAGCACAAGCAGGAGGGGCAGAGGGAGAGGGACAATCTCAAGAAGAGTCTGCACTGAGTGCAGAGCCCACTCCAGGCTGGATCCCATGACCCTGAGATCAGGGCCTGAGCCAAAACCAACAGTCAGACGCTTTACCAACTGTGCCACCCAGGCACCCTGGTGTGCAACTCTTGATCTCAGGGTCTTGAGTGTGAGCCCCATGTTGACGTACAGATTTCTTCAAATAAATAAACAAATAAAGGAGTAAATAAAAGTAATACAATGTTATATGTCAAGTGTATCTCAATAAAACTGGGGAGGAAATCTCTTAGCAAATATGAAAAAAAGGCAAAAATGGTAAATTTTATTTATTTTTCTACAGTAAAAATATATATAAAGAAATGAAAACATGTACACAAAAATACATCAAATACAACGAAAATTTTGAAAGCAGAGGAGTGTAATAAGCTTTACTTAGGATTCAGTTTTATTAAATAACCTTATTTAAGGTTTTTTTAAAGATTTTTATTTATTCATAGACACAGAGAGAAGGGGGCAGAGACACAGACAGAGGGAGAAGCAGGCTCCATGCAGGGAGCCCGATGTGGGACTCCATCCCCGGCCTCCAGGATCACACTCAGGCTGCAAGTGGCGCCAAACCGCTGCACCACCGGGGCTGCCCTAATTTAAGGTTTTATTTATTTTATTTTTTTATATTTTATTTATTTATTCATGAGAGAGAGAGAGAGACAGAGGGAGAAGCAGGCTCCATGCATGGAGCCCGACATGGGACTCGATTCTGCGTCTCCAGGATCACGCCCTGGGCCGAAATCAGCGCTAAACCACTGAGCCACCCTGGCTGCCCTAAGGTTTTAAACAGATAATATATGGGGCACTTGGCTGGCTCAGTTGCAAGAACATACAACTATTCATCTCAGGGTCGTGGGTTCAAGCCACACATTGGGTATAGAGATTACTTTTAAAAATAATTAATAACCAAATAAAATAAAATAGATAATACAGGGATCCCTGGGTGGCGCAGTGGTTTGGCGCCTGCCTTTGGCCCAGGGCGCGATCCTGGAGACCTGGGATCGAATCCCATGTCGGGCTCCAGGTGCATGGAGCCTGCTTCTCCCTGTGTCTCTGCCTCTCTCTCTCCCTCTATATGACTATCATAAATAAATTAAAATAAATAAAATAAATAAAATAGATAATACATAACCACATGGCTTTTTAAAAATGTAGATAAGCGACGCCTGGATGGCTCAGTGGTTGAGCGTCTACTTTCAGCTTAGGGTGTGATCCCAGGGTCCTGGGGTGGAGTCCCACATCGGGCTCCCTGCAGGGAACCTGTTTCTCCTTCTGCCTGTGTCTCTGCCTCTCTCTGTGTCTCTCATGAATAAACAAATAAATCTTTTTTAAAATGTGGATAAAATCTATACTGTGAATTATCTTTCCCACTTGTGTGTTCCCCGCCAAAACAATGCTCACCCTTTATTTTTTTAAATTCTCACCCTTTGATATTAAGTAATGTTTAGTATTTATTCATTCTTGTCTACACTCACAGATACTTGTCAGCATATATTAGCAAATGTATATTTTCTTCCTGTTGATGTTGTTTTTGATTATTTAGGTATGGGTTTTTTTTTCATCTTCTACAACCTTTAATACTTTTTATAAATAGAGCCTTTTTTAAAAGATTTTATTTATTTGGGGATCAAATTGATTTGGTGGCTCAGCGGTTTGGTGCCTGCCTTCAGCCCGGGGCATGATCCTGGAGTCCCAGGATCGAGTCCAGCACCGGGCTCCCTGCATGGAGCCTGCTTCTCCCTCTGCCTGTGTCTCTGCCTTAAAAAAATATATATGTTATTCATTTATTCGAGAGAAAGTGAGAGAAAGAGCACAGCAGGGACACAGGCAGAGGGAGAGGGAGAAGCAGACCCCCATTGAGCAGGGAGCTGGAAGTGGGGCTCAATCCCAGGACCCTGGGACTAAGGCCCGAGCAGAAGGCAGATGATTAACAAAATGAGCCACCCAGGGACCCCTAAATGGCGTCTTTGAACTACCATTTCCCACTAGTCATGGATCACCAACTCATGGAATTGCCCCCCAAAACATTCCCAACATTATAATTTACTCCAAATGTAAGTTTCATAATATTTATTTTATAATTCAATTGCAAAAAGGAGGCATGAGATAAACTGTCAGTTGTCCCGCAGTGCCTATTCCATCTAGTCTAATAAAATCATTATAGGGGCGCCTGGGTGGCTCAATAGGTTAAGCGTCTGCCTTCGGCTCAGGACATGATCCCAGGAGGGCTCCTGGGATTGAGCCCTGCTTTGGGCTCCCTCCTTTGTGGGAAGCCTGCTTCTCCTTCTCTCACTGCCTGCTGCTCACCCTGCTTGTGTTCTCTCTCTGTCAAATAAATAAAGTCTTTAAAACATTGTTAAAAAAAATAAAAGATTGTTATATCACCTAGTCCCTGTGATTTACTTTATCTTTCTGAGATTATGTGTCTAAGACTTATTAGTGCTGAGACACTAATCAGGGGTCGAGTCCTGCATGGGGCTCCTTGCATGGAGCCTGCTTCTCCCTCTGCCTATGTCTCTGCCTCTCTCTGTGTGTCTCTCATGCATATAAATAAATAAAAGTCTTAAAAGAGATAAAGACTTATTTGTGTTGTATGTAGTTACGGTCCATTCTTTTTTTCCTGCAAATCAACGTAGCCTCACATATTGGTATAAATATACCACAGTGTACTTATCCATTCTCCAGTCAATGAACTTGCAAACTTTTCAGGGTTTTTACTTGTTTGTTTGTGCTATTATAAACAGTACTGCTGTGAGCATCTGTTTACACATCTCCTTGTATTCTTGTGCAAGAATCCTAGAAATGGACTTACAAGACCCTAGACCAGATGGATATATTCAATTTTACTAGGCAGTACCAACTTTTTCCAGGTGATTACAGCAATTGAGACCCACAACAGCCATATAAGTTAGCTTGCATGTGTCAGACGCTTAACCAGCTGTGCCACCCAGGAGCCCGGTGTGCAACTCTTGATCTCAGGGTCCTGAGTTTGAGCCCCACATTGGCGTAGAGATTACATTTTTATTTTTTTTTAATTTTTTAAAATTTTTTAAAAAAATTTTTAAATTTATGATAGTCACAGAGAGAGAGAGAGAGAGAGGCAGAGACAGGCAGAGGGAGAAGCAGGCTCCATGCACCGGGAGCCCGACTCGGGATTTGATCCGGGGTCTCCAGGATCGTGCCCTGGGCCAAAGGCAGGTGCCAAACCGCTACACCACCCAGGGATCCCAAGATTACATTTTTTAAAAATAAATAATTTATTTGAGAGAGAGTGAGAGAGCATGAGCGGAGGTGGGGGGAGGGCAGTATGAGAGGGAGAAGCAGACTCCCTGCTGAGCCAGACTCAGAGTTTAATCCCAGGAATCCAGGACCATGACTGGAGCCAAAGGCAGGTGCTTAACCGACAGAGCCAGGTGCCCCTAGAGATTACTTTGAGCATCAGACAAATAAGGAATCTCTGGGACTTCTTTCATTTTCAGAACTCTTCAACTCTGTCAACCAGGTGTATATGAAATGGTGTTTCATTGGGGTTTTAGTCTGCATGTCTGTGATTGTTACTAAGGTTCGACATTTTTCCAGATGTTCGAGTCATTTAGTGACATCTTTCACTACTCAGTTTAGGGAATTTGGTGATAGAATTCAACATGGTTGAGCTGTTGAGCATTTCCTTTTTTTATTTATTTTTTACTTAAAAAAAAGATTTTATTGATTTATTCATGAGAGACACACAGAGAGAGGCAGAGATATAAGCAGAGGGAGAAGCCCCCTCTCCACCAGGAGCCAGATGGGGGACTCGATCCCAGGACCCCAGGATCACAACCTGAGCCAAAAGCAAATGCTCAACCAATGAGTCACCCAGGTGGCCCTGAACATTTCCTTTTCTAAATGTAGTGCTTTGAATAAAATGTTATAATATGGGCAGCCCCGGGGGCTCAGCGGTTTAGTGCCGCCTTCAGCCCAGGGCCTGATCCTGGAGACCAGGGATCGAGTCCCACGTCAGGCTCCCTGCATGGAGCCTGCTTCTCCCTCTGCCTGTCTCTGCCTCTCTCTCTCTCTCTCTCTCTGTCATGAATAAACAAATAAAATCTTAAAAAAATAAATGTTATATATATAATATTATATATATATATATAATAGATATATTCTTTTTTTCTTAAACTCTACCCCCAATGTGGGGCTCGAACTAACTACCCCAACATCAAGAGTTGCATGCTCTACTCCCTCTATGTTTTTTGCAAGACATAATACTAGGCTAGCAATCCTCTTGATTTATTATTGTTGTTGTTGTCATTATTGCTCGTTTGTGTTTTACAGATGCGAGTGCTCAGACCTTGACTATGTACTTCTGCGGCGGTGCAGCTGCTCCTCCCGCTGCTGCTTCTTGGTCTTCAGGCTTTCCCCGTGCTTCTTGGGTCGGCAGCGCATGGCATCTTCTTGGGACACAGATCCAGGGGTTTGTATTTCTTACCCCTGTAGAATTCCCCAAGGTTCTCTTTCTGAGTCCGGTTAATGACGGTAAGAAAGAACACAGGCAAAGAACGTTTGTTAACAACTCAGATCTTGGAGAGCTTGGAAGCAGAGCTGCCTGTCACTTGGCACCACAGCTGGGACAGCTCCACCATCAGGTCTTTCTTTTTTTTTTTTTTTTTTTTCAGGTCTTTCTTAAAGCTGTATAAGCAGCTCTTCCTTCTTGCTGCAAAGGTGGCGAGCCTTAATCTTGGCCATGTCTGCACAATCCCCTGCAACTACCGCTGCCAAGGGAACAAGACATCCTCTTGATTTTTTTTTTTTTAATTTATGATAGTCACAGAGAGAGAGAGAGAGAGAGACAGAGACACAGGCAGAGGGAGAAGCAGGCTCCATGCACTGGGAGCCCGACGTGGGATTTGATCCCGGGTCTCCAGGATCGCGCCCTGGGCCAAAGGCAGGCGCCAAACCGCTGCGCCACCCAGGGATCCCTCCTCTTGATTTTTTAAAATGTGTTTCGTTGGGATGCCTGGGTGGCTCAGGGGTTGAGCGTCTGCCTTTGGCTCAGAGTGTGATCCTGGGTCTGGGGGTCGAGTTCCACATCGGGCTTCCTGCATGGAGTCTGCTTCTCCCTCTGCCCATGTCTCTGCCTCTTTCTCTCTGATGAATAAATACAATCTTTTAAAAATGTGTTTTGTTGTTTGTTTAGTTTCCTCAAATAATAGTATGATGATGATGAAGAACCAACCCTGCCAACACTATTGGAGCAGGCGCCCGTGTGTGCCAGTTGTCTGGTAAGCCCTAGTGTCATCACTTCTCACAGTACAGGGGGGTGGATACCATTATCATTCCCATTTTATGAAGAAACTGGAGCACAGACATTTACCGACTTGCTCATGGTCACATTGCTAGTAATCAAGGAACAGGAATTGAAATCTAGTCCTGTCTGAGCTCTGTGAAGCCACCCTCCCATACAGCTTCTTTTCCTGAAGGAGAAGGCAGCATTAGGGATTGCAACATAGAGCAGGGGTTAAAAGGTTACAAACAGAGGAATCTGGGAGTGGGGGAGGGGGATTCAGAAGCCAGGTGACTTTGGTCAGGTGATGCTACTCTCGGTATCACTTTCTTAATCTTTAATTTGGGGCAGAGGATCATTATGATGGTGTACAGGGCCTAGTACATTTTAAGTGCTCAAATACACACATGAAGATTGATGTAATAAACATTATGAAGTGTCCACTCTGTGCAAGTCTCTGTTCTCACTGCTGGCAACACAGCAGTAAACAAGGAGACCAAAATCCATGCCCTGGATGAGCAAACAAGAAAAATAAGTTAAACATACCATAACTCAAGTGATGATGAGTGCTAGGGAATAAATAGGGCAGGGCAGAGGAGAAAGAGTTGGGAAGTGAGTATTATTTTTTATGTCATCTGTACACCCAACATGGGGCTCGAACTCATGAACCCAAGATCAAAAATTGCATGCTCTACCAGCTGAATCAGCCAGGTGCCCCTGAAAGGTGACTATTTTAAGTAGGCTGGTCAGGACCACAATTGCCGAGAAGGTGAGATGTGATTTAAGGCCTGAAGGAGATCTGGAAGGAGCCACATTGAGATCTCAGAGAGAGGGGCACCTGGCTGGTTCAGTTGATGGACCGTGTGACTCTTTATCTCTGGATTGTGAGTTCGAGCCCCACATTGGGTATAATTACTAGAAGAAGAAGAAAGAAGAAAGAAGGAAGAAGAAGAAGAAGAAGGAGGAGGAGGAGGAGGAGGAAGAGAAGGAGAAAGGAGGAGGAGGAGAAAGGAGGAAGAGAAAGGAGGAGGAGGGATCCCTGGGTGGCGCAGCGGTTTGGCGCCTGCCTTTGGCCCAGGGCGCGATCCTGGAGACCCGGGATCGAATCCCACGTCGGGCTCCCAGTGCATGGAGCCTGCTTCTCCCTCTGCCTGTGTCTCTGCCTCTCTCTCTCTCTCTGTGACTATCATAAATAAAAAAAAAAAAAATTAAAAAAAAAAAAGAGAAAGGAGGAGGAGAAAGGAGGAGGAGGAGAAAGGAGGAGGGGGAGAAGAGGAGGGGGAGAAAGGAGGAGGGGGAGAAAGGAGGAGGGGGAGAAAGGAGGGGGAGGAAGAATAAGAAGAAAAGGAAGGAAGGAAGGAAGGAAGGAAGGAAGAAAGAAAGAAAGAAAGAAAGAAAGAAAGAAAGAAAGAAAGAAAGAAAGAAAGAAAGAAAGAAAGAAAAGAAAAGAGAAAAGAAAAGAAAAAAAAGCTAGCTCTCGGAGAGGGCATTCCAGGCAGTGGATACAGTGAGAGTAAAAGCCCTGAGGCGGGAATGTGTCTGGATTGTTCGCAGTGCAGCGGGGTGGTCAGTGTGGCTGGAGGGAGTGAGGGAAGGAAGGGAAGATGAGCGTGAGAAGGTCACAGCGCCAGTTTCTGCAAAGCCTCTGGTTTGCAATGAGGACTTTCCTCTGAGCGTCTAGATGGGATGGTGGGGTTTCTTAGCAGAGCGTGAAGCCAGCTTTGTTACCAAGAGGTAAACTGGGGTGTGGAGGTGGGGTGCAGCTGAGATTCACTGACATCTGCTTTAGGGGTTTCAGTGCTCCTCAGCAGAAAGGGCTGGGGGCGCCAGGATGCCGCCACTATTCGAGAGGCGCTGGGACAGCGGCTTCAGGACGCTGGACAGCGCCATGCCCGTTGTCAGGAGAGCAGGGACGCGGCGGCTCTGGGGGCGGAGCCTTGGGAAAACGTCCCTTCCCAAGCGGTTGGCTGGGAGCTCCAGGCGGGAAACACCTATGGGGCGCGACCGTAGGCGGAGCCCGAAACAGCGCCCAATTGCAAGTTTGCTGACGGCATAAGGGCGTGGGATCTCGAGGCGGGGACTGCTGCGAGCGAGGCATGTAGAATACTGGTTTCAAACCGAGTCTTGATTGGGCATAAAAGGGGCAGGCGGTGTGTACCCCGCGGACTTACGGGCACACGGGACGTGGTTTAGTAAGGGAGGTGTCGGCAAAGGCGGGACCTGGGGCGGCATTTGCGCCCCTCGCGCGGAGGTCTGCGCATGGCTTCCAGACGTGGCTGGAGGGGGTTCTCAGTAGGTCTCCCAACCTGCCCTTCTCTGGGAACACCAGTCGCCTGGGGAAGTCCCCAAACTTCTAGGGGCTAGGTGGTTGGCCTTAAGGTGGTACTGAGGGCAGCCCCGGTGGCTCAGCGGTTTAGTGCTGTCTTTAGCCCAGGGCATGGACCTGGAGACCCAGGATCGAGTCCCATGTCGGGCTCCCTGCATGGAGCTTGCTTCTCCCTCTGCGTGTTTCTGCCTCTCTCTTATGAATAAATTAAAAAAGAAGATGGTACTGAGAGCCCGGAACCCATAAGGGCAGGAATCGGATTTCTGAGCAAGGACTGGGGAATCCACAACCTCTGGAAGAGGAGCTGGGGATTTTGAATAGCTCTGATGTTGAAATAGGGTACTTGGAGCCCAGTGTGGGTGGTTGTTCCAGGAGGCTGGAGAGTAGGTGTTTTCTTGTTTCTCCAGCCAGGGATGGGGGCTATCCTTCCCTGAGTGCTAAGGAGACTGAGCTTCTTGGGAACCACTGGGAAAGGCACGGGCCCAGGACTTGCTACCTCCAGAGAATGACTTCCATGGTGTCTTAGACTTTTCTGCTTGTCTCATTACAGAGCAGAGTGCCTGCGAGTAGGGGCCCTCTAGGTGTTACCCCTTTCAGGTCTGGGAGAGATTTCCTACCTAGTCCAATGGACTCTATGGTCTAAATCACTCTATATCTCAGTTCAGATGTTCCAAACTTGAGCCTTCTGAACCTTGCCTGCATCCTAATCTCTCTCACACACCTATTCTCTGCTCAACAGCAAAAAGGGCTGTTCTCAGAGGCACGACTGAACCTAGGTTCTCCACCCCCTCAGAATCCCTCCATGGCTCCCCACTGCCCTCAGGATAAAGGTTAGAACTGTCTAGGCCCTGCAGTGGTTCGCCTCTGCTGATATCCAACCATACTTCTCACCTTGCAACCAGAATGCTTCACCCACCTGACTTCAGCTCTCAAGTCAATGCCCAACACACAGCTCAACTTTTGTGCATGCTGCTCCTCTACATGGCATAACCTGTGCTCACCCTCCCTTCATACACCTTCTGATTTAACGGTTTTGTCTCTTGTAACAGACAGTCTTCCTTCCCTACCAGCTGGACCAGGGCCCTCTTGGTACCTGGAAGCTCCATGAGAAGACCCAGCTTCACATTCCCAGCCCACTGTATGGGATTGATACATAAGCAACACCCAATAAATACATGTGGAGTGAATGAAACAATGAACACATGAAGTTTCCATTTATTCTGGGATGAGTTAGAATGAGCATTCAGGCCAAGAAGGCTTGCTGGTGTGTGGCCCATAATTGTGTCCAGAAGTCTCTGGATAGGCTTGCAAAGGGCAGCGTGGGGCTCACACCCGCAGACTGAATCCTAAGGCTGAGCCCAGCGGCAAAAAGCCAGACCTGGGGGACCAGGTCAGTACTGAAGGGTGGGACGGGCCTTGCCAACTGCACAAGAATGATCAGTGGCCAGAGGGACAGTGCACATTCCCTTGCCAGAGTGGAAGCAACTGGGCATCGACTTCCAGGTCAGACTGGATCCCAGCCCATCGGGACAACCAGGACCCTAGTGATTCTGCTCAATGGACAAAGGTGGAAATCTTGTATCTGCGTCCCATTATTACTGTTTAGAGCACCCCCCTTTGGTCCTCGGTCTTAACCACCCCACACCTTCCCGTGGGATCAGCTGAAATTCCCTGCAAGGCTCTTCCCATCATCTCAGCCCACCATGCATGTGTCCAGGTGTTCCCTCAGTCATGAGGTCTTTCCCCCTTCCTCCCTCCAAAGGCATCCTGAGCCCTCTGGGATAGTGTCCAGTCCTGGGTCACTGACCCTCGTGCACCTATCCACCAAGTAAGTACCCTACCCTAATCCACTTGCTGAGCATGTGGGCCACTGGCTCTTCCTGCTGACATTCCTGGCAAGCTCTGCTGGTGACTGAATGACACAGGACACCCTCCTCTGGCAGCATATGGGCTGAGGCATCCCTCTGTTGCCCACTGTGTCCCTGGCCAAGGAGGACCTGGAGAAGCATCTCAGCGAGAACTTCCTCCAAGCTGGCTTCCTGAGCTTGGAGGGCAACAGGCCTGGAGAGACCTTGGTCAGCTCTGAATGAATGACATGCCAGCACCCAGGTCTTCTTCATGCTTATGGTGGCGGCCACAATCTGAACCCAGTTGCCTGGAATGGCAGGTCCTGAGGGCTGAGATACTGTCACTGGCCAAATGCATAACACTGCCATTAGCACCAACGAAGTCCTCAAGCAGTAAGGGTGCCGAGGGATGTGTGCTCATGAGCTGTTGCCTTGGGACAGGTACCCGCCATGGTGATCCTGGCAGTGGTCAACAAACTCCCAGGGCTGTGCCACCAGCATGGGATAAAGCCTTCACTCAACCCTTTCAGTGAGCTGAATTGTGCTCCTGCAAAAATGTACATCCAAGTCTTAACTGCCGACACACCCATGAATGTGAAAGATGTTGGGATGCACTCTCCCTGGATTAGCGTGGAGCTGAAATCCAATGACTTGGTTCCTTAGAAGAAAGGAGTAGATCTGAGACACAGGCTCACGGGGAGGTCACATGAAGGAGGTGGCTCCTAGAGTGATGCTGTCACGAGGCTCAAGTTACCAGAAGCTGGAAGAAACAAGGAAAGATCCTCCTTCTCAGATACTGCTCTGTTCTTGGCAATGAATGTCAATCAGATCAACAAAGCTTGTCTTGGCTTTGGGAGCGCTCAGGCCAGGTTCAAGGATTCAGACAGGCATCCACATGAGACAAGCAACCCAAACAAACCCTTTTTCACAAGAGGAACATGGCACCAAGTCATTCATAACTCCCTGAGGCCTCCACATCAAGATGGCCTGGGAGTTCTCCACTGCCTTCCTCAAGATTCCTGCCCTTGTGAAGGTCTACATTCAGAAAACTTCAATGTGGTGGCAGTCACTGCTTCAGAAATGGACAGTGAGAGACCTGTGCTGAGCAGACAAGCCCATGGTTTGAAGGTGTTTGGCAGGCAGGGCGGGGTGTTCTTCCTCATGGGTTTCTTCTGAGTGGTACAGGCTTCATCTGTATGTAGCCTGTGTCTTCTCATTTCAATATAAGGTCCTAATGATCTCGAGGGGCTCTTTGTCCCAGCCCCCTGAAGTGTCTAGAAGAGATGATGGGTCATGGACAAGTCACATCCCGTCACATCCCATCACATCTGGGTTGGGACCCATCCCTCGGATCTGTCTCTTGTCCCGAGTGCACGCACACACACACACTCAAGGGACCCCAGTGCACTGCAGGCCAACCTAAATGTTCACACCATGGACTTCTCAGATGGGCATCACATTATCCCTCCTCCCTCTCCCCAGGCTGGACCACCTGGTTCTTCCTCTGCTCCAACAGAAGGCAAAATTCTTCCAATGTTTTCTTTTGTTTAGTGCAGAACACCTTTCTTTCGTCTCTCCAAGGCAAAGCTTTGTCCTTTGAAGGCACACTGGATTTTCTGCCTCAGCTGAAGAGTTCTGAGTCAAGAATGATCATCTTCCAAAGGCTATGGTTAACGAAGCCAAGAGGCCAAGGGACTTCCCAGGGTTCAGGATGCAAACAGTGCCTGGTCTGAGAGATGGTAGAGAGACGGCAAGAGGAGAAGGGTCCCTGCAGAGGTGTAGCCCCACGCCTCACCCGAGGCTCTTTCCAGACAGAGCTGAAGCCTGGGCAAAGGCAGTCAGAGCTGCTACCTCTGCCCATCCCCAGGGCAGGGCCAGAGCTGAAAAGCACTGTTCTCAGGGCAGGTTCCTCCACCTCCACATAGCTGACACTCAAGCATAGAATGGTCGGGTAGTATCTTTGGCCTCTGCCCAGTAGGTGGCAATGTCCCCCAAACAGGCAGCGTAACTGCCTGGTTTTGAGAAGCACTGCTCCAGGGAAACCTGCTAGAATGGGGCAGGTCTGGGCTATGAGAAAGAACCCCAACTGCGCACTCTGAGCCCCTGGGCAGGGGTGGCAACAGGGACGAAGGCTGCAGCTGTTGGGAACACAAAACCACACCATTCTGATATAGAAGGTTCTATGGCTGGGTTTCTCAGATCTTGGGGTGCTTTAGCCAGATTCAATCAGCCCCTTTCGAGTCAGGTTACACGTACTAAACCTAGGACATTTTACTTCATGGAAACAAGAAACTGCACTTAAAACTACACCAGAATTCAAGGAGCAGAAAAGCAAGCATGCTGAAATGTGTGAGCAAGTCCCCAAACACCAGCGTGGGCCACTTGTATGCCACTGTGCAGACCCCAAGAGCCCCTGGGACACCAGGAATACGAGATCCCATGTAACTGGGGTGCTGGCCCCAGCCAAACTTGGAATAAAGGCATCTAGAGGCCTGGAGCCAGACGCTTTGGTGAGAGGGGACTGCCCTGCCACCCCCACCCTGCATTCCCGTGCTGGGAACAGTGGAGGAACCTGCCCATCACACTGCTGGTGGGTCAGACACCCAAGCCTACCACGGGCACAGAGTTTTCTTTTTCTTTATTTGTCTACATTCAGCTTAACTCAGATGTACTGCCTGAATGATCCAGACATACAAAAAAAACCCACTCTTTCCCACTGGTTTTTAAAATAAAATCTTCACTTATAAAACTGAAACACTAAAGCATTAAAATACAGAAAGCTCGTTTAACTCACTTCACAAAAGCATTAACAGATGATGTATCCCTTCTGTAGCTATTTAAAGACAAACTGAGTTAACACTAACACCAATTGTAAATAGACAGAGGGATACGTAACTGCAAGAACTCAAAAAACTCTACTCGGACAAAGTTGTGATGGCAACTAACAAACCATTGAAGACATGGAAGTCCCAAACACGGCTAAATATGGGTCACAGGACGGGTCACGGGCGTGACCAGCTGCACCTCACAACACAGCAACGTGGACAAGTTGGGGCGGAAGGGGCCTGGAGGGGCCAGCTGACATGTTAACTGTGATGCATAAAACTGAATCTTACAACGAGGGGTAAGTGCAGAAGGTACAAATCTTCACCCCTCGGGGGGGGCTTTATCTATACTGGTAGTTCATGCTGTGGTCTGCGTTTCTGCCGTAGCCGCCCTGTGATGACTGGTAGGAGCTGGGAGGGCCGCTGTAATTCTGGCCGGACCCCGGGGAGTTGTAGTTTGATTGTGACGAGTAGCCTCCTGGGGAAGAGAGGGGTGGGTTAGAGGTGAGGGGCACGGGGCTTTGCCTGTAATCAGATCTCAGGACCACGGCAACACCTGAGCCATGTTGTGTGTCCACGTCATGTCCACTGGGGAGACCACAGCAGGGCAGCAGTCTGGGCACTGCCTCTGGCTCAGTGCCCTTCCTGGGTAAATGGGGTTGGTTGTCACCAACACCCTGCGAGGTAGAACCACCGGACCCTGGTTTGTAAGCGGTGAGGATCTGCCCAGTAGAGGCAGAGGCAGCAGCAGCGGGAGCTGTATCTGGGGGCTGCCCAAGCACAAGGCCGAGCCTGAAGCCCCTGAACCAGAGGCCACACAGCAGGCTGTGTGGGCCTCAGTGTCATCAGCGTTTTTCCATTCAGGTGTGATCTAGCTATCATCTGGATGTCTGGCTTCTGGAAAGCTGAGATGCTGGAAGTATCCCTGAGCCCGTGTGCCCAGATCTCCCTCTTCCTATTCTCAGCCCACATGGAAGCCAGATGGCAGGTGCCACTGTAGCCCTGCCTATGCTACCCGCCAGGTGATGCCCCTCATCATCGGACCCCTCCCCCCTCCCCCGGCTGTGCCACCTGCCAATCCAGGCCCACCTTGTTTGCCTTGGTATGAGGAGCCGCCCCCAGAACCTCCGCCGTAGCCCCCGTGTGACCCTGGGTTGTAGGACGACCCGCCTGAGCCGTAGCTGTTCCCGCCGCTCCGGCCTCCACTACCACTGTAGTCTGGAGGAGAGAAGATAATGTGGTTAAGGGGCCTTGGCAAAGACACAGCTGGGGTGGTCCAGGATCCTTGAGCTGTGGGCCTGGAAGTAGCAGGCCGTAGGTTGAGACTATAAGCCTTTGCAAATCACCCTGTTCTGACTGCTTAAACCTGGAACACGCCAATTCAACCTAGAACTGCAAGGGGCCGGCTGGAGCCCTGCTAGGTCTCTGTGCCCTGGATTGGAGGGCCCAGGTGCATCCTGTCTTCCCACCTTCCCCTCCAACACAAGCTTCCCAGCAATTCAGGAGCCATACACCAGTCTCTTCTCCTCCCACCCAGCTGTTACCAACCAGGCACCCGGTGCCCCCTGGCCCACACACAGGGAGCACAGCTTCTTTAAAGTCCCTGGCCCTCCTGCTGGCCAGTGTCCCATCATAGAAAACAAGCGCACACCTACGCTTTCCTAGCTCAGCCACCAGCGCAGCCTGCTGAGTTTGTGCATGAGGTGGAGGGAGAGGCGGAGCAGAAAAGTGACTTGGGCTCTTTTGGAGGCTGAACGCAACACTGTTTCCAGAGCCCATCCCTGGAAGTTACCTCACAGTAGCTGCCCAGACTCAGAGACTCCACCCTTGTGCCCCAGCCTCAACCCACAGGCTTCCTTGGCACAGGGGCCTCCACTAGACCTGCCTTCGGAGAAAGCGACAGGAAGGGAAGAGCAAGGATGCAGGCCAGGGGAACTCTGCCTCCAGGATTCTCCTAAAGCCCACCCGGGCAGCCAGCACCGCCCGGCTTCCTTCCAGTCCCTCAGCAAGAGGTCAGGGCAATGCTGAGCTTCCGCCACTCCACGGGATGCGCCGCCAGCCTGGACCCTGGCCAGGCCTCGGGGCCCTGGAAGCCAACTCACTGAATTTGCTCTCGTAGCTGTAGTCTGATCCGCCCCCGCCCCCGGGGGAGCTGTAGGAGTTTGAGTAGGAGGAGTAGTTGCCTTGTCCATGATTATAGCCCTTCTGCTTGCCCTGGGGGGGGCCGTAGTTGCTGTACTGGCCCTGGTTGTAGGACTGCTGCTGGCCTTGGTGGGACTGGTAGCCCGAGCCGTAGGAGGGCTTCTGCTGGCCCCCGTGGGGCTGCTTCTTTCCAGCGTGTTTCGGGGGCACTGGTGAGTTGTAGTTGTCGCCTTGGTAGTAGGAGCCATAGCCAGAGGAGCCACCACCGCCCCCGCCGCCGCCACCACCGGCATTCCCAGAATGCCCTCCGTTGCTGTAGAACTGACCTAAACAGGAAGGCAGCGGATCAGGCGTAGGACGGGGGAGACGGGAAGGGAAAGACAGGGAAGGTCGCAGCTGTGGGTCCTGAAGGCTGACCCACGAGCCCGCTGCCCAGGCCAGGGCAGAGGGACAGAGGCAGGAGAGGGAGGAGCAGTGGCTCCGGTCCTCAGAGCAGCCTGGTTTGGACTGGTCCAGCCTTCAGCTCCACTCACCCATCAGCTGATGACAACAATGGATCTTTGCCAAGCAGCGGCAGGACAGCGCGCCAACAGCAGCTTTTGCAGCGGATGTCAACATTACAATGAGATGAGCTCCGAGCGCGAGATGACATTCATGACTAGCTGACTGTTACCCAGATGTCCCCAACGGTGACAGGGAAAGCAAAGCCCCAGAGAAGCAGCCGGCCACCCCCACTCCCCCCTGCTGTGCTGGGAAGAGGCTCTGCAGTCATAGGCCTGGGTGACCCCAAGAGATGCTCTTTAACAAGGCCCCTCAAACTGCTGTCATCCCTGGAAGAAGAACTGGTCTGACGTGGCTCTTGAGAGTCAGTCAAACGACCTGGGGTATCTCCCTGGTGATTCTTGCAGACGTAGGACTTAGGGATTGATTCTTGGGGCAAAGGAGGCTGGCTCAAAAGTTAGGATCCGAACATCCAGGCCAGGCCTCAAGCTACAGCCTCAGTGGGCGCTCCAGAGGGCCCCTCTGTTCCCAGCACAGCTGCCAGGGGCAGGTGGACCGAGCATGGACTGCCAAGCGTGCAGGGAGGCTGCCACATCCTCAGATCCAGAGGCTGAGCATGTCACAGTGAGACCCTCCTCTGGTCCTCCTACGTGGAGATCCCATCCCACAGGACAGGTATGCCCACACCCTGCCCCCACCAGACACTCAGGTGGGCCGATGGGGGATGGGTCAGCTAAGGTGAGGTGGGAGGAAGGGGAGGCCGGGACGCATGGGTGAACTCTCAAGCCCAGCAGAGCAATCCCCAGCGCTCAGAGGGGGCAGTGGAGCTCCTGGCTCCCTGGGCAGGGGGTGCCGGTGGGCTCACTCACTTTTGCTGGTTGGTGCTGCCAGTCTACAGACAGCCTGGAGCTACCCTGGTGTGCCCAGGGTGGGTGGGAGGGGGAGGGGACACTCCCACACGGGCCCATCCTTCCTTCCCGTATTTAGCATGAAGGGTTCCCCCGCCTTTTGGGTAGTTAATTTGGGAGTCATCGCATCCCTCCCACCCGCTGGAGCTGCGCACCCCACACTGCTAGGTCTTGAGTTGTTGAAACAATAATTTGGATAAAACTGATCTGTGACATCAGTTTATTTTCTTCAGGCGGCCTCCTCCACCCCGCCACCCGCCCCCATCACAAAGCCAAACACCAAGAAGGACATGGTCCACAATGCGAAGAGAGCAAACATGCGAAGGCCTGGCAAGGAGGCTGGAGGACAGGAGATCCTCTGCAGACCCCCTCTCAGAACCCCGCCACCTAAGCTGCCCCACGGCCTAAACTGAGCACCTCAGCACCCCTCCTCAAGCACAGGAATGAATGAAGACGCCAAGTACTGAGGACTTGTTACTTTAACATGTATTGATTAAAAAAAAATAAAGGGAAGGAGAAGTTTTCAACGTCATTTCAGGATAACTATTTCCTGGTATAAAAAGACATTATTCTCAAACAATAACTTTCTAAAAAGAAAAAAAAATACATCATGCAAAGTTTTAAAAAGTTTCACTGAATGTTTCAAACCTCTGGGAACAAATTATATAGTAACCGTTTTGACCAGTTTTTGCCTGAAGAAGCGCAAAATCTTGCAAGTCAACACAAAGGCAGGCTTCGCCACAAAGGACTACTGACTAGAGCCCAGCCATGCTCTTTCCAAAAGGGACTGCCATCAGGAAACGGGGGTCTCTGTAAAGAACCCTACTGCTTCTGTGTGCCTCTGCGCACAGGGAGAAGTCAGAAACTCCAGCCTGCACCCTGAGGTGAGAGGGCAGAAGATTCCAGGTCTTCTGGAATCCATCAGGGCTGCATACCCAACAGCACAGGCCCGGAGAGGCCAGCTCCTCACTGGAGAATCGGGCTACGCATTAAGTCTTTCTGCTTATTTTGAAGCCCCATTAAAACAAACTCTAGAATCCCATGCATTTGCAGCTATGATTAGGACTTGCAAAATTCCACGTTCTCTCTCCCCTAAAGCCTGTCTGTTTCCCACACTAATAATGGAAGCACAGTTTTGATACCTTTGAGAGTTCACCTCTAACTAAACCAGCCACAAAATACCGCACCCCCAAACAAGAACCCACCAGAGCATTTACAAAAGGCGGGAGAGGTTAACTTAGCACAATGTACAATTCCCAATGTTCCCCACGTTTTACAAGCTTATTAAAAAAAAAAAAAAAAAAAAAGGAAAAGGAAAAGGAAAAGAAAAAGAAAAAGCCAGTTGCTCTGGATTCAGATGTGATAAAATCGTTTTCATTACTGTCAAAGGCATCAACCAGATTTGGGAATTTGTTAAAAGGTTAAAAATTCATACAAAACCTGCTGTAAATTAAGACAAAGGTAGATTAAAATGCATCATTATCTGTCTCTTAAATAAAGTAATGCTTTCCATAAAAAGCAAAGGTGGGCTTTTGCCTTGATGCTGACCAACGCTGGCTCTAGAATTCTGTGCAATTCTGCACAAAAATGCATTCTCTGAAAATTGTTTTCCACTTATTGTGAACTTCAATATGACCAAGTTCAAAGGCAAATCACGATAAAAACTGCCATTGTCTTAAATTCTGCAGGCTAAGAGTTTCAGACAAGCTGCGGTGACAAGCCACGGTTGAGAAACCCAGTGAAGCACAGGGGCACAGCACGGACACTTTGGGTTTTGGAGTTCGAGAAAATTGGAGTAAAAAGTTGATTTTGTGTGCAATACTTTTAGATGCTCTAGGAAGACCCAAAATCATGATAGCCGTAGCAGTCTGTGAAAAAGTCACCTACAAAAGGGGGAGACAGAGCAGAGAAAAAAAATTAGAATTCTTTTGAAAAATGGCACAGAGCGCCACATTTGAAATTCATGTTTTAGATTTCTCTGCTCCTGTAACCCCCCAATGAAGGCTCCTTCTCAAGACAAGAGCTGTGCACTGTCAGGAAAAGCATAATCACAGGACTGGTGCTTCGCATGGCTTAAAGCAGAGAAATTTAAAATTTTGACTTTTAAGGAAATTTCGAGTCACACAAACGTGTGTTAACATTTAAAGAACAAATTACACTTTTGCAGGATGGGGCTGGAGGATTGCCTGCCCTAATCACTCAGAAAAGATGCGTGCCACTCTTAAATCTCAGGGAGGGTGCTGCTGGTGGGCCACCCTGCTCTAACTCAGGTGTGGGAGCTAAGCTGTAGCTTCTCCCCAACCTCAGACAAAGAGAAACACACACTTACTGTAGCCTGCCGTCGCCGAGTTGCCTCCATACCCATAGCTGCCATATCCAGCGCCTGGAAAGGAACGCACAGGGTTACGGGGGTAGAAGGTGGGTCTGCCCTCCCCGACCCCTCCTGCTATCCCAGCCTGACCCCAGGGGCCCCACTCACTGAAGGGAGCAAGCCAGATCCCTGGGACAACACAAGACAAGGCTCCTCACCAGCATTCATGTAGCCTCCATGATTGGCGCCGCCAAATCCTCTCCCTCGACCTCGACCTCGGATGTTCCCTCCTCTTCCCCGCCCTCGAAGGTTTGGGGGTGGGGGTACTTCATTGTGCATGGGGCCTCCCATGCCGAACCCAGGGTTATGTGGCTGCAGGGGAGAGAACAGAGACAAGTTGCATTCACCTCAAGCTCCAAACACAGGAGAGCTCCAGCTCAGGCCACAGACTGCGGGGGACGACTACTCACCTTAGCAGCAAATTTCGGTCCACCTCTGACAGGCACAGGGGCTCTCTTCTTCTTGTTGGCTTCCAGGGCGAGAGGAGCATCAGGGAATAGCTTTTCTAGTGCAGCAAGAGCGGCATATGCTTTTGCCACCTTTTTGTTTGAGCCAGCACCCTGAAATTTCTGTCCATCCACCTCGACCTGGAAAGAACAGATGTGTGTCAGGGCGGCCCAATGCTTCCCTCTGGGGCAGTGACTACTCTCCTGGGAGCTGGCTGCTCACCTCCATGACGAAGCGCTTGTCGTGGCTGCCCCCAGTCTCTGAGATGAGCTCGTACTTGAGGCCACGCCTCTTTTCATTAAGTTCCATAACAGGGTTCTTGCCATGCTTGGTCAGGATCGGCCCCTGCTGTTTTACGTTCTCAGGGAAAACAGAAAAGAAAACCAAAAAACTCAGCTAAGGGCTTTCCAGCACGTGGAGGATGACAGCCGCCCCCCAAATATGCCAGAGGCCCTTCCAGTCCATTTCCCCTGCTGTCCCTCATCACCCTTGCCTCCCAGCCTCTGGAAGTCCTCTGAGGGCCTCCCAGCAATGGGACTGCCTCCATCCATACCCTATCTCTGGGGCATGGCCTGACTTCAACTGAGGGCCATCCCACCACAGCCCTGGGTATTGGGGCAACATCAGCAAGGGCCTCTTGGTGGTGGCTCAGAGGCTCCACCCCGCTCCCTATACAGGCTCCTAGACATGAAGCTACTCTTTATGGGGGTGGGGGAGAGAAAACAAGAACCAGTAACCCTCCTGGCTCAGAGAACACAGGACTGCCTGCTGCAACCTGTCGGGCACATCAGCCCCCACCATGTGCTCACCTCGGCAGTGGGATCTGAGGGGAAGGCAGCACTGGGAGTCGAAGCAGCTTCCACCACAGGCGGAGGGGCCACCACAGCCGGCTTTG
Organism: Canis aureus; assembly: GCF_053574225.1. NCBI lineage: Eukaryota > Metazoa > Chordata > Mammalia > Carnivora > Canidae > Canis > Canis aureus. The sequence continues at coordinate 51,719,000 of NC_135629.1, forward strand.
CTTCTGTTTCTTCAGCCGAATCCTCTCCCTTGCTGGAGTCTCTGCCTTCAGCGCCAGTAGGCAGGCCCATGTCCTGTAACACCTGCAGGTGGACATGCACAAGGCTCCCCAGTTACGGAGGGGGATGTAGCACCAGGGTTACCTACGTAGATCTCGCATTCCCCAGGATCCAGAATCAGAAGCTCCTAAGGTGGCAGCCAGGAATCCAGAGGGTGTTTTTTTCTCCCCCTCCCGCCTATCCCACCCCCCTGAAACTCTGATGCTCGCCCACATTCAGAGACTCTCTGCCTGTCAACCACAATGATGAAGCCATTCTTTCATGTGTGACTTGGCAAACATTAAAATATCCACCCATCTCAGTGTTCACACACCCTCTCTAAGCCTCATGTTGTCCACATCAAGGGTTTCAATAACATATAAAAGAGCCCAAGGTGCAGAAGTGCTTTTGTTCACAGAACAGGCATGCGGTACACAACACTGCCGGCATGTACCTTCACAGCCACGTGCAGCTTGGCAGTCTTTTTGGATGGTCCAGAAGCCTCGAAGGAGTTGCCATCTACCTCCACAGACATGGTGAAGATGGGGGCATGGACTGGACCAGTCTGGGAAACCAGCTTATACTGCAGTCCCGGCTTCAGCTGGTTTAGTCTCATGAGAGCGTTCATTGCTTGAGGCGGCTCGGCCTTCTCCTCTGGAGAGAGAACACCGACACGGTGGTGCGCCGTCAGCTGAGGCTAACCAAGGAGGTGGGAGGCGGCAGCTCCTCCGACGCCCTCCTGTGGCACAGTGCTACACAAAACCACCCCGTATGTATTCCAGACCCGCACCACAATTAGTCATTTAAAAACGGGCTTTGGTATCACATCTGAGGAAATTAAGGCAAAAGCAAGCATCTCACCACTTTGGGAGGACTCTTAATCGAGCTAGGAGAAAGACAAACCAAGTGCTAAAGACAAACACTAGTACCTTTCTTCTGAATTTTCTTCTTCTTTTTGCTAGGGGACTTCTCCTCCCCATCTTCTTCCATAGGGCGTTTCATGGGTGTAATGGCGTAGGTGGTGCTGGGGGGAATTTGAACTAAAAAAAAGAACAGAAAAAAGGCTAAGGATCCCTCCTGTGCTCTTGCTGGAGTCCACGCTGACACCATCAGCCTGGGGCTGAGCCCATGGCATGCTTACCTGTGTAGTCCACTGGGTTTTCATTCTTTGGTTTCTTGGGCATCTTAGAAGGCAGAGGATCCATACCCAGAACTTTATGGAGCTGGCCAAACGCAGCAAGTCGCAGAGCATGCTGGAGAAGGGGAAGAGGACCTGACTCAGCCGCCCTGTGCTCCCCGCCAAGGTGTGTGCGCTCGCTAATGCCTTCTGGAAGGGGTGGGAGCTGAGGGGGTTGCTAACGGTCTCCCCTACAACAGCAAGGGGTCCCCCAACAGCCAGGGGAGGGCCTGACTGTCAGGACCCAACCTCGCTGTGGGGGAAGGCCAGCCTGTGACCACCCCCCTCGAGAGGAATACAGGAGACCCCAACCTGGGGACTGGTTGCCACACGGAGCCACGTGGTGGGCCTGCAAGGGAAGGACCCTGGAGCAGTGCACACAGCAAATACATCTCCCCGCTGAACTCGGTGTCCAAAAGTAGCACTCGAGCAGGCTGAGGGGACAGGCGACAACCACGCGTGGCGCCAAGGGAAAGAAGCAGCCCAGATTGGGGCGCCCTGTATCAGGCACAATCCCTTCACCTTCAGTCCCCAACCTGAGCCTACGAGTCCAGTGGCGACCCTGAGAATACCCAGTAATGGAACTGGAAGCCAGTGATTACAGACTGGGTAAGGGCTCACGTTGGCAATGGCGATGACTATACCTGCGCACTCTGTGTGATATCTTCCCGTTGCTGTCTGTCTAGATGCCCAATAGCATCAGTGGCTTCTTTTTCACAAGGGTCATAAATGCCAGAACCATCTGAAGGCAGGAAACAAGGAAGATATGCAGAGGATTATCTTTTAGCATCTCGGAAGAGTTGTGCTGGCTGAGGGAACCAGGTGCGTTACCCCCCACGCCCCATCCACACCCAGCTCTGGAAAACACGCTGAGCTCGGTGACCCACTCAGCGTCCAGTCCGTGAGATAAATAACCCACGTGTCTCAGTGCAAGGAGCTCGCGTGGGAGTGGGTCACCACTGCCCCGGATCCGCCCTGAGTCACAGCTGCGGAGCCGACACAGGGCTGGATATGATGGTGCAAGAGGGTAGTCACATGCTTCAGCCCTAGGGGGACACGGGGCGGCTGCTGCCCTAACCCGGTCAGGGGACCCGCCAGGAAGTGGCCTCAGGGCCTCAATCCCTGTTCTTTCCCTGCAACTTGCAAAGCACAAGGCCCCAACCTGGCATCACGATGCCCGACGCCAGGCACTCCAGCACTCTCCGCAGGGCCTCGCCGGCACCCATTGGTCTGTTGGCAGTGCCGATGGACTTCTCACAGAGAAGCTCAAGGGGCTGAAAGGCAAGAGGTACAGTTAGCGCCACTGTGCAGGAGGTGGGCAGCCAACACTAAGGAGCTGTCGGTGTGTGTGTTTTCCCAGGGTTGTGGGGGATGGGGGTGTCAAACCCCTCCAAGTGCATGAGTTGAGGCTAAACCAAAGACAGGACAACCAGAGCCTGGCCTGGTGACTCTTCCTTAAAAGAACAAACTTTAAATCTTTCAGACTGTGTGGGCCAAGAGGCAAAGCTGACGCTGTTACACAGGTACTTCTATTTATCATATAGCCACTTAAAAAAATAAACACCGTTCTTAACTATGGGCTACTGATAAAGAGACGGCTGGCCAGAACTGGCCTATAGGTGCCACTTTGCTGACCCCTGTCCGAGAACAGCTACAAAAAGGCTTCTTCGTGGATCACAGTAAACGTGCTACCTGGCAGCCCCCTCCCTAGGCTGAGCTCTGAGTCTACTATGGTGGGTGGATGGGGGAGGGGAGGAGATGGATATCCTGGTCTAGCTCTCATCCCCCTCCCAGGGGATGGCATGAAGTAGTTGTTCAATAAATGGCCAGTACAGGGATGCACTGGCCACACCCCAAACGGCCACGCCAGCCCAGTTACTCTAACATATTCTTGGGATATGGGAGAAAGTCTGCACCCATGACCCCCCAAGTGGCCACAGCTATGAAGGTGCCTTACCCATCCTCTGAGAGGACCCCAGGTGGGCACTCGGGTACACAGGTCCCTCAGGACCCGGATGACAATGACACACGACTTCAGCCCGTTGGCTCTGGCCTAGAGAACAAAGCACAGGCTCTTTACACCAGGGAACCTCCCTAAACACAAGGCAAACATGAAAAACACAAGTCTCAGGGTGCTACTTTGTCAAGGGTAAACGGTGAACGTTCAAGACCATCAAGTGTGTGGCCAGCAGCGCTTTCACCGTTGTGGACAAGAACAATGTTACTCTTGGCACAAAGCAGCAGCAGCCCACCTACTCAGTCACAAGCCTCCTTTGGGGACGTCAAATTTGTCTATGCGCGCTCCGTTAGCAGCTGCACGCCTGCAGGTGCTAAGTTCAGCACAGAGATCTTCAACGTTACCGAAACTTTATGGTGAAAGTTAGCCAAGTTAAAACTTAGGAATTCTCTACCAAAAGACAAATAGAAGAACAAAATGCAAACCTGGAACCACTTGGCGTGTCGGAGGGACGCCAAGGCAGCAAGGCATTTCTGCCTGTCCAGAACGTCCGGGGGGTCGTTGACTGATAGCGTTTCTATTCATGGATGGAATAAGAAGACAAGGCACAGTTTGACCAAGGGGTTTCTGTCAGGTGGAAAGGGGATGTGGCAGCTTCCTAAAGGGCAGCTGAGGCTCCCAGAATCTCAAGTCATCTCCACCCTAGACCAGGGAAGGAGAAGCTAGAGTGCGTTTAACTCTGCCTTGAGGAGATCGTAAAAATCGGAGGCCCTTCCAAAAAAAAAACAAAAACAAAAGCAAAAGTGGGAAGTTACTCTAGAAGGAATAATCCCATGGGGGAGTGGGACAGATAGGTGGATCCTATCTTCTAATAGACAATTACCTTGCTTCCTCCCCATGATCTCCCAATAAATTAGCTATGCTAAAAATTTCAATAGTAAAAAACAAAAACAAAAAACAAAAAAACAAAACCAAAAACAAAAAAAAAACCCCAAAAACAAAACCAAAAACGAAACCAAACAAAAAATCAAAACAAAAACCCCCCAAAAATAGAAACAAAAAACCCCAAAATAGGTGGGGGGAGTGGAAATGAACTCCCTTCTCTGCTTCCCACAACGGCCATCCCCTGAGGCATCTGCAGCAAAGGGGACCACCTCCGCCCACCAGGCGGGACTGCCCTAGCCCCAGCCCTTGACAGAGAGAGTCCTGTTGGTCAAAGGTCCAGCGTCCCTAAATCGATAATTGGAATCAGGTATCGGAACCAAAGGTAACCAAAGAATAGCAACGAGGGCGCAAAGTGTGAGCCTCTGCTGCAGCAGAACTGGAGCACTGTCACTGCTGCCACTCATGTGTCAGGGATTTGGATAAGGCCTGTTACCTTCACTCTGTGGTAAGAGATCTCGGATTAAAAAAACGTCCGCACAGAAGAAAGGCATGAGGGGCCCTTGGTGGCCTTTCAATTGCAAAAGCTTCTGAGGTTTTGGTTTGAAAAATCACACAATTGTTCACAACTTTATCCAAAACTCTGTACCAGCTCTTTGCATTTCAATCATGGCAGCTGATAAAAGCAGCCCTGGAAGAGGACAAGCGAAGCAGCCCTCGGTTCTGCTGCAACACAAGCTGTTTGCACGACTCCAATGTGATGTTCATGCAGAAACCATCTGGTTGTCTTCCATAATTTAAAAGCCATAAAATCACCAGGGACATACTTTTCCAAGGCCAGAGAACGCTCAACAGAAAAACCAAGTGTAACACCGATGAAAACATTCAAGGATTAAAGATAAAACAAAAATGGTGCAATCCTCTACGAAAAAAGTGCTACTCACTTTTAGTGCAAACTCCCAAGTACTGAAACTGAACGGGAGATGTGACCTCAGAGTACGTGGCCAAAGCTACACCGACGGCCTTTTATCAAAGCAGTCTAAAACTGAATAGCACATTTGACTGGCGAGGGAACACCGAGTTTCCAAAGTCCTGCTGGCTTTTCTCAGCCTCCCTACCTCCGGCTAATACTTTCTCCATTTCTTCTCTGACAACAGGGGATGTCAGGTGGATGGTCAGGGACAATGGAGGCTCTTTTGTGTTTTTTATCACAATCGCAGCATCATCAACAGACTGGAGTATTTCGTACTTGTCTTCTGTAACAGCCTACAAAAGAAAATGCAACTTTCAAACACACTTCCTCAAGATAGGCAATCTACAGCTGTTTCGCTGGTTACCACAGCACACATGTCAACTTCTTGGGTTGTGACACAACAGTGGTGCCTTCATCTAGGGATCAGTGCCTCCCTCTTGCCAAGTCTCTTGCCGTTTTCTGAGTACTCCAGAGTGGGGGTCCCTAACTACGCAGAAAAGCGATTTTTCATAGGGAGCTTTACAAAGCAACAGTAAGATTTTCAGGGTCTGGGAAAAGGAGACAAGGGTGTGAATCTTCATTTTGTTGTTTGGTAGTCGTGTAACTTTAGATAAGTCATTTAATCTCATTAAGATGCTGGTTTCTAATTTGTAAAATGGACTTCGTGACAAGATCCATAGCATCTGGCTGCAGGAGGCTTACACAGATATGATGTGCAAAGTATAACACCCAGCAGAGTGAGCATCCACCACAGGTATTTGCCATATGGAGATGAGCAGCCATCCATGTGGCAAGAAAACTGCATAGTAAGATAACGTGTAGCACATAATGCATACAAAAATATGCAAGTACTTGCTGCAAACACATGTATCTATAAAAGGGTGTTCACCTGGCTTCTGCTTTCTCCTTTGTACCAGTTACATCATTTTTTGTTGTTGTTGTTAGTTACATGCCTTGATGAAGAAAATTCATGCTCTTACGATTTTATTTTTGTTAGGGGAAACAATACAGGAAAAGTCACGTTGAGGGAGGGGCAGATGCACATTGAAATATCTAAACCGGGGTTTCTCCACCTCAGTGCTATGTATATTCCTGGGCTGTGGGGCTAACCTCTGTATTGGAGGACACCGAGCAGCCATTTCCAGCCCCTACCTAGTGGTTATCAGCAGCAGCCCCCTCCCACACATTGTCACAAGATCAACTCTCTCCAAATCGCCAAAGGTCCTCTGTGGGGGGCAAAATTGCCCTAGTCAAAAAACACTAATCTGATTCAATAAAAATACACTTTATTTGTATCTTCCTTTAAAGACTTTTTACAAAAAATGCCTTTCCTTTAAAAACATTTACAACGGGATCCCTGGGTGGCGCAGCGGTTTGGCGCCTGCCTTTGGCCCAGGGCGCGATCCTGGAGACCCGGGATCGAATCCCACGTCAGGCTCCCGGTGCATGGAGCCTGCTTCTCCCTCTGCCTGTGTCTCTGCCTCTCTCTCTCTCTGTGACTATCATAAATAAATTTAAAAAAATAAAAAATAAAAAAAATAAAAACATTTACAACAAAGTAACTTTCATCAATGAATATACCTTTTATAAATATAGATTAAAAGTAATGTAAAAAATTACCACCAAAACAAAGTTTAGGGCTTCATTCACCTGAAATATAGCTCTCCAGAAGTATCTACTATACTGCATTAACTCCACATTTCAATTCTGACCTCTATCCTAAATCTCAAATTATCAGTCACCATGTGGGAAAAAAATCCACGTTTACGTGTGAAAATGAAGTGTGTTTCCCTTAAGGAATGCGATTTCTTAGTTTCTTTTTTTTATTCTTTTGCTTATCCTGTGAACGTGGAGGGTAAATGTGTCCCAAGGAGGCAGCATATGGTGGTAATGATTGGAGGTTCTAAAATCCCAGGACTCACAACCAGGAGTGCAGGGTTCAACAACTCAGCTCCTTGCACCCTAGTCACATCTTCTAAAATACTGAGATGTGGGGATCCCCAGGTGGTTCAGCAGTTTAGTGCCTGCCTTCGGCCTGGGGCATGATCCTGGGGTCACGGGATCGAGTCCCCCACATCGGGCTCCCTGCATGGAGCCTGCTTCTTGCTTCTTGCTCTGCCTCTGTCTCTGCCTCTCTCTGTCTCTCATGAATGAATGAATGAATGAATGGATGAATAAAAAGACCGAGACGATATGATCCTATCTCAAAGGGTTGTTTCGAGGAGGAAACGATATACATATAAACAACACACCTGGCCAAGAGTCTGGTGTAGTAAGTTCTTTTTTTTTTTAAGATTTTATTTATTTATTCATAGAGAGAGAGAGAGAGAGAGAGAGGCAGAGACACAGGCAGAGGGAGAAGCAGGTATCATACAGAGAGCCTAATGTGGGACTCGATCCAGGGTCTCCAGGATCACGCTCCGGGCTGCAGGCAGCGCTAAACCGCTGCGCCACCGGGGCTGTCCTGGTGTAGTAAATTCTTAAAAAATATCAGAGGCTATTATTTATACAACACTATTTTGTAACAAAACAAGCTGCTTTTTAAAAAGTTCTTCTAAAAAAAAAAAAAAAAGTTCTTCTGTCCAGTTTTGGATCAGGGAGGAAGAGTTAATAATAGTACCTTCTATTCAACCATCCATACACCAACCCATCTACCCAACTGTATGTGGATTTAGAGTTCTAGCCTGCTGCAACCCTAGAACAGTATAGTCTGGCACCTCATGGGCACCAAGTCTTTCCCAGCTGACAAGAGAATCTGGGCCCATCAGAGTCACTCAGGCCCTGTCCACAGAATCTTAGCAGCTCTGCAGCATCCTGCCCATTACCTGTGGATAAGGCACAAGCAAAGCACGTGCCAAGGTGGGTTTGCAGCGTGCACAGGACAAATGAGCCTTCCTCTGTTCTGCATCCTCAACAAGCATGACCTAACCCCACCCGGTGGAAACAGTCACTCACAGCGAGCTGGATGGCCAGGTTGTCAGCCACCTTGTCCAGGAGGGCAGTCGTGGGCTTCTCCTTACATAGCAGCACCAGCTCCAAATCCAAGTCCCCCTTGAGCAGCAGGCCCTTTGCTACAAGGCCAACTCGCATCACGCCCCGCAGGGTTCTGGTCATGTGCTCAGTCTTCTGCTCCCTGAGGGACAGACCAAAGTATGCTCAGTGAGTGAATTCAATGCAACTAGAACCCAGAGGCCCTGGAAGGCTGGGGAAGAAAAGGAGACACTCACGCCTATGCTGGCCAGTCTCTCCAGGAAGGATCCCTCCCCCACCAAACCTCAAACTTACCCAGCCCCCTCTTTGGTCTCATCCTCCGGGGGCACGTCCACATTCTCCGACTCAGTGTGCTCACTGCTGCCTTTCTCTTGTTCATCTATCCAGTCAGACACAGCTTTGAGAGCCCTCTCTGTGTGGGACACCATGTTCTGGACTGCCTCCAGTTCCTCTTGGGTTGGATAAACAGAAGAATGCTTTGCCATCACGTGGCGGTCGTCATTCACAAAAATTCGCATCGGACGCTAGAAATATAAAATCTCATTTAAAAACCACAAAGATACCAAGTGATCCTCCACTTCTTTTTCAAGCTGCCCAACTCAGAATTATGCCTTATCATTTATGTCAAAGTAAGCCACCTACACGACCACTACTGAAGGTCTGAGAAGCAGGACAACCAGATGGAACAGCAGTTCATTCTCCAGGCAGTCAAAAGGGGGCACACTTAACTTTACATAATTATATGTATCTATATATGTGTATATGCATATATATGCAGTTGAACTCTTTCCCTATGTAGTAGTATTTTATAATTCAAAAAGTCTAATGAAAGGAGAATCAAATGCCTTGGAGAAATGCTGCATCTTTGACTATGAATAAAGAAATAAGTATGAGTAAAAAAAAAACTTACCATTTTTACTTCTTTTTTCTGTAGTGTCTGGAAATCAAATGTTTGCTTATCTTTTCAAATTGTGACAGATTTCCTTGATGTTATCAATACTTCAACTATCTATAAGATCAGAAAATCTTTTTAGTTTCAAATATTTCATAGATGGATGAATTTTAGTAGCCAGATACTTAGTAAGATAAAAGTGGTGCAGCCATCCAAAGGGACACTGTTAACCCAGCAAGACACATTTTTATTTCCAAGTAATCACTGCTAAGCTAAGGTACAAGCAACTAATTATAAAATCCCCTAAAAATGAAAACAGCTGGTTTTAGAAGCTAACTCTGAATTCCCACCCACATTCAGCAGATTTCTACTTCATCTTCTTTCATTTTTTTAATGTAAAATATTCCAGTTCTTACCCCCCAAAAAAAGCCTGAAAACATACATACACACAAATCATCGAGCCCCCAATAAATGGTAACAACACAAATGTTCAGCAAAATCTTGGTGTTTGGAGAAGGCAAAGAGAGGGAAGGAGCTCTGGTCTTTGAGTAATGAAGAAATGGAAGGAAAGCAGGAGAGAAAGAACCCCAAAAGGCTTCTATAAACCAGAAATGCAAGAACCTTCTGAAACATCAGGTGGATACTACAGCACCACATGACCACACCTATGGGCTCCATTTCAGAGAGGCCTTGAGAACCCAAGTGCACAACAGAAGTCTTCAGGACAAGCATAGCTGTAATTACCATCTTGGGCTCTAAATAACATGCTGACTACAACCTACTCAATTCCTACTCTGTGCAAACAGTCTGGTCCACGCTAAAATCTTCCAAATGAGTAAATAACAAAAAAGAAATCCATCACAATAATACAAAACTAATGAAATCCACCTATCCCATGCCATCCAACCACGCAACAGCCAGCTGCTTCAATCTTAGTTTCTAGGCAGGGCAGCAGACTTCACCTGGAAGGCACAAGCCTCAAAGACAAACTTGGACATGCCAGGCCAAAACAAGAATTTCCCACAATGCTTCAGGACTACCTAACAATCTAATTGCAAATCTGTAGGTTTTTTTTTTTTTTAAGATTTTATTTATTCATTCATGACAGACGAGAGAGGCAGAGACATAGGCAGAGAGAGAAGCAGGCTCCTCACAGGGAGTCCAATGTGAGACTCAATCCCCAAACTGGGATCAGGCGCCTAGTCAAAGGTAGACGCCCAACCTCTGAGCCCCCCAGGTGTCCCAAATTTGTAGGTTTCAAAGTAGAACTATAAAAATGAAAGGTGAAGTAAGAGGTGATGCTCCTGCAGAGCTACACAAGAGGACAAGCAGGGGTCAAAGGCTATGCTGGGGGTAGTGGGGAGAGGAGTGGCGACCAGGCTCTGAGTTCGGCTGTTCACTATGCCCTTGATAAACCACTCGGTCACCGCCAAGTAGGAGCTTCCATACATAACTGGACTGGAATCTCTGCATGCCCAGCCACTAGCCACGTGGCCCTGAAGCTTCCTTCTACACCTGCAACATGGATGTGGCCCCTCTACCTTTGCACGAGCAGTGAAAGTTAAACAAGTCAACCTATGGAAAGCATGCAGCACAAATCCCACAGTCCTTCAAAATGGCACCAACTTCTACCAACAAGATCTCCACTTGCCAGGCTGCCATGGCGGGGGGGGGTGTGCGGTAAGTGATGAGTGACGATACAAAGTGCGTCCTATGTGAATAACTTACCATTCATTCAGTTAGGAACATATGTTATCAAAGCTGTGTTCAAAAAAAATGCTTTACCTGCTAGGTACGTATTTAAGATAAATTTACAGTTCAAAGTACCTGCTTGGTATTTGCTCTAAAATACTCCAAAGACAGGCAGTGAAGATGTGGGCAAATATAAAACAAAATGGCAAAGTACTGATAGCTGTTGAAGCTGGGAGATGGTAATGTTAGCATTCACTTGCGAGGTCTGAAAACTGCCATTACGGTTTTTAACTTAATTGCAGAATGTACTTACATAGTCCTAACAAAAGTGCACCCAATTAGTGCCATCTAAAAATTTAACCAACGATCAGATGCCTAGCTCTAAACAGAGAAGCATACCATCAAGAAATCATAGTCTGATGGTGAGACGGCAATGTTAAACAGCCACCACTCCTAGCCACATCTATGCTGGAACCTCATCAATCTGATAAAGAAGGCTGATGTTTAAAACTGTATTTATTTAAAAAAAAAAAAAAACTGTATTTATTTAATCGGCAAGGATTTAGCATGTTCTTCCTCCACACCAAGACCTGGGCTGGCCGCTGGGATGGTGAAAGACATGCCAGATAAGTGCCTCGTCCCTGTGGACACAGTTACCTGGCACAAAAGAAGAAGAAATATCTTCCTTCCAAGCCCAACAAGATGCCAGGAACCAATGTTTAATGTCACACTTACCATCTCTTCATGCTATACTCCTCTGCAACAGACATCAAACAGAAGGACTTTAAAAACAAAAGAGCTTAAACCAAGGTTTCAGGTGGCTAAGACTTTCCAGGTTTTACAGGACTGATAATGTCTAACTTACTAAAAAGAGCTCCCCCGGGATCCCTGGGTGGCGCAGCGGTTTGGCGCCTGCCTTTGGCCCAGGGCGCGATCCTGGAGACCCGGGATCGAATCCCACATCGGGCTCCCGGTGCATGGAGCCTGCTTCTCCCTCTGCCTGTGTCTCTGCCTCTCTCTCTTTCTCTCTCTGTGACTATCATAAATAAATAAAAAAATTAAAAAAAAATAAAAATAAAAATAAAAATAAAAAGAGCTCCCCAGAGAAATGGTTGATTCGGCACCTCACCTCAGAACTGTTTGAGCCCAGTCATTTGCAGTTCAGAAAGCAAGAAAGTGCTCACACTAATGCAGGTGGTCCAAAGGAACAAGGAGTTGACCTGTAAAGAATTCCACTGGCTACATTTGGAGCAACGGAATACAAAAAAAATAAAAAATTAATAATAGTAATAGTAATAATAAGAAGCTATCATCTATACGAAGTTCTAAAAAAGCCAAAACTGCTCAGTAGTTGCCTTGGACAGTGGTGTGGCAGGAACACCCAGGAACAGTGCTTTTCAAGTGGTAGTACATCTTGGTAGGGGTTGGGTGCATGCAGTGGTCAAAACTAGTTGAATGGGGGCAGCCCCGATGACACAGCGGTTTAGCGCCGCCTGCAGCCCGGGGCGTGATCCTGGAGACCCAGGATCGAGTCCCATATCAGGCTTCCTGCAGGGAGCCTGCTTCTCCCTCTGCCTGTGTCTCTGCCCCTCTCTTCGCTCTCTCTGAATGAATAAATAAATAAATCTTAAAAAAACAAAAAAACAAAAAACTTAGTTGAATGGTATACTCAAGATGTGTGCATTATTTTTATTTTATTTATTTTTATTTTTTGTGCATTATTTTTATTTTATTTTATTTTTTTTTTAATTTTTTTTTTTAACTTTTATTTATTTATGAAAGTCACAGAGAGAGAGAGAGAGGCAGAGACACAGGCAGAGGGAGAAGCAGGCTCCATGCACCGGGAGCCCGACGTGGGATTCGATCCCGGGTCTCCAGGATCGTGCCCCGGGCCAAAGGCAGGCGCCAAACCGCTGCGCCACCCAGGGATCCCTTGTGCATTATTTTTAAAGAAAAAAAGAACTGTAAATAAATGCTGGACTCTAGCCAACATTTAGACGGAAGACTGCAACTTTCTGCTACTTTGAAACGTGTAAGAATAAGATGGATTATATGTCGGAGATGTTCAATAAGTGCATACATCAATCAATCAATGTGGACTGAAGGATGACCGGAACAGATGGAAAGATGGATGAGAAAAAAAGTCAAATGTCAATGGCAGAACCAAGACTCTATCTACAGGTAGCTGTTCACCATAAAATTGTGTCACCTTTAATGTATGTTTGAAATTTTTCATAATAACATTCTTTTTTCTTAAGATTTTATTTATTCGTTCATGAGAGACAGAGAGGGAGGCAGAAACACAGGCAGAGGGAGAAGCAGGATCCCTGCAAGGAGCCCAATATGGGACTCAATCCTGGGACCACTCCCTAAGCTGAAGGCAGATGCCCAACCACTGAGGCACCCAGGCGTCCCTAACGTATTCTGAATATATAACCAAAACTGATTCAGCACATTACATTTCTATAAAAGCTTGAGCCCGGGATCCCTGGGTGGCACAGCGGTTTGGCGCCTGCCTTTGGCCCAGGGCACGATCCTGGAGACCCGGGATCGAGTCCCACATCAGGCTCCCGGTGCATGGAGCCTGCTTCTCCCTCTGCCTGTGTCTCTGCCTCTCTCTCTCTGTGACTATCACAAATAAATTAAAAAAAAAAAAAATTAAAAAAAAAAAAAAGCTTGAGCCCATAAGGATACTTAATAAAAATCCCAAACCCTAATTTGCTACTACCGGAGAGGTCCATATTCCAACTCCCTACTCTGAAAATGTTAAAAGGGACTGAAGTCCATCTATAGTTAGTTCACGTGGGAATCTCTACTAAGAACGAATGCCACCTGACTAAGACAAACTGGGAGCAGAAAAATCACTCTTCTACCAATGGGTAAAAAGATCCTATCAGAAAACCCCAGCCTATCAGAAGTACCTCAAGGACACAAATACACCCCCAAATGCACCTGCATTCAGTGACTGTCCTGCATGTAGGTTTTCCATCTGCTGCCTCCACTCTTAAAACTCCCGATGTGGGTGTGCCTCTGCTGCAGCCAGCTGAGGCACGTGCTCTCCCTCTGCTCCAAGAGACAGGCCCCAGAAGGTACCCCTGAAGAGAGTCACTGAGCTATGACTGCCCCTGACCACCAGACCTTGTTCCCAACTGGGGAACTTCACCCTTGGGGCCTTCCTCCCTTAGGCCAGGCCTTCGTGGTGATGTGAGTATGAACATAAATTATCTGAACTAAAACAAATGTTGAAAAACCAGAGACAATGCTCCTTTGCAGGCCAACAAATCTGGCCTTGTTGTCTTTATGTGAACCCAGATCTGTCATCCAAGCCAGTTTTTCAGAAGCCAGCTGCTCTGGTCTTGAATATCAGGAAATCCATCTATTAACAGACAAGGGTCTTCTGGGCAGGCAGAAACCTTTTCAAGATTTTTAGCAAAGAACCCTGTTGGCAAGAAGCCTACAACACCCACCTACCTATAGGCAACACTTCACACTTCAACACCTATTGACCCCTGCCAATCAAACTTTAAACAGAAGCTGCTCCTGCAACTACCTTTATGATTCAAAAGCAGGGCACAAGGAAGCCTGATTTTTACCAGCCTGGCTTCTCTGAAAAGAAACCGAAGCAGGAACAACTGGAGTGTGAAGAATCAGAATTTTAAACATTAACTTTGTGTGGCTGAGGATTTTTTTTTTTTTTTAAGATTTTATTCATTCATAAGAGACGCAAGGAGAGAAGCAGAGGCATAGCCAGAGGGAGAAGCAGGTTCCCTGCACGGAGCTCGATGTGGGACTCAATCCCAGGACCCTAGGATCACAACCCAAGCCAAAGGCTGACAACTCAACCACTGAGCCACCCAGGTGCCCCATGGCTGGGGATATTCTAACAGGGATCAGGTTTCTTTCTTCTCGAATCCAGCCCACTCCCAGAATGCAGAGTTACAAAGCTTAGCCACAAAAACCTATTCCTTATAGCGTGATGACCACCTTTCTGACCTCTTGCTAATTAGAATGACATACATGGCACTTTTGGAAAAGAAACATGCCCAAGTCAGCATGGGTGAATCAACAAACATTTGTAGAGTCAATGAACAGGTGTAGTGGAAACATCTTAACAAGTATGGCTCTGCCTATCTTCCAGAGTAGATACCACCCCTTCCAGGTTATTTCACAAAATCCTACCTCTATTCCAGCAACTCTGGGGAACTGCCCTGAAGCAGATGCTCACCAAAGAGACTGAATCAATTAGGCTTTGAAATGTACAAGGATCCAAACCCCACTCCTGGCTTCCCTATCTCTGCAGTGTGATACAAAGTGATACACGTGTTCCTCTCTAGTGACTCTACAAACTTTTATAGATCAACATCATCAAAGACACATGAAAAGTAATTTTAACAAAGCAAGGCAGCCCGGGTGGCTCAGTGGTTTAGCGCCACCTTCAGCCCAGGGCGTGATCCAGTCCCAAGTCGGGCTCCCTGCGTGGAGCCTGTTCTCCCTCTGCCTGTGTCTCTCGTGAATAAATAAAATATTTAAAAAAAATTTTTTTTGGGATCCCTGGGTGGCGCAGCGGTTTGGCGCCTGCCTTTGGCCCGGGGCACGATCCTGGAGACCCGGGATCGAATCCCACGTCGGGCTCCCGGTGCATGGAGCCTGCTTCTCCCTCTGCCTGTGTCTCTGCCTCTCTCTCTCTCTCTGTGACTATCATAAATAAATAAAAATTTAAAAAAAAATTAAAAAAAATAAAAATAAAAATAAAAAAAATAAAAAAGATTTTTTTTAAACAAACCAATCCAGTCAGAAGATGCCAATCTAAAATCTGATTATGGATGCCACTCTGAGAAATTATAAAATCCAAGATGGTGTACGCTAATTAATTTACATGTGTTCTTTACTGAATAAAGTGACAAATACATGTTTTTCCCCCAAATGCTTCTGGAACTCCCACTGGTGTGTGAGACCCAGGACTCCAGGCCCACTGGTACAGGAGAGCATTTATGGATCTTGGAAGACAAAAGCCTCTGGCTTGCGCCCACCAGGGCTGTCCAACCTAGGAACTGTGGGACCCTCTAGCAAATTACCTACCTGTTCAGAGCTGGGTCAATCAGGAGACGGAAAACACTAGCTATGCCTGAGAATTGCAAATAGTAAGGATAAAAGAGGACTCTGTGGAAAGATGCTTTATCAACCATAAAATCTCAAACGCAATATATAAAAAGGGAATTTCAACAACTCTTGGATGAACCAATAAAAATGCTTGAAAATCTGCCTGTGAGGGGATCCCTGGGTGGCTCAGTGGTTTGGCACCTGCCTTCAGCCCAGGGCGTGATCCTGGAGTCCCGGGATCGATCCCTGCATGGAGCCTGCTTCTCCCTCTGCCTTTGTCTCTGCCTCTCTCTTTCTGTGTGTCTCTCATGAATAAATAAATAAAATCTTAAAAAAAAAAAAGCCAGACACTTAATTGCCTAAGCCACCCAGGTGCCCCAGATTGTTTTTTTTAAACTTGGCGTGCAATTTGTTCACTTCTCCCAAAAGCATCCCCCACCCCCACTGCCAATTAAAAAGAAAAATGACCACCTCTCAAAGAATGTGGATTATGTATGCAAATTCACAACTGTGAATTATTTTAGTGGGTAAGGGCTCTTTTAGAGTTTTTTAAATTTTATTTTAATTCAAATGACATACAGTGTATTACTAGTTTCAGAGACAGAGTTCAGTGATTCATCAGTTGCATGTAACACCCAGGGCTCATCATGTGTCCTCATTAATGCCCATCCCCCAGGTACCCCATCCCCCATCCATCTCCCTATGGTGGCCTTCTTTTATTTTTTTTTTAAGATTTTATTTATTTATTCATGAGAGAGAGAGAGAGAGGCAGAGACACAGGCAGAAGGAAAAGCAGGCTCCATGCAGGGAGCCCGACGTAGGACTCGATCCCGGGACTCCAGGGACTCCAGGATCACGCCCCGGGCCAAAGGCAGGCGGTAAACTGCTGAGCCACCTGGGCTGCCCCTGGTGGCCTTCTTTTAAATAAAACTTTTTCTTTTTTTATTTTTTTTTTTAAAGATTTTATTTATTCATGAGAGACACAGAGAGAGAGAGAGAGAGAGAGAGAGAGAAAGACAGGCAGAGACACAGGCAGAAGGAGAAGCAGGCTCCATTCAGGGAGCCCGACATGGGACTCGATCCCGGGTCTCCAGGATCAGGCCCTAGGCTGAAGGCAGGTGCTAAACCGCTGAGCCACCAGGGCTGCCCTAAACAAAACTTTTTATTTTGAGGTAACTGTATGTCCTCTCTAACCAGTTTCCCCTAATGGTAACATCTTGCAAACTATATAGTACAATATCCTAACCACAACACAGACATGGATACACAGACCACTGCCATCCCCACAAAGATCTCTCCTGTTCCCCGTTGATTGGCCACACTACCCTTCCACCACTCCCCACATGCTTAACCCTACCAACCACTAATCTATTTACCATTCCTATAATTTTGGCACTCCAAGAATGTAATCTTTCAGTATTGGCTTGTTTCATGCAACATAACTGTCTCGAGATTAATTCCAGTAGTGTATTGAAAATTTGCTCATTTTGACTGCTCCGAAGTATGTTAGCACAATAGTCTAACCATTCACCTGCTTCAAGACTTCTGCTTGAAAAAAAAAAAAAAGACTTCTGCTTGGCTTCCAACTCCTGGCTATCAAGAATAAAACTACTATGAACATTTGTGTATATACTTTTATGTAAACCTAAAGACTCATTTCTTTGGGATAAATGCCCAAAAGTGAAAATGCTGGGTCATAGGGTGGTTGCCTATTTAGTTTTCTAAGAAACCCTCCCCCCAAAGCGTTTTTCCAGAACTGAGATTTTATTTTTTTTTAATTTTTTTTTTTATTCATGATAGTCACACATAGAGATCGAAAGAGAGAGAGGCAGAGACACAGGTGGAGGGAGAAGCAGGCTCCATGCACCGGGAGCCCGACGTGGGATTCGATCCTGGGTCTCCAGGATCGCGCCCTGGGCCAAAGGCAGGCGCCAAACCGCTGTGCCACCCAGGGATCCCTGGAACTGAGATTTTAAAACACAAATTAACTTCACCAAAATCAACTCAGTTCACCTTCTCTCCACTCCTGTTAGCTACCACATCTGCTCTGCGCTGCTGCGGTCACTGGTGAGCCCTCACCAGGCAGCCACTACGCTTCCCGTGGGGCTTCTGCACAGGTCACCCGTAGGACAAATGTTTATTAAGGGTTGCTATAAGCCATGGGGCTAGGTTAGTTATTTCCACATTGTTGATATTTGGACTGCTTTTCTGAATTATGAATACATAGCAAGAATTATTAACCTGCAAAAAATCTAAATGTACCATGGAAAAGCAAATCTAACTTGCAACATTTTATTCTATAAAAACAGACTCAGTCAGATGAGAGAATAGTAGTCCAAAGGAAGCAGCAGAAAAGCAAGTGGCCTGTAAGATTATATCCCAGTAAGACTAAGCTTGAACCACAACCCTAATAAAAATATTTAAAAAGAGGGGCGCCTGGGTGGCTCAGCGGTTGAGCCTCTGCCTTCAGCTCAGGGCATTATCCTGGGGTCCCAGGATCGAGTCCCACATTGGGCTCCCTGCATGGAGCCTGCTTCTCCCTCTACCTGTGTCTCTGCCTCTCTCTCTCTATCTCTCATGAATAAATAAATAAATAAATAAAATCTTTGAAAAAAAATATTTAAAAAGAGAGCTGGTCAGAACGATCAAGAAAATTACAATGGATCTCAAATACCAATAGCACCACTTCTCACTAATCACCTAAGATTATAAAATAATTTGGAGCACATTTATATACTCTAAAAGGATGCATACTCAGCTTTGTAAATAAATGATCTTCAGTGATCACATATGGCAAACAAGAAAATGGCCCTTGGACAGTAAACTCATTTTCTTGTTTAAACTACAGGCTACTGGGACGCCTGGGTGGCTCAGCAGTTGAGCATCTGCCTTCGGCTCAGGGTGGGATTCCAGAATACAGGATCGAGTTCCACATTGGACTCCCTGTGAGGAGCCTGCTTCTCCCTCTGCCTGTATCTCTGCCTCTCTCTGTGTCTCTTGTGAATAAATAAATCTTGAAAAAATAGGGGTTACATTTTCAATTTCTTCATCCCATTAATATTCAATGAGAAAAGAAAAAATATTAAATTTCAGCTGGACATCACTTTCTCGAGACATCTGAAAATTGCAGAAGTTAAAAGTCACTTCTGAATTTCCAATTACAATTTATAACAGAATCACCTTTAAAGAACAACCTTGGGAAAATATCAAAAGGGATTTAACAAAGCATAAAATGGTGAGAAATAATGTTTAAAAGTTAGAACACAGACAAGGCTCCCTAACAAACACCTGTCCACCTTGATTTCACCATTATTTCGTTAATGCTGCTAATAAGCACCACAAAATCAGCATCAACTTACCCTAAATAATAGAGCAGAGAGGGAAGCTGGTTGTTTCAGACAAAACTGACAAGTAAGTGTTGGAGCAGCAGGAATCTGAAGGAATCTCCTCCCTTTAGGGGCCCCAACCTGCTTCACTATGTGTAGACTGCTGTCAAACCACTATTGGCCTTTAATTTCAAACCCCCTTCGCTGGGAAGAGCAATCAAATCTTTTTCTCCCAGGACTTGGCTAAGATAAGAAGCATCCAATATATTATATGTAGCCTAGAAAATCCTAATTCTCACGAAGGTTCAATCACCCCTTTGATGTCACCCTTTTGTAAGACATACATGCATTTAATACTAGATGGTGATGTCTACACATCTTTCAAAACTGCACAAGGTCAATCAACTTAATGACAAGATGTAACCGAAGGGCAAATCCAAGGAAGTAGAAACCCAAGCTTCCTGGAAAGGGAATTATTCCTCTGGGCCATAAAAGGTGACACTAGGAGGAATTGGGGAAGAGGATGAGGTAAATAAGTGGGAGTTGATGCAGCCTGAAGAACACTTTTTTTTTTAAGATTTTATTTATTTGAGAGAGTGCACACAAGGAAGGGGAGCAGCAGAGAGACAGGAAAAAAGAAACAGGCTCCCCGCCCAGCAGGGAGCCAGACTTGGGGCTCAAACCCAAGGTCCTGGGAACAAGACGTGAGCCTCCCTGAGCCGAAGGCAGATGCCCAACCAACTGAGCCACCCAGGCGACCCCCAAAGAAAACTTGTAAAGCCTCTTTCAGAAGAACATTTCCAAGCCCCACATCTTGCTGAAACCTACAGACTGACAAGCCTACTTCTTACCCAGGGAAGAGGCTTATAGACTTACAGAAAGCTTTCTTCATCATTGCTTCCAGTGTCCCCACCTGGGGGGGACTTAAGCAGAGAACATGAAAATGAGCACCAAATAAAGGACATCAAAATATTGCAGCCACTCTTGACAATGTAGTTGACAGGAAAAATTTAAGAAAACTAGAAACAGCCTTAGATTCCTCACTCCCCCTAATACGGGCCTCAAAACAAAAACCCAAATACAACCACCCTCTAAAATATATTAGAAGGGGCTAAAGAAAGGAATATTTGCCTACAGGCACTAGACAAGTTCAAGCAAAAACAAACAAACAAAACAAAACAAAACAAAACCAAAAACAAACAACAACAAAAACTGTAAGCGATTAGGCACCACTCTGCCCCAGAAAGTGTGATTCCTAGGCCTGCCCAAGCTCTAGGAGTAGGGAAACTCTGATATACTGCACCGGGTGCTGGCAAGGCCAACAAGCCTGGCAATAACTGCCAGCCTCCAATCAACTCCAAACACTAGGGCCTGCAGAGATTCCATTCACAAATCCAGAGACCAAGATCTACTCACATGGCCAACAAACAGCTCAGGGGCAAAGACCCCCACAGTTAGGGACAGTAGCACCTGCCAGTACGAGGGGCTTGTTTTCCCCCCTTTCCAGCTATTAATGAGCTTCTGGTTGCCACACTTCATTCACAGCCTGACTGGCTGCTGTTACCTACATCCCACGAGACCACACACAAAGCATCACACCACAAAGCGTAGTGGCAGCAGTGTGAGCAATCCGCAGATATTCCCAGCCCCAAGTATCCGAGAAAAACAGAGTCTGAAGCCCTAAATTTGAGTCGCAACTCTGGGTGGCACCTTAAGTTTTCCTGTTGAACCCAAATATGCCACGAGGCCACTCACTTTAAAGACAGAATCCTAAGCAACCAAAAAGATTCAAAATCAATGAAATACCTGAGTCCAGAAAAGGAAGAATTCTCAGGGAAACTGACACTTCCTTACTTCCATCAGGTCCCGTCAGCAGAATCCCAAGTAACGGATCAACCAATTTTGGAAATACTGAGAAGAGATGGCTTATCTGCCCAAATTAACTGGGGGAGGGCACGCAGATCACTGTACATCCCAGATAATTCATCCAGGCGCAGGATTAACTGGGGCAAAACTTCAACTCAGTCACTCACTCAAGTATATGAGGAAATAAAGTAGAAAACCTTTTTAATCTCTCACGTTTTGGTCACAATCCTGCAAGTTTTGGCTTATCTACATATCGGACCAGATCACCATTTTGAGGAAAGATGCAAATCTTAAGCATTCTGGTGAAAATTCATCATCAATGAAACACCTGAACTAAAGAAACGGAAAGCTTAAACCCTCCGCCAAAAGGAGTCCTGATCTGGGGGAGGCCTGGCTGACTACTGATTTGGGAACCCCATGCACCGACAAAGGCCTCCTGTGCAATCAGCGTGGGAATGGGGTTTCAGGGAGGAGGTCCGCGTCTCCATGCCATGTAAGGACAAAGGCAGCGACGTTTCCCGCCTCGAGAACCTGGGACTCTCCTGGAAGCCGGGACGGGGACTGGGACAAAGACTGGAAAGGAACGAGGAGGGGGTCGCCCCATCCGCGCCGGCCAGGATGCTACCGGCCAAGGGGGGTGTGTGCTCCCAGCACGTGCGCGCGTGCGCGCGGGGCGCCGCAACAGACAAAGCCGGGCCCGGGGGATTCGGCGGCCGGGGGCCCGGTGCGCGCGCACCCCCCGCGCGAGGCGCCGCTGCCGGCCGAGGGGCCGCGAGGAGGGGGGGCGGATGCGCGCGCACCGGGCCCTCGCCGCCGCCGCCGCCATTTTGTTTCCTCGGCACAATGGGGGAGAGTAACGGCCGAGCGCGGGAGCGAGCCTGGCGAAGGAGAAATGAACCAAGCGCTGAAGCGAGAGAACCGACCGTAGGCGGGAAGCGTGGGGCGCCTCAGGCCTTGTCATCGAGACCCCTCAGTCCGGCCCGCGCTGAGTGGGAGGACTGGCGGGGGGAGGGGCAGAGGCGGGAGCGGGCCCGGCCGCCGCCACATTGACGCTTACCTTGTCGGCGTTCCCTTCCCCGACCGCAACCGCCGCCGCCGCCCTCCTTCCACAGCCCGCCGGGGTCTCCCCCCAAAAGCCACGCGGTGCGCACCGGGCTGCTGAGTCCAACTGCAATGGCGAGAAGAGGAGGAGGAGGAGCCGGGGCCGGGGGCGAGCTGGCGGGCGGGCGCGCGCCGGGGAGGTGCGGGCCACGTGATCGGTTGGAGCCCCGCCCCCTGCCGCCGCGTTGCCGCTTGACGCAGGCCCAGCCGGGGAGGGAGGGAGCGACGAAAAGAGATAAGGTGGGCTTCAGTCACGTGGCCGGAGTGCAACCGTTGCGTTCCTGGTCACGTGGGGTCGAAACGTTTATCTCTTCGAGGCCCTGATCATGTGACAGTGGCCATTGCACAGCCTTCCTTGGCCACGTGACAAGGACTTTGGCGCTTCCCTTTGTTGTATTGGTAGGCTGTGTCATGTGACTTCTCCGCCGCTCTTTTTTTTCAATGGCGGTTTTGAGCGGTGTAGCCACGTGATTCGGGTCGAGGGGCGGAGTCTCCCCAGCTGCGAATCTGTGCGCCTGCGCGGCTGCCATCTTACGCCGGTCGCTCCTGTGTACGTTGGCGGAAACGGCTCAGAGAGCCCGGCACGTGAGTGTCCTATTAGCGGCCGGATTACGGTCTTGTTCGGGGAGGTTCGTCCCCTGTCCGAGGTTTCCTGGCAGAGCTTCGTCCCCTCTCCTTGCATTTCTTGCTAGAGGCCGAGAAGACCCGAGGTGCAGGTGTCAGCAGCGGCGGGACAGCTCTTGTTGCTGCCCCGGGATCGGCGCTGGTGAGCGCTCCAGTTCTTAGGTCCCACCAACCCCCAGTGTAGGGTCCGGTCGTCTTGCCGGGCTGGGCCTCCGAAGGGCAGAGCCGAGCTGCTCGGGATCGTTTAGTGTCTCTTTGACAGGTGGAGAAGCTGAGGCCCAGTTGGAGGATTCATATCCTGCCTGTGAGAGCCGGATCTGCGAGTCACACGCTCGGCCAACCACAGTCGGCGTGGTTGAATAAAGCCACCGGGGACCGAGCGCCTTCTCTTTTTCCAGCCCATTGTTGAGTACTCCCGGGCGTTTCGTGAGATCCCCGATGTACAGAACGATTTGTGCCTAAAGTAAGCCACGCTCCCCTCCAGTATCAGAATCAAGCTGGCGCTTGATAGACGTCTTTATTAGGCACGTTGTCATGAGCGAGGCTGTTGTTCAGAAACTGCCGGGACTCGGAACGAGGAATTAAAAGGTTTCCTTCCTGAAAGTGAGAAGTCGTTCAAGGCTTTCGGCGTAGTGATGGATTTTCCTGGCGAAAACGTAGGGACGTAAGCTCCTTTGTTAAGGATGCAAGACCCAGTATCTGCTCTAGGTTTGAGTTCCCCCGGTGTGACCAAAACAAGCCCACGTCTCTGAGTCTCCGTTTCCTTACTTAGAAAATGGTGACGATTTTTCTTTAAAACTCTTAGCACAATTCTGTGTGCGGAATAAATGCCTCAATGGTAACTTATTAAAAAGGTAAGATGTAAAAATATAGTTACAGAAATGGATGCATACTATATCTACCGGTTTTCTTTTCTATTTACGTTTTATTTGCAATTTTGAACATTTAACGTGTTCACCTGATACAAAATGTTAAATGTGCAAGAGTCTGAGAGGACAAAATCAATTTCCTCCTCCTTGGCAGCCAGTGTTGGATTTTTTTGCTTATCTCTACAACGATGTTTTATTCACAGAGACGTGCTTTTTTTTTTCTTTTTTGCTGATTTTCACACAAATGGTAGATAATCTGCATCTTGCTCCCCCTGCACACACACTTGGACATTTTTCCTAAATAGAGCTTGAAGCTGAAGAAAGTTTTGGTAAATTTAATGACCCATGTATTCAGGTAAAATTGGTGAAAGTTTGGATTGTTCCAGGTCCCCCTGACAAGGAGAGTGATAACTGACTTTAATGAGGTAGAGGAAAAAAAAAAAACAAGGTAGAGACCAGGGCCGCCTGGGTGGCTCAGCGGTTGAGCGCCTGCCTTTGGCCCAGGGCGTGATCCTGGAGACTTGGGATGGAGTCTCACATTGGGCTCCCTGCATGGAGCCTGTTTCTCTCTATGCCTGTTTCTGCGTCTCTCTCTCTCTCTCTCTCTCTCTCTCTCTCATGAATAAATAAAATCTTTAAAAAAAAAAAAAAAAAAACAAGGTAGAGACCAATTATGGACACTCAAGGAACAGGCTCAGCGAAGTGCAATTTGACTAAGCTAACAGCGCTACCAAGTGGCAGAACAAGGAAGGTTTCTAGTTTTCTGACTCCCAAGTCTAGCCGGTTCTTGGGAGGGGCCGAAGATTAGATTTTTGAAGAACTTGTTTGGGGTAAACACAGGGGTAAAACGGTGGCCGCAAACACAGGGGTAAAAAGGATCATGGTTATAAGCAAACATTTTTTTCTTTAAAGCAAACACTTTAAAATCAAACTAAAATGTTCACAGAGGAGTCCAGGAAAGATTTAGAGAGTTTTTCAGTCTCAAGGCTTGCATGGAATGAGTGCCAGGGAAGCTGATAAGCTGATGTGGTTCTGATTGTGACCTGTTGGACTGGTGGCTCATCCAACCTGGATTTTGTAGTAAGAGCAGCTTGAAGCGTCAAGGAAACCAGACTCCCTTAAGTACATTCTGGGGGCGCCTGGATGGTACAGTCCGGTATCCCACTCGTGGTTTCACTTAGATCAAGGCCAGAGTCAGGGCTCCATGCTCCACAGGGAGTCCGCTTGAAAATTTTATCTGCTCCTCCCCCCATTCATGCATATACATGCACTTGTTCTCTCTCTAATAACTAGTCTTTTTTTTTTTTTTTTTTTTAAGTATGTTCTGTTCTAGCTACCCCAACCCCACCCACCAGGAGTGGCAGGATAAGAGGTTTTGAGCCCAGTCTTCTGACAAGCTGCATCCATCCTGCTCCTTGTCTGTGTTCTGTCCTTGGTCACCTTGCAAGATTGAAGCCCCAAGATGCCACCTACCTCTCTTGTCCCTTCATCCACAGCTTTTTTTTTTTTTCAAAAAAATTTTTTTTAATTTTTATTTCTTTATGATAGTCACAGAGAGAGAGAGAGGCAGAGACATAGGCAGAGGGAGAAGCAGGCTCCATACACCGGGAGCCCGACGTGGGATTCGATCCCGGGTCTCCAGGATCACGCCCTGGGCCAAAAGCAGGCGCTAAACCACTGCGCCACCCAGGGATCCCTCATCCACAGCTTTTGATTACTGCCCTTGCCTTTCCACCACTACGTATTAACAACCATTCTCTGACTTCCCTGCCCAGACTGACGTGCCCTGTCATCTGGCTGTGTTTCCTCTGCCTAGACAAGTTTTGTCTTCATCAGAGACTTTAGTGTTCTCATGAACATGCTCTCCATTCCTTGCCTTCCTCCTCTTCAGAGATTTCTCCCACTTGAGCCCCCCCACCCCCAATCACACTGAGGATCTTTCCCTTTTGAGTCCTTTTTGATGCATACATGTTGCTTTCCTCCACTTTCAGTGGAGGGGACATGGGTTGACCACAGTGCTTTGGGGATCTTCCCCTTTTTCTTGCTCAATTTGTAGTTTTTGGTTTTGTTTTGTTTTGTTTTGTTTTAAGATTTTATTTATTCATGAGAGACAGGCAGAGGGAGAAGCAGGCCCCATGCAGGGAGCCCAATGCAGGACTTGATCCTGGAACTCCCAAGATCACACGCCCTGGGCTGAAGGCAGGCACTAAACCACTGAGCCACCCAGGGATCTCCAAATCTGTAGTTCAGTTGACAAGGCCCTGCTGTCATACTCCAAAACTAGGCCCATAGGTTGGCCAAAGTGATTGGCTTAGAAGCAAGTGACCAAAATCGAGCCAGTGAGCCTCAGGCCAGGGGGGACTTTGGGGCAAGAGAAGCCCTTGTTTTTCTAATACTAAAGCCAGAAAATAGCAAGTGTGGTGGTGGTGGAGGAGGAGCAGGGAGTATACTTGACAGAATGAAACCAACAAGGAAGAAAGTTCATCTAAAAGATGGAACAAGAGGGCAGTCAGGGTGGCTCAGAAGTTTAGCGCCACCTTCGGCCCAGGGCGTGATCCTGGAGACCTGGGATCAAGTCCTGCATCAGGTTCCGTGCATGGAGCCTGCTTCTCCCTCTGCCTGGGTCTCTGCCTCTCTCTGTGTGTCTCTCATGAAAAATAAAAATAAAATATTTTAAAAAATAAAAGATGGAGCAAGAAAACATGGTGTTTTCTCCCAAATTTAAACTGAACAGGGATCCCTGGGTGGCGCAGCGGTTTGGCGCCTGCCTTTGGCCCAGGGCGCGATCCTGGAGACCCGGGATCAAATCCCACTCGGGCTCCCGGTGCACGGACCCTGCTTCTCCCTCTGCCTATGTCTCTGCCTCTCTCTCTCTCTCTCTCTCTCTCTGTGTGACTATCATAAATAAAAAAAAATAATAATAAAATTAAAAAAAAAATAGGGATCCCTGGGTGGCGCAGCGGTTTGGCGCCTGCCTTTGGCCCAGGGCGCGATCCTGGAGACCCGGGATCGAATCCCACATCAGGCTCCCAGTGCATGGAGCCTGCTTCTCCCTCTGCCTGTGTCTCTGCCTCTCTCTCTCTGTGACTATCATAAAAAAAAAAAAAGATATTAAAATTAAAAAAAATAAAAATAAACTGAACATATCCAGCAGTTCCACTCCTGAGTATATGCCCACCAGAAATGAAAGGGACTCAACATATTTGCACATTCCGGTTTATTATAGCAGCATGATTCACAATAGCCAAAAGGTGGAAGTAACCCAAGTGCCTGCCGATGGATGAATGCATAAACAAATTGTGACATATGCAGACAACGGAATCTTAAATATTATTCAACTTAAAAAGAGAAAGACATTCTGACATATGCTATAACATGGATGAACCTAGAGGATGTTAAGTAAGCCAGACACAGAAAGCTAACTACTGTATATAACCACTCGTACAAAGTCTCTAGAAGAGATGTGTGGAGGCAGGAAGTAGAATGGTGGGTGCCTTCCAGAGGAGTTGTTTGTGTTTAATGGGGACAGTTTTTGTTTGGGAAGAAGAAATAGTTCTGAAAAATGGAGGTGGTAATGTGTGTACAAAAGTGTGAATAATGTAAATGCCACTGAGCTGTATACTTAAAAAATGATTTGGGTGGTCATTTTTATGTGTATTTTACAGTGATGTTTTTTTTTATTTTTAAGATTTTATTTATTCACGAGATACACAGAGAGGCAGAGGGAGAAGCAGGCTCCGTGCAGGGAGCCCGATGCAGGGCTCAATCCCAGAACTGTGGGATCATGCCCTGAGCCAAAGGCAGCCACTCAACCGCTGAGCCACCCAGGCATCCCTACAGCGATATGTTTTTTAAAAGATTTTATTTATGGGGCACCTGAGTGGATCAGTCTGTTAAGTATCTTCCTTCAGCTCAGGTCTTGATCTCGAGGTCCTGGGATTGAGCCCCACATCAGGCTCTTTGCTCAATGGAGAGCCTGCTTCTCTCTCTCTCCCTCTGCCCCCCACTCCACTCATGCTCGTGTGGTCTCTCTAAATTTAATTTTATAAATATATTTGAGGGTGCAAGTGCATGCACGTGTGGGCAGGGGGAGGAGTGGAGGAAGAGAGAATCCCAAGTAGGCTTCTGCCATGCAGGAGTTGAATGCAGGGCTCCGTCTCACTACTGTGAGATCATGATCTGAGCTAAAACCAAGAGTTGGATGCTCGGCCAACTGAGCCACCCAGGCGCACCAACAATATTTTAAATTAAAAGAACAAGATTAGGGATCCCTAGGTGGCGCAGCGGTTTGGCGCCTGCCTTCGGCCTAGGGCGCGATCCTGGAGACCCAGGATCGAATCCCACATCAGGCTCCCGGTGCATGGAGCCTGCTTCTCCCTCTGCCTGTGTCTCTGCCTCTCTCTCTCTCTCCCTCTGTGACTATCATAAATAAATAAAAATTTAAAAAAATTTAAAAAAAAATAAAAGAACAAGATTAAAAAAAAAAAAAAAAAAAACAAGATTAGGGGATCCCTGGGTGGCGCAGCGGTTTTGCGCCTGCCTTTGGCCCAGGGCGCGATCCTGGAGACCCGGGATCGAATCCCACGTCGGGCTCCTGGGATGGAGCCTGCTTCTCCCTCTGCCTGTGTCTCTGCTTCTCTCTCTCTATCATAAATTAAAAAAAAAAAAAAGAACAAGATTAAAATAAATAAATAAATAAATAAAATAACAAGATGTAGTCAAAGTGAAGCCAAGTCATGACCACATCAGTTTGAGCCCTAGGTCATTAAAGCATGGGGAGAAAAATAAATAAATGAATGAATGAATGAAAGAAAAGAAAGAAAGAGAAAGAAAGAAAGAAAAGAAAAAGAAAAGAATGGGGGAGAGGGGATCCCTGGGTGGCTCGGCGGTTTGGCGCCTGCCTTTGGTCCAGGGTGCGATCCTGGAGTCCCGGGATCGAGTTCCACGTCGGGCTCCCAGCATGGAGCCTGCTTCCTGCTTCTCCCTCCTCCTGTGTCTCTGCCTCTCTCTCTCTCTCTCTCTCTCTCTCTCTCTCGTAATAAATAAATCTTAAAAAAAAAAAAAAAAAAAAGAAAAGAAAACATGGGGAGAAAAATTGGCATGGCCACACAGGGATGTTGACATACGGGCCAAGTGTATATAGGACCCCAATCACCTGGAGTTCATCATCTTCACCTGCCAGGGCCCTCTTGGCCTGAAATTCCTGGTGTCCTGGTTCTTGCTCTCATCTCTCAGAGTGGCTAGCTACCTGTGGCTTTGGCCTGCTGGGTCTCCATTCCCTCTTTGTTGTTAGAACCAAGGCTTCCCTTGGGTAGCCACCACTTCCCCACGGTATTTCCAACAGCCAAGCCTCTGCCTTGGATCTGGCCGATCAGAACCCTCTCTTCTTTCCTGGTCCAATAACTGGGACAGAGATGGCCAAAGAGGAACACCTGGGTGGCCCAGGGGTTGAGCGTCTGTCTTTGGCTCAGGGCATGATCCCAGTTTGGGGATCGAGTCCCTTATCGGGCTTCCTTCGAGGAGCCTGCTTTTCCCTCTGCCTGTCTCTGCCTGTCTGTCTCTCAAGAATGAATGAATGAATGAATAAATAAATAAATAAATAAATAAAATTATATGTATATATATGAATAAGTAAAATAAAAGATGGCCAAAGAATAGGCAGCTTTGGGACTTACCTCCAGTCATCTGAGAAAGAAAAGGTCTTCAGGCCACTGGGCTGGGTGGGTGAGAGTGTGGGATATACACTTTGATGTGTCTTTTCACACCTTCATTCATTCAAGCATCCTGTCACCTCCGTCTTTGCACTGGCCATATCCTCTGCCTGAAATGCTCTCTTCCCTCAGGTATTCAGAGCTCCCTCTCTCACTTCTAGCTCTCTGCTCCAGCTGCTTTATTTTTCTTCAAAGTGTCTATCATCACCTGTAACATAGTTATTATTTGTCTCCCTTGTTAGAGAGTAAGGAACATGGTTCTATTTCACCATGGCTTGGAGCCCTCAGCAAGTAAGTGCATGAATAGGTCCCCCACCACACCTGGCCCCCACTAAGTGCATGAATAGGTCACCCACCACACCTCGCCCCCATTGTGCCCAAATCAGTCCGACCCCATGGACAGGAGCCAAATAGGAACTCCCCATTTCCCTTAAGCCACTTTTTTTTTTCTTTTAAGCCACCATTTTTTTCAATGAAGGTATACTGTGATCATTTAAGTCTACATTTTTAACTGTTACAGAACTTGACAGAACTGGAAGACTATCTTTTCGGTCTGTTAGTTGCCTGAGCCACTTTGTTTTCTTCCAGCCTGTAACTAGCCAGCACACTTGTGCCTGCATGTCTCCTTGTGGATAGGGCAGCGGTCTCCCTCCCATTGGCCTGCCCACATCAAGTATTCTGAATCTGTACCCCCACAGAGTTGCAAACCACAGAAATGAATGCCCGCCAACCAAGCAGAAAAGAGCTTGGGTATAGCCTGGTGGTGATACCATCTGGAGGGTGGGAGGAGCTGGCCTTGAAGCTATGCGGCCAGGAGCTGCTGCTGGGGATACAGTGAACAAACCATCCCGTGGCCCTGCCTGCATGGAGCCAACCTAGCTGGGGAGGCAGGTGATAAATAACAAGCAAAGTAGTGGCGAGTGCAATGAACAAAAATAAAGCGAGGTGGTGATGTGGGGCTGGGGCAGGTGCAATTCTAAGTCGAGCAGTGCACAGGGAAGTTCCGGGGGAGCCAAGGGACTGAGGCCAAGCTGGTTGCTGGGAGATGAGCCTTCCAGGCAGAGGGAACAGCCAGTACAAAGTCCCTGAGGTTGACAGTGCTTGTGGAAGGAGCAGCAAAGAGGCCTGAGGGGCTGGAAGGAGGCCAGCTGGGAGGAGGGAGGGAGGAACATCCAAGAAAGGGTGGGATGGTCCTGCAGGGCAATGGAGACCTTGGCTTTCACCCTGAGTTCTTCAAAAGCTGTGGGCTTGTTTGGGGCAGCAGAAAGCTAGCATTCCTACATCTCCCCTTGCATATGCCCTCAAGCCCCTGCTCCCCTTTGTCAATCCTAAACTAAATCCACTGCCGGCACTTCACACCTCAGTGAGTTTGGAGGAGAAAAAACCCACAATCCTTTTTAAAAAATATTTGAGGTAGGAGGGAGAGGGAGCAGCACACTCCCTGCTGGGCAGAGAGCCTGATGCGGGACTCGATCCCAGGACTGACTCTCAGATCATGATGTGAGCCAAAGGCAGACGTTCAACCGACTGAGCCACCCAGGCATCCCAAACCCCACAATCTTAACATTGCTCATTCATGCAGCACTCTCCCAATTTTTCACACCTTGTTACGTCTTCCAGCGTGCCTGCACGCTCTGCCCTGCGCTGATGTCCTCCTTACTGCACTAGAAAATAGTCACTGCATTCATTTCTTCCCACACTAAAGCCAGGAGCGCTTGTGCCCACACTTCCTGCTTTCCACTTAGCTCCAGAAGCCACGACTCTCTGGCTCTCCCCTGAGTTCACCTTTTTCCCTTCTCCCCAGAGCTCAGACCTCACCTCTCTCTTCACTTACTCCCCAGGTGATCTCAGCCAGCCCCATGATTTCAAAGACCGTCAAAACACTCAGGCACCTGAGTAGCTCAGTCGATTAACGGCCTTCAGCTCAGGTCATGATGCCGGGGTCCTGGGATAGAGCCAGGTGTCCAGTTCCCTGCTCAGTGATGGAGTCTGTTTTTCCCTTTCCCTCTACCCTCCCGCCCCAGATTGCTCTCTCAATCTCTAATAATAAAGTCTTTTTTTTTTAATTTTTTTAAATTTATTTTTGATAGTCACAGAGAGAGAGTGGCGGAGACACAGGCAGAGGGAGAAGCAGGCTCCATGCACCGGGAGCCC
The DNA here is from genome assembly GCF_053574225.1 of Canis aureus. Taxonomy (NCBI): domain Eukaryota; kingdom Metazoa; phylum Chordata; class Mammalia; order Carnivora; family Canidae; genus Canis; species Canis aureus. Next base: position 51,750,352 of record NC_135629.1, read on the forward strand.
GACATGGGATTCGATCCTGGGTCTCCAGGATCGCGCCCTGGGTCAAAAGCAGGCACCAAACCGCTGCGCCACCCAGGGATCCCATAATAAAGTCTTTATATATATTTTAAAAGACGATCAAAAACAGTCTCGATTAAATGCCTCCAGCCAAGAATTCTCCCATAAAGTACTAACACACACATCCAACCGCCTATGTGACCACTTCCCTTGGAGATTATGTATAAAGCACATCCAAAATAAACCTACCTGCCCAGACCCCTTCAGCTCTAGCATCTCTCTGCACCCTTGCCAGGGCTGTGTGGGCTTTTGCACAACTGCATGCACACCAATTCTTCAGAGAACTACTACCCTGGGCTCTGGATCACATTGCCAACATACTCAAGAGGATCAGACTGGATCACACTGGACACTTGCCCACCCGCTCAGGAGAACCAGATGTGCCTGGGATTGTCAGTTCCTGGGCCACCTTTAGTCTGGACCTACCAGTTCAGGACAACTCTGAGATGTCACTTAACCTCCCAAGTTCCCTGCCAGGTCAGGCAATGGGTGCCTACTGCAGGACCCCACCTGAGCTTACCCCCTCCTAGCCCTGCTTCCTCCTGCTTCTTTGACTTCTCTGTCTCTCTCTCTCTCTCACATGCAATCAATCAAGTGAACTCCATCTTCAAATTACACCCCAACTCTGCATGCTTTTCATCTTCACCAAGATCACCTGAGTCTAGTCCTCCAGCAGCAGGTGCTCAGATGAGTGCAATAACTTTTTTTTTTAAGATTTTATTTATTCATAAGAGACACACGGGGCGGGGGGGTGGTGGGGAGCACAGAGATACAGGCAGAGGGAGGAGCAGGCTCCATGCAGGGAACCTGACATGGAACTTGATTCCGGGTCTCCAGGATCAGGCCCTGGGCTGAAGGCAGTGCTAAACCGCTGAGCCACTGGGACTGCCCAACAATAACTTTTTTTTTTAATCTTTTTTTTGGGGACACCTTGGGGGCTCAGTGGTTGAGAATCTGCCTTTGGCTTGGATCATAATCCCAGGGTCCTGGGATTGAGTCCTGCATCGGGCTCCCCACAGTGAGCCTGCTTCTCTCTCTGCCTCTCTATGTCTCTCATGAATAAATCTTTAAAAAAGAAATTTGTTTTAAGTAGGCTCCATGCCCAATGTGAGGCTGGAACTCATAACCCTGAGGCCAAGAGTCACATGCTCTACTGATTCAGCCAGCCAGGCACCCCTGCAGTGACCTCATTGGCCTTCCTGCTTCTACTTTTGTATAATAGTCTCTGCACACAGCAGCCAGAGAATTTTAACCATTCATAAAAGACTGGAAACCTAAACACTGGCATATCCTAATATAACAGTGGTTCACACTGTGCACTTCCCCCAGGCTGGGCACTGGGCTAAGCTTTTGCAGTCATTCAGCTGTTCTCTGCCTGTATACTGAGTACCTACCTACTGTGTACCGTGCACTGCCCTGTTGTGGGATAAGGTGGTTAAAACAGACAAGATTTCTATCCCCTTTAAGCTGATATTCTGGCTGGGGAGGCTAAACAATAAATGAAAATACAAATAATTGCAGGGGCTCTGGGTGGCTCAGTTGGCTAAGTGTATGCCTTTAGGCTCAGGTCATGATCTCAGGGTCCTGGAATGGAGCCCCACATTGGGCTCCCTGCTCAGGGAGAAAACTGCTTCTCCCCTCTCCCTCTGCCACTCCCCTTGCTTGTGCACTATCTCTAATGTAAATAAAAATTTTAAACATAAATAGATGCAGATTGTGACAAATGCCATGAAAAAAATAGAGTGAAAAAAATAAAAATAAAAAAATAGAGTGATGTGTGGTCACCAAGGGAGGCCAACCTTCATTGATCACTAGAGGCTTCCTGGATGAGGTGATCCCTGAGCTGAAAGCCAATGGATGAGGAGCTAGCCACACAAAAAGCAAGGTGGGGATCCTTTCGGGCACAAGCCCTGGGGCCATGGAGGCTGGATCAGTCAGCGAAGGATTGCTGATGGGGCAGATGGGACAGGGCCTCATGGGCTGCAATGAAGACCGTCTGTGATGCTGAACAAAGTGGAAGCCATGGAGGGTTCTTGAGCAGAGAAAGGGTGTGAACTCACTAGAGTGTTCACAAGCACCTTTTGCACCTGTGTGGGGAACTGTGGAGAAGGGGAGGTGATGGCAGGGGCCAGGCACCTGGGCAGGAGACCACGTTGGTTCAGGTGAGTGACAAGGGGGACTGAACGGGGAGGGGTGGTAAGGTTTTTTGGAGGCAGGGCTAGCAGACACTGGGGATAAGGAAAAAGACTCAGACAATTGAGGCAAACAAGGGACCCCAGAGAGTGATGGTACAGGATAACAGGTAAGAGCTTGGGATGGAGGAGACCTGGGTGCAAATGCCTTCTAAGTCCCTTTCCCACTGGGCAACGCTTAGAAATGTGGCCCAATCTCTGGCCTCAAATAATTCCGAAGTGGCTTATGGTATGCAGCTAGGAAGGACTGAAGAAATGGTGGCTATTCTGCAGTCAATTAAGCCGACTGTGCTCTCAAGGGCCCAGTGTGCCATGACTGCAAATAGTAGTGTCCTTGGTAGTGTATGCAGCCTGTTGATTGTATGGGTTGCCCTAAGGGACCTCGGAGACAGCCTTTATGATGGGCTTTGAGGTCTGACATCATGCTATCTCCAGTCTATGCCACAGACAGGTATGCGAGGTGTCTTTGGGAAGCCCCAGGGCACAGTAGCCAGGGTCCACATTGGCCAAGTCATTATGTGCCTCTTACCAAGCTGCAGAATAAGGAGCATGTGATTGAGGCCCTATGCAGGGCCAAGTTCAAGTTCCCTGGCTGCCAGAAGATCCACATCTCCAAGAAGTGGAGCTTCACTAAGTTTAATCCGGACGAATTTTTTTTTAATTTTTAAAAAAGATTTTATTTATTCAAGAGAGACAGAGAAAGGCAGAGACACAAGCAGAGGAAGAAGCAAGCGCCATGCTGGAAGCTGGATGTGAGACTCCAACCCAGGACCCCAGGACCACGCCCTGAGCCAAGGGCAGACCATCAACCACTGAGCCACCCAGGCTTCCCCATCGTGGATGAATTTGATGACATGGTGGCTGATGAGCAGCTCATCCCAGATGGCCCTGGGGTCAAATACATCCCTAATCCTCGCCCCTTGGACAAACGGAGGGCTCTGCACTCATGAGAACCTTACACCACCTCAACCCTATTCATAAATCCTACTTCCTGAAGAAAAAAAAGGAAAGAAAGAAAGAAGAAAAGAGGAAAGAAAGAAAGAAGAGGAAAGAAAGAAAAAGGAAAAAAGAAAAAGGGAAGAATGAGAAGAAAGAAAGAAAGAAAGAAAGAAAGAAAGAAAGAAAGAAAGAAAAGAAAGAAAGAAAGAAAAAGAAAGAAGAAAGAAAGAAAGAAAGAAAGAAAGAAAGAAAGAAAGAGAGAAAGAGAAAGAAAGATGGGATCCCTGGGTGGCACAGCGGTTTGGCGCCTGCCTTTGGCCCAGGGCACGATCCTGAAGACCCAGGATCGAATCCCACGTCGGGCTCCCGGTGCATGGAGCCTGCTTCTCCCTCTGCCTGTGTCTCTGCCTCTCTCTCTCTGTGTGACTATCATAAATAAATAAAAATTTATAAAAAAAAAAAAAGAGAGAGAAAGAAAGAGAGAAAGAGAAAAGAAAGAAAGAAATGGTGGCTATTAAAAAATTCCAAGGGCGGAGATACAAAGGCAGGCAGTGAAGGCGTGGCATTGGGCCCAGCAGTGACAGTGACAGATAGCTGGCAGCAGGGGGCAGCAGCGAGCCTGGAGGCGGCCGGGCAGGGGCTTAGCAATTCGCAGCTCTGCAGGTCCCAAGAGGCTGGACTAGACTGTGGGTGCCTCAGGTGCCAGGACCTGGGGGCATGTGTCCAGGCCGTGTGACTGAGGAGGTGGACAGGCCCTCGTCGCCTTCTGGAGTCCGGGGAGCAGAGCCTCATAAGAGGCATTTTGTTCAGGAGAAATCTGAGCTGCCCGCACCGTGCAGTTCAGGCAGAGATGGGGCCGGCAGACAGAGGCCTTCCTGCCCTCCCTCGTTCCCTCGGGGGACTCGGCCCAGCTCAGAGGCTCAATCCCAGGGCCAGCGAAGCGGGGGTTCCCCCTACCAGCCTCCTACTCCCTCCACAAACACTCCAGGCCCGGGCTCTGTACAATAGGCACTTTATTAGTGGTTGGAATGCAGTTAACACGCGAGAGTGTGCAAACAGGCCGGGGGGCCTGAGGGCTGGCGGGCAGGCACAGGAGACGGGGACCCCAGGCTGGGTTTCTCCCTCTCTGGGAGGCTGCCAAGGTGCTGATGAGCAAAGGCATGATACGGGGATATGGCCGGGGGTCAGGGTGGGGTGGGGGTGGGACCTGGAGGTCCCCAGCATTCAACAAATTTGGCAAAAGGATCCTCAAGGTGAAGTGATAGGGCGGGGGGTAGGGAGGGGGGTTGCCCACAGCATCTGCCCCCACCCCTTCTCCTAACACCGTTCCTTGGGCGGATTCAGCTGCCTTCTCTCTTACAAAGAGCTGTGTCGATCACTGGCAGATGGGGGGACATTCACCAGCAGGTTTCCATTAAGCAGCTCTTAGCGGGCTCCTCCCTCCTGCTCTGGGCCGGCTCCACACCTTCCGCTCCCTGCTGCCCTCCCCCGACAGACTCTCCCTCTCCTTCCAGGATCCCCCTGCTGTGGCCTCCCATGCCAGGAGACACCCCCACCTGGCCACGCCGCCACTCCCCCCACCCCAGCCACGCTCGGTGGGGAGGCGGGGACAGAAGGCACTCCACAGCTGGCCCCATCTCAGCCGTTGAGACAGACAGAAAAAGCTAATAGACCCTTTAATGCATGTCCAGGTTAAAAAATAATAATAATAAAGAAATGCATGTGGCAGCCTGTGTGCCAGCTGTTCAGCCGCAGAGGAGGGGCTCAGTCCTGGCCTGGGCAGACACCAGCGAGCGAACGAACGTGGGGGGGCCCTTAGAAGCTGGAGCTTGCTAGAGCCACCCCTCTTGCAGACACAAAGGCCGCCCCGTTGTCAGAGGGGAACAGGAAGCATGAGGCGGCCCAGGCCCCGCTGCATGCCAGACGTCAAGAGGCCTCACCAGACTTCTCCCCACTGTCCAGGCCAGTGAGGACTGAAGTGACCTGTGCAGTTCTGGGGCGCTGCCGTGAAAATCCAACTGCCCCTTGGCACAGGAAGGAGATGCCCCAAATCCTCCAGGTCCCTGGAATCCAGCAGTAACTGGATGGTTGGCGGTGGAGGGGAGGGGGGAGGCGGCAGTGATAGGACTTCAGGTGAGCCCAGGGGCCAGGGCTTCTGACCCAGCTGCCGAGCACCCAGTGTGAGACTTCTGGAAAGGTGGGGGGGCGGGGAGCGGGGCCTTTAGGACTCCGCCAGCTTCTTGTTGGTCTTGTTCAAGAGCCTCTTAAGGTTGGGAGACATGAAGTAAGGCCTCTCGGCTGAGCCATCATTCCTCTCCAGGTCCTCCACTGCGGAGAGAGGCCCCAGAGACGGTGGCATGAGGGGAGCCCATGGGCAGGGGCCTCTGGGGACAGGGCGCAAGGACCAGGGCCATAGAGAAGCCTCAGAGGGTTAGGAAGCAAGACACACTGGGACCACAGAGGGGCAGGCTGTGGTGGGCTCGGGAACGGGACACACACGCTCCCCGCGCTCCCAGGCAGGGTCGCCCCGCATGCACCCCCGGTCTACAGGGAGGAAACGAGGAGGCCTGCCTGGCCCCCGCGCCTCCCTCCCTTGCTCTCTACTCCTCGACTTCTGCCCGCTTCCCCTCCTCCTCCGCACTCCCCTTCAACAGGATGTCTCTCAGCTCGGGCGACATGAAGTAGGGTCGCTCCTGAGAGCCGTCATTCCTTTCCAGGTCCTCACCTGGGCTCCCCCCAGGAACCGGCAGGGGGGAAATGGGGTGGTCAGGAAGGGAGGGAAAGAGGGAGGCGGGGAAGAACAGGGAAGCCAGCAGGCATGGAGTAGAGGAAGAGAAAAGAAAAAAACAAAAAACAAAAAAAACAGACAGATGGAGAGACCAGAGTTAGTAGCAGCCACAAAACCCCCCCCAACAAAGCCAGAGACTCCGAAGCCGAGGGCCCAGGGGCGCAGCGTTGTAGCTGCAGCCTGGACCAGGGGGCAACGGGTCGGAGCAGCTCCGAGCGTAGGGAGGAGGCTGAGAATGCATGCCAGGGCCCTCTGCCGCGCCACAGCCGGGTCCCCGGGGAAGCGGGGGGGCGCCCGGCCGTCCAGTACAAAGCCCCATCAGATGTTATGCCCAGAGGGGAGAAGGCAGTCAGGGCCTGGCAAGGGCTGGGCTGAGGGGTCACTCACAGAAGCAGAGGAACAACGTGTCCACACACATGCCGTAGACACTGAAGAAGCCATGGGCAATCAGGTAGGAGCCGATGATCACCGTCTAGCAAGAGGAGCCACGCTGTTTCCACCCCAGCTCCTAGAGCACCTCCCGCTCACCACGCCCTCCCAGGCTCCCGGCAGCTGTTTCCCTGCTGACCAGCCCTCCCTGGAATAACATCCTAAGCCCTGCCATTCACTCCTTGTTCTCTTCAACCCCAGGGCCTTTGTCCTGACTTAGTCTAGTTTTGGTCTCCTTATCCTTCTGCTTTCAGCTCAAACATCAAGTCCTCAGGTACCACTTTCTTCAAGAAGCTGCTTCTGACATCTAGGCCCCATTTTATGCTCTCCTAGCACCGCACACCTGACCTCTGAGATCTGGCAACAATTTTATGCATGTTTAGGGCATTACGGGGATAATGCCCTCATCCCCACTAGACAGTATCTGTCCCACTTACTGCTATCCCCCCAGCAATTTGGAGACTCACAGGTCCTTGGCAGGTATCTGATAAACATGTATGGATTGAAGCGAGTGGACCATGGAGAGATTAAATAACTTGCTCAACCTGACTCATCTTTGGGCAGCAAATAGAGAACTCAGATAAAAATCTAGGTCACTGGGCTCTAAGGCCTGCACTGCTCTCAGGGTGATGACCTTACCCCCTGGTGGCCCCATCACGTCCCTGCCCTCATCCCCACCCCTTTCCCCCCACACCAGTCTCCTCACTATTCATTCCTGGCATAGGCCCACTTCTGGGCCTTTGTATTTGTTGATTCCTCCGGCTGGAGGTTCCCTGTTTCTCCTTCAGATCTTAGATCTGATATCACTTCCACAGTGAAGGCACCTGGCCTTCCAGACCTGCCCAAATCCTCCACCACAGGCTCTCACAGTTCCCTGGAACCCTCCTTGGTGGCACGTATCTGTTTGTAATCATGCATCCACCCACATCGTTAGTCACTAAGGTCCATTTGCCTCGGAAACGTTAGGTCCTCTGGAAGGAAGCCCTTTCTCCCCCCTGGGCCTGGTATACTGTAGGTGCTTACTACATGTCTGCGGACTGAATAAATAATCCACCCCCCACCTCTGGCCTCCATCCATATCTGTCTAGTCAAAAGAGACCAGGAGACCCCAGCCACCTCCTTCTCCCTGGACCCCCACCCACCCCCAAAGGTCCATACCAGTATAGGGACCCAGTAATAATTGAGGGGTGGTGCTGTGTCCTGCACAATCCTGATCCGGTGAGTGAAAAAGAAGAAAGCCAGGATCCCTGAAGAGAGGGAGGAAACCAAGATGGGTGAGGGTTCTGGCTCAAGGAAGACGTCGGGGCCCAACAGCACTTCACAGGTCACCCCGACAGGCTTCCACAGCCAGGCAGGCAGGCCGGTGGTACTCACCCACGCTCCCCACAATCAGAAGTTTGCCCAACAGGAAAAGGAAGTCAGTAACTTTGTCGAGGACGGCCACTCTGCAGGGGACAGTGAGGAGCACACATGAATACGAGCACAGGGACTGGGGGAGAAGGGAGGCAGCCGGAGGATGGTGCTGTCCCTGACCTGATGATGTTTCTCATCAGCAGGAAGAAGGCATTCCTGGCCGAGGTGCAGAAGTTGGTGCCGTAGATGGCAATCTGGAGGGATGAAGGGGGGGGATCAGGCCCCCTGGCTGGGAGTGAGGGTTCCTCATACCCAGCAGGAGCTGGCGGGCTGCTTCTGCGTCCCAGGCCTGCTCACCATGATGTAGGCATTCCTGTTGAGGAATCTGATGAATTTCTCCAGGCACCAGAAACAGCATTTGAGACATGTCATGAGGAACTTGGCGAACTTGTTCTCTGCAGCTAAGAGGAAACAGAGGGATGCAGAGGTGAAGGGAGACCCTTGCTGGGGGACCCCCATCCCCCACCTCCTTATTACATGCACAGTCCTGGACTCCTGGAGCCCACTTACTCCAAGGGACAAGGAGAGGGAACTCGATCCAGAATCCAAAACCCTCGGGGTCCTGCCCCTCGCCCAAGTAGGAACCAACTGGCTCCAGGACTCTCAGTCCAGAGCCCCTTGAAGGGCCTAGTGATGAAGCCTTTCAACCCAACCTCTAGGCAGGAGCCAATCACAACCCACACACTCCTGCCCTGGCCCCGCCTCCCACTCAGAAGCCAATCCTTGCGGAGTCCTTGGCCCCTCCCCAAAGAATAACCAATCCCAGCTTCACCACTGCAAATTAAATATAAAGTCTTAGCCCTGCCTTTCCCACAAACAAATCTTAGCCTCTTCAGGAACCAATGGTGGCCCGGGCCTCTTGGTCCTGACCCCTAGAGGTAAGAACTCCACCCAATGGGCTCCCTCAGTCATCCTAGCAGCTCCGGGAACTCACCGTTCAAACTGCTCCCCCCACCCCATGCTCCCCAAGCAGAAACCAAATCACAGTCCCATTTTTTTTTTTTTATTTTTTAATCACAGTCCCATTGCCTTAACCCCACCCCTATAAACGAATCTCCACGTGCCCCTCAGCCCTGCCCCCCAGCAGCCAATGCCAGCCACTGGTGGGCCTTACCTTTCAGGCGCTGATCCAGGTACTCAAGCATCACTCGGATGATCTGCACAATGGCCAGAATGAGGGCACCAAAGGCTAAGGAGCCTGTGTGGTACCTGCGGGCCAAAGGGATGGTCAGTGGCTGGACCAAGGCTCCTCCACTCCATCTTGTCCCCACCCCCAAGCCACAGGGAGACCCACCTGAGTGCCCGGCCAAAGGCAGAGAAGAGTGGGAAAGCAGGCAGGTCATCTGGCTTGTGCAGGGCCCAGTAGTAGGAGGCGAAGGCCCCAGCTAGTGTGACCTGGCCCAGGGCCAGCACGAAGTTGGCCAGCCAGAAGAACATGAAGGCATTGAAGATCTGCAGGCCCAGCAGGGCCCGATGGTAGCCCGACTCACCACCGTAGAAGGCAAACTGGCAGTGGGCACCAGGGCACAGGCGGGATTCGTTGGAGGAGGCGAAGGTCTGCGGGAGGGATGCAGAGCCATGTCACACCAGAGGGGCCCGGGTTTCCGAGTGGGTTCCGGGCATCAGGTCTGGGTCAGATAGACCATGGGGTGGGACAGGAGTCACGGGAATCAGAGTTAAGTCAAGGGATGGGGGGGCGAGGGTTCAGTACTGGGGGTTATAAAAGGGGTTTTAGAAGCAAGACGGGAACATTGACTCCATGGGTGTCAGAGAGACAGGATAAGCTATCCTGGGGATAAGGGTGGGGTCATGTGTCAATACAGCGGCCACGAGGACAGGACAAGAATGGCAGAGATCAGTAGGAGGACCACAAAATTCAAGATAGGGGCTTATGAAAGGCAAGGAAGGGGTTCCAGAAGCAAGAAGTGGCCATCTTTGGGTTAAGGGAGGGATATGGAGCAGGGAATGGAGTCACGGGGAGAAAGATGGGTAGTTTGTTCAGCATTCAGGGTGGGGTGGGGGCCACCAAGTTGGGTCTCTTCCCCTCGATGTTCCCGAAATCCAGCACAGGGTATACAGTAGGCACCAAATGTTTGTTGAATGGTCCCCAAGTGGGGACAAGAGGTTTCAAATAGTCTGTGGGCTGCTGGCGAAATAGCCGACCCCCACCTCAGGGTTGCAGGTTTTCCCAGCAAATTGGCAGGTGCCGTCATCAAAGATCTTATAGACCGCTTCGTTGGAAGTGGACAGGAAGCTGGAGGTTCGTTAAGGAACCTGAGTTTTGGGATTACGGGCCCCACTAGCTCGTGAGAAAGGATCCATCCCCCCACTGGGTTCTGGCCCTGCCCCCCAAGTCGCAGGTGACTTCCAGGCAAGTTTGGCCCTTAGCCACCCCCGGGGTCAGGCGTCCGGGTCTGAGGGTGGATACACAGCAGTGCTGGCCCAGTAGGCGATGCAAAGGCACAGCAGGAGAAAGGTGACCAGTGGGTATAGCAGGGAGCACATCACGTATCCCACAGCCCTGGGGAAGAGTAGACACAGGCATCAGAGCCCGGGAGGCCCTGGGACCACCCCAGCCCAGCCCCCGGCACCCTGGCACCCACCTGCTGGCTTCTTTGATGAGCGCGATGGCGATGAGAATTCTCTTCCGCAGAAAGATGAGCAGCAAGATGATAATGACCTCAAGGATGCTCAGAATGATCACTGCGGGAGGCAGAGGGGGGCCGAGTCTGCCAGCCGCCTGTCCCCACTCCCTCCCAGGCCTCACCAGGGGTAAGACGTGCGGGGGGGCTGGGACTCACTGAAGGCCATCCACGTCTGCCGCAAATGCAGGTACACGCGAAGGTCGGTCTGGAAGCCAAGGTCCACCAGGGAGATGTCAGAGCCGGCCTCGCCTCGCAGTCGCATGTACTCCATGTAGCAGTGAAATATTCCTGCACGGGGGACCGACCTCAGTCCACCAAATGCTCCCCCAACATTGCAAAGCAGGTAGGAGCACCCCCAGTGAGCAGAAGCAAGAACGAAAGCTGAGAGGGACTGACATTGCTTGCTCCTGACTCCAAGCCTTTATCAAGATTATTTATTTATGGGGATCCCTGGGTGGCGCAGCGGTTTGGCGCCTGCCTTTGGCCTAGGGCGCGATCCTGGAGACCCAGTGCATGGAGCCTGCTTCTCCCTCTGCCTATGTCTCTGCCTCTCTCTCTCTCTCTCTCTCTCTCTATCATAAATAAAATAAAAAAAAAAAAAAATTAAAAAAAAAAAAGATTATTTATTTATTCCTTTGGGGCCGGGGTGGGGGAGTAGGGAGTAAAGGTCAGTGGGAGAGGGAGAGAGAATCCCAAGCAGACTCCCCATTGAGCGGGAAGCCTGATGTGATGTGGGGGCTTGATCGCAGGACTCTGAGATCATGACCTGAGCCGAAATCAAGAGTCAGATGCGGGATCCCTGGGTGGCGCAGCGGTTTAGCGCCTGCCTTTGGCCCAGGGCGCGATCCTAGAGACCTGGGATCGAATCCCACGTCGGGCTCCTGGTGCATGGAGCCTGCTTCTCACCTCTGCCTGTGTCTCTGCCTCTCTCTCTCTGTCTCTGTGTGACTATCATAAATAAATAAAAATTAAAAAAAAGAAGTAGGTAGAAAAAAAAAAAAAAAAAAAAAAAAGAGTCAGATGCTTAGGAGAGTGAGCCTCCCGGGCGCCCTGCCTCCGAGCCTTTGTATTTGTTGTTCCTGCTGCTTAGTACTGGATTCCTCACACTCTCCTATCTCTACTCAAATGTCACCTTCTAATAAGACCTTCCCAAACCATTTTTCCCATTTCGAAATGCACCCCCTCACCCTCAATGTCTTATCCCTTCTCTCTGCTTGGACCTTCTAGAGGTTTTTCTGGTTTATTATTATTATTTTAAGATTTTATTTGTAGTAATCTGTATCCAACATGGGGTTTAAACTCACAACCCGGAGATCAAAGAGTTGCAGGCTCCCCGGACTGAGCTAGCCAGGCGTCCCCTGGTTATTTATTTATTTATTTATTTATAAATGATCTTATCTATTTATTCATGAGAGGCACACACACACACAGAGGCAGAGACACAGGCAGAGGGAGAAGCAGGCTCCATGCAGGGAGCCTGTCATGGGACTCGATCCTGAGTCTCCAGGATCAGGCCCTGAGCTAAAGGCAGTGCTAAACCACTGAGCCACCCAGGCTGCCCAGGTTTATTATTTCTTGTGCACACCCCCAGACCTAGAAAACTGCCCAGGACATACAGACACTCAATACAGGTTTGATGCATGCATGCGTAAATGAGTGGCTGAATAGGTGCCAGGATGCTATGTAACCTGAGGCTTTCCTGGCCACCCAGTAACGATGATTCATGGGTGGGGATGGAGGATGTGGGTATTAACGTTCAGTGGGGTGGCATTAGGGATTTTCAATATTTCCCTTAGCTCTTTGTAGAATAAAATTGTAAAATGCAGATAAAGTAAAATAAAAAAAAAAAAAATAGGGACGCCTAGGTGGCTCAGCAGTTGTCTTCTTTTGGCTCAGGGCGTGATCCCCAGGTCCCAGGATCGAGTCCCATATCAGGCTCCCTGCATGGAGCCTGCTTCTCCCTCTGCCTGTGTCTCTGCCTCTCTGTCTCTCTGTATCTCTCATGAATGAATAAATAAAATCTGAAAAGAAAGAAAAGAAAGAAAGGAAAGGAAAGGAAAGGAAAGGAAAGGAAAGGAAAGGAAAGGAAAGGAAAGGAAAGGAAAGGAAAAAAGGGAAAGGGAAGGGAAGGGAAGGGAAGGGAAGGGAAGGGAAGGGAAGGGAAGGGAAGGGAACCAAGGGGCCTGGCTGGCTCAGTCATGAGAGCATGAGATTCTTGATCTGAGGGTCGTGAGTTGAGTCTGACACTGGGTGTAGAGATTTCTTGAAACTAAAATCTTAAAAACAAAACAAACAAAAACCATTTGCCTCAAAAACCAGCACTCAGCTAGAAACCACCATTAACATGAGTATCTTAACATCTACGTCTTCACCTTGGGTTGCCTATCAGACATCTTCCCCCTGGGAATGTTTATCTGAATAATCAGAATGTGAAGCACTGAGTTTTGCGCATTGCCTCTGGCTGCCACAAGCCTGAGATCTACAGGACCCTCCCCCTACCTCATCTGCATGCTTTTTCTCATTAAGCCTCCTAACTAGTAAATACCAATTATCCCCACTTTACAGAGGAAGAAATTGAGGTACAGGGAGGTTGAGTCACCTGCCTGAGGTCACAGAGGAGGGAACCGGGAGAGCCAGCACTTCATCCCCAGCTGTCTGGTACCAGAGCACCCATCTGTAACCATTGTGCTAAGTGGTCTCCTTGAGAATGCTTTTTGGGGTAGATAAAGTACAGATCCAGGCCCCATCTGGAAGGCTACAATTTAACTCATCCCCATCGATAAACACTGAGGTTCCAAGTACTGCTCCCATAGACAATGCCGAGATGAACTTCCTCACAAATAGGCCAAATAAAAGCCGGAGAATGTCTGATGGTTTAGGACAAGATTCTTGAGGGCCACTGGCAGGTCAAAGAGCACTGGCGTTTTGTAGACTGCGGGGTGGGGAGGGGTCACGGAGTGGGAGACGTACCATAGCCCAGCACCAGAATCACCATGATGATCATCACCCAGACCATGATGCCGGCCAGGAAGCGGAGCAGGACGATGAAGAGGAGGCTCATCAGCATAGCGATGACCAGGCCTCTGGGGATAAAATGAGGGCATGGGCAGACCGCATCCTCACCAGCCTCAGCCTACACAGACTGGGAGGACCACACTCCTCCCCAACTTACATGACTATCCAGTACCAGGAGACCGTGTAATCTTCAAATATCCGCATGGCCAGCTGCCGGGCCTCCAGGACCCCGTTGGCCTTCCTGGGGACAGGCAACAAGGCTCGTGTGAGAGCCCTTCCCTGATCGGGCCAGCCCCAGGGGATGCCCTGGCCCACCCCAGAAAGTAGGACGCCGATGTGGTGGGCCTCGGTCCTCACTTGGCTCCCTCCACCAGCTCTGTGATGTTTTTTCGAAAGCCATGCCCATCCTCGTAGGTCGTCTCATTGCCCACCATGAGGACCCCCTTGTGGGCGTGGATGGCTGGGAAGCATCGCCGGGCCACTGCGTGGAGCAGGGAATGAGACCAGTCAGGCCGAGCCCCTGAAACCCCCCCAACTCCGCCCCGCCCCCGTTTCTAGAACCCCAAACTCACAAGGTTTGCTGGGGATGAGTACAGCAGGGCAGTCGCCATCCCGAAGCACTTCAGCCACACCCTAGCAAGAAAGGGAGAGGGGTTAATGCCCCAGGTCAGCACCCTGCACCCGCCCCTACCTAGGCTCCCCTCACCTTGTTGTTCTGGAAGCCAGGCACACAGAACTGCTTGTAATATTCAAAGTCCTGGGATTTCTGAGCGTTCAGGTAGGTGAGGTAACGGTCAGGGCACTTCTCCACGCAGATCTTGGGGAGCAGGAGGCCGGGGTTGGGGGGATCAAGATAGACAGCCAGGCCCCACCCAGGACAGAGGCCCCACCTCCCATTCACCAGGGAAAAGAAAAGGCCAAGAGCAGCTGTCCCTAGAGGGAGAAAATGACCTGGTAAAGGAAAGCAGGGGTAGCAAAGAAGATGGGAAATGGCCAAATTACCTGAGGGGTGGGACACTGGAATTCCAGCAGGACCAGGGGGCTGGCACACTTCACGATGTTGAAATAAAACAGGAAGGGTTTGTTCCTAGGGTTGGGGGAGGGATATGAAAACTGTCAAGGCTTCTCAACCTCCTGATGTAAAATATCTAATGCAAGCAACTCTAGTAGCAGCAACCCCAAGCTCTTCTAAGCTCTGCCTACTGGCTCATCGATCCAGCCCAACAGTCTCCTGAGGGTGGGACTGTGATGATCCCCATTTCAGAGATGAGGAAAATGAGGCCCAGAGAGGTTGAGACACTTGCCCTAGCTCACACAGCCAGAGAGTGGCACAGCCTGGATTGAATCACCTTTAGCTCACTGTTCATCCCCGCCTGACATCAGATCAGGGACTGTCTCCTCTCAGTCCTTCCCCTAAATTGTGAGCTACCAGAGGACAAGACTCTTAATGTCTCATTTAGTGCAGTGTCCTCAAAGCCTAGAACAGTGGTTGGGGATGGATGGTGGGAGATTTATAAGCATTTGTTGACTGAACTAATGGATAGTGGAGGTGGGGGAAACCTAGAACCTTCTCCCCAGTGCTCATGAAGCCATCCTGCCCGCACCTCTCCAGTCCCACCAGGTCCCCAAGGAGCCAGACTCACGCATTTTTTGTGCCCTTCTGCCCGCAGAACTCGCCTCGGCTATCAGTAGGGTAGATCACCTTCCGAGGGTCCCCATGGGTCCAGGCTGTGGAGGGATCCAGGGACACTGAGGCACTGCCATTCTTCAGCACCATCCCCATTTCTGCCCTAGAGGCTGTGGCTCGTCCTCCCACCTTGGAACCCCGATCCTGGGCCCCCCTCCACTCACCTATGATGCCTACAGCCACATAGCCCACAATGGCCAGGAGGAGGAACACACAGCAGATGATGTCTGTGCAGCCCCTGGAGAACAGGGAACAGCATCAGGGTGGGAGCCTTGGGGCCCTGTGTATCATGAACCCCATCTTGCCCTGGACATATACCTACATCCATATGTTATTTGGACATATGTCCCTGTGGTGTGAATGCTGTACCAAAAAGCACCTACATTTTATTCTTATTTATTTATTTATTTTTAAAGCAAGCTCTACACCAACACCAGGCTCGAACTCACAACCCTAAGATTAGGAATCACATGCTCCAGGGACTGAGCCAGTCTCACACAACTTACATGTTGATACCTAATGCTACACTGTTCTTGAAGCAGTTGGCCACAATGTTCAGCTCTCTTTTGAGAGTGCTCATTTCCCCCCACCTTGAATAGCAACAGGTATTAAATGTTTTTTAAAATTTAAATTATTTTAAAAATACATACATCCATACATAATTTAAGCTCTTTTTATTACTATAAGATTAAACATGAAGAATTCCATACAGGAATACATGCAATATTAAAATAAGTCACCCACGCAGCCTCTCTCCCTATAAGTAACCTCTGTTAATGATTTCTTGGGAGTCTTTTCTTTTCTAAGTTTATTTATTTACTTATTTTAGTAATCTCTACACCCAACCTAGGGCTGGAACTCATGACCCTGTGGTCAAGAGTAACTTATCAAACTAGTTCCAACGGATGGACATTCAGATTGTTGGTTTCTGCCATTTTCAAAAAGGCAGCTACACCATACATTTTTATCCAGGTATGCCGGGTTTATGGAGAATTTTTTTTCCCTAGAATTTTACTCTTTGGAACAAAGAGCTGCACATTTAAAAATTCATATTTTGAGACACCTAGGTAACTCAGTTGGTTAAGCATCGCACTCTTGGTTTCAGCTCAGGTCATCGTCTCAGTGTAGTGGGATCAGCACAGAGTCGACTTGGGATACTCTCTCTCCCTTCCCCATCCCCCCCCCCCCCCCACCGTACCTAGGTACTCTCTCGTGCTTAAATAAATAAATACAAAAAATAATAATAAAAATAAATAAATACAATTTTAAAAAATTTTATATTTCCCAATTCCCTCCAAAAGCCACTGAGCCACTTAGATTCAGAGCAGCATATGTGCCAATCTTTTTAATCTTTGCTAATCCATGATGGGGAAATGCTTTTTTTTATTTTTAAGATTTTTATTTACTTGAGAGAGAGAGAGAGCAAGTGAGAGCACAAGCAGAGGAGAGGGGAAGAGAGTGAGGGAGAAGCAGGCTCCCAGCTCAGCAGGTGGGGCTGGATCCCAGGACCCTGGGATCATGACCTGAGCCTAAGGCAGACACTTAAAGACTAAGCCACCCAGGTGCCCCTGTGATGGGGTAACCCTACTTGGTTATTGTTACAAATCTCATTCCTTTACCTTTCAGTGAGTTTGCACATTTCCCCATAACTACACGGTCTGCTATGGTATTTCTTGTTCTAGAAATTCTCTTTCAGTCTTTTGCCTGAGTTTAAAAATTCATTTATAAAGACTCTTTGTATCCTGAGGAACTTAGTTATTTTAACTGTCACGTCGCAAATACTGATCACCAGTTTGTTGGAGAGCAGAAGTGTGGTTGGGGGGTGGCTGAGTAAAGAAACGGGGGTGTTGGGATTGCTAGCAGAGACCCCCTCCCCTCCCAGCGACCCCAGCCCTTACCTGTGATAAATGGGTCCTTTGAAGGTAGGGTCATACTTCTGCGGTGTCCCTGAAAACAGCGAGATTGAGCAGGGGGACCAAGAAGGGGCTGCAAGACCACCCTCCCCCAGAAGTGCCTCGGAGTATCTCTGGCCCAGGGAGGAGTCCTGTCCTGAGGCCTCATCCCACCTCCAGGCCACCACGTCCCTGCCCCCAATGGGGGCAAGGCCAAGTCAGGAGGAGCAGTCGCGATGGAGAGCAGCCCCGAGTATCCCCCGCGGCCCGCCCGCGGAGGTCGGGGCTGGACCGGGGACGGGGAGCCGGGGAGGGGCGGGGGGTCCAAGGTGGGATGTGGAGAAGGTTCCAGCGGGAGGCTGCGGAGGGGGCTACAGAGACAGGCGGCCCAGGGAGGGGGCTCTGCAGGGGGCTCCCAGGACGGCCCGGGGAGGGGCGCTGGCTCGCGCGGGGCAGGGGCTCCCGGCCTGCGCCCCACTCCCGCTCCCCGCGGGGACCCCCCAGCGGCCGGGCCCGGGTGCGCGAGGGGGCGCCGCCTACCGTGCTTCCCGTAGTAATGCTGCCGCTCGCCCCCCATCCCCGCGGCGGCCGCCCGCTCCGAGCCCCCGGGCCCCGGGTCTGGAAGCGCGGGCGTCCGGGCGAGGGACGGACCGACCGACCGGCGGCGGCTCCTCCCAGCCGGGAGCCAGGCGGGGCGGCCCAAACCGGTCTGACCGGCCCTAGCGGAGCGGCGGCCTCGGGACCGACGGGCCGGCGGACGGGGGGGCGGGGGGCGGGCGGGGCGGCAGCTGCTCCCGCCACTCACCCGCCGCCCGATTTAGCCCCGTCCGCTCCCGGAGCCGCGCCCAGCCCCCGCCCCCCCATCCCCGGCTTCACCCCCTCCCACCCGGCGGCGCCGCCTGCGACGCTGCTCAGCCCGGGAGGGCGCCTCCCGTCGCCCCATCCTCCAGGTGCGGAAAGTGAGGCGCGGGGAGGCGACCCCAGACGTGGGCGCCGCAACCCCGGCAGATGGCTGAACCCAAACTCCCAAATATAGAGTATTTGCGCTGAAAACTCTCAAGCCAGTGGACGCGTTTTATTTTGGTCTGCTTTTTATTTTATTTTATTTTATTTTATTTACTTATTTATTTATTTATTTATTTTTAATGAAATGCCAACAGTTAAATATTGGGAAACTGCATATAAAAACCTACATCGGAAAAAAAAAAAAAAAACCTACATCGGGCATATGGGTGGCTCAGTGGTTGAGCGTCTGCCTTCAGCTCAGGTCATGATCCCGGGGAGCTGGGATCCAGTCTCCTATCAGGTTCCCCAAGGGGGGACTGCTTCTCCCTCTGCCTCTGTCTCTGCCCCTCTCTGTGCCTCTCATGAATAAATAAATAAAATCTTAAAAAGAAAAAAAAAACCCACATCGTTAGTCTGTTGAAGACTGGAAAAAATGGGACTGGCAGCCCAGATGCCACATCCCTGCCTGGCATCGCCCTTCGTGGCCTGCAAGGCTACACACCTGAGCTCACCATCCCTGCACACTTCCCAATAGTGAATCTTGAAGCTATTGTTTTGTAGAACAAGTGTGTATTGAGCGCCTACTGGGTGCTGGCCCAGAGCTGGGCATTGAGTACAGTAGCAGACGGTGGCAGATGAGAGACCCAATTTTGTGGCTCTGTCCTTGTGGAGCTGACATCCAAACCACATGGCCCGAGATTCACATGTGCCTTCTGCCCTATCCAAGCCAGAGGACAATCCAGCCAGTGTCTTGCCTGCCCTGAGCCCCCTGCACAGTGAAACGAGGCTAAAGTATAAAATCAAAACTAGGCGGGGATCCCTGGGTGGCGCAGCGGTTCAGCGCCTGCCTTTGGCCCAGGGCATGATCCTGGAGTACGGGGATCGAGTCCTGAGTCGGACTCCCTGCATAGATCCTACTTCTCCCTCTGCCTGTGTCTCTGCCTCTCTCTCCCTCTCTCTCTATCATGAATAAATAAATAAAATCTTTTAAAAAATAAAATAAAATCAAAACTAGGCAAAGACCCATCACAGGATAACAGGATATACAGTATACAGTTGGCATGGCAATTTACAGTTGGTGTTTAACTGATGTGGGGTTATACAGTAGGTATGGAGGGACCACTAGTATGGGGCATGCAGAGTGGAGTGGCATTATACAGTCGTGGAGGCATACAGCCAACACAGAGGTATACAGTTGCCATGAGGTTTTAATCACTGTGGGGGTACACAGCAGGGGTGGAGGTATACACTGGTGCAAGGTATACAGTCAGCAAAGAGTTGTATAGCCAGCGTGAGGGTATTCAGTCAGTGTGGTAGGCACAGTCAGCTGGCTCTGCCGCCCATACTATACTCCCCACACCAACCTTCCACTCCCCAAGCTAACTGTATGCTCCCTCGATCATGTGCCTGTTCTCACTGTACCCCCCAACAGCTCTTTGAGGCCAGCTGTACACTTCACAGCATAGTCGATTATACAGTTGGTGCCACAATCAAGAGAAATATATATTCAGTGTGAGGCACACGTCAGCAATGGGGTTATACAGTGTGGTCATAAACAGTTGGTGCTCAATAACTGTAGCTGCTATCTCAGAGTCAAGCATCCCCTGGCAGGGCTCTGGTCACTAACTCAGCTTGCCCCCTGGAGGAAGGCACTGTCCCCCCAGGGACCTCCAGCGGTGGAAGCCCCAGCTGACCCCTGGCCCACAGGCTTTAGCAAACGGGAGAGCTTCAAGGCTCCCAGCCATGCCCTTGGGTGACCAGGCCTCCCAAAGAAACCCTGTGGTTCCCGTGGTCTCTGCCAACCCCCACCCAGTCCCAGCAGTGGACAAAAAAAGCGGGCCAGGGACAGGCTGCGGCCTCTTCCCAGCTACACTAGGTCCCTCGGGGACACTCCTGCAGACTCAGGACTTCAACACCAGCGCCACCCTGGCGATTCCCAAACGTTGGTCCCCTGAGCCGCACACCCTTGTGACACCTGTCTCCTGGAAGTCTCATGAGTGTCTCACACTCAGCACAGCCAGATCCAAGCCTCTCAGCTTCCCCAACCTGCCCCGGCTCAGAAAAGGCACTTTGTCACCCCAAGTGCTCAGACCAGAAACCTGCCATGCGTCTCTTTCCATCACACCAGGTCTGCCTTCAGAATCCATCGAGAATCCGGGCACTTCTCACCCCCACCCTTGTCACACAGCTGTGGTTTTCTGCCTGGACCAGTGTAGGCAGCTCCACTCTGCTCTCCCAGCCTCCTCCACCCCTCCCCATCCGTTCCTTCCATAGCAGCCAGAGAAGCCTGTGAACACTTGAGTCAGGGTATGTTACCCTGCCCAGAACCTTCCATGGCTCCCACCTCACTCAGAGGAAAAACCCAACTCTTCACCATATAACCCCCAACTTCCGCCTCATCTCCTCCCTCTCTCCCCCTTTCCTTGCTTGTTTCAGCTTCACTGGCCTCATTAGCTAAACCGCAAACTTACCAGGCATGATCTCACCTCAGGACCTTTGCACTAGCTGTTCCCTCTACCTAGAAATCTC
Organism: Canis aureus; assembly: GCF_053574225.1. Lineage (NCBI taxonomy): Eukaryota > Metazoa > Chordata > Mammalia > Carnivora > Canidae > Canis > Canis aureus. The sequence goes on from NC_135629.1 coordinate 51,770,943, forward strand.
TTCCCAGAGAGGTCCATGTGGCTCCACTTCATTCAGGCCTCTGCTCGATCATCCCTCCTCAGAGAGGCTTTCTCTGAGCATCCCAAACAGCATCCCTTCCCCTTCTATCTCATCACCCTATTTTATTTTATTATTGTTTTTTATTACCACCTGACACGTCACATTTACTTATTGCTTGTTTACAGTCTGCCCCCTTGCCTGTTCGTAGCACAAGGGCAGGAATTTATGCCTGTTCTGTTCACAACTGTTTCCAGGGCCCGAAATAGCACCTGGCACTCAGTGTTTGTTGAATGAATAACCACAGTATATAAACCATGTATATAAAGATAGTGAAGACTGGGGTCAGCCGGGTGGCTCAGTTGGTCAAATGTCTGATTCTTGATTTCAGCTCAGGCCATGATCTTAGAGTCCTGAGCTGGAGGACCCCCTGTGGGCTCTGTGCAGCTTGGAGGCTGCTTAGGATTCTCTCTCTGCCTCTATCCCCCACTTACCTCCCCACCCCGCCCCCACACACCCCATTTACATGCACACATGCAGGCCTGCACACACTCTCTCTCTCACACATAAATAAATATTTTTTTAAAAGATGGCTGTGGGGGATCCCTGGGTGGCGCAGCGGTTTAGCACCTGCCTTCAGCCTAGGGCGTGATCCTGGAGTCCCAGGATGGAGTCCCACATCGGGTTCCCTGCATGGAGCCTGCTTCTCCCTCTGCCTGTGTCTCTACCTCTCTCTCTCATGAATGAATAAATAAAATCTTAAAAAAAAAATAAAAATAAATAAAAAAATAAAAGATGGCTGGGGCACCTGGGCGGCTCATGATGGAGTGTCTGACTTTGGCTCAGAGCGAGATCCCGGGGTCCTGGGATCAAGTCCCACATCAGGCTCCCTTCGGGGAGCTGACTTCTCCCTCGGCCTATATCTCTGCCTCTCTCTGTGTGTCTCTCATGAATAAATAAATAAAATCTTATATTAAAAAAAAAAAAAAAAAGGGCAGCCCCGGTGGCGCAGCGGTTTAGTGCCACCTGCAGCCCAGGGCGTGATCCTGGAGACCCTGGATCGAGTCCCATGTCAGGCTCTCTGCATGGAGCCTGCTTCTCCCTCTGCCTCTGTCTCTGCTACTCTCTCTCTCTCTGCATCTCTATGAATGAATAAATAAATAAAATCTTTAAAAAAAAAAAAAAAAAGAGGATGCCTGGGTGGCTCAGTGGTGGAGTATCTGCCTTTAGATCAGAGTATGATCCCAGGGTCCTGGGATCAAGTCCCATATCAGGTTCCCTGCAGGAAGCCTGCTGCTCCCTCTGCTTATGTCTCTGCCTCTCTCTCTCTGTGTCTCTCATAAATAAGTAAAATCTTTTAAAAAAGAAGGAGATAGGGATGCCTGGGTGGCTCAGCACTTGAGCATCTGCCTTTGACTCAAGGCATGATCCCAGAATCCCCGGTTCGAGTCCCACATCCAGCTTCCTGGGGGTAGCCTGGTTCTCCCTCTGCCTGTGTCTCTGCTTCTCATGAATAAATAAATAAAATCTAAAAAAAAGAAAAAGATAGCTAAGACTGAAAGTAAAACTGTAGCTTAGAGTTTTCCAGGTGCATGTATTTAAAAAATTAATTTGTGAATTTTATACATAAAGAATTTAACACATGATAAATGTGGAATTTTCAGAGGGTGGGGAAAGGATAAATCAATCTGTCAGTAGTCTTGATTGCATTAGGATGGAAAAAAGTTAACTCCACTCCCAACACATAGCAAAATAAATTCCACATGGATTAATCATGCAAAATAGATAAAAACTCAAAACTATTATGAGTATGAAGGGAAAACACCAGAACATATTTCTACCATCCGGCAGGAGGTGAGACTGGCGAGGGTGGAGAAGAGGTAAGGAGCACCGGAAGTTTCTTATGTCACCCGAAAGGCAGCCAGACTGGCAGAGAGGAAACTACCATAAAAGAATGGTTGGTACTGACTGAGGAGTATCTTTCAGACTCTATCTCTGTCCTCATTAGACTGGAGGTCCTATCATCAACCCATTTTACAATGGGTTGTAAACCAAGGCTTGGGGAGGGGAAGTGGCTTGCCCAGCCACCTAGCAACAAGGAGAGGGTCCCTTCTCCACCCAGGTTTGATGGGGGAGTGGGAGCCCCTGAGAGTGTCTGAGCAGGAGCATGACCTGGCCAGGCTGGGGAGGGGAAGACACATAGAGAGGTTTCAGCTCTCAGAAAAACTGGCGGCTTTGCAGTGGGACCATGACCTTGCTGTGTGAACCTGAGTTGTCCCCCTGTGAGAGGAAACTAAAGATGCAGAGCAGCGCCTGGTCGTCCTCTTGGGAACACTGGTGCAGCCATCCGATGGGTTCCAGTAGCTCCCATTAACTTTAGTGGGTGGGGGGAATGGAGGGGCCAATTGAAGACTCCCTGATTCTGATCATTGAGCCTGGTCTAAACCGTGTAGGATGAGAACTTGCTGCATCTTTGCAACAGTACTACAAGGTGATAACAGTCCAGATACCCCAAAGCCTCCATTTTACTGACCCCTTTACCATGTGCCAGGCAGGCACTTTTCCAAAATGTCACACGGTTTCCCTGGGCTCATCTTTACAGCAACTTTGTGAGATTGATCCCCTCATTACCTTCGTGTGAAGGACACAGAAACTGAGGCCCTGAGAGAAATCATGTACCCTCGGTGAGCAGCAGAGCAGGGCCACCCAGCTCATGAGTTAGCATCTGTATGAGTTTCCTGGGGCTGCTGTGACAAATGACCAAAGACTTAGTGGCTTAAAACAGCACAAACTTGAGGCGCCTAGATGGCTCAGTCGACTAAGGCCCAACATTTGGTTTCAGCTCAGGTCAAGATCTCAGGGTCATGAGATCGAGCAACGTGTCTGAGCACCGAGTCAGGTTCTGTGCTCGGCAGGGAATCTCTCCCTTGAGAATCTCTCAACTTGAGATCCTCTCCCTCTGCCTGCCTCCCACCCCCCCCCCCAACCCCGGCTCATGCTCTCTCTCTCTCTCTCTCAAATAAATAAAATCTTTTTTTTTTTTAAGATTTTATTTATTTATTCATAGACACACAGAGAGAGAGGCAGAGACACAGGCAGAGGGAGAAGCAGGCTCCATGCAGGGAGCCCAATGTGGGACTTGATCCCGGGTCCCCAGGATCACACCCCAGGCTGCAGACGGCACCAAACCGCTGTGCCACCAGGGCTGCCCTCAAATAAATAAATCTTAAAACAAACACACACACACACATGGGCACCTGGGTGGCTCAGTGGTTGAGTGGCTGCCTTTGGCTCAGGTCGTGATCCGGGGTCCGGGGATCAAGTCTCACATCAGGTTCCCTGCAGGGAGCCTGCTTCTCCCTCTGCCTATGTCTCTGCCTCTCTCTGTGTCTCTCATGAATGAATGAACGAATGAATGATCAATCTTTAAAACACACACATATACACAAACTTATTATCTTATGGTTCTAGAGGTCAGACATCCAAAGTGCAACTCGCCAGGCTAAAATCAAGGCCTTGGCAGGGCTGCGTTCCTTCAAGTTCTCAGAGAGAATCTGTTTCCTTACCTGTTCTGGCTCCTAGACACTGCCTGCACACCCACATTCCTTGGCTTGTAGCCCCTTCCTCCACCCTCAAAGCCAGCATGCCCATCCAGCCCAGGTCCCCGGACACTGCCACATCTTCTCTGACTCCCGTCTGCCTGCCTCCTTCTTCTCTTTATAAGGGCCTTTGTCCTTGGATCCACCTGGATAATCCAGGATAATCTCCACACCATAAAATCCTAAATTTAATCTCATCTGCAAATTCCCTTTTGTCCTGTAAGGTAACATGGTCACAGGTTCCAGGAATTAGGAGGTGGACATCTCTGTGGACATTCTCCCCATCACAGTGCATAACCACGTAGGCCAGGGGTTGACAAATTGTCATGGGGTGGGGGTGGTCAGGGGTATAGAAGGAACCCACCCACTGCCTGTTTTCATATGACCCAGAACTAAGAATGGTCTTTACATTTTTTAAAATATTTTATTTGTTTATTCACGAGAGACACAGATTGAGAGAGAGAGAGAGGGGGGCAGAGACACAGGCAGAGGGAGAAGCAGTCTCCATGCAGGGACCTGACATGGGACTCGATCCGAGACTCCAGGATCACGCCCCGAACTGAAGGCAGGCCCCAAACCACTAAGCCACCCAGGGATCCCTGGTCTTTTTATTTTTAAAGGGCTGGAAAACATCAAAAGAGGAAGACTAGTTTGTCATATGAAAATTATATGAAATTGACATGTCAGCGGCCATAAGTCAACTTTTCTTGGTACGTAGCCATGCTGGTCCCTTTTCATGTTGTTCGTGGCTTTCAGGCTACAGCAGGAGAGTCGGGTAGCAGAGATAGACCGCATGTGGCCTGCAGAGCTGAAAATATTTACTCCCTGGCCCTTTGCAGAAAAAGTTTGCCGCCCCCTGGTCTCTAGGCCACGAACCAACAAGTGTTGAGGCTGATTCTGTGCCAGCAGGTTTCACATGCTGTCTTTGTTTTTGTTTTTAAAGATTTTATTTATTTATTTGACAGAGAGAGAGAGTGTGCGAGCATGAGTGGGGGGAGGGGCCGAGAGAGAGGGAGAAGAAGCCAACTGGGGTGGGGAGGGCCCAAGTGCAGAGCCCAGCATGCGGCTTGATCCCTGAGATCATGACCTGAGCCCAAAGCAGACACTTAACTGATTGAGCCCCCGAGGTGTCCCACACACATGCTCTCCTTATAACAACCAGGAATAGGATTATTGCCCACAAAGGCCTGGGAGTAGACCAGCCTTTTCCTTCTCCAGGCTGCCAGTTTCCTGTCTGGAGAATGGAATTAATATTTACATTTGCTGGGGCACCTGGGTGGCTCAGTGGTTGAGCGGCTGCCTTTGGCTCAGGCTGTGATCCTGGGGTCCTGGGATCCAGTCCCACATCGGGCTCCCCACAGGGAGCCTGCTTCTCCCTCTGCCTGTGTCTCTGCCTCTCTCTGTGTGTCTCTCATGAATAAATAAATAAAATATTAAAAATTTTTTTTTTACATTTGCTTTGTGGGTGTTGGTAGGATTCAGTGCTCAAAGAGCACTTAGCACAGGTTTGGGATCAACAAACACTAACCAGGAGCATGGTCCCATTTGACAGGGCAAAATGAGGCCACTTGGTCAGACACAGAGCTGGTGAGGGATGGAGCTATATGAATCAAACCAAGGCCCCTGTGGCTCCATCCCAGGCCTTCTCTTTGGCAAATACCGAGAGAGGCAGAAATAAAGATGCAACAGTGGGGGGAGAAGGTGTGGGAGAGCTAGGCCAATAAACCAGGCTTGGTTGGGGAGTCGGCCCTTGGGGCCTGGTCTCGCTGGGCACAAAGGCCGTCCCACCCGGTGCAGTGGGTGTAGAAGATAAGGAAACTGATCCAGGCAGCCCAGTCACAATGCTGGTGCCAGGCCATCAAGTGCCACCCAGCCCCCATGGCCTCCAGATACCGGCCAAGTCCCCAAGGCGTACAGCAGCCCAGGGCCTCACCCACGCAGCCAGGCTAGTTCACCCCTACCTTCCCAGAAGTCTGTGCCTAGGGAACCAGATCCCAGCCACCCAGATGAATCCCTTTGACAAAGAGTTTGGGAATAGCTTCTGGGTAGGAAAGCTGAGAGTGATATTCCTGGTCACTATGCTAAGAGCAAAAGATAGAGCACCTACTATGTGCCGGGCCTATGCTGGGCACCAAACCAGATATTTATTTCTAGAAGCTCATATCATCCTCACAAGACTCTGAGCGTATAGGGTCCAACACAGAAACCAAGGCACAGGGACGCTTCATGACTTGCTCTAAATCACGCCACCAGTAGGAGCTGGGATTTGAACTCTGCTCTTGACAACCATGCTCTTGAGCTCTCTGCTCTGTGAAGAACCCCCACAAATTGGACATTTACCATGGCCCAAGCTCTTGGCTAAGTGCTGTACCTGCATCAGTTCACCAAACCCTGCAGGCAGCCCCAAGAAGGAGCCGACACTGTTGTTAACCCCGTTTTATGGATGGAGAAACTGAGGCTCGAGTAATAGGGAAGGTCCAGGGACACAAAAGGTACAGGTGGCACAGGGCAAGGACAGATGCAGCTGGACTCGAGCAGAGGCGATGCTGGGTTCTAGAACCTGGCTAAGAGTCAGAACTCCATGGCAAGTTTTTCTGTAGACATGCTCGTTTACTTAGTACTTCAGTACCAGGTGATTCATGCCTCTGGGTAAGTGTTATCACCTCTGTCCTGGTCTCCTGGCTTCTGCCACTGCACCTCATAGAGTCCGGGGGGGCCTGTGAGCACCTGAGTTAGACCAGTTCTCTCCTCTGCTTTAGAACTCTCAATGGCTCCCATCTCTCTCGGAGCAAAAGCCCAAGTCCTCCCCATGGCCCACAGGCCCGTACCCTGTGCATAGGCTGAGCTCTCTGCCTGAAACATTCTAGGGGGGCTCCCTCCCTCCTGCCTCTGGTCACCTTAGGATGGTCTTAAAACTTTCAACTCCAGGGGATCCCTGGGTGGCTCAGTGGTTTAGCACCTGCCTTCAGCCCAGGGTGGGATCCTGGAGACCCGGGATCGAGTCCCACATCGGGCTCCCTGCGTTGAGCCTGCTTCTCCCTCTGCCTGTATCTCTGCCTCTCTCTGTGTGTCTCTCATGAATAAATAAATAAATAAAATCTTAAAAAAAAAAAAAAACAAAAAAAAAACTTCCAACTCCACCACCAGGCGCCACAGATTATTCCCACCCTTCTTTCCTACAGTATTTTTCTCCCGACCCCTTCTTGGATATTCTAAGAATTTCTCTCATTAACCATTAAAAAATATTTTATTTATTTATTCATGAGAGACATACAGAGAGAGGCAGAGATATAAGCCTCTATAGGGAGAAGTATGCTCCCTGCGGGGACCCTGATGTAGGATTCGATCCCAGGACCCCAGGATAACAACTGGAGCCGAAGGCAGCTGCTCAACCGCTGAGGGCCACCCGGGTGCCCTCTCTCATTTATCTTTTTTTCTTTTTGTTTACAGATTCTACTTATTTGTTAATGAGAGATACAGAGAGAGAGGCAGAGACACAGGCAGAGGGAGACTCGATCCCGAGTCTCCAGGTCCACGCCCTGGGCCGAAGGCAGGCGCCAAACCGCTGAGCCACCCAGGCGTCCCTCTCATTTATCTTAATACCGCATCTGTTTCCCTGTCCGGAATGTCAGCTCCTCCACTGCAACACCTGTTACCCCAGGGTTTAGAACAGAACCTGGCCCACCATACCTGTACCATAACCGTTTGAAGGAAGTTAGGGGCAAACTCATTTATATTAAGTAAACTCTATGCTCATCAGGGTAAAAAAAAAAAAAAAAAAAAAACCCTTCAACCAGACAAGCTTTCAGACTAAGAAAAATCACTCTCCCTCTTACCTTGGCCAAGAGCCCAACTTCCTCTCCTCGGTTTCCCTTTCCTCCTTCCAGACTTGTCTAAGTACATATGCATAAGCAAACTTGTAGCTATTTATGCCCCCCCACACCCTGTTTTGTTACACACACTGTTCCCAACTTTGCTATTTTACATGCTAACATAATGAATGGGTCCTTGTTTCCCATCAGGGAGGTTAGTTAGACCTTTTTCAACTTTTACAAGGCAACATAGTATCCCACTCTGGGGCAAGTGGCATTTTTCATTAATCCAGCCTAAGGAACTTTATTTATTTTTTTAAGGAACTTTAAAAAATACCGTACAGATGCCACACATACACACTGAAATTAATAGGCTAACCTCCTGCTAGAGACTTTTTGGTCATGTTACGTCTTGGATGAGGACAGTTGGCCAAGGGTATGTAAAGGGCTCTTTCACATGGAAGGCTAAAATATTCTCTGTGGCTGAGAGCTTATTTTTAATTTTCAGCACTCCCTTGCCCTCATAGAGGGAATATATTGATTTTACTCCATAAGAGATTAAAATCCTATTTAAAAACAACTCTCCTGGGGCGCCTGGGTGGCTTGGTCGGTTAAGCATCTGCCTTGGGCTCAGGTCATGATCTCAGGGTCCTGGGATTGAGCCCCAGATCAGACTCTCTGCTCAGTGGGGAGTCTGCTTCTCCCTCTCTCCCTCTGCCTGCTGCTCTACTTGTGTGCATGCTCTGTGTGTGTGTGTGTGTGTGTGTGTGTGTGTCAGATAAATAAATAAAAGCTTAAGAAAAATGAGAATAAAAAATAAAATCAACTCTCCCTTTGGGGATTGACTGGGGAGGAGCCTAACAGAACTTTCTGGGGTTAAGAGGGAGGTCCTTACTTAAGCTCTGCAAATTTTCTTCTGTTAAAGGCCACATATTTAAGATTTTAAGTTTTGTGGTTCACATATCAGCTCTGTCACATATTCCTTTTAATTTTTTTTTAACAATTTATAAACAATGGAGCCATTCTTACTCTATTGGCTTTACAAAAATAGGCCACAGCACAACAATGTGAAGATACTTAACACTATTTGTTTTTTAAGTAGGCTCCACCCAGCATGGAGCCCAACGCAGGGCTTGAACTCACATGACCCTGAGATCAGGACCTGAGCTGAAATTAAGAATCAGAACTTAACCGACTGAGCCACCCAGATGCCCCTATACTTAACACTATTGAAACATACAACTACAAATGATTAAGAGTGCACATTTTTTGTTTTGTTTTTCACCACACAAAAAAATTAAAACTAAAATAATAATACTGGGGATCCCTGGGTGGCGCAGCGGTCTGGCGCCTGCCTTTGGCCCAGGGCGTGATCCTGGAGACCCGGAATCGAATCCCACGTCGGGCTCCCAGTGCATGGAGCCTGCTTCTCCCTCTGCCTGCTTCTCCCTCTGCCTCTCTCTCTCTCTCTCTGTGACTATCATAAATAAAAAATAAATAAATAAATAAATAAATAAATAAATAAATAAATAAAATAATAATACTGATTGGCCCTCCCTGGTGTTCACCTGGTGAAAATTTCTGGAGCCTCGCACATGTAGGATCTGTTTCCTTTTATGTATGAATTGCCTGCTTCAGTGAAAAGTTTAAAATATTCCCCTTGATTGGTTAAATATAAGATCGGTTAGATATAAGACGGTCCATCCACAAATGAACTATTGTTTACAGCTGTCAGAAAACACAGAGAAGGGGATCCCTGGGTGGCTCAGCGGTTTAGCGCCTGCCTTCAGCCCAGGGCGTGATCCTGGGGTCCCAGGATCGAGTCCCACATCAGGCTCCCTGCAAGGAGCCTGCTTCTCCCTCTGTGTGTCTCTGTGTGTCTCTCATGAATAGATGAATAAAATCTTTAAAAAACAAAAAAACACAGAGGAAGCTGTCCAGACACCGACATGAGAGATGTCTCTGAGACATATTAAACAAAGAAACAAACAAAAAAACAGAGAAAGCAACACGTGAAACACCTTTTCATTCATAAGCGTCCACTGAGTACCTCCTACGTGCCAGGCACTGCGGATATTCCTTCCGACACACAGACACAAAATCCTGCCTCATGGAACTAGCATACTAGAGATATGCTGATATTTTTGTAAAAGGAAAAAAAAAAACCAGCCATTAGATAAAGAATATGTATATAATTGCATGTGAACTTCTAAGGCCTAGACTCCATTTGGAAGAAAGCACAAGATGTTGGAACAGTGGTGCATGCCAAGAAGGGTGTGTCATGCTGGGAGAGAGAGCAGGAGGGAGACTTTTCATGATAAAGCTACACCGTCTTTGTATCTTTTGTATTTTGAAGCATGTGAATGCTTCTGGAGCACCAACTCTCAGGGGGAAAAAAACAAACCAAACCTTTCCAGTAACAACTAAGTATCCCCACCCAACAATATTTTTTAAAAATCAGATCCCCGATCCCCGCGGCCACCTGAGTTGGACTCTCTACAAATGGGGCCAGGGAATCTGCTTTTTAAACAAGCACTCTTATTTTTGTCTCATCTCTCACCCCACCCCGCCTCCCGAAAGAGTCTCTTGTTTTGAGTTCCAGAATCTTTTTCCATGCACATGTCAAGGGTGGGTTGGAAGCAGGGCAGTACCCATTGCTGTCATCCATCAGGGCCAGGAGCCATTTCTCTGGATTGCTCAGTGCTGTCACCCCCTCTAGATACGCTGTCTGGGGAAGGGGGAGCTTCCTGCCCTGCTCAGGCCAGCAGAGTCTATGCCTAGACAGAGAGGACTGCATTTCCATCAGCTCATAGAAAATCCACGTCCCCAGTGTTACAGGTCCTAGAGGCCTTTTGAGCAAGCAGAGCCCACCAGCCGCTGTGCAAAATTCTGCCCACCAGTGAGTGTGGTCTACCCAGCCCTGCAGACACGGGAAGAGCCTCAGAGAGGTCACCGACTCTCCCGTGGCCACATGGCTCCTAAATGTCAAAAGCAGGATTTGAGCCTGGGTCTGCCTAACGTCACCCCCTAAATTCATGGAAACCGATGAATGGAAAGGCATTGGGATACAAGGGATATGTGAGCAACTCCTGCAACACCATTCCCCAAGTAAAGCTCCTCTATCTGTCAGGGATCCATGTGGCAGCCTGAGGGCCCCAGGTTTTTGGTTCTGGTGAAAATGGACTAGTTCCAAACTAAGAAAGACACCTCCTCCACCCCCACTTCAAGGAGTCAAGCCAGGTGGCCCTTGCAGAGGAGGTGACCGCCTGGTTGCAAGACCTAGCTGAAGTCTCCAGCTCAGGCTTCCTTGCGCCTCGTAGAGAAAAATAATTAAGCAACTGTGTGGTTTGTTTGCTGTTCCTTCTGCCTAGAACACACTTCTGTCAACTCTTCCAGGGGCCATTGGCTTCAACTCCAGCCCTTGGTCACCTTCAATAATCCTAGATGATTCTCCCACACACAGGCTGTCCTGTTCTCTGCTCCACAACACTTACTTACAACAACCTAAAAGCATATGTTTATTCCAGGATTTTTCTGCTTTGTTCACTGCTGTGTTTTCAGTGTCTAAATTCTACCTGGAAGATGCTCAATAAATACTTGTTGATGGAATGGGTTTCCAGCACCCCGCGCTACCTCCGTTGGGCACAGAGGTCCCCTGTCTGGAGTGTGGGTCTGGCAGGGCCTGAGAGGCTTTGCTCCGGCGTCCATGGCTGGCTCCCTTTGGCCAAATACAAGGCTTGGTGAATCACATCATTGTCCACTCTGACTGCCATCCCCCGCCCCCAGCCTCCACCTTACAGAGCCCCAAGGTCCCTCAGGTGCTGCCCACAAGCAGGCAGGGCCCCGCCAGGCTGAGATTCTCAGATCAGAGACAGCCAGCCACACCCAAGGAGATGCACAGCACCCACAGACGCAGGGTCTGAAGCTCGAGCCAAAACCAAGAGCACGGAGGCCCCTCCGGATGTTGGGTTGGCAGCTTCAGGCAGGGAGGGGAGTGTGGCTGGGCAGTGGCCAGGTCCCTGCGTTCCCCTCTTGGCTGGGCCTCGCAGGGGGGGGGTCCCAGCCTCCCCGGATCTGTCTCCCTCCGCAGCCTGCTGAGGCCACAGTCCCAGGTGGAGGCAGCGGGGAGAGGGAGGCACATTTCTAGTCAGCTTGTTTTTCTTGATTATTTTTGAGCGGTTTCCTGCCCCCTCCCCAAAGCCTTCGGTCTCACAGTTTCCAGGAAGTTCCTGTCACACAAGGAGGGGCAGCAGCGCCCCTTCGCCCCAGGGGAGTGCTCCGTGGGACCTGTGCCCAGCTCAGCCGTGGGACCCAAAATGGAGAAGAGAAAGGAGAAACTGAGGATGGCACACCCCTCCGTGGGAACCGGGGGAAGGGACGCATTGTAGGGCGTGGGAAGGGAGGGGCCTCATCTTGGCTCCAACCCCTGGGCCCGGGGGCGAAGGCCACCCGCGGAGGTCCGCGGGAGGGGGATCGGCGTCGCAGGGACCTCGCGAAATGCTGGCGGGCACCCCAGCCCTCGTAGGCGGCCAGCAAAGTTTCTCAATGGTCTCTTGCTTCTGGAACGCCCCCTCACCGAGGGCGCCCTTCTGTCTGTCCTTCCAGGCAGCTGGCAAGAGCTCATGGCCCCCTCCCCCCAGCATTCGGTCCGCCCAGGCTTGCCTCAGTTTCCCCATCTCGCCGGAAGCCCGGGGTGGCTACTTCTCGGGGGGATGTGGGCAGGAGAAAGAAGTGGACTAAGGCAACCAGAAGGGGAGGGCGATTTGGGGAAGTAGGGGCCCTATCCCTTTTTCGAGCCCCGGTCGCCAAGCCTCCCCTCCCCCGCCTGGCATCTGAGCCGCCCAGATAACGGGACCTCCCCGGGCGGAGCATGCGCCGTGCGTCCCGGCCCATCAACCGGAGGGGGTGGGGGGGCTCCCGGGGGAGAGGTCGCGGGGCGACCCGGGCCGGAGCAGGGGGGCGTGGGCTCGGCGCAGCGCGGGACGCAGGGCCGGGGAGCCGCAGGGGGGCCCCGCTGCCGCGCGGGTGTTTGTGATCTGGGAGGCCCCCCTCCCCCAAGGCCCCCCAACTCCGCGGAGGCGACCGCGGGCCACAGGCGGCTCCTACCGTAGGCTCCGTCCTTCCGCTCGTCCTCCATGGCCGCGTCGGGCGGGGAGGGGAGTCCGAGCCCGAGCGACCCCAGCCCGCGCGGGCGGGAGGCTCCGCGGGCTGCAGCGCCCCGCCCCGGGCCCGGCCCCGCCCCGCCCCGGGCCCGGCCCCGCCCCGCCCGCCCGGCCCGCCCCGCACGCCGCCTCCAATGGGAGCCCGCAGCCGGCCGGGGCGGGGCGGGGGGCGGGCCCGGGCCGCGGGAGGGTGGCGCCCCAAGCTTTGTTTCCCATCTGGGCTCAGCCGAGACTCCTCGCTGTGCTTGGTGGGCTGGGAGCAGTGGGTCACCCAATCATTCATCTACACCCCCCCCCCATCCACTCATCAACCAGGTATCGAGCGCTGACCGTGTGCCAGTGAACAGGGCAAAAAATGCTATTTTGCATTCAGCAGACGGGCAAGAATTTTAGCGTCTGGAACAACCAGCCGGGTGAGCACATGCAGTGGATCTGGCAGAAAAGATCAAATGCAATGATGTTGGCCCTGTGTGATTCCTCTCTGCCACTGACCCTGGAGAAGCCATCGTAGGTGTGTGTGTGCCTGGGGACTGTCAAAGGTTGCTCCCTGCTGCTTTGGTACTTTTTGTAAAAAATGGGGAGAGGCTTACAGGTCCTCCAACGGAGGAGTGCACTCAACCCGATGAGAGGGAGGGAATACCATGCAGCGAATAAAAAGAATGAAGCCATCAGGGAAATGCAAATCAAGATGCAATGCTACGGGGCACCTGGGTGGCTCAGTGGGTTAAACATTTGCCTTCGGCTCAGGTCATGATCCCCGTGTCCTGGGATTGAGCCCCATGTCCAGCTCCTTGCTCAACCAGGAGTCTGCTTCTCCCTCTCCCTCTGCCTGCTGCTCCCCCCTGCTTGTGCTAGTTCTTTTTCTGTGTGTCAAATAAATAAAATCTTTCTAAAAATAAAACAGGGATCCCTGGGTGGCTCAGCGGTTTGGCGCCTGCCTTTAGCCCAGGGCGCGATCCTGGAGTCCCGGGATCGAGTCCTGCATCGGGCTCCCGACATGGAGCCTGCTTCTCTTTCTGCCTGTGTCTCTGCCTCTCTCTCTCTCTCTATCATGAATGAATGAATAAATCTTAAAAAATAAATAAGTAAATAATGAAAAATAAAATAAAATTCAATTATATACAGCCACACATCCACCAGAAGCGCTAGAACTAGAAAGATGAATGAGCAAGTACTGGCTGAGGATCTAGAACAAATGGGACTCTCCTACATGGCTGGTGACGATGTAAAATGACACAACCACTTGGAAAAAGATCTCTCCGTTTCTCATAGAGTTAGATAAGTGCCTACCACATGACCCAAACATTCTACTCCTAGTTATTTACCCAAGAAAAATAAAACCGTAAAACTAGGGACACCTGGGTGGCTCAGCGGTTGAGCATCTGCCTTTGGCTCAGGGCGTGATCCCAGGGTTCTGGGATCGAGTCCCATATCGGGCTCCCTGCATGGCCTTTGGCTCAGGTAGTGATTCTGGGGTTCTGGGATCCAGTCCCAGATCAGGCTCCTTGCAGAAAGCCTGCTTCTCCCTCTGCCTGTGTCTCTGCCTCTCTCTGTGTGTCTCTCATGAATAAATAAATAAAATCTTTAAGAAAAAAACCATAAAACTAGGAGGGAAAGAAGGAAGGAAGAAAAGAAAGACAAGGGCTTGTATACAAATGTTCATAGCAACTTCATCACAGCCTCATTCATAATGGCCAAAAATTGGAAGAAACCCAAATGTCCATAAATGGATGAATGGTTCAGTACATCATGGTCCATCCATATCATAAAATAGTCCTCAGCAGTTAAAAGTCATTATCTACTGGTAAGTGCAATAGCATAGGTGAGTCTCAAAAAAAAAAAAAAAAAAAAAAAATATATATATATATATATATATATATATATATTATACTGAGGGACAGAGGCCATGCACTTTTGAATGAAGTCCTAGGACAGGATAGCTAATCGACCTATGGTAATTGAACATGGATCAGTGGTTGCCCTTGTGGGTGATAGGGCCTCTGGGGCAGCTTCCGGGGGTGACAGGAAACAAGACTGCGGTTACTAGGTGGGTTCAGTTTGTGGCAACCTCTTGACTTCTGCCCTTTCTTAACATGTTTAAGTTTTAAAATGGAAAAATTGTAAATAGCTTAAGAAAGAAGGAGGTGGCCCTGCAGATTATAACAAGAGCGAATTTCAGAGGGAACTTATGCAGCATCAGAAGAGGGATTATTTGCTTTGTGTTCAATCTTTATAACCATTTTCCAGTTGAGGAAAATGACACAAAGAGGTTAAGCAATTTCTCAAGTGTGTCATATTAAATCCTTGCAGTCATTTTCCACTTGGAGAAAATGATACAGAGAGGTTAAGTAATTTCCCCACAGTCACCCAGCTAGTGAATGTGGGGCTATACAAGGATTTGAACCTCATGGAGCCTGACTTTGCAACCCACAGATATTCCATAACCTGCCAGAGTAGCAGTTAGATTTACAGGTCCTAATGGTGAGTATAGCAAGTTGCACTTAGTTAGTCGTGCATGGTGTGGGGACACACACACACACACACACACACCTGCATGCAACTTAATAGAAAAAGATCTGAACGTGCGTTGCTTGTCAGAACGACCAGGATGGGAGGGGGGCAAGAGGACTGTTTTCTGATTTCTGTTTTCTTTCTCTCTCCCTTTTTTAAAAAGATTTTATTCATTTATTCATGAGAGACACACACACATACACACACACAAAGAGGCAGGGACACAGGCAGAGGGAGAAGCAGGCTCCATGCAAGGAGCCTGATGTGGGACTTGATCCTGGGACTCCAGGAACATGCCACGCGCCAAAGGCCGGTGCTAAACCGCTGAGCTACCCAGGGATCCCCATCTTTTCCTTCTCTCTCTCCTTAGTAGGAGAAAATATTCATGTGGGTAATTAAAACTCTATTGAAAAAAATAATAGATTTAATGTGAAGGAAAAGGAATCCTTATGCACTGTTGGTAGGAAAGTAAATTGGTGCAGCCACTACAGAAAACAGTACAGAAGTTCTTCAAGATATTAAAAATAGAAAAAAAAAAGAAATTAAAAATAGAAACACCATATGAGCCAGGAATTCTACTGCTGGGTATTTACCCAAAGACAACAAAACATTAATTATAAAAGATACACGCATCCCTATATTCATTGAAGCATTATTTAGAGCAGCCAAGATATGGAAGCAACCTAAGTGCTCCCATTGATAGATGACTGGATAAAGAAGTGGTATAAATATACAATGGAATATTACTCAGCCATAAAAAGAATAAAATCTTGCTATTCTTGACAACATGAATGGACCTAGAGGATATTATGCTAAGCAAAATAAGTCAGAGAAAGACAAATACTATGTGATTTCTCTTCCATGTGGAATCTAAACAAATGAATGGGGGCACCTGGGTGGCTCAGTTGGTTGGTTAAGCCTCAGCTCAGGTCGTGATCCCAGGGTCCTGGAATTGAGCCCCACATTGGGCTCCCTGCTCAGCGGGGAGTCTCCTTCTCCCTCTCCCTGTGCAGCTCCCCCTGCTTGTGCTCTCTCACTGTCAAATAAGTTAAAAAATAAATCAAAAAAGTGAACAAACAACAAACAGAAAGTGAACAATAAATACTGAGAATGTGTGGTTGCCACAGCGGAAAGAATGGGTACATGAGAGGAAGAAGTAGGTGAAGGGGATTAAGGAGTACAAACTTCCAGTTATAAAATACAGAAGTCATGGGGATTAAAAAGTACAGCACAGGGAATACAGTCAATACGATCGTAATTACATTATACAGTGACAGATGGCAACTACACATTCGGTGAGCAGTGTGTAATATATAGATTTGTCGATTCACTACGTTGTACGCCTGAAGCCAATAAAACGCTGTCAACTATACTTCAATTAAAAAATAAAACTAAAATATATTTTAAAATCGATTTAAACAGGCCAGTCACAAAAGGATAAAGGCTGTCTGATTCCACTCATATGAACTCCCTAGAGGAGTCAAATTCATGGAGATAGAGAGTAGATGGTGGGGGCCAGGGGCTGGGGACGGGAAGAGAGGTTAGGGTTTAATGGCACAGAGTTTCAGTTTTGCAAAGATGAAAAGAGTTCTGGAGAAGGATGGGATAGTGGCTGCACAATGCTGTGAATGTGCTTAATGTCCCCGGCCTGTACACTTGAAGTGCATAAAATGGTAAAGTTTATGTTACAGACAGATAGACCGATAGGTAAAGTTTTGTAAAACATAGATTTTTAGAAACAGCTGTGACAGGGGAGCATGGGACAATTGAGAGAGTCAAGGAGGGACTTGACCTAGACGTGGATTGAGAGGTCAGAGAAGGCTTCCTGAAGAGGCGATCTTATCGCTGCTTCAGAAAGAGGCTAAGAAAGCAAAAAGGAGCAGACATTTCATGCTGTGTGGTTAGGTGCCAGAGGAAAGAGAGAAAGAGAGAGGAAGTGAGATTAAGGAAGTCAGCACGTCTGGGGCAGTGGGTTCAAGTGGAGGCTTGTGAGAGAGGTCAGCTGGGGTTGTTTCTGCCTGCACTGGCTCCGGCAGCTTGAGGGCAGTGGGAGCCAAGGGGGATATGAGAGTGAGGGAGCTTTCAGTTTCAGACCACTCCCTTTAGAAAAGTGGAGAAGGGATCTAAGGGGGTGCCTAGAGGTAGAGTCCCAGAGGGGAGGCTGGGGCAGGCTGTAGGCATCTAGGAGGAACTGGGCCAAAGCCATGGCCCCTGGGGACAGGGCAGGTTGCAGCTGAGGCTGGACGGTTGGGCACGCAGAGCTGCTCTGTTCTCTGAGCCCACTGAAGCTTTTGGGTTCATGAATTTTGCAGCCAAACAGACTGTGAGTTTCAGATTCCAGGGCTCCGGACCCAGGCTTTGGGGTTCTAGTTACTGCCTGCAAACATCCCAGGGACCCAGGAGAAGGGCCCTTGAGAGGTTCTGTGATGATGGGCTGGGACAAGGGCCTGGCAGTGTCCACCAGGGTCACTGGTCCCCTGGGTCACCCTCTGAGCAGGGAGCAGGTAGGAAGGAGAAGAGCAGTGATCCCTGTTTTTTGAGCAGACAGCATAAAACCTTGGGCTTTGCAGGGCTGGAATTCCAGCTCTGCCACCGGTGATGGGGTGACTTTGTCCAAGTCACTTCCTGTCCTCCCCTTAGCAGTGCTGTGAGAGGAGATGATAGGCCTCCCTAACTCAAAGCATTGTTTCCAGGGACGCCTGGGTGGCTCAGTGGTTGAGCGTCTGCCTTGGGCTCAGGGCATGATCCTGGAGTCCTGGGATCGAGTCCCACTTTGGGCTCCTTGCTAGGAGCCTGCTTCTCCCTCTGCCTATGTCTCTGCCTCTCTCTGTGTGTCTCCAACAAATAAATAAAATCTTAAGACAAACAAAAAAAAGGCATTGTTTCCGGAAGCATTCCCACAGGGGAGACATTTAGGGCATAATGGGCACCACACCAGCAGGGCCTATTGTTGATAATAGTAATGCTCGTATCTGGCAATACGGGGCAGAGCAGTTGGGAGTGGGTTTGGGTTGAACTCTTGAACATGAGGACTCAGGTTCAAATTCTGGCCCAGGCACCTCCCAGCTGTGCAACCCCAGGCGAATGGCTTCACCTTTCTGTGCTTCTGCTTCTTCCAAGGTAGGAAGACATGAAATGTTTTCCCCTCGGGTCCTGAATTCTCAGGAACACCAAAGATAGGTAGACCAGAGTTGAACAGCAAAAAAAAAAAAAAAAAAAAAAAAAAAATAATAATAATAATAATAACTAACTTGAAAAAAAAATTGAAGACAGAAAGGAGTATCGGGTGAGACATGCTCAAGGAGTGCATTTCTGCTTTCGTTGCTGTGATATTATCCCTATTAGATGCCAGCGAGGAGGGGAGTGGGTAGTTCTGATAGCAGCTGCCACCCTCGCCTCCCTCCCTCAGTCCCTGTGGGGACGCCCTCCCCATCCCCAGAGGCTGATAGAGTGTGGGGCTGGGTTTGTAGAAGGAAGTATGAGGCCTGGGAGAGCTGAGTGTCCACCCCCCCCATCCCCCCCACCCCACCCCCACCCCCGGCCCTTTGAGCCTCTCCCTCTCTTAAGCAGGATCAGTTCCAGTCAGGCAGGAAGGGAGTGCTCCTTTCCTTCCCCTGCTCATCTCGCCAGGAGGGCTGACAGTTAGCGGGTCTGTAATAGCTGAAGTGCAAGGAGCACGGGTGCCAGGCCAGGCATCCAGGCCTGCCCAGTAGGCCAGCGAGTGGAGCCTGAGGAGGTGGCACCGAGACTCTTACGACCATTTAACAGGAGGGGAGACTGAGGCACCAAAGGTGCAATCACTAGCCGAATGTCTCAGAGCCAATAGTGGAGTCAGGATTCAAAGCGGCCACCCTGTGTTCTTAACTGCTACACAGTAAATAATAATAGCAATGATAGCAAATCATAATAATATTATTTTTGAAAAGATTTTAGTTATTCAAGAGAAAGCAAGAGTAGGGGTGGGGGTTGCAGAGGGAGAGAGAGAAGCAGGCTCCCCACAGAACAGGACCCCGGGATCAAGACCTGAGCCAAAGGCAGATGCTTAACTGGCTGAGCCCCCCCACATGCCCCCTAATAATAATATTGATTGTTGGCTACATCCCGGGTCTGTTCTGAGAGTCGCGTTGGGAGTAGTAACTCAAGCATCTGCATGATAATCTAACGAGGGAAGTTATTTCTATCTCGCAGATGTGCAGACAAGAATTCAGGGAGGAGAGGACAGGTGCCTGAGGTCACCCAGCTGACTGGTGGCAGAGCCAGGACTTGAGCCCAAGCAGCTGGCTCCGGAGGCCTTGTGCTTTACCAGCACATATAAACAACAACAACAAAAACACTATTAGTACCCGCTTTATGCTAGGCTCTGCATGAGGACTCTCTTCCAGCCCATAAGGTCATTGTGGGAAATTTGCAAATGTCAGTCCCTCCACTGACTTCCCATTGAGATCTCACAGTCCCCCCCTTCCTCAAACCCTGCCAACAGTTCCCTCGCCTTCTTGATCAGAGATGATCATGATGAAGATGATCAAGATGATCTCCCATCATGATCAGAGATCATCTCGTTTTGGGGTTTTTATGTTGTGTGCCTCTCACCCTCGCTCAAAGAGAGCCAGTGGAGTGGCTTTGTCTATTTGCCACCCATAGTGTCACAGAGGGCGCTCAATAAATATTCATCCACTGCGTGACTCATCAGCAGCAGCATTACCATAACGAAAGTCGCTTCCGTATGCTCAGTCCAACACACAGAAGATGCTCAATAAATGTTTGTTGAGTGAATAATAACATTATAATATAGTCACAATGACTATTTATTTTGTCAACATCTTAGTGTCACATAATAGGCGCTTATAAGTACTTTTGGAACGAATAAGAATAACATTAGGAATAAGAATAAAAGCAGCGACGTTTGTTCTGCTCAGAGTGCTACCCACAGTTCGTCATTAAAAAAATTTACTAGTCAGAAAATGTCTGAGTGAAAGAATAAATTAATTAGTAAATAGTTATTGAATGAATGAATGAATGCATGCATGCATGGTTTGGACAAATTTATTCTTTTCCCTCTCCTCCCCACGGGCCTGGAAATATTATTGAGTGCCCAGCGTGGGGCCCTGGGGACCCAGATATGAACAGGGCAAAATCCTCCACTGGGGCTGACGTGCCTGTGGGAGAGACAGAAGAAAAACAAGATGAGTGGATGAATGGGTGGATGGATGGGGAAGGATGGGTCAGTGGGTGGGTGAATGGGTGGGGGCTGAGTGGGTGGACGAATGGACGGTCAGGTGCGTGGAGGGACTGCTAGGTGGGTGGGTGCATAAATGGAGATGGGTGATGGGTGGGGGGATGAATGGGTGGGGGTGAGTGGGTCGAAGGCTGGCTGGCTGCTGGCTGGGTGGACCAATGGGTGGTTGGTCGGCCTGGAGACTCCTCCCATCCGCACTCCCGGGAGCAGAGGGAAAGTGAGGCGGGGCAGCTGGCCCCTCCGGAGCCCCGCCCTGCTGCAGTCCTCGCGTCGGCCGACAGCGCCGCTCACCTGCGCGCCTCCCCTTTAAGACGCTCTCACCTGGGCGCTCACCTGCGCGCGGGCGCTTCCGCAGGAAGAAGGAAGCAGCGCCGCCGTCGCCTCCCGGCGCTCGCTCCCCGCCTCCCGGGTCCGCCGGCCGCTACCATGTCCGCCTCGGCTGTCTTCATCCTCGACGTCAAGGGCAAGGTGGGCCGGGCGCGGGGGGTGTCGGGGGCAGGACAGGTGAGGCCGCGCGCCCCTGCGCCCGGGGGCGGCCCCTCCTCGCGGGCGGGGGGGGCTCCAGAAAGCCCCGGGAGCGTGGGAACACCCCTCCCCCAATCCCGGGAAGTCCCGGCTCCAAGCCCACCTCCCCTGTTGCCCCTCAGCGCGCCGCGCGCGGGCAGGGCCTTTGCCTCTCCGAGCCTCAGTTTCCCTGTCCGGAAAAATGGGGAGAACGAGGTCCCCACCCGCTGGGAGTGACTGCAACTCGCTGAGCGTCGACTGCTTGGCCCTGTAGCCCCGCTGCAAACATTAGGGGTTCGGTCGGTCGGTCGGTTGAAAGGATTTTTATCACCCTCATCATCCACATGATTAATATTTGGGGAAGACGGCAGGGGCGGGAGACCCTCGTTCCCGTTTGGGGCTGCCTTGTCCCCTCCTGAAGTCCCCTCTCAAGCGCCTTGTCATTTCATATCAAAAACCACGGTGGTTGGGGACCCCTGGGAGGCTCAGCGGTTTGGCGCCTGCCTTCAGCCCAGGGCGTGATCCTGGAGACCCGGGATCGAGTCCCGCGTCGGGCTCCCTGCCTGGAGCCTGCTTCTCCCTCCGCCTGTGTCTCTGCCTCTCTCTCTCTCTCTGTGTCTCTCATTAATAAATAAATACAATCCTTAAAAATATATATAAATAAAAAACCAGGGTGGTGGTGAAAGCTCAAGTGCTTGAGGACGGGCTCTGCGAGGTCCTGGTTCTCAGCCCTGGACTAAACCACCCTAGGAGGTAGTACTGTTAGCATCCAGGGCTCACTGCCTGCCAGCCGGCGGCTCTGTGCGATGTATGATCTCTCTTTCTATAATCTTTTTTTTTTTTTTTTTTTTTTTTTGCCTCCTTCCCCCTCCTCTCCCCTCCCCATCCCCTGATTTCCGCACCTCTTAGAGACCTGGTTCACACCTGCCTTTCTCCAGCCTTCAAATGAAGATAGTGCTGGTGCCCGCCCCACAGGTTGTAGTGAGGACATAATCAGTTAGCAAACACCCAGTCTTTGGTAGGACGCGGCCTGGTCCTCAGTGAGGACCCTGGATACGTTGCCCTGGTCACACACCCGTTTTACAGAGGAGGAAACTGAGGCAGAGAGCAGCAGAGTCTTGCCCTTGCCTGTCAGCCAGGGAGTAGAGTCAGAACCAGGCCCTCTGACGCCCCTGGATGAAGGGTCCCAGATTCCAGCCGTGACCAGGCCTTCTCTGCTCACCCTTAGCCCCTGATCAGCCGCAACTACAAGGGCGACGTGGCCATGAGTGAGATTGAGCACTTCATGCCTCTGCTCATGCAGCGGGAAGAGGAGGGCGCCCTGGCCCCCCTACTGAGCCATGGCCGGGTGCATTTTCTGTGGATCAAACATAGCAACCTCTACTGTATCCAGCCCCCAGCTGGGATCCTGGAGGCCTGGGGTGGTAGCAGCTTGGGCCCAGAGAGAGTAGACTGAGGGCAGAAGTTGCACAGCACATCAGGGGCTCGGGTTGGGGTAGAGGGGATAGACAGAAATGAGGTGAGGGTGGGGGGACAGCCAGAGGATTTAGGATCTGGGCTCCATTTGAGACCTCCAAAACGGCACCTTTTCCTTAACTTTGCTGCACATAGTGGTGGCTACCACGCTGAAGAATGCCAACGCCTCCCTCGTGTACTCCTTCCTCTACAAGACGGTGGAGGTAGGTTCTGGCTTCCCGTTGGCCAGCTGGTTTGTCTGTCCACCCCCCTCCACCCCATTTGCTCTTCTCTTTCAGGATCCATCTCTCCTAGGAACCTTCCCCTGACCTCCATTGAAACCCCATCTCTGTGTTCTCATTAGCTGCTAAGGGATCATCTCTCCCTACAGGGCAAGGACCAAGCAGGTCTTCAAGAGGGTGCACTGCTCAATCCTGGGCCAGAGAATACTGGGTTGCAGTCCCAGCCCCCTACTCTTCCTGGCTGTGTGACCTTGAGCAAGTCACTTCTCTCAGTGTCTAAACTGAGGGTTACAACAAGTCCCACCTTGGGGTGTTGTACAAATTAGTCAAATTCATATTTATGAGTGCTTCAAACAGGGGCTTAGTACACAGTGAGTGCTCAGTAAAGGTTTGGTGGTGGTGTTAGCGTTAGCACGGCTAGAGAATCCTATAATAATTTGAGTGCTTGCTAAATCGCATTCTCAGTGACCGAGAAAGTGCTCAGTAAATACTTTACAACAAACAAGGAATAAGTATTGATTTGTCTCCTGCCAGGCGAAGAAGGGACACAGCTATGCACAAGGCAGGTGCAGTCCCTGCCTGTCCCGAGGAGTTAAAGGGCATGAAGGAGATTGAACAGGACATCATGAGAACCAGTGACTAGGGTGCTAGTCTCACTGTGATACTCAGAGGGGAGGAGGGATGTAGTGGCTTCACTGGGGAGGCGACATTTGAGCTGAGGCCTGAATGACAAGGAGTCCATTGTGAGAAGATTGTCCCAGGCATAGGGGACGGCATATGCAAAGAGGTGAGAACGGAAGGCAGGCCAGTGGGGCCGGAGCAGAATGAAGGATGGAGGGTTTCTCAAACTGTCAGATGACTGATAGGTTCTCTGCTGTGGTTTAGCCTACAAAATTCCCAGAGGCTCTGAACTTGGGGACCCAAACCCTTAAAGCCCTGTGAATTCAGGGGTTCCACGAACTTAGACATATTTCTGTATAACAGATTTCCTTGGCCATCTCATATATTTTATGCATTAAAACCCTTCTGTAAACAGCACCAGATACACAGCATTCCGTGGTCCACAGGAAAGAAAAGAAACGAAAAGAAAAAGTCTCTAAGCCCTTCTAATCCCTCCTCCAGGAAGGCTTCCTGGACCTCCCTGCCTCTGGCTTCCTACTTTGTGGTTTCCTCATTTTCACACTCTACATGTTGTATTTCTCTTGGTCCCATTACCGGTCCATTTCCCCCACTAGACTGTTCCATGAGACCACGGACACTGTTGGTTGTGCTCACCATTAATGTCCCAGCATTTGGTAGATAGTAGGCACTCAATAGTTGCTTGGTGGATTGCTGGCTGGCTGAGTGGGGCCCCAGCCCATCGTATGGCTATACCACAGCCACGCCTCTACTAGTGTGTGTTTCCCTGCACCCCCAGGTTTTCTCTGAGTACTTCAAGGAGCTGGAGGAGGAGAGCATCCGAGACAACTTCGTCATCGTCTACGAGCTGCTGGATGAGCTCATGGACTTTGGCTTCCCACAGACCACGGACAGCAAGATCCTGCAAGAGTGAGTGGGCCCTGGGGGCAGCCCCAGGGTGAGCCACTGATGGAAGGAACTTGGAGGGGGGGAGAAGAGAGGGGAGTGTCCCTGGGTCCAGCTGCTAGTCACCCCCACCCTCCTGACAGGTACATCACGCAGCAGGGCAACAAGCTGGTGACTGGCAAATCCCGGGTGCCACCCACTGTCACCAATGCCGTGTCCTGGCGCTCTGAGGGCCTCAAGTACAAGAAGAATGAGGTCTTCATCGATGTCATAGAGTCTGTCAACCTGCTGGTGAGCCCGCACTCCTTCCGTGGCCTGGGGGGCAGGAGAGGAGGCCCGATGATGCTCCTTGACACCCCTCCCCCCCATATGTGCATTTTCAGGTCAATGCCAATGGCAGCGTCCTTCTGAGCGAGATCGTGGGCACCATCAAGCTCAAGGTGTTTCTGTCGGGAATGCCAGAGCTGCGGCTTGGCCTCAACGACCGCGTCCTGTTTGAGCTCACTGGCCGTAAGCATCTGGAGGGGGATGCACGAGGGAGCCCACCCTGCCCCTCCTGGGGACCCAGAGAATGCCAGCCGGTTTTCCACTCGGCACTCGAGCGCCCTCTGCTGGTCCTGGCCGGTGCTGCAGCTGCTGGCTCCGCGGCGCCCACAGGGCTTCATTGTTGGGTGCCTGGTCCACGCACCGCCAGGGGGGAGGCAAATCTCTGTCCCCATGGAGCTGACATTCCAGTGGGCGTAGGAGGCGGAATAGCATCACATTTAAAAACCTGGCAGCAAGAGCCAGATTCCCTGAGTTCAGATCCTAGCTCTGCCCCTGGCCGGCTGGGCGGCCCTAGGCCTGCTCCTCATCCTTCCTGGGACTCAGTCTCCTTACCTGTGCCATGCAGGTAACAGTGCCTGGGAGGCGGGAAAGGCGGGGCTAGAGACCCTATCCCAGGCCTCCAGGGTCACCCACCCACTCGGCTCCGAGTTTCAGGGAGCAAGAACAAGTCCGTGGAGCTGGAGGACGTGAAATTCCACCAGTGCGTGCGGCTCTCTCGCTTTGACAATGACCGCACTATCTCCTTCATCCCGCCCGACGGCGACTTCGAGCTCATGTCCTACCGTCTGAGCACCCAGGTGAAGCAGGGTAAAGCCCCACTGCAAGGGGCGAAGGCCGACCCCCAGAACCTCCAAGAACTTCCTCTTCTGCTGTCTGCAGGTCAAGCCATTGATCTGGATTGAGTCCGTCATTGAGAAATTCTCCCACAGCCGCGTGGAGATCATGGTCAAGGTAGGCCCAGGGGAGCAACACTCAGCGCTTGATCTGCCAGCTCTCACGTCCTCCCTGGCTCCCCATCGCCCTCCAGCCACGCTGGTCTCCCCGGTTGTTCTCACGCACGTCAGGCACAGTTCCCTGAAGGGGCATTGCACTGGCTGTTCCTTCTACCTGAGTTGCTTTTCCAGCAGCAGGCTCACAGCCTGGACTCCCACCCTCTCCCGCCCCCTCTGGTCTCTGCTCTACTGACCATCACATCTACTTCTCTCCTGTGTGGATTTCTTTTCCACACAGCAGACACATAGTAGGTTCTCAATACTGTCTAAATGATGGACAAAGTATTAGCTGTCCCTATTATGATTTTAACTGAGCCTCTTACCTTGTAAGGGAACTAAGGGACAGGAGGGAAGAAATAAAAGATATGCTGTCCTCAAGGAGCTTGAGGCCAGCTGGAGAGACAGACAAACCTTCAGCAAGGTAGATCCCTAATCTGCCCACTTCACACTCCCTCCACTGCATATGCCCTGGTCTCCCAGCTCCTGCCTTTACCCCCACCGCTGCCAACTGTCTATTCCTTTACAGGGCACCTATGAGCATCAGTCTGGCTGTGTCTCTCTTCTGCCTGGAACTTTCCATGGCTCCCACTTCACTGAGAGTAAAAGCCAAAGTCCTGGCAGCCCACAAGGCCCCGTGACAGTCTTCCCTGTCACCTCCCTACCTTTTTTTTTTTTTAAGATTTGATTGATTGATTGATTGATTGATTTATGAGAGACAGAGAGAGGCAGAGACATAGGCAGAGGGAGAAGCAGGCTCTTCGAGGGGAGCCTATGCAGAACTTGATCTGAGCTGAAGGTATGTGCTTAACCACTGAGCCACCCAGGTGCCTCTCACCTCCCTATCTTTACCTCTTTCCTCTGTCTTCCTCCCTCACTCCATTTCAGCTATATCGGCTTTCTCTATTCACACCAAGCAAGGTCATACCTCAGGACCTTTGCACTGGCTATTCCCTTTCTTTGGATCATACCACCTCCTTGTCCCAGGTACCCCACATGGCTCCTTCCCTCATCCCCTTCAGCTTTTTAGCTAAATGTCACCTCCTGAGAGTCCTTTCCTGATTTCCCTATTTAAAATTGCAACCCCTTATCATTCCCCACCTCCCTCTCTGCTCTATTTTTTCCCCTATGACTTAACACCAACTGACATGTTTTACCTATTAACTTTCTTTTATTTAAAAAAGATTTTATTTATTTATTCCTGAGAGACACACAGAGAGAGGCAGAGACATAGTCAGAGGGAGAAGCAGGCTCCTTGCAGGGAGCCCAATGTGGGACTCCATCCCGGATCCCAGGATCACACCCTGAGCCAAAGGCAGACGTTCAACTGCTGAGCCACCCAGGCATCCCTACTTATCTACTTTCATATCAAATTATATATATACATACATAATATTTATGTGGTTTAAAGAAAGTACTCAGCAGGGATCCCTGGGTGGCGCAGCGGTTTGGCGCCTGCCTTTGGCCCAGGGCGTGATCCTGGAGACCCGGGATCGAATCCCATGTCGGGTTCCTGGTGCATGGAGCCTGCATCTCCCTCTGCCTGTGTCTCTGCCTCTCTCTCTCTCTGTGTGACTATCATAAATAAATAAAATTAAAAAAAAAAAAAAAGAAAGTACTCAGCATATTCAAATGTGCTTGACCACAGACTCTGAGCCCCCACATGGCCCTCCCCCAATTATTGCTCACCCCTTCCCCAGAGGTAATCATGATCTTCAATTTTATGTAAATAATTTCTTTGCCTTTCTTTATAATTGTGCCATCCATATTTTTTAAAAGATCTTTTTATTTTTTAATCTTTAAAGATTTTATTTATTTATTCATGATAGACCCACAGAGAAAGGCAGAGACACAGACAGAGGGAGAAGCAGCCTCCCAGCAGGGATCCCAATGTGGGACTTGATCCCGATCCCAGGATCACACCATGAGCCAAAGGCAGACGCTCAACTGCTGAGCCACCCAGGCATCCCTCACTTTTTATTTTTATCTTTAAGTTCTATTTTTAAGCAATCTTTACACCCATTATGGGGCTCAATCTCACAATCCCAAGATCAAGAGTTGCACGCAC
Organism: Canis aureus; assembly: GCF_053574225.1. Taxonomy (NCBI): domain Eukaryota; kingdom Metazoa; phylum Chordata; class Mammalia; order Carnivora; family Canidae; genus Canis; species Canis aureus. Next base: position 51,798,369 of record NC_135629.1, read on the forward strand.
CACTGACTGAGCCAGCCAGGCGCCCTGCCACCCACATTTTTACCATAAATATTTTGTTCTGCTGGTTTCCGATCCTATCAGTGAACTGACTTGCTTTGTGTAAGATTGATTTTTTTTCAAAGATTTTATTTATTCATGAGAAACACACAGAGAGAGGCAGAGACATAGGCAGAGGGAGAAGCAAGCTCCTCACAGGGAGCTGGATCTGGGACTCGATCCCAGGACCCTGGGATCACGACCTAAGCCAAAGGCAGATGCTCAACCTCTGAGCCACCCAGGCATCCCTGTGTAAGACTGACTTGAACACAAGTCACAGGAACTGTACCTATGGCCCTTTTTATAGCTGTAGAATATTCCACCATGGGGATCTTTTCCAACTATCCCTTCTCCTGCGGGAGTTGTCCTAATTCTTGGCTCCTCTAGTTGTTGCCATGAACAGCTCTGTGCATGTCTCCCAGTGTCCCAAAGAGCTCCTACACAACTTAGAGTGAGCCCTCTTTTACAGATGGGTAAGGTGAGGTTTGGAGGGATGAAGATGCCACCATCTAGCAAGGGCAGGAAGCTACTTTGAACTTAGGTCTGCTTGGCTCAAGAGTCTGTGTTTTTATTATGTATTTTTATTTTTTAAAGATTTTATTTGAGATAGAGAGTGAGAGACTGAGCTTGGGGTGGAGGTGGCTACACAGGGAGAAGGAGCCTGCTGAGCAAGGAGCCTGACACGGGTTCCATCCCAGGACCCCAGGCTCATGACCTGAGACAAAGGCAGATGCTTAACCCACTGAGCCACCCAGGTGCCCCAAGAGTCTGTGTTTTTATATTTGACCTTGTTCCCTGGTTTTGGGGTGTCAGGGAAGTTGGACTGCAGGGTGAATGGTCACCAGGCAGGGTCTTGACACCCCTCAATGTCCCCATCGCTGTGCGCAGGGAAAAGGGGAAGGGGCCGTTAATACTGGTGCTTCCCGGAAAGAATATCCCTTCTGGTTTATTTCTAGGTCCTCTGCCCCGATCCCACCTCTCAGATATCCCTCCCCAAATTCATCAGTAGTAGTAATCATAATGCACATAGAACACTTAAAATCCCTGTGTTCAAAGTTTGTCTCGTGTCATGTGCTAGATACAGATAAGGTAACTTGTTCATTTATTTGTAAGGAAGGCCAGCGATGGTTGACAACACAAATTTGACTCAAGTCCCTGCTGTGCCAGGTACCAGCTTACTGTCTCGCACAAAGTGCCTCAGTCTCCTCATCTGTAAAATGGACCTTAGGGATGGGGAATTAGTGAGAGGGCCAAGTAGTTGGCTCAGGGCCCAGCACGTTAGGGGCTTTTTTTTTTTTTTTTTTTTTTTTAAGATTTTATTTATTTATGAGAGACACAAACAGAGGCAGAGACACAGGCAGAGGGAGAAGCAGGCTCCACGCAGGGAGCCCGATGTGGGACTCGATCCTGGGACTCCAGGATCATGCCCTGGGCCAAAGGCAGGCAGTCAACTGCTGAGCCACCCGGGCCTCCCGTAGGGGGTCATTAAATGCCCATTATCAAATAAAAACTCCTCTGTGATGGGCAGTGTTGGCACTTTGGGCCAGGCAAAGGCGTAGGATGCTTTCCAAAAGGAAAGTCACTAAGAACAGAGCCTCTGAAGTCTCCTGTGGGTGTGACCCCCCAGCCCGGCCACCTGTTGGCTGTGCATCTCCAGGCAAATGCCTCAGTGTCCCTGTGGTCTCCATTTCCTCTTCTGTAAAATGGGCAGGATGACCGTTCCCACTTCAGGTTGCTGAATATTTGCAGAATGCAAGAGTGAATTCTTCACACCCCATACCCTCTCCACTAACAGGCCAAGGGGCAGTTTAAGAAGCAGTCAGTGGCCAATGGTGTGGAGATATCTGTGCCCGTCCCCAGCGATGCCGACTCCCCTCGCTTCAAGACCAGTGTAGGCAGTGCCAAGTACGTGCCGGAAAAGAATGTCGTTATTTGGAGTATTAAGTCTTTCCCGGTGAGTACAGGGATGGGTGTGGGATCTGAGGGACCTGCCCCTGTGGCTTGCAAGCAAGGCAGAGAATAAATCAGAGACCTGTGTGTGTGCACAGGGTTATCCTTTGAGGGTAATAAGGCTGGAAAGCAGGCCAGCGTGGTGGTTAAGCACCCCGCCTCCCAGGTCTTGAAACCAGTCCTGGGGTTCAGGTTCTCCACCCTTTCCTCTGTGAGCTAGACAGCCTTGGGAAACCCACTTCCCTTCATGGAGCCTCTGTCTGCCATCTGTGAAATAGGACCACTCTTCCTTGGGCTGCTTGCTGCAGGATTTGGTCAGTCCTTGTAATCTGGGAGGGTCCATCAGGGCCTGGAAAGTGGGGGACGACCATTAGAAGCTCTCAGAGCAGGCTTTATAGATAGAAGCTTCAGCTGTGTCTCAGCCATGAGCCTTTCCTTTCTGGTCTGAAATGGTCAAGGAACAGAGCCGGCACTGGGGGCTGCCGTGAGGATGGTCTGGGGCACACAGAGGCCTTTGGTGTGTCTGATGCGCCCATGTGCCCTCAGGGGGGCAAGGAGTACCTGATGCGTGCCCACTTTGGCCTCCCCAGCGTGGAGAAGGAGGAGGTGGAGGGCCGGCCCCCGATTGGGGTCAAGTTTGAGATCCCCTATTTCACCGTCTCTGGGATCCAGGTGAGTGTAGCGAGCCGGTGTCTTCTCTCTTTGGCCTCAGTGGCTTTCCCATTCTCTTGTCCCTTGGCTTGGGTCACTTCTGCTTCCTGGCCTGGGTGACCTCTCCTCTGTAGCCGGCTTGTGCCACTTGTTTCCCCAAAACCACGTTGTGTCTATTCCCTTACACTGTGCCATCTCTTTCCCAGCGTCCTGGACTGTCTCCCTGCTCCCCTCTTCCCACAGCCCATGTCATGCCTTTGCCCCAACCCATCACCTCATTATTCACAGACTGTGTCATCCTATTCCCTCCCCCATCAATTGTGTTACATATGGTTCTCTCACCACAGCCGGTCTCTCTCCACAACCTGGGCCACCTCTCTTCATTCCCTTTCAGGTCCGATACATGAAGATCATTGAGAAAAGTGGTTACCAGGCCCTGCCATGGGTTCGCTATATCACCCAAAGTGGCGGTAAGGCAGACGGTGGGGTCAAGGAAATCAAGAGGATGGTCTCAGGGCTTTGATCACACTCTGGCTTGGAGGGCACCCATATTCAGCAGGCCTGGCCTCAGGCCTACCCTGTCTTTATCACCATGCCAGCTGGGCTTCAGTTTGCCCATCTTTAAAATGGGGGCAGTTGCCAGTTCTAAGGTACTGATAGAGTTTGGACAAGGGACTGAACGCACAGCACTCAATCTGTACCCAGAAAGGAGCTGCTTGTTGCTATGGTTACTATCCCTGTGTTGAACCCCATTCTTAGCCTTGTTACGTACCCATGGGGTTGATCATGAGCACTAGGGTGGGGATGGATTAAATGGGGGGGGGTAGGTTCCCCTCTCTTCTCTTTCCCCAACTCTGAGATGGTCTCTGCTCCTTGTTTCCTGGCAGATTATCAACTTCGTACCAGCTAGGAGAGAGAAGAGGTGGGGACTTGGACGTGGGGCCTTCCCTCTCCCTGGGCTGGGCAGTCGACTTGAGAGGGAGGAAGATGGGGGATGTGTGTGAGGGAAGGCCCCCGACTTAGCAGTTTCTGCTCCTGGCTTCCTCCCTGCCTTTCCCTCAATCCACAGGCTGGGAGGAACTGGCCTGCTTCCCCCACCTCCCTCTGCCTCGGGGCTCCTCCCTCCTACAGTTTTATATGAAGAAATAGAGGAGGGCCTCAAAGCCCCCCTCATGAGTGCCTTCTTGCAGTGACCTGCCTTAGGGGTATTGGGGCCTCTCCTTCACAGCTACTGAGCCCAGAGGCCATGCTGGCCCACCTGGAGTTTTAGGATGGTATTAAAAAGAATGAATCTAGCTGCTGTGTATATTCTTGGCTGGGGACTGGGGATGCCAGGGACACCCCTGAAGTGCTGGGACAGGAGTGGGCAATGCATATCCATTTCTCAGCCCTAGTCCTGGCTGGTCTGTGGCAGTGCAGTTGCCCCTCTCCCCCTTGCTCCTTGGGCCCCAGGCCCAACCGGCTCCAACCGGGCTCTCACACCATCAGTTCCCCTTGCAGCAGCCAGAGGGCGCCTCTTAACTGCTAAGTCCTAGGTCTTGGCTCTCTCAGATCCCTCCCAGGGCTCCCGTGTTAAAACTAAAAACTCAAGGGCTAGTGGCTTATTGCGGTCCACAAGCCTGATGTGCACTACCCCTCCCTCCACTTACCGGTCCTCACCTCCTCCCACTCTCCCCATTTAGTCCTCAGCGCTTGCTTTTTCTAAAAAAGTTTATTTATTTATTCATGAGAGACACAGAGAGAGGGGCAGAGACACATGCAGAGGAAGAAGCAAACTCCATGTAAAGAGCCTGATGTGGGACTTGATCCCGGGAATCCGGGATCCTGCCCTGAGCCAAAGGCAGATGCTCAACCGCTGAGCCACCCAGGGGTCCCAGTCCTCAGCGCTTCTGCTCCTGGGCCACTGCATCCATAACACCCTTCACCTGGCGTGCTTTCCCCCAGATAGTCACATGGCTCCTTCCCTCACCTGCAAGTCGCACATGTCACCTCCTCGGGGAGGCCCTGCCTGACCTCCCTATTTCAACGGCCTTCCTTTCCCAAGAGACTTTCGCTTACCTGTTTTATCACCTTCGGAGCGTTTACCGCTCCGCAAAGATTTAATTTCTGTCTTCTCCCAACCCAAATGATGGGGGGGGGGGGGAGTCCTGCAGCGGGAGCCACCGGGCTGCCTCGCTCTCCAGTTCGGCGCCTAGTACACAGAGGGTGCTCGCTAAGTGAATGCAGGCACCTGTAAGAGCCGCCTCGGACCTCGCCTCTCGCCTCCCAGGCTCGTCCACGTGGCGGCTGCAGCTTGCAGCGGCGAGTTTTGTCCTCGCCCTGGCAAGTGCCAGGTTTGGTTCAGTCTGAGCCAGACCGTGATTCTTTCTCACCCACCCCAACCGCCCCCCACCCCGTTTTATTTTCTCGACGGCGCTTAACCCTACCTAAAATTACGCAGTTGCCCTTATGTGCGCGCCCCAGCGCCCGGAAGGCTTCCAGCACGCGGTGGGGGAGCGAATGAAATAATGCGCTGTGCCCAAAGGGCTAATAAATCCTTATCGCGTGACCGGATGGTGAAACCCCGGCCCGAGCTGCCCCAGCCCTGCCTCCCTTCCTCCCAGAGGTGCCGAGGCTCGGGAGCAGCCCGCGTTACCCTGCCCCTGACCTTTCTCCCGCGGGTCAGTTAAACCGGCTCCCTTTCCCGCCCGCCTGGCGAGTTTGAAAACCGAAAACCCCGCCATTGCCGGCGGTCCACCGGTCGCCGGCGGCTCGGCCAATCAGGAGCGGCGCCGCCCATGCCGGAGGGCCGAGCTCCCCCGGCGACGCGTGGCCATTGGCTGCGCTGCCCGGGTGGGCGGGGCGCCGCCGGGTCGCGCGCGGGGCAGTGCTGCTGGGCTACAGTGTAGCGAGTTCGTAAGAAAACAAATCTGCAGCGTTCGGGGCGGGGCCTCGCGCGCGCTGGCTCCGCCCCCTGGCGGCCGGCTCGGCGGCGACGGCGTAGCAGGCTCAGAACAGACCCCGCCCGTCGAGGAGGAGGGAGGGTGAGTTGGGGGGAGACCCGGCCCCCAAGGGGCGGGCGCCGGCCCGGGCGGGCGGCGGAGGGTTGGGCCGGGCTCCCAGCCCCCGGGGACCCGCTGGCCGGCAGGGGGAGGAGCCCGGGGAGGGCGGGGGTCGCGCCCGAGTGCAGACTGGGAGCCGGGCGGGGAGCCTCGCACAGGCCAGGTGCGCCTCGGAGGGGATCTTCGGGCCGGCGTCTTCCCCGCGTTGACCGCGCCGGGGTGGGGCGGGGGGCTTTGCAGGCTGCCAGTGTCGACATGCTGCTGGAGGAGGTCCGCGCCGGCGACCGGCTGAGCGGGGCCGCGGCCCGAGGCGACGTGCAGGAGGTGCGCCGCCTTCTGCACCGCGAGCTGGTGCACCCCGACGCCCTGAACCGCTTCGGCAAGACGGCGCTGCAGGTGAGGCCCGGCCGGCCCGGGGCGAGGGCGGGGCGGGGACCCCACACACTTTCCCTTAGGTCTCCGGGCCGCCCGTCGTGGTGGCAGACTGGGGATCCGGTCCTTTTTTTCCTGGGTAGGTGTTGCTCCCTGATGTCCGTATTCATGGGTGGGGGGTGGATGGGTTAGGTTGGGGGAGGGGAGGACTTTGCATCTTCTCTGGACGATTTCTTATTCTCTGGGTGCGGAGGATTCAGTTTCTCGGGGGAGGTTCTTATTCCGTGGTGTGAGTTCAGCTTCCTTGGGTCCTGGTTTCATAGGGATGGCTCTTGTTTCTTGGAGCTTCTGTGGGGGGATCCAATCACTGGAAGGAAGGATTCATGTTTCCAGGGGATCCCCATTTTCTGGAGAGTTCTCTGAGAGGTATCCAGTTATTTGGGGAGATCTCAATTTCTGGGTTGGTTTTTTTCCCCCAGATTGCTGGTATATTAAGGGAAGTCCTGATGGGGGCACAGTTACAGATGGCATGGGCGTCCTTATTCCTTGGGGGCCATTTTACAGCGGAACCCCATTTCTTAAGGGAGTCAAGTACCCTGGGAGCATCCTCATTATATGAGAGGAGCTATTAATTGGAGAAGGGGGTTTCAAATTCTCTGGGCATCTTATTTACCTTGAGTAGGCAAGTTCCTTGGGGGCAGTTTTCATTCTATAAGGTCTATTTCCCCGGGGGGGGGGGGTTTGTCATATTTCCTAATGATTTCCCGTATGGGTTGGGGCAAGTGTCTGATTCCTTGGTGAGGGTCTTAAGTTCCCTGAAATTTTTCATAGAGGCTATTCCCTAGTTGATCATCTTATCCTTAGGTGATGACCAGTTTCTTGGGGGTTCCTATTTCCAGGAGATGCCTTTCTCTGGGGTATCAAACAGCTGTCTGAGAGCTTGTGTTCCCTGGGGCTTCCCCATTCTTGAGAAGACCTCTAGTGTTCCCTATTCTTGCATGACCCCTCTCTTCAGTGACTCCTTTTCAAGGAACCTCTCCCTTGAAGGCCCCTTACTCTGTGCCCCCACACAGGTCATGATGTTTGGCAGCCCCACCATTGCCTTGGAGCTCCTCAAGCAAGGTGCCAGCCCCAATGTCCAGGATGCCACCGGCACTACTCCAGCCCATGATGCAGCACGCACTGGATTCCTGGACACTCTGAAAGTTTTGGTAGAGCATGGTGCTGATGTCAATGCTCCCGATGGCACTGGGGCACTCCCCATCCATCTGGCAGTGCGAGAGGGCCACACAGCTGTGGTCAGCTTCCTGGCTACTGAGTCTGATCTCCATCACAGGGATGCCAGGGGGCTCACACCCCTGGAGCTGGCACAGGGGATAGGAGCTCAGGATCTCATGGACATACTGCAGGGGCACACTGTGGTACTGCTGTGACCTGGGGCCACCCCCTCCAGCAACAGGACCCAGCGAGGTTCTATGTTAAAAGAGGAGAGAAGAAACACTTTCTTCTTTCACTCCTGCCCACCGTCGAAAGGGAAGGGGCACCAGTTTGTGGCTTGTTGGTGTTGATTTGCGGGGTGTGTGTGTTTGAGGGGTATTTCTCAATTTGTTTTTCTCACCCCTTTTGATGTGTTGAGCAGAGAAGGGCTCCTGCAGACATCAGCCATCTAAACGGTTCAGTTTTCTCTGCGCCTCAGATTGCTGGGGCTGCAAACGCCCAAGGGCAGAGCATTTAAAGCCCCAGCCCGAGTGAGGTCATCGCTTCCAGGGCTCCTGGAACCTGGCGACCTTGGCTGGCTGTACCCAGAGAGAGACCTCAAGTGTGCACACTGCTTTCAGGCATGGGGGAGGGGGGGAGTGTTTCAAATCAATAAAAGGGTAGTATCAGTTCATTCATATTTTGTTGGAAGCTTGTTTTCCAGTCTCTTGTACAGCGTTTAAAAAAAAGAGATTCTATTTATTAAGCTTTGTGGAAAAAAAATTGTTGTGTGATAACTTAATGTTTTTACCCATTAAATTAAGACTTGTGCATGATCACAGAGCTGGTGGCTTTTGATTTTTGAGTCTGCGATGGAGTGTCGCGCGTCCAGTACGTTTGTGGGGAGTGGGCGCAGGGCGGGGGGACAGATCGTGGACACTTTGGGGGAGGGGAGAGAGTGGTAATTCCCAGGGTGCCAGAGGTGAGTGAGCTGGGTGGGGCAGCGGTTTACGCTGTCGGAACGGAAGGGAGGCAGGAAACCGCGAGTGGAGAAAGGGCCCCCAGATGTCAGCTGGGTGCCGGGAGCCCCGGGGGGGCCGTAGTGGGCGGTGGCTGCAGTCTGACCCGCAAAGGCGTGACCCGCGGGCGGGGACTGTGGTCGCACGCCGTCAGGGATCCCGGAAAGACTGGGGACGGGATTAGGCGCGGCCCGCGAGGCTCCGCCTCCTTCCAGGCTCGCCGGGGCGGGGCCGGGAGTAGCCCCGCCTCCCCGGGGGCCGCTCGCCACGCGCGTGCGCAGTGGGCCGCGCAGCCGCCATGCCGGAGCCGCGCGGCTCTTCGCCCCTTCGGGTAAACGCGGCGTTTGCGGCCCGGTACGGCCGCTACCGGGAGCGCGAGGAGCTGCAGCGGCGTGAGTGCGGGGCGCATGCGCGCGGGGCGGCGGCGCGTGCCGGGCCGTGGGGAAGAGGGGGCTGATCCGGTCCTCCGCGCTCATCTGGGGGGGCTCCCATCTCCGCTCCGCAGTTAAAGATCGCTACGGGGACCGGGACCGCGGCGGCGACTCCAGCTCCGAGTCGGACTCTAGCGACGAGCGCGTGGTGAGCTCTCACCCCGGCGCCGTACATTCGGGAAGCATCCAAGCCCCCCCACCGCATCCCGACCCCGATATACAGAGGGCGGCTCACCCCTAACCCCACTTCACCCCACGCGAGTTGCCATCCTCCTCTTCCTAATCCCATGAAGGGCACAGCGCTCCTCCCCCGGGGGCGGCCACATTCCCGTCTACTTCCCCTCTCCCGCCACCATCCACCTGCTTCTCCCATCGTGTGAGGTGCGACGATGGGACCGCCGCGTCTACTTTTTCACCCCCAAGAGTTTAACCATTTCTTGGTGTCGGACTCAGTCCCCGAAGTGGGACATCCCTCTGCCACGTGGGGCGCACAGCTTCTCACATCAGCCCAGATTTGGGGCCTCACCGTGCAACCCAGCCCCTGCTTGCTGTCCCATCTGTGTCCTCTCTGCTCACCTGCCCCCGTATTAATCCTTTCTCCGGGTAACTATCCTCCCCTTGCCCACTACCTTCTATGTCAGATCCTGTACCTATGTGAGGCCCGCCCCTGCCCGCCCCCCACCCCAAGAGGGCCCCTCGTCCTCCTCTACTTGTTTTGCATCTTTGGACCGCCCCTCTTACCCACCCTCCAGCCCCCAACCTGCTTCTGTTCCCCCTGGATCTTTCTCCTTCCTCCTAATGTATGCCCCTCCCTCCACCCTAATTTCCACACCCTTTCAGCCCACCTGCCCCTATTATTTAGTGCCCCCCAGCCTCCACCAGGGCTCTCACCATTTCTGCAATCCTTTCATGCCTTAGGAGTTTGACCCCCAGCAAGAGCGTGACTTTTATAGGACTCTCTCCTTGTTGAAGAAGAAGGACCCCCGCATCTATCAGAAAGATGCCACCTTCTATCAGAAAACAGGTCTGGGGCTGCTCCTCCCTTCGGCCCAGGTTCCTCGTTCCCTTACTGGTTTTACTGACTTCTGAATGAAGCCTTTTAACACACAGGTCATGTTCCATGTCCAGAGTGCTTAGCGGAGGGTTTTAGGTTATTGTGCTTGGCGCTCTTCAAAGCAGGAGTTACTCACTGAATGAGCACAGCCAGCTACTAACACATAGTACAAGTGTGATACCTGTTTCACAGCTGGGAACTGGTGGCTCGGGGATTTGAAACCGCCGTCTGACCCTGGCTCCGCCTTGTGGGATCCTTGGCCTGGGGAAGGTGGGGGGTTGTGGGTGATGGCAGGTGTCTTCTGGCAACCTGACAGTATCGTCCTCGGAGAGCGAGGAAGCTGAAGAAGTGCCAACAGCCAAAGAGAAGCAAAAGAAGATGCGTCCTATGTACCTGAAGGACTACGAGAGGAAGGTTATCTTGGAGAAAGAAGGGTGAGGAGAGGTCCTGACTCCCTGCCCCATCCTCCCCGCAGCCTTCCCCGGGCAAGTGGATACATGAGACTCTTTGAAGGGGCGGGAAGCAGCTGGTGGTGACTCACCAGGGTTGAGGGGACCCCAGAGAACAGGAGTGTCAGTGATCTACCTGTACTGCCCCTACAACTGCTGTTTGGAACCCTGTGGGGATAGATGAGCTGTGGGGAGTCTAGGCTGAAGCCCCCACCCTTCCTTGCACAGCAAATATGTCGATGAGGAAAATTCAGATGCAGAGACCTCCAATCAGAGATTCCAGGTAGGTGGGGTGGAAACCCTGGTTGGGGGCTGAGGGGCCTGGGGCTGGGCCTGAGGCCAGCATCACTTTCTCTGCAGCAGATCTCGTCGAAAACTTATGTAGAAGAACAGAAACAGCTGAAGGAAAGGTGAGCCTGGGCTGGCTGAATGGCCAGATGGATCAGTGCTGAGGCTCTGGGGTTGGACAGGCCTGGGTTCAAATCCAGCTGTTACTTGATGGCTGTGTGCCCTTGGGCCCATCACTTAGTCTTTCTGTGCCTCAGTTTCCTCATCTGTTAAGTGGGGTTGATGGTGCCCCCTGTGCCACAGCACTGCCCTGAACTTGGTGAGGAGAGCTCAGGACTTAGTAAACAGGCTTCATCTCAGGACTGTGGGCAGGGACCAGCCTGCGTATCCTGAGTCTTCCGCTCTCACATGGGCAGCTTCCGGGCGTTCGTGGAAGACAGCGAGGATGATAGTGCTGGGGAAGGTGGCTCTGGGTTGCTGCAGAAACGTGCTAAGACCAAGGAGGAGAAGGTGGGTGCTGGACTGGCTGGCTGGCTGGGGGTGGGTGGCAGGAAGGGGTCGCCAGACCCTCAGTGCTGGCCTACCCTCAGGCCCAGGAGGAGGCGGACTACGTGGAGTGGCTAAAGGGGCAGAAGGAGATTTGTAACCCTGACGCCTTGAAAGAACTGGTGAGTTCTTGGGTCTGTTCTGTCTCCAGCCCTTTTCTGGAAACCAGTCCTTGAGGGGGTCGCCAAGAACACATAGTCTGAAGAGGGGGTGTGCCCCTCTCTGGGCGCCAGTTTCTGTTTCTGTGAAACAGAGGTTATCCCACTTAGTCTGATGGCAGCCCTAGAAGGCTCGGTTACTTAGGTCCACGTGGTGCCCATGCCCACCCGTCCCTAATCTGGGTCCCATCACCCCGTCACCCCCAGACCCACCTCAAGGAATACTGGAACAACCCAGAGCTGGACGAAGGAGAGCGGTTCCTGCGGGATTATATCCTCAACAAACGCTATGAGGAGGAGGAGGAGGAAGGCGAGGAAGAGGAAGAAGAGGAGGAAGGGGAGGAGGAAGGGTGAGCAGTGTCCCTTGGGGGCCTGGAGCCAGTGCTGGCCAGAAAGCAAAGGGCACCAGGCGTTTACTTTTTCACACAGATGGTTGCAGAGTTATTGTTGCATGAGGAAGAGCCGCGGTGTGTGGGCTCTGGAGCTAGGTGGCCCTGTTGCCAGCCTGTGCCTCAGTTTCCCCATCTGTAAAATGGGGGTGTCCCCAAAAGTAGGGCTCTTGTGGAGATTCAGTGAGTTAACATTGCTGGGACACAGGAGTGTAGGGGTTTGACTAACACCCCTATCTCTGCCCCATTTTGTCCCTCAGGGGCCCTGGCCTCCCGGTCCAGCTAACTGTGGATGATTCCTCAGACGAGGGGGAGCTGTTTCTGAAGAAGCAGGAGGACTTTGAGCACAAGTACAACTTCCGTTTCGAGGAGCCGGACTCGGCCTTGGTGCGTGACCTGGGCTGGGACGGGGGACCCAGACCTTGGGCCCCAGGCCGAGAGAACCCAGAATCATCTCTGTGACCCTTCCGGGCTCCCCTGCTCTCCCCAGGTCAAGACCTACCCTCGAAGCATCGCATCCTCCGTGCGCCGCAAGGATGAGCGCAGGAAGGAGAAGAGAGAGGAGACTCGAGAGCGAAAGAGGAGAGTGAGTGTGGGGAGTGCCAGGTTGGGGAGGGTTGCCAAGCCTGCGGGGTGAGCCCACACCCTCGCTCCCTGCCTGGTCTGCCATCCGCAGGAGAAAGCAAAAAAGCAGGAAGAGCTGAAGCAGCTGAAGAACCTGAAAAGGAAGGAGATCCTGGCCAAGCTAGAGAGGCTGCGGCAGGTCACCGGCAACGAGACGCTGGGCTTTGAGGAGCGGGACCTCGAGGACGACTTTGACCCTGCCCAGCATGACCAGCTCATGCAGGTACGCCCGTGCACCCACCCCAGCTAGGTGGCGCAGCTTGGGACAGGGCTCTGAGATCAGTGCTTGTTTCCTGGCTATGCAGCCTCAGAGAAGTGACTTGACCTCTCCGAGCGTGTGTGTCCCTGTCTGTAGACTGGGGTCAACCATACTGTCCACTTTAGGGCTGTTGTAAGGATAGCCTGAGAGAAAGATGCATAAAAATTGGTGATACTCGAGGAAGACAGGTTGCTGTGTTTCCTTTAAACTTCTTGATGGTCATTGTTCAGCTTGAGGGGACATAGCAGTAGCATCAAGCCATGGAAACAGGCAATAGAGTGTTATGGGGAAAGCAGTGGGGGCCTCTGGGGCCCCAAAGAGACCCCTGACCAAGCCCAGGAGGTCAGGGAAGGAAACTGAGGATATATAGGCTTCAGTTTCTCGGTAAAGTGGAGGTAGATTCTGTCTCTCGGGGTGCTTGTGAGAATGCAGTGAGATGCAGCCCAGTGCTGGGCATACAGTAGGCACTTAATAAATGACATAGTTAGCGATGTCTGTCTTGCCAGGTGCCCCCAGGGTGCTGGCGTTACATCAAGTGCCCAACAGTTTCAGCCTTCTTGGAGCTCACGGAATGGCGAGAATCAGTCTGGTAGTCACTGAGCACCAGGTCACTTAGTGGTCCCGGCCTCCCAGAGCTCCCAGTCTAATGGCAGGCCCTTAACTGTGCACTTACAACCCCCAGGCATCAGAGTGCTGATAGGGATGTGCAGGGGTGGTGGGGTCTTAGAGGAGACTGGACTTTGTCAGGTGTGGTGGTGAGCAGGTTAGGGCGGTGGCTGAGGCCCGAGCAGCAGTTAGATAGAAGGAGGGAGGGAAGGAGGGAGTGGACCCGGGAGGGGGGGGTGCCCAGGGGCAGAGTTCTGCGGGGAGGGAAAGAACCAGCTCTGTGGAACAGAGTGGTAACCAACACAGCATGGGGGTGCAGGGGCAGGGAGGACACACAGAGTTCCCCTCATGTCAGCAGCTATGTCTGGGGGGTGCTGGGAGCCATGTAAGGTGTAGGAGTAACACTGGGGGAGTGAGTCTGGCTGATCCTCCTGGCCCTGACCCTGACCCTGCAGAGATGTTTTGGGGACGAGTACTATGGCACCACAGAGGAGGAGAAGCCGCAGTTTGAGGAAGAGGCAGGGCTTGAAGGTGAGGTCACCCAGGGCACCGGCCTGGGGGAGCTGCTTGGTCTGAAGTTGCGACTTCCGCCCTGACCCCCTACCTCTGTGTCCTCCGGAATCAGATGACTGGAACTGGGACACGTGGGCTGGGCCTGAGCAGGGTGGAGCTTGGAATGAACAGGAGCTGCACTGCGAGGACCCCGACTTTAATGTAGGTGCCATGGGTGGAGGGGAGACCCGGGGGGTAAGTGGCCCCCCCCCACACCCCCAGAGGGCTGGTCTGACCTCTGCGTCTTGGCAGATGGACGCGGACTATGACCCCAGTCAGCCGCAGAAAAGGCAGCGTGAGGCCCCCTTGACGGGCAAGAAGAAGCGCAAGTCACCGTTTGCCGCGGCCGTGGGGCAGGAGAAGCCGGTGTTCGACCCTGGTGAGGTCCCAGGCCGGTGGCAGTGGGCGGGCAGGGGCTCCAAGGGGCCTGGCAACCCTGGCAGCCTGGCCCCCTCCCTGCACAGGAGACAAGACGTTTGAGGAGTACCTGGACGAGTATTACCGGCTGGACTACGAGGACATCATCGATGACCTGCCCTGTCGCTTCAAGTACCGTACCGTGGTTCCCTGCGACTTCGGGCTGAGCACTGAGGAGGTGGGGTACCATTCTGGGGTAGGGGGCGCCCCCTCGGCAAGAGGAGTGTGTAGCCGGCAGATGTTGCGACTCCCCCCACTCCCCCTTCCGTCATCTCGGAGGGAACGTTAGAGCTAACAACTGTACTGACAAGGTTACCTGCCTCAGACAGCGCTTTGCCCACAGAACACCCTGCAAATAGTACTTTTACTTCTGTTGCCAAATATCCGCAGTTGGGTGGCTTGGTGGGCTCTGGAGACAGATGGCCTGCATTCAAATCCTGCCATGGCCGCTCACCAGCTGTGACCTAGAAGACTGCCTCCGTTTCCCCATCTATAAAATGGGCCTAATAACAGCCCCACTGCAGCTGTAGAGCTGAAATGAACGTGTGTGGCTCTTGCGACGGTACTTGCCTGGTAGCCGTGGTGGCCATGGTGGCTTGACTGTTCATGGTCAGCAAAGCCAACATTTATGTAGCTTATACCTTCTGCATTCATTCAATCTTCCCGGCAGCCTTTCAGTATTTTCTAAGGGGCTTGCCCGCCTCATAGATGAGGACACTGAGGCCTGAGCTGGGAACCTAGGCCTCATCTGTAATTAGCAGACCTGGTCATTGGCGCAGAGCCCCTTGCCTGTCCTGAGGCTGCTGGGACCATGGTGCCTAAGTGAGGCTCTAGGGTCCCTGGGCCCAAACTGGAATCTGACTTCAGCCACTTCCTGACCACGTGACTGGGGCACGGATCTCCTTGCTGAGCCTGTTTCCCCATCTGATGCCCCCTGCCAAAAACATCCAGTGGCCTTCACAGAGATCAGTCCTTTCCTGCAATGGTGACAACCCTGCCCAGTGGTAATAGCGTTTCCCTGTTTTGACCAGAGAGATGGCTAAAGCTTAGAGAGCCAGGCCCCCTGCACCCCTGACTCAGGGCTCACAGAGCAGGACCCCACCCTCCCTTCCTGTGTAGATCCTCGCTGCCGATGACAAGGAGCTGAACCGGTGGTGCTCCCTGAAGAAAACCTGCATGTACAGGTGACATGGCTGGGCCAGGTGTGCCAGGAGGAGGGGCGGGTGGGCGGGCAGGCAAGCAAGCATGGGCACCTCCCAAAGCAGCCGGCGATAGGCATGTCTGCCGGGCATCCGCAGGTCAGAGCAGGAGGAGCTGCAGGACAAGAGGGCGTACAGCCAGAAGGCCCAGAACTCCTGGAAAAAGAGGCAGATCTTCAAGTCACTTTGCACAGAGGAGTAAGTGTCACTGGCTGGAGGAGGGTGGACTTGGAGCCTGCTGGGCCTGGGTTTGAGTCTTGCTCTGTCAGCCATTTGTTGCATGGCCCTGGGAATGGGGCTTCCTTTCTCAATACCTGGGTTCAAATTCTGGCTGGGCCACAGCTGTGTGGTGTTGGACAAGACGCTTGTCCATTCTGGGCCTGTGTCATTTTTTAAATGGGGGTGGTAGGGGGTAAAGATGGCTTGTTTCTTGTTGGGTTCTTAAGGATTGAGTGAATTAATTTATGTAAAGTGCTTAAAACATAGTAAAACCATATAGGTATTAGCGTTATCATCATGCTCAGTACTTCCTAATCTGTAAAGCAGGGGTGATAGAAGCCCACGGAGCTGATTTAAAGCTGCAATAAATCAATTTCCATGAACAGCTAAGTATAGGCCCGGGCTCAAGATGCCAGAATTATCAGCAATACAATTGAATCTCTGAGTTCAGTAGAAGAGGCCCAATTTTGGTGTCCGACTTGGGTTTGAACCCCAGGCAGGCTCCTGATTTGCAGCCTTGCCTCTCTGAGCCTCGTCTTTCCTCATTTGTAAGATGGGGGATGTGTACTCAGGAATAGGCCTAATTGTGACCAGCTTGGGCTGACCCCACTTTTCTCCTCAGGACTGAGACACTCACGGAAGCCACAGGGAAGCCACAGAAAGACAAAGCCGGCCCACAGGGGCAGCTGCTGGCACTTGATGGGGCCTGTGGGCAGCAGCCCCAGCCTGGGAGCCCCCCAGTGCAGGAAGAAGCAAGCCCTGTGCCACACACCCAGAAGTCCCAGGGGCGGAGGAGGGGCAAGAAGGCACGTCTCCTGGGTCCCACTGTGACACTTGGTGGGCATGAGTTTAGCCGCCAGAGACTGCAGGCCTTTGGCCTCAATCCCAAACGGCTGCACTTCCGCCAGCTGGCCCGGCAAAGGAGGAAGCCCCGGGGTCCCAAGAGTCGCCCCTGAGGCAGCAGGTGGGGGCCCTGGGGTTCCTCTCTTCCAGTCAAGCTCCTGACTGTTTCTCCCTCGTGGACTGTGTGGACTCTGTGGGCAGAGAAGGCTTCCTGTCTCACAGATGTGGCAGCTGAGGCCTACCTACCCAGCTTCCTCCAGCATCTCACTTTGAGACACACCTTGGACCCCAGCCATAGCCACAGTCAAGTTAAACGGCTTTATTAGCCCCTGGTGGCCACAGTTTCCCCCGTCACCCCCAGATCTCAGCAGGGTAGGGGTTTTGGGACCAGTGAGGGGCACGGGTGGTCCAGTGCAAACTACAGTACTTGAGTCAGGCCCTGAGTGGGTGTCCGGGAACCCTCCCTCCTCGCCCTGTGAGGAGGCCCAGCTGGCAGGAGGCAGGTGTACAGGCTCTGCCCCAGTTCAGAGGTTTCCTGGACTGGTCTCAGCTGCAGTTGTCAAGGGGTTGATGGGAAAAGGCCCATCACCTCCAGACTTCAAGCTCCCACACCCAGCATGACATAAATAAAAAAATAAATAGTGCGCATCTTCTCCCCCAACCCCACGCGTTATAAAAACACAAAGTCCTCAGAGCTTGGGCGTTTGGCTTTGAGGAGCCGCCCCGTGCGAGGGAGCCGCAGTGTTGGCTGGGAGAGCTGGGAGCAGAGGTCGTCCAGGCTGTGGTCCTGAGCATGGCCTTCAGCCAGGGTGAACATGGGGTAGCGCTCAGTGGCTGAGGAGGAGCTGAGGACCTGGCAGGAGGAAGGAGAGTGGCTTAGCTCCAAACCATATTAATTGTCCTAGAAGTATAATTATCCTAATAGGTATATTTATCAGGTGCCTCCTGAGCTCAACTTTCATCCCTCCAGGGCAATGACCCAGGCCAGCCAATCAGCACTTCCCATTCCCTCGGCCACAGTGACTGGCCAGTGATGGGCGTGACTGATGAACAGTAACCCTAGGATTTTTGCTGCATCTCCTGGGAAAGTGGGGCTCCCTTTCCACTGAAAAGGGAGGTGGGTGCCCAGAAAGACTGATGGCCCCCTCTTGCAACTACAAGGGTAAAGCCCTGATGGGACAGTAGAGCCAGGAGAAAGGGAGAGGTTCCACCACTTGAGTTCCCGGGTGCAGCTGTCCAAGCAGTGATGTCCCTCGCCTTTTGTTTTATGCCCTTCATTTGGTCTAATCAGCAATAACTGAGCTTTTGTAGCTCGTGGGCAGGATAATAATCTTGGCAGCACTGCCTGCAAGTAGCCTCCCTGGGTCTGCTGGACTCAGGGTCTCTCTGGTCCTCTTCAAGACCCTCCCTGTCCGCTTACCCTCCACCACTCCTTGCTCACCCTGGTCAGCTCTGAGCAGAGTGTCTCGAACTCCTTCTGGTCTCCAGCATAGAACCCCACCGTACAGCTTGGGTCCATTTTGGCAAAGGCCATCTTTCGAGGTGAGGTGCAGTGGAAGGACTGGGGCGTAGGAATGAGGCAAGTTTGGAGCCCCAGCCTCCTCCATGTGCCCCAAAAGCCCACCCCAGGGATCCCGCCACCCACCCCCCACCAGCTCACCTCCAGGGGAAAGTCAGCCTGACTGACATCCACAGTGGGCTGGCAGTAGTGGGGGTCCAGGTAGAGCAGGAAGTCATCTGCAGGAGTGGAGGCATGAGCAGGGCTGGGGAAGGGCAGGGTGGGGCAGGATGGAGCGGGACGGGGTGGGCCTACCCTGGTAGCCGATGAAGTACAGTGAATGCCGTGGCTTGCCCCCCATGATGCCCAGGCACAGCTCTGAACGCAGAAGCTCCTGCAGGGAGAAAAGCAAGTAGAGGAGTATGCTCCGGGCAGGTGCCGTCAGACAATCCCTTGGTAAACACGTAGCAAAACCCCAATGTGTGCAAACCCAGCCCTATCTCACGGAGCTGGGAGCTGATGTTCTAGTGTAGGAGGTAAACAAGGAACGTGATGAATAAGTTCTGTCACATGTCAGTAGGCGGTAACACTGGGAGAAGAAAAGAGAAGGAAAAGGCTTTAGAATTTTAAGTAGGGGAGTCAGGAAGGCCTCACTGAGAGGTGTCATCTCAGCGAAGACCTGAAGGAGGTTAGAGAGGGAGGGAGGAGTGAATCTCTGGGGAAAGAGCGCTCCAAGCAGAACAGCGAGTGCAAAGGCCCTGAGGCCAGTGTGTTCTGAAAACAGTGAGGAGGCTCAAGTGATTGGGGCAGAGTCAAGTGAGAAGGAGAGTGGGGGCAGATGACGTGAAGGAATGGGCAGGGACATGGTACAAAGCTTTGCAGGCCGTGGGGAGAACTTTGGCCTTCACTCACACCGGAGTTTTTCCAGCCTTGCCCTTCCTTTAGCCTGGAACACTCTGGCTCCTGCCCTGGCTGGAGAAGGGCTTGCCTAGCCTGCAGCCACCCCCATCTGCCCTTTGTAGCCTTAGTTTTAGTTCCTCTTGACTCTAAGGTATAATGCCACAGCCATCAGTTTGGTTTCAGATCCACTGTCCTTCCCCCATTAGAATGTCCACTCCCAGAGGGCACGAATGTTTGCCTGTTCACCGCTGAAACCCAGCAGCTTGGCGTGAAGTAGGTGCTCCCTAATTACCGAGTCAACAGGTGGACAGATGCAGGAAGAAGCAGACATACCTGGCCGGAGCTCAAGGAGCCCCGGCAGTTCCCAGGGGAGGCTTGGTGGAACCTGGGAGACCTTACCTTCACGCAGGGCACGTATACGGGGTTGAGAGTCTCGCCGCCCAGCCGTACTGGCACCAAGATGACCACAGACTTCCACTCAGCTGTGGGGTCGGGCCTGGCCACCAGGCGTGCCACGTCTGCCTTGTACACTGGAAAGGCGGCACAGCCGAGTCACATCCGTACACCCCCATTCAAGCCTCGGAGTGTGGCCCTCCACATGCCTGTGCCACCTCAAAGGGTCCCACTCCTGTTGTCAGCAGAAAGGGAGATCTTTCTGGTGCCCCATGCCCAAACTCTCCCCACACCGACAATTCCAGGGCCTCTGGGCAGGTGTAGACATCCCTATTTTCCAGAGAGGGCCGCTGAGGCCCTGAGATTTAGATAAAGAACATAAAACCAGGAGGAGACAGAGAGCCTTCCGCACAGCATGGAGCACCTCCCCAGCTCTAGGCCTGATTAGTCTTTACTGACTCAGCGCGTGCATTTGCCAGTATGGAAATAGAGCACCGAGCAGTCGTCCCTGCATGTCCCTCCTCCTCAAGTCCAATCGGGCGGTCTCCATTCTCCCCCTCCTCCCTTACTGCTAGCTAAGCCCCTTCCTGGCTCCCAGAAAAGCAGATTCAACCCTTTCTGGAAACACAGCTGCTAGGGTCTGAATGCTGGAGTCCCCTTATGTCCTCTCTTCTATCACTTGCAGAGAAGCCCCTAGAGTTTCCTCTACTGATTCCAGAGGGAGTGGAGGGATCCTGGGCACCTCCCACTGTGCAGGCCCCGAATCCCTTCCAAGGCTTCCTCTGCCCCACAACTTGTTTCAGCCTCTGAGGAAGGGAGGTCCTAAGAGGTGGCTGAGTAGCGGCTGGTTCAGGGTGAGAACTCTGTGATCTTGGGTTTCCAGTCTCTTACCTGTGCAGTCCTGAGAAACATACACCACCAGGCGAGTGATCTCTGAGCAGCTCTCCACAGCTTTCCTGGGGGTGAGAGGGAAGGCCTGAGTTCCTGGGGGAACCCAGTGGCTCCCAAGTTCCCTGCAGTGGCCCTCACCTGAGTATGTGTGCCACCAGAGATGGCCCATACCAGTCACCCGCCTTCTTGCCTGAGCTCTGCCCAAGCTCCACCAGCCGGTGTAGCCCAAAGGGGGCCTGGGGGTGGTCGGCGAACCAGGACACTATCTGCCGGTGTCGACGTTCCTGCTCCAGCTCTGGGGTGCCTTGGGCCCAGCGTGGGGGCATCCATCGTGCAGGCCCACGGTAACGGTTGGGAGAGGCCAACCCTGCTGGCTCAGAGGGGCCCAGGCCTGGGCCCTCAGCCCACGTCCAGTCTGGTGGGGATGGAGTACAAAGTCAAAGGGTGCCAGTGGGCCAGGGGGACACAGTTCCCATTTGCTCATCCTTTATGTACAATTCTAATGCTCCTGAGATGGCAGGTTTACCAACAATTTCCACATTGCTGAAACTTATTTTATCGACTCTCACTCCCCCAAAAAACTTACTCAACACACAATCTAACATACCTTTAAACTTAGTTTACAAACAATTCGAACACTGCTGCCTGTGTATTTGGCACCACACTTCTAGGGTGTCTTCCCTTCCAGCACTCACCCCTGGGCAGGAAATGCAGCAGCAGGCCCTGTGCCAGCATCATCTGCCCGCTGCGCAGCATGCATCCCCAGCCACAGTCTGAGGTCAGACAGCCTCCAGCGAGGGGCGGGAAGTCCCGGCGGTAAGTGAGCCACAAGCGGGACACGAAGTCCCGCTGGAAACGCTGGATGTCACCTACAAGAGCAGACTGGTCAGCTGCCACCAGGAATACCAAGCCTCCCTCGACCCTGGCCTGGGGCCACCAGCTCACCCTCGCCCTCGAAGCGGTAGCGGCGGCCACAGAGGTGGACGCTGGAGATCTTGCTAAAGCTGGTCCGGCTTTTGACTGCCCAACCTGGGGAGACGCGGAGTAGCACCCAGCCAGATGAAGCACTGGCTTGACAGACATGTCACCTAACAGTTATGACAGCGACAGCGCTTCCATCCCCCTCGCCTGTGAAATGGAGACCATCCTGGGTCCTATCTCAGGGCTGGCACTGGGCAATTCGGGCCATATTCCTCTCAGATGGAGGCAGGGACCCCTAGGAACAGCCACGTGAGTGTCTGCCATCAATTCAGGATGAACAGAGCAGATCTGATTATTGTATCCGTTTAACAAAGGGGGAAAACGAAGGCACAGAGCAGCCTGAAAACCTTGCCCAAGGTCACACGGGAATGGACGAGGCTTGAAAAAACACATTCCTTTTCGGACCTGCTGCAGGTCCGCCCGGGGCCGGGGCCGGGCCGGGCAGGGCGGGGGACCCGCAGGTGACTCTCGAGGGGAGCGCAAATGGCAAATGGTGGAACTGTGGGCAGAGCCGGGGTGGACCTCCGAGCCCCGCCCGGCCGAGCCCTCGGAACACAACCCCCGGCCCGCCCCCTCCTCACCGTACTTGACGTTGTTCCAGGCCGTCAGGAACTTCGCCTTAAACTTGTCCACTTCGTCCGGCTCCCCAGGGGCGGCCGCGGGCGAGCCAAGAGCGGGGCCGCTGGCTCCAGAGGGCCTCGGGCCGTTGGGGTCCGGGACTCGGGGACCCCGCGGCCTGCGGCCCTCGGGGCGGCGCGCGTCCTCCGGGCTCCCGCTCCGGTACTGCGCGGCGGCCGGCGACACGGAGTTCATGAGCGCGCCGGGAGGGCGGACCCAGGGCCCGGGGCGGGGGCGCCGCGGCGCCCGGAAGGCGCTAGTCGGCCCGCGACGCGGCGGCCAGGCCCCCGGGCCCCGCGCGGGACGCTGTCACCGCCGCCGCCGCCATTTTGGCGGCCCTGGCCCCGGGAGCCCAGGCGGGCGCGACACGGCCGGACGCCCCGCCCCGCCCGGCCCGGCCCCAGCCTGGGTCGCCGGCCCCGGTTCCGGGTGGCCGCGCCGGGACCTTCGGCCGCGGCGCCTCCCCGCGGCGCCCCACGAGCACGCCCGGCCACCCTATCGCGGCGCCCAGGCGCGCCCGAGCCCACCCCCCGCCCCCCTCCGCGGGCCCTTATCGGAGGCCCCAGAGCCGGGAGGCCCCGCCCCCGCCCAGGCCCCGCCCCCGCCCCCGCCCCGCCCCCGGGCGCCGCGCTGGGCAAGGGGGGCCGGGGGGCCAGGGGGTGGCGCCGCGCGTGTGTGCACCTGCCGGTGGCCCGCCCGCCCGAGCGCCCCTCGGCGGCCGGCGCGCCCGGGACTCGCCTCGCTCTGGGGCCGGGCCTGTGTGACACCTCCTCCTCCTCCTCACGCCCGCACCCCCACCCCCACCCCGGCCACGCCTCTCTGTGCCTCAGTTTCCTAAGGAGCAGAAGGGGCTCAAACACAACACAGACGAATCTTCGTGATCATTCTGCGGAGGCAAAGAGGCCAGATTAAAAAAGAGTATATACCCTTTCTGGTCTCGTGTACCTAAAACTCCAGAAAATGCAGTCTCATCTCTGACCAATTTCGGGGTGTCTGGGGGTGGGGTGGGGAGACGCTAGAGGGAGGGATTAAAAAAAAAAGGCTAGAATATACTTTTCGAGGTGGTGGATATGTTTAGAATCTTGATGGTGGTGCTGGTTTCCAGGATATGAAAACTCATCGGATTGTACACTCGAAATGTGTGTGGTTTGTTGTATGTCAGTTATACTTCAATAAAGCTGTAAAAAAAAAAATGTTCATTGCCTCTGACTCAGGAATGTTAGGAGGACGAGCTGAGCTCATCCGGGTAAAGGGCTTTAGCATGGCATTTGAGGCACAGTCAGGGCTCAGAAAAAAACCCACCACAACCTCAAAGGCGAGTGACAGTGTAGCCACCCTGTGAATGGCAGAGAGGGTGGCCCCTAGTGGCCAACCCAAAGGCACTGTCCTCAGCCAGCTAAAGGAAATAGGATGAGGATTCGGTAAGAGTGTGCGATGTGAATAAGGCTCAAAAAGACAGTCACTTCCCTGGCTTTCCCTCCACTCTCCCCTCACTGCACCTCCCTGCAGCCACACCTGTCTCCCTTCCCAAACCCAACATGTGCAATCCCACCCCAGGACCTTTGCTCTTACAGTTCCCCCTGCCTGCCTAGCTCTCCCATCCTTGAGATGTCTGCATGGCTGGCTCCTCCAGGACGTCCTTCAGGAATTTATTCAAATGTCATTCCCGCAGGCTGACAGTGCTCAAAATCCACCCCACCCCCACCTTTGAGCTCCTTTTCTGGTCCCTGTTTTTTTTTTTTTTTTTTTTCCCCCAGAGCAGTTACCACAACCTGATTGAGTCAGCTCAGGCTGCTGTAAAAATACTGCAGACTGGGTGGCTTAAACAACAAACATTTCTTTCTCATGATCCTGGAGGGTGGAAGCGTGAGATCAGGGTGCCAGGACAGCCAAGATCTTGGTGAGGGCCCTGCTCCTGCTCATGTCCTCACATGGCCTTTCTCTGGTATATGCAGGCAGAGAAAGAGAGAAAGAGAGAGATCTCCTGTCTCTTCCTCTTGGCATTAACCCCATCACGGAGTCTCCAGCCCCATAACTTCATCTAATCACTGATCATCTCCCAAAGGCCCTGCCTCCTCATCCATCACACAGGGTGGTATGGGGGGGTTGGGGATGTGAGGGGGATAGGGGGGCTAGGTTTCAATATATGCCCTTTGGGGGAACACAAACATTCAGACCAGAGCACAGATCATAAAAGTATATAACCTCTGTCCTCACCACATCAAGAGGCCAGGGGACTCTGTCCATCTTGGTCACTGCTGGCTACTCACACTCAGCATGTGGCCTGCATGTACACAGTAGGTGCTCAACAACACAGTAAGTGCAACAAATAACATGTGGAACAGAAAGGGGAACTTGTTGCAAGGGACAGATGGTTTGTGGGGGGACACAGGCGACCCTCTTTTGTTTGATCTGGTGGCTGACCACCCCTCCCTGGTCAAGCTGGTTCATTGGGGGATATGGTGGGGCCCTGGATTCCTTGCCTTCACCCCCCTTGCCAATGAATGAGCACAACCACATCATTTCACTACCTGGGTCTCCAGTGCCAGACTGGAGTCCAGCCTATAGGTGTCCCCCTTGGAATGTTCCTCAGGCTCCCCAAATGCAGTATGCCCCTAATTGATCCTGCATTTCAGTCCCACTGGCCTTTCCTCCCACAGCCTTGCCCCATCCCCACCCCCACCCCCTGGCCTCCCTCACCTCCCTTACCAGAGTCTGTCTGTCTGTCTACGGTTGTCCTCATACTCCCTAAGCAGCACAACAGTCATGGCCACCTAGGCAGACGCTGCAGCCAGGCCTCTCTACACCTCAGTTTTGTCATCTGCCAAATGGGCTTAGTAATAGTGCCTCATTCCTAGGGTTTGGAAGAAGGATGAAAAGAATACACAGAACAGGGATCCCTGGGTGGCGCAGCGGTTTGGCGTCTGCCTTTGGCCCAGGGTGCGATCCTGGAGACCCGGGATCGAATCCCACGTCGGGCTCCCGGTGCATGGAGCCTGCTTCTCCCTCTGCCTGTGTCTCTGCCTCTCTCTCTGTCTCTCTCTCTCTGTGAGACTATCATAAATAAATAAATAAAAATTAAAAAAAAAAAAAAAAGAATACACAGAACACTAAGAACAGGGCCACGCTCACACCAGCCACCACTTCACTGTGAAGTGTTGCTATTGACATTCTTTTTTTTTTTTTAATGGTTTTATTTTATTTATTTGTTAGAGAGAGAGAAAGAAAGTGTAATGTGGTGGGGAGGGGCAGAGGGAGAGGGACAAGCAGACGCCCCACTGAGCAGGGGCTTGATCCCAGGATCCTGAGATCATGACCTGAGCCAAAGGCAGATGCTTAACAGGTACCCCCCCCCACCGCTATTAACATTGTTAGTCACCACCACCCTCTCATTCTGGCCCCCATCAGTAGCGGCTGGCTGCCAACTCTGATGCCTCTAATCCACACAACAGCTGGAAGAACCTATTTATCAAGCTATTTATTTTTTCTTTTTTTAGAGAGGAAGGGGGAGAAGCAGAGGGAGAAGGAGAGAGACAATCCCAAGCAGGCTCACACCCAGCTTGGAGCCTGAGGCAGGCCTTGATCTCACAACCCTGAGATCATGACCCGAGCTGAAATAAATTGGATGCTTAACAGACTGAGCCACCCAAGTGCCCCATCAAGTTATTTTTATGGACAGTTTCTGAATGCCAAAAAAAAACCCTAAAGCAGCACTGTTCAGTAGATACATGAGATATAATATTAGAAATTCTAGTAGCTATGTTAGAAAAATACAATCATGGGGGATCCCTGGGTGGCGCAGCGGTTTAGCGCCTGCCTTTGGCCCAGGGCGCGATCCTGGAGACCCCGGGATCGAGTCCCACATCGGGCTCCCGGTGCGTGGAGCCTGCTTCTCCCTCTGCCTGTGTCTCTGCCTCTCTCTCTCTCTGTGTGTGACTATCATAAATAAATAAAAAATTTAAAAAAAAAAAAAAAAAAAAGAAAAGAAAAATACAATCATGGGACGCCTGGGTGGCTCAGTGGTTGAGTGCCTGCCTTTGGCCCAGGACGTGATCCTGGAGACCCGGGATCGAGTCCCACATGGGGCTCCCTGAGTGGAGCCTGTTTCTCTCTCTGCCTGTGTCTCTGCCTCTCTCTCTCTCTGTGTGTCTCTCAGAAATAAAATCTTTATTTAAAAAAAAGAAAGAAAAATACAATCTAATTAGAAAATGGGCAGAGGAGCGGGTGCCTGGGTGGCTCAGTGGTTGAGGCATCTGTCTGCCTTTGGCTTAGGGAGTGATCCTGGGGTCCTGGGATTGAGTCCTGTATCAGGCTCCCCACAGGGAGCCTGCTTCTCCCTCTGCCTGTGTCTCTGCCTCTCTCTCTGTGCCTCTCATGAATAAGTAAAATCTCTTTTAAAAAATATAAATAAATAAATAGATAGATAGATAGATAGATAAATAAATAAATAAATAAATAAATAAATAAATAAAATCTTTAAACAATAATAAGGAATCTTTAGGAAAAAGGGCCTGAACAACCAAGACAGAAGAGAACAAAACAAAATGAGCTCATAGATACAGAGAACAGATTGGTGATTGCCACAGGCAAGGGATGAGGGTGGGGAAATGGGTAGAGGGAGTCAAATGGTACACAATTCCAGTTATAAAATAAATAAGTCCTGGGGTGCCTGGGTGGCTTAGTTGGTTAAGTGTCTGCCTTCCGCTTGAATCATGATGTCAGGGTCCTGGGATCCGGTGGTGTTGGGTTCCTTGCTCAGCGGGGAGCCTGCTTCTCCCTCTCCCTCTGTCCCTCCCCCTGCTCGTGCTCTCTCTCACGCTCTCTCTCTCTCAAATAAATAAATACAACCTTAAAAAAGAAAAGATAAATAAATCCTGGGGATGTGATGTACAGCATGGTTGCTATAGTTAACAATATTGTATTATATATTTCAAAGTTGCTGAGAGAATGTATCTTAAAAGGTCTCATCAGGACACCTGGGTGGCTCAGCGGTTGAGCACCTGCCTTTGGCTCAGGTCATGATCCTGGGGCCCCGGGATCGGATCGAGTCCCGCATCGGGCTCCCTGCAGGGAACTTGCTTCTCCGTCTGCCTGTGTCTGCCACTCCCCCTACTTGTGCTCTCTCTCTCTGTGTCAAATAAATAGATCAAGCCTTTAAAAACTAAAAATTAATTAATTAAAAAAAAAGAAAAAGAAAAGACAGAGACATAGACACCGGGAGGAAGGTCAAGGGACCATGGCAGCAGAGATGGGAGTTATTTACCTACGAAACAAAGACCCCAGTTGCCACCAGATGCTGGGCAAGAGGCAAGGAAGGAGTCTCTTCCGGCCCCCAGCGCCTTCGGAGAGAGCATGGCCCTGCTGACACCATGACTCTAGCTTCCAGAATCATTTCCGTTTCAAGCCACTTCTTTGCTGTAATTTATTACGGTAGCCGTGGGAAACTAACATTGCCTGTGGTGCCTCCTCCCCTTCAGGCCTCAGCTTGTCCGTCATCTGCTCTGAGGCCTGTCCTGACCTCCCCCGGGCTAGGGCAGGGCCCCATTTTTTTTTTTTTTAAGATTTTATTTATTTGACAGACAAAGAGGGAAAGAGAGAGAAAATGAGCATAAGCAAGGAGAGTGGCAAGCAGACAGAGAGGGAGAAACTGCTGAGCAAGGAGCCCCATGCGGGGTGCAATTGCAGGACCCCAGGATCATGGCCTGAGCTAAAGGTAGATGCTTAGTTGACTGAGCCACCCAGGTGCCCTACCTGTCTTTTTTTTTTTTTTTTAAGATTTATTTTAGAGAGAGAGCAAGTGAGAAGATGGGGCAAGGGGTAGAGGGAGAGAGAGACTCTCAAGCAGATTCCCTGTTGAGACAGAGCCCAACTCAGGGCTCAACCTCATGATCCTGAGATCACAACCCTGAGCCAAAATCAATAATCCAAAAAAAAAAAAAAAGAGTCCAACAACACTTAACTCACTGAGCCACCCAGGCGCCCCCCTGACTTTATCTGTCTCAAGTACTTCACACTCAGCACTACGCTATAAGGTAGGTGCACTTCTTCCCTCTTTACAGATGAGGAAGGAGAGGCTCAGGTATGGAGGTCATACAGCAGGGGAGCTACTCTTATCCCCAGTGATAATCTTCATAGCCACCATGCATTTTAAACTTAGCACGGACGCCTGGGTGGCTCAGCAGTTGAATCTGCCTTCAGCTCAGGGTGTGATCTTGGGGTCCTGGGATCCAGTCCTGCCTCAGGGTCTCAGCAGGGAGCCTGCTTTTCCCTCTGCCTGTGTCTCTGCTTCTCTCTCTCTCTGTCTCTCATGAATAAATAAATAAAATCTTAAATAAAAAATAAAAACTTAGCAACCCAATAAAAACACTGGCAAAAAGCTTTGAATAGACTTCACAAAAGGAGATAAATGGGAGTGCTGTGGTGGTTCAGTCGGTTGACCAACTGCTTTCAGCTTACATCATGATCTTCGGGTCCTGGGATCAAGCCCCACATCGGGCTCCCTGCTCAGCAGGGAGTCTGCTTCTCCCTCTGCCTCTTTTTCTCCTCCTCCCCACTGCTTGTGCTCAAGCTCTGTGTCTTTCAAATAATAAATAAATAAAATGTTTTTTTACAGAAAGAAATGAATGCCAAATAAGCACACAAAATATTCTCAACATCATCAGCCATCAGGGAAATGCAAAACAGCGTGACACTACTACAGACCCACCAGAACAGCTAAAATGAAAGAAATGAAAGCCCATTCTGGGCAGCCCGGGTGGCTCAGCGGTTTAGCGCCGCCTTCAGCCCGGGGTGTGATCCTGGAGACCCGGGATGGAGTCCCACTTCGGGCTCCCTGCATGGGGCCTGCTTCTCCCTCTGCCTGTGTCTCTGCCTCTATCTCTCTCTATGTCTCTCATGAATAAATAAATAAAATCTTAAAAAAAAAAAAAGAATAGAAAGCCCATGCCCAGTGCTGGAGAAGTTGTGGAAGAACTGCAATGTTGGAAGTACATGCAGTTTGTCGTATGTCAGCCATAGCTCAGTAAAGTCGAAGGAACAAAGTGATGTGCTAACGTGAGGGCACAGATGCAAAATTGCACTTGAGTGGAATTCAGGAAGGTAGGATCGTCTTCTGGTAACTGTATCTTGGCATCAGTGCATGAATTTTCTCCTGGGTCTCTCAGCAGTTCCAAGAATGCCTCTATGCCTCTCCACCCCGTTCCCAGCCCCCTTACTGAAATACATCAGGCCCTGGAAATCCCTCCCAGGCTGAGCCATTGCTAGAATAAATTACACACTCTTGAAGAAAACTAAATATGAAGATAGATGCTTCCTCACCATCAACCACTCTCCTGGTCAAACTGCCTTTGCTTCCTTGAGGCATCATATGCTGCCTCTCACACCTCTATTACGTCAAGAGTTGTGTGAAAAAATGCTCCAGGAATAAGTTCTGCTCATTGCTACCTTTTTGGCAGAAGGGATGTAAAACTCTTCTTCCATTCAGCAAATGTATCCTGAACATCTACTCTGGGCCAGGCTCTGTCCTGGGTTCAGGGCTGCAGCACTGAGTGACCCAAATACCATTCTCTCCTCTTGGGGTCTTGGAAGTGGGTTGCAGGAGTTGGATGATGAGCTCATTACACAAATAATTTCACAGTTATGATTACGGCAAGGGTCATGTGGGAAAATACAAGCTGACAACAGGGGGAAGTAAGCTAGTTTAGCAGCTGTGATCCAGGAGGACTTCTCTGAGGAAGCCAGATTGAAGGTGGATTCTATGTTAGCATAAGTCAAGTTTTGCTGCAGTAACAAACAAGTCCGAAGCACTGTAGGTTAACACAAACACAGTTTATTTTTCCCTTGTGTTACTCATCCTTTACCAGCTGACAGGGGCTCAGCTCCACACAGTCACCCAGGGGCTCAGGCTGATGAGGCAACCCACTGACTTGTGGCTGCATCATGTTGAACTCACTGCCACAGAGAGACAAGAGGGAGACTAGAGAAGTGCGTTTGGGCTTTCCAATGCCTCTTCTCAGAAGTGACTGACATACAGAGATGCCTGGGTGGCTCAGTGGTTGAGCATCTGCCTTCGGCTCAGGTCATGGCTCTGGGGTCCTGGGATTGAGTCCCACGTCGGGCTCCCTGCATGGAGCCTGCTTCTCCCTCTGCCTGTGTCTCTGACTCTCTCTCTCTCTGTCTCTCATGAATAAATAAATACAATCTTAAAAAAAAAAGACATTTCCAAATACAGAGGGGTTCAAAACATGTTATCGCCTATGCTCATATTCTTAGAAAGTTATTGGAGGATGCACCCCAACAAAACAAGGGGGCAAACTGGGAAGAAAAAAGGAAGACACGAGATAGAGGAAAACAGGTGTCCCAATATGGAAACTGAAGATAATTCCTGGGAGGATGGCAGGACAAACTGCCCATCGGAAAGAACTCAGGAGGAAAACAGAATGTTACCTATAGATTATCTGGATGGTGTGATCATTTGGAAAGCTGAATTGAGATGTACTGCCAGAACTTATAAGAAGGAGAAAAAAAGGGATCCCTGGGGATCCCTGGGTGGCGCAGCGGTTTGGCGCCTGCCTTTGGCCCAGGGCGCGATCCTGGAGACCCGGGATCGAATCCCACGTCGGGCTCCCGGTGCATGGAGCCTGCTTCTCCCTCTGCCTGTGTCTCTGCCTCTCTCTCTCTCTCTGTGTGTGACTATCATAAATAAATAAAAATTAAAAAAAAAAAAAAGAAGGAGAAAAAAAAAGTGGGCAATTATCTCCAGGTGGAGAAGTCATACATCATAATAATGACACTTTCCAATTGTATCCTTCAAAGGGAAATGAAATTACATTTCCATAAAAGCCATAAAAAGAATGTGAGCCACCAAGACACCCGATGAATGGGGACTTCTATCCAGTTGATGATTCAGGGGCAACATGTGATGGCTGGGAGGCATCTCACACTCAACTGGCCCAAAGTGAACTCCACCTTTCTGACACTCCACGCCTTCCCACCTCAGACACCTGAAACAACCTACCAAGGCTCAAGGACTTATATTGGCTCGAATAGA
Source organism: Canis aureus (assembly GCF_053574225.1). Lineage (NCBI taxonomy): Eukaryota > Metazoa > Chordata > Mammalia > Carnivora > Canidae > Canis > Canis aureus. Next base: position 51,828,999 of record NC_135629.1, read on the forward strand.
GGTGCGTTACAAATTTGGGATGACCGCCAATTTGGGATGATCCTCTGACCCGGCCAATCAGAGCAGTCCAACCCTTAGGCGTGGTCATTGGTTTGGTTGTGTCATGTGATCCTAGCTGGACCAATGAAATGCAGTACTAGGACATCTGTTGAAACCTTGGGGGCAGTTGGATATCTCTTTTCAAGTAGTTGCTGAGGGGAAATAATGGATCTCTAGTACCAGACAGAACCCGTGCCACCCAAAGGGGGCCCTGAGGAGATAAAAGCCAGTAGAGCCAGGAGACAAATTAGAGTCCTGTGACACTGGAGCTTCTTCATCCAGCGATGCCTAAAGTCAACCCAACTCCTAGGCCCCTAGATTTTTAGTTACAGGAGTCATTTGGTTTCTTCTTTTTCCTCAGATGAGTTTGAGGTGGTTTTTTTTTTTTTTTTTTTTTTTTTTTTAGTTGAACTTAGTTTTGTTTGTTTTGTTTTGTTTGCTTTTTTTTTTTTCTGGAACTTCCAACTGAGCAAATTCTGATTGATACAACCCTTACTCAATACTGGACATTGTACTAAAGAGTTGACATGAGGGGCGCCCCAGGTGGCTCAGTGGGTAGAGTGAGCAACTCTTGATCTTAGGGGTGTGAGTTTGAGCTCAATGTTGGGTAGAGAGATTACTTAAAGAAATAAAATCTGGGACACCTGGGTGGCTCAGCAGTTGAGTGTCTGCCTTTGGCTCAGGGCGTGAGCCTCAGTCGGGGGATCAAATCTCACATCGGGCTCCCTGCAAGGAGCTGGCTTCTCCCCCTGCCTGTGCCTCTGCCTCTCTCTGTGTGTCTCTCATGAATAAATAAATAAAATCTTAAAAAAGAAAGAAGAAAGAAAGAAAGAAAGAAGGAAGGAAGGAAGGAAGGAAGGAAGGAAGGAAGGAAGGAAGGAAGGAAGGAAATAAATCTTAGGGACCCCTAGGTGGCTCAGTGCTTGAGCATCTACCTTTGGCTCAAGCTATGATCCCAGGGTCCTGGGATGGAGTCCCGACTTCCAGCTCCTTGCAGGCAGACTGCTTCTCCCTCTGTCTGTGTCTCTGTCTCTCTGTGTGTGTCTCTCATAAATAAATAAATTTTAAAAATATTTTTTAAAAATCTTTAAAAAAACGAGTTGACATGAATAGTTTCATTGAACCCTAGGAGATAGGGAATCCTCTAATTCCCATTTAACTGATGACCAAATGAGGCTTACAGAGGGTAATCCATCCACCCAAGATCATCAGAGCCAGGGTTCCACCCCCTGTCTGCCTGACCCCAAAGCCTGCCTCTCTTTGACCATGAGGAACAGTTGCCAGATTTGGAGATTCAGAGGCAGGAACGGTGGTATAGGGTGAAGTGGGTGGGGGTGAAGGGTAGGGAGAGCCAACACCAATGGCCAGGACTTTTTAAACTTTCTTCAAAGGGCACCGAGGAGTAATGGAGGGTTGTGAGCAGAAGGACGGGAGGAAGCATGGACTGCCGTGTGAAGAGTGGATCAAAAAAAATAGTAACAAAAAGTAATAACTATCCAAACCACGATGAGATGCCACTTCAGCCTCACAAGGATGGCTATCACAAAAAAGACAAGGGGCACCTGGGTGGCTCAGTTGGTTAAGTGTCTGCCTTCGGCTCAGGTTATGATCTCAGGGTCCTGAGATCAAGTCCCACATCAGGCTCTCTCAGACCAGCTCAAGCGCATTCAGGGTGTTATGTTAGACCAGGCTCTCTGCTCAGCAGGAAGTCCACTTCTCCCTCTCCCTCTGCCCCTCTCTTCCACTCATGCTCTCTCTCTCTCTCTCTGAGATTGCCAGTAAGTATGAAGTCTACCTTTCTGAGTGATGAAGTGTTCTAAAATTGGTTATGGTGATGGTTACACACTCTGCGACTATGCTAAGAACCTTAGAAATAATGGTTATAAAATACTTTGAAATATAAAATACTTTCGCGGGATCCCTGGGTGGCGCAGCGGTTTGGCGCCTGCCTTTGGCCCAGGGCGCGATCCTGGAGACCCGGGATCGAGTCCCACCTCGGGCTCCCGGTGCATGGAGCCTGCTTCTCCCTCTGCCTGTGTCTCTGCCTCTCTCTCTCTCTCTGTGACTATCATAAATAAAACAAAACAAAACAAAATAAAAAAAAATACTTTCGCTGGGTGAATGGTATGGCAAGCGAATTATCTCTCTATAAAGCTGTGAAAACATAATACCTGACATTTATAGAGTGGTTTGCTCTGACAGGCAAGGTGTTAACACTTTGCACCGATGGCTGCATTCATATTCACAAGATCACGGTTTGGAAGACCCCATTTTACAGGGGGGAGACAGATCAGAGAGGTTTGGCAAGCCATATAGTGAGGTGATGGTCAGACTGCAGAGCCTGGCATTCCAGGCCCCACCAGACCCGAGCCTTGCGCGACCCCCAGTCTGCTCCCAGCCCCCTGTTCTTTCCTCCCCCTAAGCTAAGCTTCTGCGCAACTGACCCGATTTCAGTTTCTTTCACACGCTCATGCTTTGCAGCCTTCAGGCCTTTGCATCTGCTGCTCTACTGCCTCTGCCCAGCTCTTTTTTCTTCTTCCCTTCTCTTCTATCTAATCCACCAAATAAATATCTAAGTGTGAGCAGGCGAGAGAGGGAGGGGGTGCTGACTCCCAGTTTCCAATCCTAGGGCTTGGGAAGTGAGAGGTGCAGGGAAGTGGGTACTAGAGGGGCGGCCTGGGGGAAAGATCAGGGCCAGTCTCCTCCATCTCCCTGAGGATTTGGCCCTCACCCATGGGGACAGGTTTCGAAATCTTTGGCCTGATTTTAACCCAAGCTGTAACTGGGGGGGGGGGGGTGAGGTCAGCTTTTCCACTGGGCTGTTTGCCAGGCCTGGGGTGAGCAGGTGAGGAGAGAAGGATGCGGCTCCACCCAAGTCCTGCCCATCGTGTTGGGACCAGTTGATGCCACTGCCAAGCTGCCTTCTCCTCCCTTGCTCCACCAGCCCAAAAGTCTTTTCTTAGAACCTGTAAGAAGAAGTACACAAATACAATAAAATGCTATTCAGCTGCAAAATGGAATGGACTCCCGATGCCTGCAACCACTGGAAGGACCCAGAAAATGTTATGCCAAGTGAAAGAAGTCAGATACAAAAGGCCACGGATTGCACGATTCCATTCATGTGAAGTGTCTGGGTAAGGGAAGTGGGTGCTTCATGGGTGTGGTTTCCTTCTGGGGTGACGAAATGTCTTCTTCTCTTTCTTTTTTTTTTTTTGAAATGCCTTTTTTATTTTAAGATTTTATTTATTTCTTCATGAGAGACAGAGAGAGAGGCAAAGACATAGGCAGAGTTGGAGAAGCAGGCTCCCTTCAGGGAGCCTGTTGTGGGATTCGATCCCAAGACCCCAGGATCACAGCCTGAGCCAAAGGCAGATGCTCAACCACTGAGCCACCCAGGTGCCCCTGAAATGTCTCAAACTAGACCAAGGTAGCAGTTGCATACCATGGTGAATGTACTCAAAGTCAATGAGTTGTACCTTTAAAATGGTTAATTTTATGTTATGTGAATATGGCCTCGATTTTAAAAAATAAAAGGAGTATGCTAGGCCTTTATTCATGAAGACTTCTCTGCCAGGAATCCCCTTTCCATTGACCTCAGCCTCCTTCACCTCCTCAAGGAGGGATCCCCTGCTGTCTGGATCCAAAGTGGTTCCCAGTCACTCTCCTATCATACCATGATATTTTATTAGTTAATAGCACACATCACTATGTGGAATTCCTTTTTTTTCCTACATTTTATTTATTTATTCATTTTATTTGTTTATTCATGAGAGACTCACAGAGAGAGGCAGAGACATAGGCAGAGGGAGAAGCAGGCTGCCCACAAGGAGACTAATGCAGGACTCAATTCCAGGACCCTGGGATCATGACCTGAGCCAAAGGCAGGCACTCAACCACTGAGCAACGCAGGTGCCTCAGATGTTTTGCTTTGCTTTGAATTTAATTTTTATTTTTTTAATATTTCATTTATTTATTTATGAGAGACACACACAGAGAGAAGCAGAGACACAGACAGAGGGAGAAGCAGGATTCCTGCAGGGAGCCGGATGCAGGACTCAATCCCAGGACCCCAGCCAGGATCACGCCCTGAGCCAAAGGCCGATGCTCAACTGCTGAGCCACCCAGGCGTCCCTGTTTTGTTTTGTTCTGTTTTTAATTAATAGACTTATATTTCAGTGCAGTTTTATTGCACGGAGAATAAGTGGAAAGGACAGAGTCCCCATATATACCCTGCTGCCCCACAATTTCCCCCCCGTGGACATGCCACATCACTGTGGTACATCGGGTACAACCAGGGAACCTGCCATGACTCATCATTACCACCCAGAGTCCACAGTGTCCATTAGGCTTCCCTCTTGGTGTGCTACATTCTATAGGTTTGGACAAAGGTGCATTGACATAAATCTGCCATCACTATCATTAAAATCCTCTGAGCTCATCTTCATCCTTCTCAACTCCTTGACCCCTGCCAACCACTGATCTTTCTACTGTCTTCTTCACACTTTTGGACCTTCCAGAATGTCATAGAATTGCAATTAAAACGGCATGTAGCCTTTTCTTTCTTTCTTTCTTTCTTTCTTTCTTTCTTTCTTTCTTTCTTTCTAAGATTTTGTTTATTTATTTATTTATTTGAGAGAGAGAGCAGGGGGAGGAGCAGAGGGAGAGGAAGAGAGAATCTCCAGCAGACTCCGTGCTGAGCACAGAGCCTGACATGGGGCTTGATCCCAGGACCCTGAGATCATGACCTGAGCTGAAACCAAGAGTCAGAAGCTCAACCAACTGAGCCTCCCAGGCACCCCACAGGTTGCCTTTTCTGACTGCTTCTTTCACTTAGTGATATGCATTTAAGGTCCTTGCATTTAAGGTCTCTGTATGGGGAGGAGTATCAAAAATCTGTGGACAAAAATAAAAATTAAAAAAAAAAAGAATTTGTGGACAAAGATTAAGGCCCATCAGGATGATTTTTTTAAAGATTTTTTTTTTTTCCTTGATTCATAAGAGACACACACAGAGAGAGGCAGAGACACCGGCAGAGGGAGAAGCAGGCTCCATGCCGGGAGCCTGATGCGATCCCGGGACTCCAGGATCACGCCCTGGGCCAAAGGCAGGCGCCAAACCGCTGAGCCACCCAGGGATCCCCCTAATCATGTATTTCAAATCAGTATGGGCTTGTGGATATTTATCTCACTGTTTGGGTTATAATCCAATACTATGGTTATTCGTTTTGTTTCTCACACATATTCTTTAAAGATTTTATTTATTTATTCATGAGAGACACACACACAGAGAGGCAGAGACACAGGCAGAGGGAAAAGCAGGCTCCCTGCGGGGACCCCAATGTGGGACTCGTCCCAGGACCCCGGGATCATGACCTGAGCTGAAGGCAGAGGCTCAACCAACTGAGCCACCAAGGTGGCTCAGATTGTTCCAGCTTTGGCCTGGGGGTGTTCTTTCCGGTTGGCTCCTGTGTCCTTTGGGCTGGTTTTGTTTTAGGACTTTCTGACTTTCTGGCCCTGGAAAAGTCTCCAGGCTGTTTTTTTTTTTGTTTTTGTTGTTGTTGTTTTTGTTGTTGTTGTTGTTTTAAGATTTTATTTATTAGAGAGAGAGAGAGAAGCAGGCTCCACGCAGGGAGCTTGATGTGGGACTCGATCCTAGGTCTCCAGGATCACGCCCTGGGCTGAAGGCAGCGCTCCAGGCTGGTTTTGTATTTTCTCTCCTTAGCCCTAGGATCGGCTACTTCTTTCCTTTTTTGGAAAAAGGTATTTAGAAACCAAGACCTTGGGGCTGAGTGTACTCATTTTTTCTAGTGTGCTAATATTCTGAATCTTCAGCAGACAGCACTAGGAAATATATGTGTGTTTACTAGGCCATGTATACACACATTTATATTTTTTTTCTTAGCTATCTATTAAACATGCCATCTTGCTAACCACAATCCAGCACCTCATTGCTTTTTTTATTTATTTTATTTTTTTTATTTTTGAGGGGATCCCTGGGTGGCTCAGCGTAAACGCGCTGCCTTCGGCCCAGGGCATGATCCTGGAATCCCAGGATCGAGTCCCGCATAGGGTTCCCCGCAAGGAGCCTGCTTCTCTGTCTGCCTGTGTCTCTGCCTCTCTCTCTGTCTGTGTCTCTCATGAATAAATAAATAAAATCTTTTTAAAAAAAGATTTTATTTTATTTTTGAGTAATGTCTACGGCCAAAGAGGGGGAGGTCAAACCAATAACCCTGGGATGAAGAGGGGTATGCTCCACTGCTCCACGGACTGAGCCAGCCAGGCGCCCCCACATCACTTTTTTGTAACTTCCTTCTGCAACAGCATGAAACCTGGCTGTCAGAAGAATCTACCATATGTACTTATTTGTTCAACACTAGCATATAAATAGTTCCAGAGCTGTTAACCTGTACGCCTGTGAGCAACACATTTACCAGCTAAAGTGCAGCGTTTCTGGCCAGTTCAGACAGTTGTTTGAATGGGAAGCCTCTGAGCTAAGCAAACATGCCTGTGGATGTGGGCCACAGGTGCTCGGGCTTCCACTTTGAGGTCCCTCAAACCATGACTGCTCTGGTCTCTGGCCAGTGGGAAAGTTGGTTTGCACCTCTCTGCACCACATTCATGCCTCGGATCGGACCAAAGGGGCTGAGAGGGAAGAATGGAAACCCCCGCTGTGGTCCTCCAAATCTTCAGGTGGGTGGGGGTCTGAGGAGACCATGTTAGGCCTGCTGTCCTCTCATGGGCACTGACTCTGCTCTGAGTGTGGGTGCAGAGTGGGCAGGGCGGCCCCTGTGTGAGGGCCCAGGTAGCAGAACCTGCTTGGTGGGTGTGCCCGCCCAGGCATGCATCAGGTGGGCGGGCTGTGGCAGGACAGCGCAGGCCAGGGATGCCCTTCCTCTGGGAAGAGACCGGGCTTGACTTTGCGAGGGGGTGTTTGGGGGGTGGTGCTTGAGGCCCGTAGAGCCTGAGCTGAGTCCTGCCCTTTTTTTTTTTTTTTTAAGATTTATTTAACCATGACAGACAGAGAGAGAGAGAGAGGCAGAGATACAGGCAGAGGGAGAAGCAGGCTCCATGCAGGGAGCCGGACGTGGGACTCCATCCCGGGGCTCCAGGATCACACCCCAGGCTGAAGGCGGCGCCAAACCTCTGGGCCATCGGGGCTGCCCGCTGAGTCCTATCCTAAATCCTCCTCAAGCATACAGTGGTGACCAACAGTACCCAACATTTAGAACTGCTTTGCTGCATCCCAAAGATTTTGACCTGTAGTGTTTTCATTTGTCTCTGGGTATTTTTTTCATTTCTCTTTCGATTTACTCATTGGCCCCTCTCCTCTCACTGTATGTCCTGGCTCTCGTCTTTGTTTTTGTCTTTGTTTTTGGTCCTGGCTCTGTTCTAATCATACCTTTCATCCTCAACAATATCCCTCAGAGTGGACACTGTTATTAAGTCCATTTTACAGATGAGGCCACTGAGTCTCAGAGAGGGCATCATTTGCCATGGTCCTAGACAAAGTAGGTGAGCCTGGCAACAGACTCTGAACCCTTTATATTTATTTATATGACATCTGGGCAGAGGGACAGACGTCTCTGCCTTCCTGGATCTGAGGGTCTAGGGCACAGACACACAATAGGCCACATAAGTGAATAAATAATCAAGGTAATTTCAGATGATGTCAAATGTCTTGTGAGATTGGGGAGGAGGGAGACAGATCAAGGAAGGCCTCTCTGAGGAGGTGACCAACTGGGAAGGGTTGGAGGAAGAGTGTTCCAGGTAGACCCATCCCCAAGGGCAAAGGTCCTCAATTGTGTGAGGAATTGGGAGGAGGCCAGTGGAGCTGGAGGGCAGTAAACAGCTGGAGGCAAGGAAATAGTGAAGTAAGTGATAAGGAGACACCCAGGGCCATGTGGACCAGGGTGAAGACTTTGGTGGTTCTTCTGAGTCACCTAGGGAGCCATGGGAGAATTTAGAGCAGGAGGGGAACCTCATCCGAGTATTAAGGACTGTGGCCACAGGTGTGGAATGGTGGATAGGGGTGGAAGCACAGAGATGCCCAGGCTCCTGACATCTGCCAGAGAAGTCAGGGTCTCAGTCTAGAGAAAAGAGGCACTGGAAGGGTGGGGGTGTTTGGAGGGCCCTGGATGGGTGGCAGGAAGAGCCTCCCTCTGCAGCATAGAGCCCCAGGGAGGTGAGACTGCAGCCTGGGAGGTGTGAAGAGGCCACCTTCCCACGTGGGGCGTGGCTTCCCCTTCCCAGAAGGGGGTCATTTATCCAGCACCTGGGTGGCCCCACCACGTCTGAGGAATCTCCAGGGCTCCTCTCTGTCAGCTTGGAAGACAAGGCTGTGGAGCACCACCACCCAAGCGTTCCCCAGCCCCCACGCCACCCCCACTGGCGGCACTGCCTTGCATGTGTCCTTGGTCCCAGCAGGCGGGAACCGTTCTGTCTCCCCCAGGAACAGCAGGGCGAGAAGCCTCGGGGACTCCTCAAGGGGGTACACGGGGATGTGACCAGGCCTGGGTGCCCCTTGTGATCCCTCGCCTGGGGGCACTCTCCCAAGCCTCCCCTCAGTCCCCTGGGACACCATCACCCCACCGGGGCTAGTCAAAGAGCACCAATCCTGGGGAAAGTAGTGGCCACCAGGCCTAGTCCCCCTTCCTGGCTGTAGCCTCTGGTCTGAGGGTGGGAGAGCTGGGCCTGGCCAGGAAACTCCTGGGAACTGGGAGTGGGGGTGTGGGGCCAGCTCAGACTGGCCCATTGGAGGAGCAGAGGCCTGGGAGAGGCGTGGGAGAGCCACATAGACAAAGACACAGCCAACGACTGAGAGAGATGCAAGAGAGACGGGGAGAAAGAGAGCCAGACCCTGAGAGACCCGATGAAAGAGACACACACTCATTCATTCATTTACTCAGTCAGCGATAACTTACCGGGCCTGGGCTGTGTCCCCGCTGCGCCACCAACAGGAGTGAACCCCTGCCTCCCGAGGGGCTGACCGTCTGGTGGGGACACCCCCCAGAAACATGTTAAATGAGCAAATCACGTCGTTGGGAGCAATAAGAGTAGGAGAGCAAGGGCGGGGGGGGGGGGGGGTGCGGGGCGGGGCCAGGAAGGCTTTCGAACCAGATCCTCCTCATCTGGGGAGAAGGAGGCTCCCACCAGAACCCTGCCTTCACCTGCGCCTCCCCAGCTCCCTCCAAGCCAGGTGTGTGTGGGGGGCGGGAGGGGGGTAGGATGTGGGGCGGGAGGATGGAAAGTGGCCTGCGCCCCGAGGAGCCACCAGGACCTAACTGCTGGAGGGTGGGCACCCAGGCTGCCGCCGCCCTTCCTGAAGACTTCTAACCTGCGCTGCTGGGGTCTCTCGCCGACGGGGCGTTCTTGGGGTGCAGCCCAGAGGCTCAGCTGGACGGCAGGCGGGGAAATGGGCAGGGACCGGCGTCCGGGGACAGACGGGACCGCTCTGCTGGGGGAGGGGGGACGGGACGGGAAGAGGCTCAGGCTACGGCCGCCCGGGCTGACAACCTCCTCTTTCCGCGCCTCCCAGTCCTCCCACCGCGACGGAGCGTCCCGGGGCGAGCGGTTCAGGCCCCGAGGGGGGAGCCTAGGGCTCGCCGGTGCCAGTCGCCGCCGGGGCGCGCTCCGGTGCCGCGGCGGGTGGCACAGGCTGGCAGCCATGGGCTGGGTGCCCGGGCCCCAAAGGGAGGGGGCGACGGCTGGCGACCGCCAGAGGTCCGCGTTGTGGGCCCGCCCCCTCGCCTGCCAGCTCCAGCCCCGCCCCCCGAGCCCTGGTGGCTTACTCCGCTCCCCGCTGCGCGACTGCCGGGGACGCACGACCAGGGCGCAGGGGTGAGTGCACCGCACCGGGTCTCCAGGTGCGCGGGGCTCAGCCGTGCCGGCAGTGGGTGGCCCTGATCGCCTCCCCGGTCCCCTTGTTTGGGTCCCCCCCCTTGGCCTCGGTGGGGGGTGCGGGGGGCGGGGAAGCCGGCGACTCCCGGGCTGGACGCGGGGCCGGGATGGGGTAGGGGCTCCAGGAATTCCCTGGCCTCGCCCTCTCCTGGCTGCGCCACCGTTGAGTTTCGCTACTTCGGTCCTGCTGCCAGGGAATCCCAGGCCAGGCGGGAGATGCAGAGGCTGTGAGCCTCTGCTCGGTGTCCCCATCAGAGCGAGTGTCACCAGTGTCTGCGTGGATTTGATGCCTCCCTCCCCCTGCGTGGCTGAGGCCGTGACTCCCTGGGTCTGTATTTGTGCAAGGTTCCCTGAGCGGAGCCGAGGCGTCTGGGATGCATTTGCTCCTGCCGCGTCCAAATAAATAAGCCCGTGGCCCTTGCTCGGCCTCGGTTTTCTCATCTCTTAAGTGGGACTCTCAGGACCTTTTCTGACTCGCATAACCATTTCTGAGTAGCCGCACCTATGCAAGAAGAGGAACACCTTTGTGTCCACTTTTTATGTAAGGGACTTCTTTCGAGTCACAACTGGTGTCTGTAAATTGGGATTAAGAGGAGAGCTGTGGAGGGGATGAAAGGGTGAAGTCTCAGGCGGGAAGTATTATTATACCCTAATGACACGTGTGCCTCTCTGCAAACGTCCCTTGGTGCAATTTGGGTCCTGTCTGCTGCCCTCAGGCTCTGCCTCTGTAAAATGGGAGAACAGACTTAGCTATCTCACAGGTTTTTTGTTTTTGTTTTTTCTTCTTTTGTGGTGGATGAAGGGGTTTGGACAGGAAAAAGCTCTGTGTGCAGCGAGGCATGTAGAATGTGGGGTTCTGGGCTCCAGGCTGGGTGTGGGTGGAGGTTGTGAAATTGTGGCCTGTAGGACTGGGCAAGACCCTTTCTGATTGTGACTTAAGTTAGGTCCCTGTATGTCTCAATGTTGCTCTGTTCATGTGTGACTATTTTCTTGTTTCCCTGATGGGGTGTGACTGTGTATTTTTGCCCTAGTTTGTGACTGTGTGTTCATGTCTTTGTCAGTGTGTCTCTGTCTATTTCTGATTGAATCCAGCCCCGGATATCCCTGATTATGTGTGAATTATTAGTGTCCCTCTCCCATAGGACTCTGTGTCACCACGTCCCCTCGTGATATTATTTGCGTGTCTTTGTGTCGGCCTGTCTCCCCGGCCACCTCGTTTTCATTCCGAGCTCCCTTTGGGCCCCGGGGGGAGTGTGGAGTGGGGGGGTTAGGGCCCCTTTCCCCGAGGCCCCGCCCCACCGTGCCCGCGCCCCCAGGCCTGACACCGCACCCTACCCCTCCCGCAGCCTTGGGGCAGGAGGCGCATGGAGTCGGGGCTGCTGCGGCCGGCGCCGGTGAGCGAGGTCATCGTCTTGCACTACAACTACACCGGCAAGCTGCGCGGCGCGCGCTACCAGCCTGGCGCGGGGCTGCGTGCGGACGCCGTCGTGTCCCTGGCCGTGTGCGCCCTCATCGTGCTCGAGAACCTGGCGGTGCTGTTCGTGCTTGCGCGCCACCCGCGCTTCCACGCGCCCATGTTCCTGCTCCTGGGCAGCCTTACGCTGTCCGACCTGCTGGCGGGCGCGGCCTACGCGGCCAACATCCTGCTGTCGGGGCCTCTCACGCTGCGCCTGTCGCCCGCGCTCTGGTTCGCCCGCGAAGGTGGCGTCTTCGTGGCGCTCGCCGCGTCCGTGCTGAGCCTCCTGGCCATCGCGCTGGAGCGCCGCCTCACCATGGCCCGCCGCGGACCCGCGCCCGCCTCCCGTCGGGGACGCACGCTGGCACTGGCGGGGGCCGCCTGGGGCCTGTCGCTGTTCCTCGGACTCCTGCCGGCGCTCGGCTGGAATTGTCTGGGCCGCCTGGACTCCTGCTCCACGGTCCTGCCGCTCTACGCCAAGGCCTACGTGCTCTTCTGCGTGCTCGCCTTCCTCGGCATCCTGGCCACCATCTGTGCGCTCTACGGGCGCATCTACTGCCAGGTGCGCGCCAACGCGCGGCGCCTGCGGGAGCGCCCCGGGGCCTCCGGGGGCGCCTCCACCCGGGCCCGCCGCCCGCCGCGCTCGCTGGCGCTGTTGCGCACGCTCAGCTTGGTGCTGCTGGCCTTCCTCATGTGTTGGGGCCCCCTCTTCCTGCTGCTCTTGTTCGACGTGGCGTGCCCGGCGCGCGCCTGCCCCGTGCTCTTGCAGGCCGACCCCTTCCTGGGCCTGGCCATGGCCAACTCGCTTCTGAACCCCATCATTTACACGTTCACCAACCGCGACCTGCGCCACGCTCTCGTGCGCCTCCTCTGTTGCGGCCGCCGCCCCTGCACCAGAGAGCAGGACGCCTCCCAGGGGTCCGGGAGCCCCGCGGGGGCTTCGGAAGGCCTCAACCGCTGGCTGCCCCCTGGCTTGGACGGCAGCTGCCGCCACTTGGGGCGCTTGTCCCCCCAGCCGGACGGGCTGGACACCAGCGGCTCCACCGGCGGCCCTGGTGCGCCCACAGCCTCCTGGACCCTGGTACACGCACCGGCTGCAGACTGACGCCCTTTGGCCTGCCATCGCCCTCCCTAAGTGCTGTTTTTGCAGACTTTCTCTTTTTAAATAAAGGAATTTGTAGGAAAAGCTGCTGAAGATGGTGGCGGCAGAAGATGGGAAGCCTCACAGCAGTGAATGAGACAACGCAGCCCTTGTGGAATCGACATTTTGATGGGGGACACAGGCAACAGCAGAGTGAAGAAATCACGGAGATAATTCTGGCTACAATACAGTGATGCGATGGTGGTCAGGGGCGGCTTCTCTGCCAAAGAGGTGATATACGATGTAAGCTGAGACATCATTGCCCTGGGAACACTTGAAAGAAGAGTTTTTCAGGGTGAGGGAACAGCAGTGCAAAGGTCCTGAGGTTGGAACATGCCTGTGTGTTCTCTGAAAACAGAGAAAAGCAGCCCTTCTGGCTGGAGCAGTAATAGAGGAGAGTGGTGGGAGGAAACAGAGGCAGGAAATAGATGATGCAGAAGGGACAGAGCCTTGTGGGGCTCATGGAGGACTTTGCTTCTACTCTTGGTGAAGTGGGAGGCAGAGGATGGACTTGATTTGCTTGAAATGTTCACAGATCTCTGGAAGGATGAAGGTAGAAGCTAGAACAAGGTGAAAGTGCCTGCACTGGCCCAGGGGAGCAATGATGGGGACTCAGACTATGTGGATTCTGAATAGATTTTGGAGACAGCAGACAGAATTACTGAGGAATTGAGTGGAGATGGGACAAAAAGAAAGGAATCAAGGACAGCTCCCCAGCTGAGAGGAGACAAGGCCAAAGATGGGGCCCCCTAAACTGAAATTTGACCGTGGGAGAGACTTAGCCGATTCCTCTCTGAAACAAGATTTAAAAAAAAAAAAAAAAAAGAAAAAAAAAAAGATTTGAGTGTGGCGTCAGATCTTTCAAAAAAATTAAAATAATAAAATAATAAGAATAACTATAGCTAATCGTGTCTGGCTGGTCATCCCACGGTGCTCGGTCTAGGACACACCTTTTTTTTTTTTTAAGATTTTATTTATTTATTCATAGAGACACACAGAGGGAGAGGCAGAGACACAGCAGAGGGAGAAGCAGGCTCCCTGCAGGGAACCCGATGTGGGACTCGATCCTGAGTTTCCAGGATCACACCTCAGGCTGCAGGCGGCGCTAAACCGCTGCACCACGGGGGCTGCCCTAGGACACACCTTTTTTCTTACCCTGACTGCAACTTTGCAAGGTAGGTTTCCTCACCCCGATTTGACAGATGAGGAAACTGCAAGCAGTGAGTACCTGGCCGGTGTCTGAGCCAGGACAGTAGCCCAGACTGTCAGGCTCCCAGGCCCTAAGAAGGCGCAGGTCTAGCGTGTGGCTCCTCCGGAGGGGTGTGGCACGGCCTGACACTCCCTCCCTCCGCGGTCTGCATTCTTCTCCGGGGGGCGATACCAGGACCCCGTCTGTGTCCATGAAAGGCTCCAGGGACGCTGGCTGTGGGGACCCGCTGTCCCTAGACGCATTCCGGACCCCAGGGCCGCACCGCCCTGCTTGGGGAGGCAGAGGGCTTGGGGCTCAGACTACCGCGCGCCCCTTGCTGGGAGACCCGTGCAACTGCAGGCAGTGCTAGGACAGCAGTGTGTTTTGGGGACCACGGACCCAGTCTGGGGGCCTGAGCGTCTGCCCGCCAAGCTCAGGTAGTCCCTGCAGGCCACAGGCACGGGAAACCAACCTATTTTCTGGAATACAAACACACTGAAACCCGGGAACTCCCAGGACGGGACAGAGTTTCCCCTGGGCCTGGCGCCCCTAACCCCAGGCTCTTTTATTTTCCAGGGAACCTGAAGCTCACTCCTTTGTTTGCTTGTTTGATAGTATGACGGTAGGGGATTTATTCCCTTGTTCACATTTTACAAATTTCGAAAAGCACCAGTTCCCCCTTTTGGATGTGATCACTGTTGGGATTCCTTGGAAACTTCCAGAGCTGTTCTGTGGATAAATGAACTGGCACATAAATACTTCTCTCTTTTTATACAACTTCAGCACTGCTTTGCGTCTTGCTTTTCACTTAATAGTGTATCTTGGGAATTGTACACCCACAGATTTTTTACTTATTGTCTTAAGTTGGCTCAGGCTGCCATTAAAAAACACCATTACCTGTGCAGTATGTTTGTTTGTCTGTTTTAAGATTTGGTTTTTATTTAGTCATGAGAGACACACAGAGAGAGGCAAGACATAAGCAGAGGGAGTAGCAGGCTCCTCGCAGGGAGCCCTATGCGGGACCCAATTGCCAGACCCTGGGATCATGACCTGATGTTCAACCATTGAGCCACCCAGGCGACCCTACCTGTGCAGGATAAGCAGAAATTTATTTCTCACAGTACTAGAGGCTGGATTCCTTTTTTTTTTTTTTTTTTTTAAGAGGCTGGATTCCAACCAAGATGAGGGAGCCAGCATTATCTGGTGCTGGTGAAGACTTCAGATGGCTACCTTCTTGCTGTGTCTTCAGGGTAGAGAAACCAAAAAGTTCTCTCGTGTCTCTTCTTATAAGGGCCCTAATCCAGTCATGGTGCCTCGCCTTTAATGGCCTCATCCTCCCAAAGCCCCATCTCCAAATACCATCGTATTGGGAGTTAGGGATTGAACATATGATACCACTTGTCAGGAAGGTGGTGACACAATTCAATCCATAGCACTTAAATTTTTTTTTTTCAAATCAAGACAAACATTCACACTGAAAATGTTATAATCCCTTTCACTGGCTGCATAATATTCACAGCTGGATGTGCCACAAAGTATTACACCAGGATCCTATGGAGGGTCACATGGGTTGAGTCCAATCCTTTTTTTTTTTTTTTTTAAGTTTTTAATTATTTATTCATGAGAGACAGAGAGAGAGGCAGAGACATAGACAGAGGGAGTAGCAGGCTCCTCGCAGGGAGCCCTATGCGGGACCCAATCCCCAGACCCTGGGATCATGACCTGAGCAGAAGTCATGCTCAACGGTTGAGCCAGCCAGGCGCGGGGGGTCCAATCCTTTGCCTTTATTCACAGTACTGCAATAACATCCGTGTACATACATCCTCCTGCACGTGTGCAAGTATACCTGGGATAAATCTATATAAGTGGCATCACCGGATCACAGGGCCTATAGGCTTGATTTTGAGATGAGAGATTACCTTCCGACACCGTCTAGGAAAGTGCTGACTTTCTGCCTCGCCTGGGCCACTGTGCATATGCTGGCTGGGCTATGGCGCCCCTTCTGGAGAAGTCCGGAACTGCAGCTCACGCAACAACACCTCCCCGCGCCCCCACCATCCTCTGGCTTGGATTTAATCCTAGACTGAGCAGGGATGTTGAATCTTTAAAATTCACTCCTAAGGCTGGTAAAATCTTTTCTTAGACCAACATCTTTTTAGCCTGGCATTTCCTTCGATTATTCACCTAGTTTTCATTTAGATGGACTCTTTTTTTTTTCTTTTTAAAAAGATTTAATATAGAATATCTTTAGGAAACAAACTTCCCAAGTGCAGTTGAAATTTGGGTCAGCTTATCATCTAGCTTTTTAGGAATGAATGTATATCACATATGGCATTCCAATGAGGTACTTGTTTTTTTTTTTTAATTTTTGGATTCTTTTAAGATTTATTTATTCATGAGAGAAGCACAGAGAGGTAGAGACATAGGCAGAGGGAGAAGCAGGCCCCCTGCGGGGAGCCGGATCTGGGACTCGATCCCAGGACTGGGGATCAGGACCCGAGCCAAAGGCAGATGCTCAACCACTGAGCCACCCAGGTACCCAAATTTTTGAATTCTTATGAAGTCATTTCATCAGAAAACTGAAAGCATCGTATCCTTGATTATGTCTCTTCAAAGATACAGTCTTTCTAAAAAAAAATTTTAGGGGCAACTGGGTGGCTCAGTTAGTTAAGCTTCAAACTCTTGATTTCAGCTCAGGTCATGATCTCAGGGTCATGAGATCGAGCCCTGCATTAGCCTCCTCACTGAGCATGGAGCCTGCTTAAGATTCTCTCTCTCTCCCTCTGACCCCCTCCCCTTCTTCTGCTCAGTCTCTCTAAAAAAAATTTAATTCTATTTTGGGGGATGCCTGTGTGGCTCAGCAGCTTAGTGCCTGCCTTCAGCCCAGGGCGTTACCCTGGAGTCCCTGGATTTAGTCCTGCGTTGGGCTCCCTGAATGGGGCCTGCTTCTCCCTCTGCCTGTGTCTCTGCCTCTCTCTGTGTCTTTGTGTCTCTCATGAATAAATAAATAAATAAATAAATAAATAAATAAATAAATAAATAAATAAAATCTTTTTAAAAATTCTATTTTGATTCCAGTGTAGTTAAGATAGAATGTCATATTAGTTTCAGGTGTCCAATATAGTGATTAAATAATTTTGTACATTATTCAGTGTTCATTGTGATAAATGTACTCTTAATCTCCTTCACCTATTCTACCCATCCCCCATCCACCTCCTCTTTGGTAACCACTACTTTGTTCTCTATAGTTAAGAGTCTATTTTGGGTTATCTCTCGCTATCTCTCCTCCTCCTCCTCTCTCTCTCTCTCTCTCTTTTAGAGGAGGGAGAGTAGAGGGAGAGAATCTTAAGCAGGATCTTCATCGGGACACCTGGGTGGGCCTCAGCGGTTGAGCATCTGCCTTTGGCCCAGGGTGTGATCCCGGAATCCTGGGACCGAGTCCTGCATCGGGCTCCCTGCATGAAGCCTGCTTCTCCCTCTGCCTGCATCTCTGCCTCTCTCTCTGTGAGTCTCTCATGAATAAATAAGTAAATAATCTTTTTAAAAAAGCACCATCTTCATCCAGCATGGAGCCCATTGTGGGGCTCATCTCACAACTCTAAGATCATGACCTGAACCGAAATCAAAGTCAAAGCTTAACCAACTGAACCACCTAGGTGGGCACCCCATCCTTTGTTTCTTAAATTCCACATATGAGTGAAATCATATGGTATTCATCTTTCTCTGACTGGCTTATTTTGCTTAGCATTATACTCTCTAGCTCCATTCATGTTTTTGCAAATGGCAAGATTTCATTCTTTTTTATGAATAATATAAATATATACATCTTCTTTATTTGTTCATCTATGGATAGACACTTAGGCTGCTTCCATAGTTTGGCTTAGATGGGCTCTTGTTAAAATAAATACACTTAAAAATTAACTTTATATCATAATCAGCATGAATGGCAAATCAGTATCCCTTGCAGTGAAAAATAACAATTAGGGCAGCCCTGGTGGCTCAGCGGTTTAGCGCCGCCTTCAGCCCAGGGTGTGATCCTGGAAACCCAGGATCCAGTCCCACATCAGGCTTCCTGCATGGAGCCTGCTTCTCCCTCCTCCTGTGTCTCTGCCTCTCTCTCTCTCTCTCTCTCTCTGTCTCTCATGAATAAATAAATAAAATCTTAAAAGAAAAATAACAATTGTTCATATCCACTGGGCACTAGCATTCCCATTTCACCCTTATGATCACCTTGCAGGTAGGTGCTGGTAACAATACCATTTTACAGGGAGGAAATTGAAGCGTGAACAGGTTGAGGTAGGGACCTATCCCTTCGGAGCTGGACAGTGGCGGAGCCGGGCTTCAAACCCCTGCAGGCGAACTTCACACACCTCTAGACCGGAAGTAACTAAAAAATAAAGATAAGGAGGGGCGCCTGGGTGGCTCAGTTGGTTAAGCCTCTGCCTTCAGCCGGTCAGAATCCTGGAGTCCTGGGATCCAGCCCCGCATAGGGCTGCCCGCTCAGCGGGAAGCCTGCTTCTCTGTCTCCTTCTGCCCCTTCCCACTCGTGCGGGAGCTTGCTCTCTCACTGTCTCTCAAATAAATAAAATCTAAAAAATAAAAATAAAAACAAAGAAAAGCCAACTAGGTAAATAAATCTAGCCGGATCCTTCACTACTGGACCCAGAGCTGCGTGGGGTTAAAGGGAAAAGAGAGGGTCGGGGAGCGCAGCCACACGCTGAGATGCTGAGATCCGGGGGATGGAAGGGGCCAGCGCAAGTGGGGACGGACCCCCCCCCCCCCGCCGCCGCCCTGCTCCCTCGCCCTCGCCCGCTCCGCGCCCAGGGGCGCCGGGCACCTGCGGGAAGGGCGGGGAATCGCGGCTCCCTCCCCGCCGCGCCTCTCCGCCCTCTCCCCGCCTCCTTCCCCGCCGACCCGAAGTCGCCCCCCCACCCGACGTCCAAGACCCCGCAGGCTTTGACGCCCCAGAGCCAAGGTCCCCCCAACGGCGGCCGCGGGCGCCCCATAGCGAAAGTTAGGTGGGAGCCGCCCCCGGCCGGGCCGCGGAGGGTTGCTCTGGGGGTTTCCGGGAAGCTCTGCGCACGGGGGCACCCCTGTGCCCGGAGCCACTGCGGTGCCCCGGGCATCCCCGCCCCGCGGCCGGAGCTACGAGGCTGCGCGGGGGCCGAGGTGAGCGCGCGGCCGGGGGGGCTGCCCATCCACCTCCAGTGCAGGCAGGGAGGCGCCGGGCCTCGAACCCGGGCTGAGGTTCCCGGCGGCTCCGACCACGCGGCCGGGCGCGCCGCAGTGACGGGCCCGAGTGGTCGCCCCGCCGGGGCTGCGCAGCTCCGAGACCCGCGGCGGCGGGGGGGGCGGGGCGGGGCGGGGGGCGCGGCGCATCCGTCAGCCCCGCCGCCGCCGGAGGCCCGGGCCGCGGGGACTCTTATTCTGACACGGCCGGCGCCCGGCTCTGCTTAGTCATGGTGACCTGCGCGCGCTCCGCGCCTCCCCCCGGCGCGCAGCGATGGAGGCGCCCGGGCCTGGGCGACGGAGGCGGAGCTCGAGCGCGGCCATGGCGGGGTGAGTGAGGCGGCCTGCGCCCGGGCTGTGGGTACGGCGGGCCGGGACGGCCCCGGGGGTCGGGGGACGGGGCGCCGCGGGCCCGGGCGCCTTGGGGTTCCCGCGGCCCCGCGGGGGGCCAGGAGGGCGAGGCCCGAGTCCTGGCCTTTTGTTGGACGGCGCGACTCGAGGGCTGGCCCGGGGGCTACGCAAGCCGGCGAGAGGCCCAGGCAGCGCCCCGCGACCGAGGGCCCCGGAGCCCGGCGCGCCGGGGAGCTGGGAGCGCGCCTCGGGGCTGCCAGCGGAAAGGCCGCGGCAGGGTCACTTCCTCCCTTCTCCGGGCCTCGCTGGCGGCTCGGGCAGGGCATGCGCAGTCCCCCCACCGCTCGGTGGGGAAGAGCCCGGTGTCCAAGGGGCACCGTCGGCCGCCTGGCCGGAGACCAAGAGGCTGGGCACGGGCCTCGGGCGGGGAGAGGCGGCGAGCGGCCCTGGGCCCGGTGGAGGAGGGTGCTCCGGCAGGCAGTGAGGCGGGCAGCCGGCCAGCCAGCCACCGCGTCCTGACCCCTGAGCAGTGCCAGGCCCCAGGCAGGACGTTGGGGAGGCACATGCTAGGGTGGGCGCGACCCTGACCGACCCGGGGCTCCCTGCCTCCCGAAGCGCGGGGCTGAGAGGCGGAGGCGCCCGCCCGCCCTCAACAAGCCAGCGGCCGAGCTCATCGCCGTTTCCGACAAGTGCGGTGGTAGAAGTAAGACAGGGAGGAGAGGACTGCGCTGGGTCCGGGAAAGATAAAGGGAGAACCCGGGGAGCCTCTTGCAGATGCCCCTCTTCTCCCGACAGGACCTTTCAAAACAGCTCGTGCCCTGGCCCTCCAGCCTCCTCAGGGTTCATGGAAACCTTCCCTTTAGCAGGATTTCTTGTTACACTCCTCCCTGATGCTCCAGCTGGTCTCTCTCGCTCTGCCTCCGAGCCTTTGCACTTGCTATTCCCTCTGCCTGGAAAACCCCTTACGTGTGTGCATCCTTCTTGTCTCCGCTCTAACAGAGCCCCCGACTACCCGATTTAAAGTAACTGCCCCAGGCCACACTGTCGCAGTGCTGTGGTCCTTTTCTTCATAACCCACCCCCCCCCCCCCCCCCCGTTCCTACTCAGGTCTTGTTTGTTTTACTTATGGCCCATCCCTCGCCAAGTGTCCTCCAGGGGGGCACAGTTTATGTCTGCCTGTCTCCACTGGGATGTCTCCGGTTCCTGGTACACAGTAGATAATCAGTAAATGTTGGTGAGGCCAATGAAAGAATGAGCTAGATGTGCTCTGTCTAGGAAGGGAAGAGGTGGACAGAGGCGGACTGTGTAGGGCTTTAGTAGGACACTGAAGAGTTTGGTTTCACTCATTGTGCTGTAGGGAATTGTGGGAGGATTCGGCGCAAGGGAAAGACATCATCTCACCTGTGTTTTAAATTGGACTCGGGCTGGTGAAGCCATGTGGCGCTGAGTGAGCACAGACGGACATTGCTTCACCTGGGCTTGGGAAGGAAAACTGGTCTAGGAGTCGTTTTATCGTAAAAGAGGAGGCCTGCCCCCAGGCCCTGCCCCCAGCCCTGTGCTCTCCCTCCTCCAGGCCTCTGAGTGCCAGTGGTGGTGTTGTCCCTTGTCACCTGGAACCCCATGCAGCCGGAACCTGGGCCTAGCGGGGCTGGGGCCCGCACTCGATTCCTTCCCCTGAGGTCACAGCGCCCCGAGGGGGCAGGGGACACGGTGATGTACGCCTCCACCGAGTGCAAAGCCGAGGTGACGCCCTCCCAGCACGGCAACCGCACCTTCAGCTACACGCTGGAGGACCACACCAAGCAGGCCTTCGGCATCATGAACGAGCTGCGGCTCAGCCAGCAGCTGTGTGACGTCACGCTGCAGGTCAAATACGAGGACGCGCCAGCTGCCCAGTTCATGGCTCACAAGGTGGTGCTGGCCTCATCCAGCCCCGTCTTCAAGGCCATGTTCACCAATGGGCTACGGGAGCAGGGCATGGAGGTGGTGTCCATTGAGGGCATCCACCCCAAGGTCATGGAGCGCCTAATTGAGTTTGCCTACACGGCCTCCATCTCCATGGGTGAGAAGTGCGTGCTCCACGTGATGAATGGCGCCGTCATGTACCAGATCGACAGCGTCGTCCGTGCCTGCAGTGACTTCCTCGTGCAGCAGCTGGACCCCAGCAATGCCATTGGCATTGCCAACTTCGCTGAACAGATCGGCTGCGCCGAGCTGCACCAGCGTGCCCGCGAGTACATCTATATGCACTTCGGAGAGGTGAGTGACGGGAAGAGACAGGGAGCCAGGGCTTGACGGTGGTATCAGAAGGACCAGGGATAGATGGATGGACATCCCTGTCATCCCTGTCTTCCCTTGAGATGAGAAGGATCAGATCGGGGAGCTGGAGAGAAATGGGCTTCTGAAGTCCTAGTCTGCACATCTGGGGTGACTGTGGGAAACAGCTGAGGAAAGTGAGAACTTCATGGGTCTATGTCTGGGATCCCCGACTTCTCTGGGGTCAGGGGTGGGGACAGGGTGCAGCTCAACCTTAGGGTACGCTATTGGGGGCCTAATATTTCAGACAGTCTGCAAATATTTATTGAACACCCATGACATGCTTCCTATCTCAAATGTGACCCTTAGACATGTTTCCTGTGGTCCATGCTGTGTTGTCCTTACCCTGTACTTGGTTTCATTTTCGGTTTTAAGTGGAGGAAGTTGTGAGCAGAAAATAACAGATGCCTTGTAAATCACAATGATGAGCCCAAATTCTTGGGTAGCAGCTACTAGAGGTTGTGCCCCTGGGATGATGATAATAATAAGTGTTTGTTGAACATTTGCTGTGGGCCACCCCCTGTTCTAAGTGATTTCCATTCTTTAAATCATTGGATTTTCCCCCACTATCCTTTGAGGAAGTACCACCCTTAGGCCTGGCCCAACAGGGCTGTACCCCAGGCCCCACGCTTTAGGGAGTTCTGTGCTTTAGTGTGCCTTCCTGGAAATTCTAAAAGTCCTCTTCCAGTGGCTGGGATCAGCTAGGGTAGATACTGCCCTGGTTTCCATCTCTTTCCTTAAGGGGTGGATGTTCTCCTTCCCTCTCCCCCACATTGGGGTCGACCAGATGCCCTGAGAAGCGCTGGCGTTTGTCCTAAGGCCCATGGCTTCCTGGAAGGTGAGGGTGGTCTGTGAGCAGGGCTTTCCCACAGGCCTGCAGTGTTTCTTTAAAGGGACCGTGTGGGCTTGAGGTACCAGGACATTTGTGACCTACCAATATTGGTAATTGAGTTATTTATATAGACTAGTGCCTGACAAGAAATATTTGCCCAGGACCCTGTACACCCGAGGAGTAGCCCCGGCTCTGAGGTAGCTACTAATACAATTGCTCTTACAGAGGAGGAAAAACAAGGCATGGAGTGTTAGAGATATTTGCCCAAGATCACCTAGTTAGAAAGTAGTGGGCCAAGTTGCAGCTCAGCCTTCTTTCTTTAGAGCCTACACTTTTTCTAGAATATTCTGTCCCCATTACTTTTTCCTTTTTGGTCCATCTACCCTTTTGAAAAAGTAATTTTGTTGAAAATAGAGGTAAGAATCTTGTAGTTCAAGCACACAATGATACAAAAAGGTACATAGTAGTGCCTTCACCCATCTACCTGAGTACTTAGGTACCATATGCCTGTAGCATTAACTCATTTAATCTTCTTCACAACCTATGAAGTTCACACTATTCGAATCCTCGTTTTACAAAATAGGAAACTGAGATTGTCAGAGGCAGGTTGAGTGACTTGGCCGTGATCATACCGCCGTTGAGGGGAGTCAGCCTGTCACAGTAATGCCCTCTGCAGGTGGCCAAGCAAGAGGAGTTCTTCAACTTGTCCCATTGCCAGCTGGTGACTCTCATCAGCCGAGACGATCTGAATGTGCGCTGCGAGTCCGAGGTCTTCCACGCCTGTATCAACTGGGTCAAGTATGATTGTGAGCAGCGGCGCTTCTATGTCCAGGCATTGCTCCGGGCTGTGCGATGTCACTCGCTCACACCCCACTTCCTGCAGATGCAGCTGCAGAAGTGTGAGATCTTGCAGTCGGACTCCCGCTGCAAGGACTACCTGGTCAAGATCTTCCAGGAGCTGACCTTGCATAAGCCCACGCAGGTGATGCCCTGTCGGGCGCCCAAAGTGGGCCGGCTCATCTACACCGCTGGTGGCTACTTCCGCCAGTCACTCAGCTACCTAGAGGCCTACAACCCCAGTGATGGCACTTGGCTCCGATTGGCAGACCTGCAGGTGCCTCGTAGTGGCCTGGCGGGCTGCGTAGTGGGTGGGCTGCTGTATGCTGTGGGCGGCCGGAACAACTCGCCAGACGGCAACACCGACTCCAGCGCCCTGGACTGCTATAACCCCATGACCAACCAGTGGTCGCCCTGTGCCTCCATGAGTGTACCACGCAATCGGATTGGGGTTGGGGTCATTGATGGGCACATCTATGCTGTCGGTGGCTCCCACGGCTGCATCCACCACAACAGTGTGGAGAGGTGAGTGGCAGGGCCTGGAGGGATGGGCTCGGAGGTTCCCATTGCTGACAGGCCCCAAGCCATTGGAATTTGGGGATTCCCCCTGTTGTTGAGTGCTTGTCTCTGTCCTGGCTTTAGGGAGGGGAAGCCTCAGGTGAAGCTGAATTCATGGGGGATTTATGGTCAGTGACCTTGGATGATGTGTCTGGGCCTGGGAATTGCTTACAGGGCTGTCCCAAACCCATACAACTTCTGCAGATTTGGAAAGAGTTCTATCAGTTGGAAGTTGTTATAAAATGCTAATTTTATTAAGACATGACACCTCACTGCCATCTGCCCCAAAATTGCTGTAATAAACTGATGTATGAGGTCTTCTGTGTGGAAGGTGCCCCCTTGGATGTGGGACTCTTGTGCAGTGTACAACATGCAGAACTGCATGATGACTCTGTGTTTAGAGCCTAAGCAATTTTGGCTTTTGACTTTTGCCAGACAGTCCTCTCTGCCTTCTCCTCTTTCAGAAGCTTGATCCAGGATACAGTTCTCAGCTGGAGAACTTGTTAAACTCCCTAGCCCACTGCTGGAGATCTGGTACTGGTGGGTTTGGAGCGAGGCTGGGGAATGGGAATTATAACCAAACAGCACACTTGTACGAAAACCATCCTGGGTGGCAGCCTAGTTGTTAGAATTAAGATTCTTGTGTCTTTTTTTTTTTTTTTTTTTAAGAATTATTTATTTATTTATTCATGAGAGACACACAGAGAGAGAGAGGCAGAGACACAGGCAGAGGGAGAGGGAGAAGCAGGCTCCATGCAGGGAGCCTGACGTGGACTCGATCCCGGGTCTCCAGGATCACACCCCGGGCTTCAGGCGGTGCTACACCGCTGCGCCACCGGGCTGCCCAGATTCTTGTGTCCTAGAAGGCTGGGTCAAACCTCCAGCTCCTTGGTGACCCTGGTCTTGCCATTTCATCCCTCCGTGCTTCTATCTTGTTATCTAAAGATGATGGGGGAAGTGGGAGATGATAGTAAGGACTACCTGCCCAATGGTCAAAGTGGGTTTTGCTGAGCTAACATACAACACAGCACAGGGCCTGGCAGTGCTATATGGTGGAGCCACCACCAGCGTCCAACAGGTGCGTGTGTAACCTTGAGCAGATGATGGCTGTGAACCTGTTTCCTCAGAGAAAAGCTCTGAGGAGTAAAGAGTTCAGGTGCATAAAGAATTAGCAGCATATTGGGTCATAGTAAGTGTTCCACACAGGTCAGCTGTGATTGCCATTGTTACCGTTACTATGCCCTTGCAGGTATGAGCCAGAACGGGATGAGTGGCACTTGGTGGCTCCCATGCTGACTCGAAGGATCGGGGTGGGAGTGGCTGTCCTCAACCGTTTGCTCTATGCCGTCGGGGGCTTTGATGGAACAAACCGCCTCAGCTCAGCAGAGTGTTACTACCCCGAGAGAAATGAGTGGCGAATGATCACACCCATGAACACCATCCGAAGTGGGGCAGGTGGGTATGGGGGCTGCCAGGAGGGGAGTGAGGAGGAACACTGTCCCACCCCTGGGAGTGAAACTTAGCAAAGCCTGGGGGAGGCTTCCTGTTTTGGTCTTAAACCCTGAGGCACACACGGGAGAGCTAGATTCTGAAAGTCCAAGCTCTTCTCTTCTGGCTTTGTTTCTAAAGGGTCCCCCAGGAGAGGGAGAAGGGGAGGGTGCCCCCAAGAAAGTGGTGGCTGGGGCTCTCAACACCAGGCCCTGGAATCACTCTGTTTGCATGGTACGGTTTAGGAGTCTGTGTCCTGCACAACTGTATCTATGCTGCGGGGGGCTATGATGGTCAGGACCAGCTGAACAGCGTGGAGCGCTATGATGTAGAGACGGAAACGTGGACTTTTGTAGCTCCCATGAAGCATCGGCGAAGTGCCCTAGGGATTACTGTGCACCAGGGAAGAATCTACGTTCTGGGTGAGGCCCTGGGAGTGGGGATCTGGGTGGAGAGCACTGTTTAACCCCATCTTTGGGGGATTGGGCTCAAATTCCAGTAGGAAGGCTTCTTGGGGTTCCTTCTCCCTCTTTCTTTCTCCTGCCCTCAAAGGGGGTGACTCTGCTCTCCCTGCAGGAGGCTACGATGGCCACACATTCCTGGACAGTGTGGAGTGTTATGACCCAGACACAGACACCTGGAGTGAGGTGACCCACATGACATCCGGCCGGAGCGGGGTGGGTGTCGCTGTCACCATGGAACCCTGCCGGAAGCAGATCGACCAGCAGAACTGTACCTGTTGAGCCACTTTTGTTTCTTGGGCAAAAAAATGGTCTGATTGAGAGTATTGTTGTTTTTGTACAAAAACAGGGACAAAAGAAAAGGCGACAGAGCAAATGCTTACCCTCCAAGACGGGAGGCTGAGATGCCTCGGTGTTAAAATGACAACTAGAAGGAAAAGAAGGCCAGAGTGGGAACCCATGAGCCTGTCAGAGTAGTCCCTTCCTGGGAGGGGGGTGTATGAAGGAGAGAGCCCCTGCACCCGCCATCCTGACAATAGGCCTGGGTCCCCTCCCAGCAGCCGCCACCTCCCTTTGGGGCAAAAGCAGATGCCGAGGTCAGGCCGGTTTTTGTTCCTTGTGTCTTTGTGATTGGTTCCTGGAGGCCTGGGAAGGAGCCAGCTGAGGCCTCGAGGGTGAGGCTCCCATGGAGGTGTGGACCCCAGGGATGGGCCTGTACATAGAAACCACTGGATATCTCTGCCCTGGACAGTCTTTTTGTCGATAAGTAACCATATAACTTTCCAATGAAAATAAAGAACAAACTAACTAGTGTCTTCCACCCGGGCTCTCAGCTGGAGGTCTCGAACCTGGAGACAGAAAGGACTCTTCTGAAACGTACTCAAGTCTTTGATTTCGAGTTTGAATTTGAAACCAGTTCGTTTTCTCTGCCCATCGCATCTTAACATGTAGGGCATCTTTCTCCCCATAGGCAAACCACACAGGGCTCACTTTGTCACTTGTGGCTGCTTTGAAGACAATGACCTAACTCCTTGACGCCTCTCTTAGGGCTCCCCGGAGTTCTATTTTAAGGCAAACCATCCCCAACATGCCTTCCAAATCGGTGAAAATCTATCCAGTCATTTTTCTGCGCTTCAATAACACAAACTGAGCCTTTTATCTAGGGGCCTGGGTATTAAAAGGATAAAGGGGTCCTTGGGGATTTTCTCAGGCAAAGGGCTCAGTATAACCTGCCCTCTTCTGAACAATTCATGTGAAGGCAGTATATGGCCTGGATCTCTTTTTAGGCCAATTAACTCTTACTTGTATTGGGAGAGTAGAGCAAAGAGGAATGAAGATGGTCTCAACTATCCGGCCTGTCATAGGTTCTCCCAAGTAGCTTAGAGAGGAAATATTTGACTCCTTCCCTTCCAGGGAAAACCTTACCTCCCATCCCCACAGCTTCATTCACTCAGTTCACCTGAAGCTTGTCATAATTGTCCTGTTTCCTTGGTCCTCTTCTCAAGGTTTTTACTGGAACAAGAAAATAAATCTGCCTTGGCTGCATGAAATGGACAGGGGGAAGACTAGGAGTTGGAAGCACAATATCTGGATAGCCATTTTAGCACTTGCAGTGTCTTTGCACATTATTTGATCCTCAAGAGTGCTGGGAGCTAGGAAGGGCAAGCCTGCATTCTGTAAAGATGGAGGTTCAGAGAAATGACTTGCCCACGGTCACATGGCCACCAAGTGGTAGGTTTCAGGTTCAACTGCAGCGGACACCAAAGAAGCCACAACACGCTCTGCCACTGTGTTTGTGAGAAGGGGATACAAGGAGGTCTCATGGGGTCAGTGTGTATATCAGTGAACATTCCGGAAACAGGGATCTTATCTAGAGTCGAGGAATTTGCAGGTAATTCGGTTGCCAGAAGCCACACATTCTAGCCCAGAGTGATGTTTCCTTCTACAAGGGTTAGAACCCTGGTCTTGAGGTCAGTTTTCAGCCAATTCAGTAAAGCAGTTTGGGTATCGGCCCTGTGAAGTTTCTTATCTGCAAAAATGGTACTTGGGCACTGACTGGGCATTAGGCCCCATGTAAGCTGCTGGACCAAGCAAGGTGAGTATTTACATTCACTTTCTAATTCTGCAAAGACAACTTTAAAAAAGACCTCACTGTGCTAGTGAACGGACCCCAAATGAGCCCTTGTGGAAATTACAGCCTCACGGAGTAGAATGACCAGCCTGTCCTAGTTTGCCCAGGAAATTCCCAATTTGAACAATGAAAAGTCTGGCACCCCAGAACCCCTCAGACCTGGAGTAAACCAGGCCAACTCTACAGGTAAGCCTGATGGTGAAACAATATTAAAAGTGTGCTGAGTGACAGGCTGCTGAGGGTCATGGTTAAATACCCCCTTGAAAGTCCGTGGCTCTGGAAGCTATGTGGACGTGGCTTGGTTGCAGATTGGGGTGCATTGGGAAAGGAGAAGCAGCTGTTGCATCAGCCAGGTGAGAGAGGATGGCCCTTTGGATTAGGCTGTGGGAATGGAGAGAGGTCAAATTTACAGGTGAAGAGACTGATGAGACAAAAGGGCAGAGAATTAGGAATGTTCCTGGGTGGCTTCAACCTTAAAACAGCCTGGGGCCGGGGGGAAGGGGGGGGAACACCCTGGGGGTAGAGAAGCTTTGAGGAGGCTGCAGGTATAGAAGGAAAGTGACAATGTTTGGGGGTGTGTCTGGTTTGAGGCCTCGAGATACAATTGTTCTAGGAGTGTGCACAGTCATTTTTCTAGCCTTCAGGCTTTAATGCTTCCACAAGTAGTTCTGGAATGACTATTTTACCAGACCCGAAGGGAAGTGTTCAGACACCGTGAGGAACAGGCATGAAACAGTAGAGCTAGAGTGAAGGATCACAAGATGCATATGTAATTAAGTTCAAAGGTAAGTCCTCTGAAGGCCAGGAGGTTGACCAAGGTCAGAGGCCCTGAGAAAGCATTGTTGAGGAGGTGGTCTTCTCACAGAAACCAAAAGGAACTGACAGAGTAAACTAGGTGAGGAAAGGAGGGGCAAGTTTCTGGACAGAAGCATCACATTCAAAGGTCCGGTGGTACTGGGGAACAATCTAGATGAAGCTGAGAGGGAGGAGGAACATGGGGTCAGAAGAAGCCCTGTGGACCATGCTCATTTCTCTCTGTTAAGTACCTAAGTATTAGCTTAAAAAGAAAAACAAGAACATTATAGATAAAGCTGAAATCTTACTATCTCTTCATTCCAGCCCCCTCTCAATTTAAATCAGACTGCAATAATGTTCTATGTATTTCCTTACAAAAATGGCGTAATTTTGCCCATATTATTCTCCAACTTGCTCCCCCCCCCCGACTTCTAGATCTTTCTATTTGTGACATCACATTCCTTTTGCCAACTACCCATGTTCTGTTTTATCTCTTCCAGTACCGACAGACATTTAGGTCTTCTCATTTCTCAGAATTACAGATAAGGGTGAAATGCCTACTTTAACCATGTCTCCTCGGGCACAAATGTGTATAGTTCTCCAGGGGAATACTAAGACGTGCAACTTACTAGATCTTAGGTAAGCACAGCTTTCCTTAGATGCTTCCAGATCGCCCTCCAAAGTGGTTGTTAACAAACCATGTTCTTACTGCTTTTAGAAGTTCTTTATAAATTTAACACAGTCAAATTTATCACTCTTCCTTCATGTTTCTTCTCTTTTATGTCATATTTAAGAAGGACTTTTGGCTCTTGCCATTTTCCTCAGCTTCCTACCCATTTGTGAAGTTATCTCCTGGCCGTACGCTGTTTCTGCTGAGGTTAACCAGACTTGAGTTTTGATGGTTCTGTTGAAACCAAGAATCCTGACTAATAGACTAATCCTGATTAATCCTGACATCAATAAATTTTTGTAATATCTTTTTTCTTCAGATATTATTAAGTTTTGTTTTTGTACTGTTTTAAAATCCAACAGGAATTTGTTTATATGTATGGTATCAAGTAGGAATTTAATTTTTTTGTATGGATAGGTATTGCTGCTCGACCATTTATTTTTCAAACCATTTCTTGACTAATTCTTTACCTATGGTTCTGAAATGCTATCCCAATCACATACAAACTTCTCATGAATGCACAGGATCTCAATTCTGTTTGGCTTTCTGCTGTTTTACCTAAATATCCATTTTTGCAGCAATTTCATCATTTCAAGTACTACGGTTTTATAACATGTCTTAGTATCAGAATAAGTTCCTTCTCCCTTTTCTTCCAAAAAAAAAAAAACAACAAAACAAAACCTTGAACTGTTACTGTATATTTATTCTTTGCTTCATGGATGAAATTCCATGAAAAATGAAAATTTTAATTGGGTTGCATTAAAATTGTCGAGTTGGGGAGTAATAATGTTTTTACAATAATAAGTCTCTCCATTCATGAACTTTATGTATCTATTTAATGAAGTCGTCTTTGCTGGCTCAGGAAAGCTTTATAACTTCTCCACATAGGCCTTGCAAAAGGTTTATTCATGGGGGTTTTATTGGTCTGGTTGCTGTTGTCAATGAGATCTTTACTTCTCAATCCTTTACAATTGGTATTTCTGAAAAAAAAAAGTATTTCTGGTATATGGGAAAGTTGTTGATACAGATATCCCAATCTTCCACCAGCCTCTTTCTAGTTTTGTTTTGTTTTAGCAGATAGTTAAATCATCTGCAAATAGTAGTGGAATGTCATCTTTTCCAGTAGTTATACCACTCATTTATTTTTCTTGCCTTATAGCATTAGCTAAGACCCTCTGTCAAAATGTTGGTTAGTTGTGGGAATAATGGGAATAGTTGTCTTATTCCCAATAATAAGGTGAGTGCTTCTAACGTGCTACCATTAAGTCTGATATTTGCCAAAAGATTTTCTGTAAGCTATACTTTAAGATTTGCTGGGACTTTTTTCAAGTTCTTCTTCTATGACTAGTTTGCTATGTGGTGTTTGGGGTTTTTGTTGTTGTTGTTGTTCGTTTGTTTGTTTTTAATCATAAGTGGGTGTTGAATTTTCCAGAAGTCTCTCATTCAATAGGTGGGTCCCAAGAAATTGCATTTCTTACATTCCCAGTTGATGCTGTTACTACTCATCCAGGGACCACACTGGAAGACTTACTGGTGTAGAACAAGAACAGTGGGTTAAAGACACATTCTGAGAAACATTTAAAGAGTAAATGGAAGAAAAGCCCCAACAAACAGCAGCAGCAGAAAAGCATGAGAGAAATGAAGAAAAGTATAGTGTCACAAAAGATAAGTGGAGAAAAAATCTAGCACAAAATTTTTTTTAATATTAGGGAATATCCCCCCCCTTTTTTTTTAAAAGATTTTATTTATTTATTCATAGAGAGAGAGAGAGAGAGAGAGGCAGAGGGAGAAGCAGGCATCATACAGAGAGCCCGATGTGGGACTCAATCCAGGGTCTCCAGGATCACGCCCTGGGCTGCTGGTGGCGTTAAACCGCTGCACCACCGGGGCTGCCCTAGCACAAAAAATTTAAGGAACAATGCTATGAGGCACAAAGGACTTCAGAAAGAACCCTTCAAATACCCACTGGATCTGGTGACTGGAAAGTTAACTGAGAACCTTTTCGGTAGAATAATGAAAGTAGAGCAGCAGATTCCTTCAGTAAATGGTTATGGAGTGCCTCCTTGCAACAGGTACTGTTGCTGAGAAGACAACACTGAATCAGTGCAGGAAACTGAGAAAGGGAATATGAATATCTCTTCTGAGGCATTAGGATGAGAAGAGGCGAAAAAAACTGGATGAAAAGCTACAGCAAAAAAAAAAAAAAAGGGATCCCTGGGTGGCACAGCGGTTTGGCGCCTGCCTTTGGCCCGGGGCTTGATCCTGGAGACCCGGGATCGAGTCCTACGTCGTGCTCCCTGCATGGAGCCTGCTTCTCCCTCTGCCTGTGTCTCTGCCTCTCTGTCTCTCTCTGTGTGACTATCATGAATAAATAAGTAAAATCTTAAAAAAAAAAAAAAAAAAGCTACAGCAGAACAAAGAGTTCAGGGTGGGTTTGGGGTTTTGTTTTTGAGATTTGAAAGACAGAGCCTGTTTATAAGCTGAGGGGAAGTTTCCATATAGAAAGATTATCAAAGATGAAGGTGAAAGAGGGTGGATTCATAGTGATGGTAAAAATAACTTCCTGCTCTCAATCAAGTGGACAGTGTCTAAGGTAACTTTTAGCTCTGTGAAGGGCACTGTAGTACTGGATGCTTAGAGCCCCTTGCTTTGTGCAATACAACATGCCTTCGATTCAATGAATATCTTCTCCCTTGGGTGTGCATTCTGGTTTTAAAAAATAAGTGTTAGTGGAACTAAATATTGCAGAAGATAGAACTTAAGGGGGGGGGGGAATACACTAGAATCAACAGATTAGCCTTGAGACCCATATCTGGCACTTCAACTTGGTGCAAATCCTCTCTGTGCCTGGCTTTCCTCGTCTGTAAAATGGGGATAATAACCACCTAGCACCTGGCACACAGTAAGATACAATAAGTGTAGTCTCACAGAAGGGAATGAGGTAAGTACTGGAAATCTGAAATGCTAACATTCATCAGGATTATGGAGGTTGTTACCATTAGCATGCTAATGGTATAACATTTAATGACCTCAGAGCACTTCACGTGTTTTACTTAAAATGCCTCAGTGGCTCTTGTGACCCGTGAAAACTCAGTGCTTCCACCAACCCATCTGCCTTATTTTGTGATGGTTTTGTAGCTCCCCATAACTCTCTGAGCTAATTCGGGAGGTGTGGTCGAAAAGGAAGGCAGCACCCTCTTGTGGGCTTCCAGGCGGAAAGAGGAAGTATTGCCAGAGACGGAGAGCTAGAAAAGGAACAAGATTGGAGGGGCCCAGGGTGCAAAATTACCTGACCTTGGCTTGTTCCTATTTTTTAAAATTAGCATTCTTCAAAACTTCTGGGTAAATTATATTTATAGTAAATGAAACAACTGCAAATGCCTCAGGAAGCTCCCCCTATTTAAAGAACTCTCCTATGAGCCCCAGCACCACATCCACACCTCAGGGCCATAACTTTGATTTTCTTAGGCCACACCTTACACAGGGCACTCAGGAGCATCTTTCAGACTACACATTCCAGGATCTGCCCTAATTAAATCAGCTGATAATAACTTTGGTGGGAGATTTTATATGTGCTGCCGAAGCAAGCACTGGTGGGAGATTTTAAACCGAGTTGCCCAATGCTGCTTTCAGCTGCCTCTTTGCCTTCACTTTCTCTTAGCTTCAGGGTCAGGAAAGATGAATCTCATTAGCCAAGGAGGTGGTGTTTAAATCTCAGTTATGGCAGGTACATCTCTTTCATGTCTACTGCACGTCTTGTCGTTATGCATCATATCTCCCTGGTCATCTCTCAATCCAACTAAGGATTCACCAAGTGAAGAGTCAGGGCAGGGCCAACAAATACTTCGGTGCCTACCTTGTCCCAGGCACTGGGTAGAGATGACTAGGAGCAGGCAGTTTCTGTCCTCGTGCAGCTTGTAGTCAACCAGGCAGGAGACAGACTTTTTGTTCCCTGATGAACCACCACAAACCCTGAGGAAAAAGTAGCCTGCAGAACTCAGAAGCACAGTATTTGTGGGCCTCGTATTCAGAATTATTCCTCTATTCTTCCATCTTGTTCACCACTTGATGAACACAACAGGAATGTCACACGTATTTGAATATGGACGAGACAATTCTTGACCTCCGTGGCGGGGGCGCTGAAGCGCTGTGGGATTGAATGGAATTGGCCAGCTCTTCCAGGCTGCAGATTTTGCCAACTCTGTGCTCAGTCTTTCAGGATTTCAGTTCAACACCAGGAAGCCCTCTTGACCTCCGTCTAACCCTCACCATCAGATCTCTTGGGACTTCATGGGCCAGAGTAATTCCTCTTCCAGGCAACGGTCCTACACATACCCGGTGACTCAATTAAGTGCCTGCTGACCATGTCAGGAACCATGAGAAGCCCCTGATATTTTAAGGCAGCTTTAGATCTTTCCTGCGGCTTCCATTTTGGGAGAAACAGCCCCAGTTCCTTAAAGAACTTCTCAGGGGACACAGTAAGTGCCTGTGTCAGCCAGTCTCTCTCTCTCTCTCTCTCTCTCTCTCTCTCTCCCTGTGAAGGCCCACACACTGCGGGCCAGCTGAGTCTCCCCCGTCCCCCTCCAAAGCTGCGGGCAGGAAAGCACGGGGTGGGACGGCTCAAATTGCAGAGAAAAGCCGGATAATGCTCCTTGGGGCTGTGGGGACGGCAGTGACAGGAAACCCTCAGCCAAGGGGGCGTGACCCCAGGCCCTCTGTCGGCAAGGAACACTGGGGACACTTGCGGAGGGGGGAATGGCAGGAGAGGGGACCTCTCGACGAAAGGGTGACGCCTGGGTCCCTTAGGAAAGACGATGCTGGGGCCCCTCAGGGAAGGGGACTGACACCGGGTTCCCTCAGGAAGGGCTGATGAAGCTGGGAGTCCACCTAAGGAAGTATGAATGGCTCTGGCGTCCTTCTCAGGAGGAAGGGACGATGCTAGGGTTCACCTCCAGAAGGAAAGACGACGCCGGGGTCCTCCTCAGGAAGAGGGGACATCTCAGGGGTCCCTCTTGGGTAAAAGGGTTGATGGCGGGATCCCTGGGTGGCGCAGCGGTTTAGCGCCTGCCTTTGACCCAGGGCGTGATCCTGGAGACCCGGGATCGAATCCCACGTCAGGCTCCCGGTGCATGGAGCCTGCTTCTCTCTCTGCCTGTGTCTCTGCCTCTCTCTCTCTGTGTCTATCATGAATAAATAAATAAAATCTTTAAAAAAAAAAAAAAAAAAAAAGGGTTGATGGCTCCGGGAAAAGGGGTGCAAACGACGCCAGAGTTCTCTCAGGAAGGGAGGCTGACGCTGGGGTCCCCTTAACAAGTGGGAACCACGACGCACGAGGTCACTCTCAGAGAGTGACGCCAGGTCCCCTCACCCACCTGGAGGTTCGAGCACCTGCAGCCGCCCGAGCGCCTCAGCTCGCTCAGCCCTGGGGCTCCCAAGGCGAAGCGGCCGCGCCCCTCATTGGCGGCCTGCTCGGCTAATGACAGCCACGACAGCCAATCGTAGCGCAGGAGGAAATCTCCCGCGTGCCCTCGCCACGCCTTCGTCTCGGTCTGCGCGTGCGTGCATTTCCGAACCCGCTGCAGTTCCCCAGCTCGGCTCTGGGTGGCGCTTGAGGGCTGGAGCTCCGCGTCCGCTCTCCCCAGCCCGTGACCCATTTACAGTAGAATACTTCGTAAGGCTGTTGTGA
The DNA here is from genome assembly GCF_053574225.1 of Canis aureus. Taxonomy (NCBI): domain Eukaryota; kingdom Metazoa; phylum Chordata; class Mammalia; order Carnivora; family Canidae; genus Canis; species Canis aureus. The sequence continues at coordinate 51,864,074 of NC_135629.1, forward strand.
GAATCCAGTGCAATAACTTACGTAAAACAAACAGCGTCTGGCACCTCGTAACCTGGGCAGTTATTATTTGCATTCTACAGCGGGGGAAACTGAGGCACGGAACAAGTAAATAACCTGCTCCCAGGAACTCAGTCATTAACTGGAGGCGTGGGAGCTAGACTCCAGGCAAGCTGAACCCAGACTCTGTGTGCTTATCTACCATGCTTTGTGCCTCCCAGATAACAAACACCGGGTATTTCTTTACCCTGATTATAAAATAACTTTACCCTTGATTATAAAATTAATACCTGCTCACTGCTAAAGTTCAGAAATCAAAGTCTACGGAACGGAAAACACAGATCTCTCCGAATCCTACCGTTGGAGACATTGTTAATATTTTTATGGACAAACTGCCTTTTCTATGCACTTAATCTTTTAGTAGGATCATGTAATGCAGAACATTTTGAAATCTGCTCTTCTCATTGTAAATATGTTGTCATTTCAATAAATGTAGACCTACTTCATTGTTTTTAATGGCTGCATGTTCTTCCACTGTTCAGAGAAAGTATAATTTAGTGACCTCTAATGTTGAACATTTTTTTAAGGGAGGAAATGTATTTTTTTAAGGATTTTTAAAAGAATTTATTTATTTATTTATTTATTTATTTATTTATTTATTTATTTGACGGAGAGAGAGAACGAGCACCAGCTGGGGGAGCAGCAGAGGGAGAGGGAGAAGACAGGCTCCCCACGAAGCAGGGAGCCTGATGCCGGGCTGGATCCCAGGACGTTGGGATCATGACCTGAGCCTAAGGCGGACACCCAAAGGACTGAGCCACCTAGGTGCCCATGTTGGACATTTTTAATAGTTCTTTACTTTTCTTTTCTTTTTTAAAAAGATTTTATTTATTCATTAGAGAGAGAGAGAGAGAGAGGCAGAGACACAGGCAGAGGGAGAAGCAGGCTCCACACAGGCAGCTTGATGTGGGACTTGATCCCAGGAATCCAGGATCATGCCCTGGGTGGAAGGCAGGCGCTAAACCGCTGAGCCACCCAAGGATCCCCATTCTTTACTTTTCTAACCAATACTGGAATGGGCATTTTGTGCCTTTAGGTTTTTATCCAACTGTTTCTATCAGATGAATATTTTAACAATTTTTTAAAGATTTTATTTATTTGAGAGAGAGAGCTTGAGCAGGGAAGAGAGGGAGAAGTGGGCTCCCTGATCACCCAGTAAATATTTAAAAAACTGCAATGGCTAGGTCAAAATGCATGCAGTTACATTTTTGATAAGTATTGTCAGACCATTCTTGGAAAGCTTTATGTGCCAACTTCTACCAACACTAACGAGCTATGAAAGTTCTTTGCCCACCCCAGGATGGTCCATTTTTTTTCATTATTTGCCAGTATATTGTATATGTATATATAATATATATAATTATAAATATATAATATATATAATATACTGGCAAAAAAATATATATATATATAATCTACTTACAGGCCCCTGGCTGTCTCAGTCAGTGGATCATATGACTCTTGATCTTGGTGTTTTGAGTTGGTACCTCACTTTGGACCTAGAGCTTACTTAAAACTAAATAATTTTTATTTTTATTATTTATTTATTTATTATTTTTTATTATTTTTTAAGATTTTATTTATTCATTCATGAGAGACAGGCAGACACACAGGCAGAGGGAGACACAGGGAGCCTGATGTGGGACTTGATCCCAGGAATCCAGGATCATGCCGTGGGCAGAAGGCAGGCGCTAAACCGCTGAGCCACCAGGGATCCCCAAAACTAAATAAATTTTAAAAATAAAAACAAGTGTTTTAATTTGTACATCTTTATATTTTTATTCCGTGAAAGAGGGAGAAATATTATCTGTCTCAGGATTTTGTGCAGGTGGAATAAAGTAGCAATAATAGGAGCAGCGGGCTGGCTTGGTGGAACATGTGATGCTTGATCTCGGGGTGGGGAGTTCAAGCCCCATGTTGGGCTAAAAAAAAAAAAAAGGAGCGATGATAATGAAAGTATCAGGTCATTATCTAGTAGTTATCATTGTGGAACAGACAATAGGTGAAGTGAGGTCTCTGCCTTCCCTCAATGGCGTTAGATCACTTCCAGGCCTCAGTTTCCTATAATAGTATATATCTCCAGGACTGCTGGAGGGCCAATAAGACAATCCACCTAATGAGTTTGGCACAGGGCACGACCCTCTAAAGGCTGGAAGAGCCAGAACCGTTTGTCCCAGACCACATAGCTTGTTTGGAGGTGGCTGATGTCAACTTTAATTTGATCTGACTCCACCCCTTCCCCAGGTTTCCCTGTCTTCTTCAGATTACAAGGCCTTGGTGCTGTGCCTCACTGCCCTAGGCCACCTTTGCCTGAGGAGAGATGAACTCCCCACCACGAGGATTTTAAAGAGCCAGCTGGTGGTCACATGCCCACTTCTGCCCTCTGACTCACATTCTCAGATTGTCACAGTGTCCCAACGGAGGAGGCATTTGGGACATCATGCTTACACTTAGGGTAACCGAGGTCCAGAGCAAGAAGACTCATCAGCCCTCCCCTGAAGCCTGAGATTGGTGCTGTCGCCTCCTGACCCTCAGCCCGACACCCTTTCCCCGACTCTGCCTCCCTTTGAAACACTCTCGGGAAAACGTCTGTCTCTTCTTTACTTCTTGCACAAAGTTCAGATTCCCTGGAAACTTCTACCTAGTTTTCCAGCCTTTTTTTTTTCTCCCCTCTCTGGGTGCAGGCTGGACCCCACTCTTCTGGGTCAGGATATCTACATACTATAATGTCTTCAAACCACAGTGAAGCCTGCAAATCTTTGTACCTGCTAAATCCTATACATTCGCCCTCTAGAGTTCCAGAACTGTACAGTCTCAGATGGGAGTCATTGGCTGCATGTTGGTACTTAAGGTAAAAGGAAAATGAAAACTCCAGCTCCTCAGTTGCACTAGCCACATTTCAAGTGCTTAACGGCCACTTGTGGCTAGTCGCCACCACATTGGATAGCACAGATAGAACATTCCCATCATCTTAGGTTTCACTGGACAGCTCTGCTCTAGACTGGGATTTTTGTTATCCTAACTTTATAGATGAGACAATGGAAGGTCAGAGATCATGCCCAAGGTCACACAGCTGGAGCTGGGATCTAAAGTACTCCCTGATAACTAGACAGGAATAGTAGAGTAGGCAAGCCAACCTCTTCTTAGATCCAAGGAAGCTGCCCTCAATTTGTTTCAAAACACACATGCTGTGAATATATATATCTTTTGACCGCACTGCACTTAACCACTTAAGTGCTGTGTATGTGTGGATCTCAATTTATCACACCGCAGAGGCAGCCAGGATTCTAAACCAAAAGCTCAAATCACAAATGATTCTGTTAGCCATATCTTTATCCCCTTGGGAAATTCTCATTAGCATAAATGAATGTCAGAAACATCGGTGAGATCAAGGGTTTGTCAATTAGGCTGATAAAGGTTGGAAAAAACAGGATCCCTTGAGCGGAATTAACAGTATTCAAATATGCGGATTGGTTAAAATATCTGAAAGTCACTCACTCCCCAACCTTGAATGAACATGCAAGTAGAACAGCTTCCATCCCAAGGCAGTCTGGTGGGTAAATTTGGGAGGATTCGGCTCTCCTGATACCAATCACAAGACTTACAGGCTCAAAGCAACACAGAGCCCTGCCCTTAAGATGTTCAGGTTTGGGGGCACTTGTCTGGCTCAGCCAATAGAGCTGATCATACCACTCTTGATCAAATGACTGTGAGTGGTCAGCCCGGGTGGCTTAGCGGTTTAGTGCCGCCTTTAGCCCAGGGCCTGATCCTGGAGACCCGGGATCGAGTCCCACATCGGGCTCCCTGCATGGAGCCTACTTCTCCCTCTGCCTCTCTCTGTGTGTCTCTCATGAATGGAATCTTAAAAAAGAAAAATAATAATAAAATCTTGGGGCGCCTGGGTGGCTCAGTCGGTTGGGCATCTGCCTTTGGCTCAGGTCATGATCCCAGGATACTGGGATCCAGTCTTGCATCAGGCTCCCCACAGGGAGCCTACCTCTCCCTCTGCTTCTATGTGTCTTTGTGTCTCATGAATAAATACATAAAATCTTAAAAAAAAATGGCCAGGAAACTGGGAATTCATAGAACTCATAGAGGTAAATAAATTCTCTTGTGCCAGTTTATCAAGTTTAATGTCTGCACGGCAGAATTTGACCAGAGAACCTTTTATCATGGCCTGGCAGCCAGATGGTGGAGGCATTATCAATCAGGCCCCCTTGAGGTTTCCAGGAATGACTCTGAGATTCCAGAAGTACCCAAGAGTTATGTCAGATACGCTGTGTAGGGGAAGTAGGGTTTACCTACGTCTGTTGGCCTCTGAAGACTGGTTTGAACCTCACCTGGAGTCCCTGAGGCAGCACCTGGCCCAGGCCTGGGGGGGGTCTGCCCCCCGCCACACAATGCACTCCGTTCAAGTTCTATCTGCTTGGGGTGAGATGGGGACAGAACCTTCCTTTTGCCTTATCCCCACCCCAGGCAGACAGCGCAGGAGAGGTGCACCCACCAAAAACAGGGTGGGAAAGGAAGTCACATAAGACAGGAAGATCAGTGAAAGCCTCGGTTTAATTGGAGACAAGATCAAAGGATTGATTATCGATCAACGGACCGACTGATTGATCGTCAAAGTGGACAACACAAGAGCAGCACAGGGCGGGGGTCCCGTGCCCCCCGCTGGGGAGAGGAGCCCTGATTGGGGGTGGGGTTCCATCTCACCAGTCACACCTGGGTAAGGGGGAAGGGGCAGGCTCTGCTCAGCCCTCGCCCCCTACAATGACACGACTTCCCATCAAGCGGCAGCGCCGAATCCACCCATTTGGGGTCTATGGTACAGTTTGTATAATACAGTGGGAGTGGGTACTCTTTCTCTGGGAGACCCCACCCCTCCTTCCCCTGACTGGGTCAGCTGGGGAAGGGCAAGTTTATTTTCCCTTTTTGCCTCTGTAGAATAATTTACAAACCAACCATACAATATGTACAAAAAAAAAAAAAAAAAAAAAGAGAGAGAGAGAGAGAAAAGAAAGAAAACCCAAAGAAGTCCCACTCCAGTCACTGGCTGGGACAGAAACTACTTTTGCTACAAAAATGAACCCTGTACAGCATTGTGGGAGTGGGGGTGGGTGGTACATCCCACGGGGACGGACAGACAGATGGAAGGCTGGGGGCGGCTGGGGGCTACAGTACCGTGTGCTCAGAATTGGGGGCGGGGGAATGAGAGAGAGGCCCTGCCTTGCCCAGCTGCAGAATTGGGCTGGGGGGGCATAAAAGAGGAGGAAGATGGGGAGGGAGGGGGGGTCTTTCCTTCCAAACAGTCCCCAATGGCTTGGAGAAGAGTAGCCTTGCATCTGTCTGTTGTATTGCTCCAGGAATAGCTAAGGGTGGTGGGGTAGTGTGGCCAGGTGGGGGTGAAGGAGAAATGACTTTGGTTGGTGCCAGGGTGGGAAGGGCTGCCCAGAAAGGGGATGTGCATGTACACTGTTATTGCTTCCTCCTAGGGCAAAGGGTCATGAAGGGGGTCAGGAGGATGCTGGAGGGGGGGGGTGCCCAGGAGGGGGGCTCTGGGCCTGGCTGCACCCCACACAACGTGAAGGTGGGAGCTACTGCAAACCCCTCTCCTACAGCCATGGGCATCATTAAGGCAGAAACAAGAGGAGAAGCAGCTGGAAGGAGGGGTGTGGTTCAGAGCCACCCCCCCAAAATGGAGAAAACTCAAACAGAACCCAAAGTGGAAGGGGAAAGGGATGGCAAGCCAAGGGGGGGATCAGGCTCTCCTCAAACCTCAGACCCCAGGTTGGTGGTGTGAACGTCCCTCCAACACCCCCCTCTGCTACATCTTAAAGCACACAGCTTCCCCTGTCCCCCAAGTTAGTATTGCCAGGTTTGTGCAAAATGAGGTGGAAGACTTTGGGGGAGTGGGGTGGGCGGTGAACCAGAGAGGGGCTGGAGCTGGGGCCTCCCACGGTGACAGCCCCCTCTGAGCACCCTGCCCAGAATGGCTATTCCTGGTCGGGTTCCAGGGACCCTCCAAAATTCAGAAGAAAAACCTGGAGGGAGGCGTGATGCCTGCTTGGGCCCAGGCAGGGAGCCCTAGGAGGCCGGAAGACTGAGCCTGGGACCTGGGAAGGGGGGGACGCACTGGGAGGGACACAAGGGGTGTAGTCGGTGGGGGGAACAGGAGCGTCTACAGTGGCTGTGTTTTATCCTGGTTTTTTTTTTTTTTCTTTTTCTAAAAATGTAACAATTAAAATTCCAAAAATAAAATCCCTTCCGGGACCTCCGCCCCTTATTCCCCAGCCCCCACCTCCAAAAAGAGGCCCCATGGGTGGGGGTGGGGGGAAAGAGGAAAAAAAGAAAAGAGAAAAAAACCCACTTTTCTGTTTTCTTTTTTCTTGGGAGGCCCAAGAGTCTTTGAGGCAGTGGCGGAGGTGGTCGGGGGGTGATGGTGGTGGTGGAGGGAGGCAGGGAGAGCAACAGGGAGTAGGGCCTGGGACTCAGGTAGGACCTCCGGCTGATCCCCACCCGCCAGGAGCTGGGGGGGTCGGGGGGTCCTCGCCAGATGTTCCCGTGCACGCACTGCACGCCCTCTTGGCAGCCTGCTCTTTTTGGGCCCCCACCTCGGCCGCCATGGAGGGGAGGCCCGGGAGGCCCGGGGCTTCCTCTGGAGGGGGCAGGGTCCTCAAAGCAGGCAGAGGGGGGCTCTTGACAGACAGGGCCAGGGGGCCACCACAGCCCACAGCATCCACGGATGCATCTGGGGACCTGGCCTTGTCCTTGCCTGCAGCCACACTATCTGCTGAGTCTGCTTGCTGTGTGAAGCACGGTTCCTCTACCTTCACCTCCATGGGCATATCCTGGCCATCAGCCTCCAACAGGTCCTCGGCTGGGGACGGATCCTGAGCCATGGACAATCCCTGTACTTCGAATGCACCTGGGGCAGTAGACACCTCCTCCTCCTCTTCCTCCTCCAGTGTCAGCTCAAATTGGAACTTATCAGGTGGGGGTGGGTGGCCTGGCCCTCTTGGCTCCTCTTCTGGAGGTGGTGACGGGCTCTGCCTAATGGCACTGTAGTACCAGTCCCGGTTGTCCTCCAATGTGTCCAGGATCTCCTGTGCATCTGGATGGACCAGGTCAGCCCACGTCTCCCACAGTGGGTGTACAATATAGTCGATGAAACCCACCTGGAAGAGAAGGAACAAAGATAAAAACTGGTGGTCCGCTGGTGCAGATTGTCCTGCCATGCTGTGGGATCTAGTAAAATTTGCAAGATGTTGACAGCATTTAGCCTAGCAGTCTTGCTTCTCCAGATCCACCCTGGAAAAACTCTTGCACTGATAAGAAAAAAAAAAAAAAAACTTTACACATGAGATGCAAACAAATACTGGAAACCTTCAGATATTGGTTGGCTGGCAATTAGTTTTAAAAAATTGTGGTACCCCACAGATAGTAATAATGACATTTTTTTACAATGAAGAAAAACTAGAAATTTAACTCCACGGCAAAGTATTGGTTAACTCACTGTGATATTACCTTTCCTCCTTGTTAACAGAATCTTGATTTTTCTTGGTGGAGGCAATGCTTCCCCCCATACAGCTGAAAACTACATTTCCCAGCCACTTTTGCAAAAAAAAAAATAAAGGGGTGGCAATGTGACCACAGGTAGATGGAAGATGGGAGCTGGGGTGGGAGTAGAGGGTAGGGGTGCTGCCTCAGCTGGCAGAGACCTTTCCTCCCTGCTACGTAGCCAGAATGGCTACAGCTTCAACAGCATCTGTGACCATGAGACGGATCTCTGGGGACAGAGGCCCCACGCTTCGGATGATAGAAGTCTCCTAGGTACCTGACAATTTCATGGAGCCAAAGGGAGCTAAATTCTTTCTCTAGGCCTTTTCACATAAGAGGGAAAAAAAATGAAGGCTTATCTTGTTTGAGTCACTGTGAATTTTAACTCCTCAACACCTCAATGTCCAGCCACAGGAGAAAAACCATGTCTTCCCAGAAACCACTACCTATCTATATCTGTGAGAATACCATACAATAGTCAAAAAGAGTGAGTTAGGGGATGCCTGGGTGGCTCAGTGGTTGAGCATCTACCTTCGGCTCAAGGGGTGATCCCGGGGTCCTGGGTTTGAGTCCCGCATCGGGCTCCCCACAGGGAGTCTGCTTCCCTCTCTGCCTGTGTCTCCGCCTCTCTCTGTGTCTCTCTCTCATGAGTAAATAAATAAAATATTTTTTTTTTAATTTAGCACTTGTGATCACTGGGCCAGAGGCAAGAGGGACGTTTATCTTTGTGTGATCTATGAAAACAAAACTTTTTAAGTAACAGTAGTATAAAGAAGATTGCTAGCGGGAATGGTTACACTTACAAAGCAAACGTTTATTAAGTGTTTGCTACCACCAGACTTCAGCTCAGAGTGTGATCCCAGGGTCCTGGGATCGAGTGCTGCATCGGGCTCCCCGCAGGGAGTCTGCTTCTCCCTCTGCCTATGTCTCTGCCTCTGTGTATCTCTCATGAATAAGTAAATAAAATCTAAAAAAAAAAAAAAAAAAAAAAAAGAATGAGCTAGGGGTTCCTGGGTGGCTCAGTAGGTTAAGTGCTTGCCTTTGGCTCAGGTCTTTTTTTTTTTTTTTTTTTTTTTATGATAGTCACAGAGAGAGAGAGAGAGAGGCAGAGACACAGGCAGAGGGAGAAGCAGGCTCCACGCACCGGGAGCCCGACGTGGGATTCGATCCCTAGTCTCCAGGATCGCGCCGTAGGCCAAAGGCAGGCGCCAAACCGCTGCGCCACCCAGGGATCCCTGGCTCAGGTCTTGATCTCAGGGTCCTGGGATTGAGCCCTGCATCAAGCTTCCTGCTCAGCGGGGAGTCTGTTTCTTCCTCTTCCTGTACCCCTCCCCCCATGTGCATACTCTCTCTCTTTTTCAAATAAATAAATCTTTTTTTTTTTTTAAAGGATGAGCTAAATCTATGTGTAGAAACTTAGATCTCCAAGTCATTGCTTGGAAAAAAGGCAAGCTGCATAAAAATAAGTATATGTTGATAAAATTCATTTTTATTTTATTTTATTTTATTTTATTTTATTTTATTTTATTTATTTTAAGATCTTATTTATTACTTATTCATAGACAGAGAGAGAGAAAGAGAGGCAGAGACACAGGCAGAGGGAGAAGCAGGCTCCATGCAGGGAGCCCGATGTGGGACTCGATCCCAGGACTCCAGGATCGCGCCCTGGGCCAAAGGCAGGCGCTAAACTGTGGAGCCACTCAGGGATCCCCTAAAATTCATATTTAAAAAAAAGCAGGGCAGTCCTGGTGGCTTAGCAGTTTAGCGCTGCCTTCAGCCCAGGAGTGATCCTGGAGACCAGGGATCGAGTCCCACATCAGGGTCCCAGCATAGAGCCTGCTTCTCCCTCTACCTGTCTCTCTCTCTCTCTCTCTCTCTCTCTCCCTCTCTGTCTCTGTCTGTCTGTCTCTCTCTCTCTGTGTCTCTGATAAATAAATAAAAAATCTTAAAAAAAAAAGCAAAACTTATTACTATTAAGTTGCACAAACAGAACTCTATCATAAAATGTATGAAATTGGTTTTCCCAGGAGCTGGAGGATGGGGGTGATCTGCATGCTCAGGGGATATTTGGAAGCATCTAGAGATATTTTGGGTTGCTATAACTGGAAGGGGAGGATGGAGACCAGGGATGCTGCTCTACACCCTACCATGCACAGGACAGCCCCTGGGACAGAGAACGATGCAGGCCCCAAATGTCCACAGTACCAACACTGGGTAAACGCTGGTCTGGAAAGGCATGCGCAGTGAACCAGGGAAAAATAGGTCTCACCAGGGAAGAGACCGGAAGTAGGGAGGGTGAGAAACTTTCACGTTCACACTTTACAAACAAGATTGTGTTTCTGTACCTCTTGTTAAGTTAAATAGCACACGATGACGAATCATTGCATCTCATTTCAAAATCCACCAAAAATCAAGGATAAGCATCTGCCTTCGGCTCAGGTCATGATCCCAGGGTCCTGGGATTGAGCCCCTCATGGGACTCCCTGCTCAGTGGGGAGTCTGCTTCTCCCTCTTCCTCTGTCCCTCCCCCCAACACCCCTACCGCCCAGCCCTCCACTGGTGCTAACTCTCTCAAATAAATAAATACGTATTAAAAACAAAAACAAAAACAACCACCAAAAATCGAGGACAAGATCAGTGACCAGGTTACAGGGAAGCTGAGAGGCTGCATTGATGTAAGATCTGTAACTAAGAACTGGGTAAGTATTATCATTAATGCTATTTGGTGGCTACAAATGAGTTCGATCTGTGTGACTCAGGTCTCCAAGTTGTGAGTCCACAGTTTGCTTGTTCTGTAGGAGAGAACATGCTACAAATTTCCCATCAAGATGAAAAGGAAAAAAGCAAATGGAAAAACTTGACTTTGTAGAGAGGCAGGGCAGGAGGAGCTTCTAGGCCTTGAAGCTCCTGGCCAGCATGGGCAGGGAAGGGCCACCCTGCTGCCTTCCATAGGGGCTATAGAACTGTACCTGAGACTTCTCTACCGAGGCTGTGTGCTTGTCGCACATGGGGCTGATCTCCATGCCCCGCTCACGTTCACGGTCACCCTGCTGAAAGAACTCGGCCATGATGCGGTCAGTCCACTGGCGGTACAGCTCCAGTGGCTTGGTGGGGTTGCTGAGGTCTGCACAGTGCACCATGTTCCGAAGGACCTGCATGAGGTGGGGGGCCTTCAGAGGCCATGCCCCTATTCCAGTGTGGGGGCTCATGCTCCCTTACCACCCCCTTTATGGGGAGAGTGTGAAGGGGTAGTGGGGATATGGAGAGAGGGAGGGGAAATGAAGAAAGGAGACAGAAAGGTAGGGGGAGAGGAAAGAAGGCTGCGTTGGGGGAGGAGGAGACAGGAAACGGTTAATGAAGGAAGGGAAGAAGAAATGAGGGATGGCAGGAGATGGTGGTTGTGAGGGAGAGATGGGAGGGAGAGAGAAAAGAAAGAGACAGGAAGATGGGCAACAGGGGAGCCAGAGGCTGAGGGAGGGAAGCCACCCAGACCCAAAGAGCAGAGAGGAAGAGAGGAGGCCTAGACTCTTTCTATGGTGTGTGGGCGAGCACCTGGATACGGTCAGAGTAGTTGTCCAGCAGGAGGACCCCCGAGCTGGTCACTTTCTTGGTCTCCACCATGGTCTTCAGGTCTGCCAGGAGGGTCATGTGTTTGGACATGTCCGTGGCCAGCACCTGCGGGTTTGGGGGTGTCACAGGGGCTGCCGAAGCCCTGTGCCTCTCAAGTTTTCACTCTACACAACCCATCTGCAGCCGCCACAGTCCCCCTCCCCCACCAAGGGATGCCTCTCCTTGGGGCAACCAGTTCTGTACTCAGACCCTGCGGCTCCCCAAGCCTCAAAGGCATTGTCCCCTGTCCCGTGCCCTGTCCGGTCCCCTCCCCCGGCCCCGCCCACCATGTCGATGACCATCTTGCGCAGGCTCTGCCGCTGGCGCTTGCTGAGGTTCTGGAAGATGTCACAGTTGTCTTCCTGCAGCAGCTTGAAGCCCACGGCCAGGTGGTGGTTCTCCAGCACCGACTCATCGTTGTACATGAGCGCCAGCTCCGAATCTGCAGCCCAGGCCCAGGCAGGGGGTCAGGGGAGGGCAGGAGCCAACCGGGAGCCTTGTGGGGTGGGGCAGCGAAGGCCCCGCCTCCAACCCGGCAGGCCCCACCCCCGTGGGGGGGCCACTCACTGGTGTTGATGAGGAACTGGTTGGAGACCCCAGGATGGTCCACATCATGAATGGCAGCCGCGAAGAGGGCGGCAAGAATCTCCAGGTCCGTGAACACAGCCTAGGGGCAGAGAGTGGGGGTCGGAGAGAGATGGGTTAGAAAGATTAGGGAGGGGTCTGAGAGACAGGATAAGAGAGAGATGGGGGTGTCACAAAGGGGGGATCAGGAGAGTGAAATAAGGATCAGAAAGAGGAACAGGATCAGAGAGGGATGGAGGTCAAAGACCTAAGGCCAGATAGACAAACAAGATATGGGAGATGGGGTTGGGGAGACTCGGGGGCCAGACAGACAAACAGGACATGGGAGATGGAGTGGGGAGGGACTCGGGGGCCAGGCCGTGCTCACATCTAGCGCGGGTGTTGCCAGCAGCACATGGGTAGACTGCAGCACATCGGCCGCGTGCAAGCTGTTGTGGTAAGCCACATCGGGATGGTAGTGGTCCTCCAGGGTCAGCATATAAGTCACCATGGTGTCCACTGGGATGCGGAACTTCTTTAGCAGGTCCCGTTCCTGAGGGTAAGTAGGTATGGGGGGGGGGGGCAGTGATTCCTGCTGGCTCTCTGCTCCCCACCCTGCCCCCTCCCTCATGCTCTGCTCCACTCAGCCCATCTTACCTGAAATATCGTGTACATGATGCAGCTGAGTGAACGGCCTCCAGCATATTCTGAGACGCAGAAGATGTTCAGGCCCCACTTGTTCAGGTTCTCCAGTTCCTGGTGGAATTGGAGGCCAGAGGTCACAAGACCCAGGGCCAAGCCCCTACCCACTTGGGTGATCTTCACCCCTCTTGACTCTTTCCTAGAAATTCAGAGCTCTGGTCTGAAAAGAGCACCATTATTGCTCACCCAGTGGGTGACATGCTCAGCAGCACAGAAGTTACTGTCCATGTCCTACTGGGCCAGAAGATAACAAAGCAACCACAGCAACTGTGGACTGAGTGATGATTATCTGCCAAGCATTACACTGCTTGATCTCATTCACTTGGTTTGAGACCTAAAGCTCATAGGAACAAGGAGACTTACCCAAGACCCTGCATCTCAGTGGCAAAGCTGAAACGTGCACTCAGCTTGGCTGGTCCCAAAGCACAGTTTAACCTCTGAGCTAAACTGCTCAGGGGGAAAGAAACATGGGCTGGTTTTCCATGTCTCCCTAGAACCCAGAACAGTGCCAGCATGTAGTAGGTGCTCAATAAGCACTGGGTGAGTGAATGTGGCACTGGCTACTGCTGGCTTGCACGTTACAATAGATGTCAGCTGAGGGAGCCAACAAGAAGAGTGCACCACGTCCTGCCATACGAACCAGTGTGAGAGCCTCTTGGCTTTAGCTATCATGGAAGAGCCAGGGGCTGAACCCAGATCTGGCCTGTAGTGGATGCTATGGGGCATCTGCCGAGATCCCCTTCACTGACCAGAGTATGCTTCCCCACCTGCTGGGACTGTTGCTTAGCAAGACTCATGCTGCTCCGTTCTCCAGAAAACTGCTCTTGCCCCTCCCCACAGGAGCTACACGGAGGAGGCAATGCTGTCCGCTCTGGGGGCAGCCCACCACCAATGACTGACACAGCACTCTTGCCTCAAGGTGGGCTCAATTCTGTGGCGCTGTGCACGCTCCAGAGCTCCTCATGGGGTCAGGCTCAGGCCAGACTCTAGCTGACACTGTCTTATTACTTAGCTCCTTCCCATCCTGCTTCCTCTACTCTCCTCTCTCCTCGGAGTCTCATAAACCAGGATACCTGAATCTTCATTTCAGACTGACCCAGTGCCCAGCCCTGGTTTGGGCCTGTCCTGTCCCTCTCCAGTGCAGCCCCTGCTGAGCCGCCACTCACTTGGGCCAGGAGCTCCTCTTGATCTGTCTTCACCCCAAAGCGGGGGATGCTGGAATCATTCAGGCTGCTGCTGTGCATCAGTTTCTTCACCCCTGTGATCTGAGACATGGGCTGGAACTGCGGCCCAGGGGGCGGGGGCTGCTGGGAGGGTCTCTGACGTGGGGCTGGCTGTTTTTCTCGATCCTTCATTGTGGGTGATGGAATCTCCACTTCGTTCTGCTTGTCTGCAGAAGATGGAGGAGAGGCAAGCATGAGTAGCCCGCAGAGACCCCCTCATCTGGCCCTCAATTCCCCTCCCCTGCTCCCCACCAATGCCCTGGGAAGCCTCACTGGGGAGGGCAGACCCCTTTGGGTCATGCTGTGTGTTACTTATAAGCTGGAAGCCAGAAGGAAGGGATGAATTCTTCTGAGAGGTGGTGGGCTGGAGTGGGGACCCTGGAGCTGGTCCGGAGCTATGGGGTGGCCCCAGTCGAATGGCCAGGTTTGGCAGGGGGGTGCCATGGGAAGCCAGGAAGCGGGGTGGGGATGCTAGAGAGAGTCGCTGCCTGTTCTGTGTAGGCAGGGAAACTTGTCGGGCAGGGGAGACACCCTCGTGGTGCCCAAGAGCGCTGGTGGGGGTGGAGAGCACTGGGAGGAGGGAGGGAAGGGTAGTCTCTGGCTCCATGAACTCCCCCCACCAGCCCACCCCTCTGCCACCAGCCTGCCTGGGGGCCAGCCCCAGGAGCCCTCTTCCTGAGCTTTCAAGGGCTTCCAGAGCCCAGCCCGAGCCACCCATTGTGACCTGGGGCCCTGCCAGTCCCCAAGAAGGCCTAATAGGGGTTATTTGCATGCCATGCTCCCATTGGCTGGATCTCAGAACTCTCCATGGCCACACCCCCACCGGCGGGACCATTTGAAACTCTGAACCCTTCTCTTGAGCTCGGGAGCAGGGCTGGTCTCTAGAATTTGGAAACCTCTGGTGATCAACTGAGAGGATGAAATTACCCTGAGTTCGTGGGGGATAGTCTCAGCTTGGGCTCTTGGGTTCAGAGATTAGGATGAGCTGGAGCTCCCCACGAGCTTGAGGTTTGTAATGAATTTGAGGTGTTCCATATAACTGTGTTGGTATGGGAAAGTCTGGAGGAGGGCTCTACTGAATTTGGGGGTCATATCAAGGTGGGGGATTCTACTGAGTTTGGGAGACTGTTCAGCCTGGAGGGTTTTTAAAGTTTGGGGGACTTTTCTGGGCTCTTAAGGACAGCAGTTCTCTTAAGTTTGAGAACCCTAAAAAAAAAAAAAAAAAAAAAAAAAAGTTTGAGAACCCTACTGAGTGTAGGCATCTCAACGGTTCTCCCAAGTCTGAGAACTTACTGAGTGTAAGCGTCTCTCTTGAGTTTGTGGGAGGGAAATCTGAGTCTGGACATTCTGCTGAATTGGGGAAGGCTTCAGCCTGGAGGCATTTAAAGTTTAAGAGTTCTATTTTAGTTTGTGGGTTTCTTGAGGTCTTGAATTTGAGAGTTCCATTGAGGTTCCACTGAGTGTAGAGGGGCTTTTCTGCTTGGAGAGATATTTTTATGTGGAGGTTCAATAAAAGTTGACATCCCTCTGAGCGTGGGGGCATCAAGAGTATCTAGAGCATGGTAACCTTGATCTTTGAGGAATTAAGGGGCAGAGTCCCTTGGGCAGATGTCAGCAGTAGGACCTGTGGTCTGGGGCAGTCCCCCTCCAGTCCTGGCACACAGCCTCCCCACAAAGTGCTGCCCCTCACTCACCCAGGAATGTGGTGGAGATGTACTCAGAGACCTGGTTTCCTGACCTGCTCATCTCTGACAGGTGTGTAAGTTCACGGTTTAACATCCTCTTGAACTAAAGTGAAAGAGGCAAGAAGGAAGGAATGATGGGGAGACAGGGCATCAGAGGGTGGGGGAAGTCAGCCCCTCCCAAGAAACTTCTAAAGACCCCATGAGTCCCTCCTACTTTGCTATTCAGCCAACAGAGCCCTCAGCAAGCTGCTGGAGGGGAGGGGTCAGCCTTTCCTCTCCTCCCAGGTCTGGAGGGGGACCCCAGGCTTAGAAGTCAGGACTCAGCTAGCATACTCCTCCTTCTTAAGGAAGGGGGGGCACCCCTCCCGAGACTTCCTCCTCCCCAGGGCCCAAAGGAGGAGCCAGAGGGGCACCTGTGGAAGGGAGGGGCTCCTGCCTGCCAGTGAACCAATTGGGTGTCAGGAGAATCCCGTCGCCATGGTGATGGGAGTCTCCTTAGCAACTCCCCCTCCAACCAGCTGCTGAGCTGGGGGAAAAGGGGGCAGGCCGCAGGCCCCTTAACCCTTGCCTTCCCAGAGCTACCCTGGCCCAAGTCTTCCCAGATAGAGACCCCACTTCCAAGGCATCCTGGCCCCCAGCTCCCAACCGCCCAGTTTGGAAGGAGAGAATACAGTGTTTCCTTTACAGGAGAGCATGCAAGTTCTGGGTGAAGAGAAGGTTTGGCAGGGGCAGGAGCGAATAGTGAGCTGAGGAAACCTTGTTGGGTCACCCAGGGGAGAGGGGTTCCCATCATAGCCCCCTCTCCCTCAACCTCAGAGGGCTGGATGGATGCACAGACGAATGGAGTATACCCAGAGCCAGGCTTAGAGGTCCCTCCTGGTCCCCCCGTGCCACTTCACAGAAGCGTCTGCTGTGACATTGTGCATGCAGGAGAAAGGGCATTGGTTCCCCGCCCCCAAGCTCCACCAGAGCACCCCCAAAGCAGGAGCAGACTCTGTCCAGAAAGGCAGGAGGGACACTGGACAGGAAGGGTGAGCTCACACAGCCCACACCAGGATGGGGCACTTACTCCTCCCAGTGCTGCCAGAGACCCCAGTTGCACAGAAAGATACACAACCACACATAAGATGGACCCACAAAGTCACACAACCACACACAGAGTCACAGACTACCATCTTACACAGTTCCACACAGCCACAGACACGTAAATCAAAGGGCACAGACAATAAGGCAGTCACCGACACTTGGGGTCACATGCCCCAGAAAAATCACACAGCCCTGCGCTCACAACATGTCCCAACACACACCACCACAATCAGAGCCATATGATTGATCTCAGAGAGGGCCACATCATGACCCAGGCAAATCAGCATATGGTCAGACAGCCCCACACCACTGCAGACACACACACCGGCGAGTACTGACAGTCACACCCAGCAAGAGACCCACATCCCCAGCCATCCACTATCCCCGCCCAGCCCTGGGCCACACACAGAGACAGTCACAAGGTTTCATGTCCAGGCCACACACGTGCACAGCTGCACACACCAGCCCAGACCGGGGGCTGGAGGATCCAGAGTGGGAGGGCCAGGGCCCAGTCTCCTGCCCATCCTCCACCCCGAGTTCCCCTACCTGGTCCCACCAGCCCACCAGCCACGGCTTGGAGCAGGTCTCACAGAAGAAATCCACCAAGGGCATCTTGGAATCTTAGCCCCGCTCGGGGCTGCCGCACAGAGAGGCTGGGCTTGGGGAGTCCCGGGGTTAACAGCCACTGTGGGTGGGGGTGGGGGGGTTCTGGGCAGGTGGGCAGTGCAAGGGGGAGCCGCGGAGGGGCCTGGGCCGGCCCAGCAGGGCTGGGGGCTCCCCTCCCCTCCGCGCTCCCGACAGCAGCCCTGGTTACATGGTCTGCCAGCCCCCGGCCCTGGTGGGCCCCCCCGCGGCAGCGGCTGGAGGCGGCCTGGGACCCCTGCCCATGAGGGGGCAGGGCGAGGGTCCCGGGAGGTGGCTTCGGAGGCTCTCGGCTCCGTGTGTGCGCCTGTGTGTGCGTGTGCGTGCTCACTGCAGCACTGGCAGGCTGCATGCGACGTCAGGTGGTGCCGGGGGTGGGGGGGCATTAAAGGGGCATCAGTGCCCACGGGCCTAAGCCAGGATCCAGTGGGGGCTGCCAGGGATGGGCAGGGAGGCATGCACACCCTCCATGGACACACCCAGAGACAAAGACCCACACCCAGACACTCTACACATTCACAGACGCACAAACACTCTGAGACACACCTTCCACACCAACACACACACACAAACACACATCACACAGTCACAACTCTGATGTCCAACACATTTATAGGTATACAGTTGAGCTCACAGGATATACACACTTTCAGACACACCCCTTTCAAGAACACAGACTCACACCCAGACGTGGAGACACACACCTAGGAACAAACACCCAGATATGCTGGACATACTTCACATACACTCAACACACCCACAGACATACTTTCAAACAAACACAAATATGCACAAGCATACCCCCAGAAATCCACAAGGGCATGCTCATATTCACACCCACAAATACACACACACACCATCTCAGCAACACACCTGCAGGCCCACATTTAGAGACAGTCACATTCTCAGATGCTCAACACACCCTCAGAGACACAATCATCCTCAGACTCGAATGTTCCCAGACAAATCTCCACCCACAGGTGTATGCACCCCCCCAACACAGACACCTCCACCTGCATACTCATTTCCTGATAGACATCCTCCCACGAGGGCTACCACTGTGCTGCGCAACTCCAGGAAACATCATTCATAGTGCCCGCTTTCTGAATGGTGCCCTCTGGAGTTGTGCAGTATACAATCTACACAGCTGTACACAGAAGCCTTGTACCCTCCCCTGCAGCCCTGCAAGCACACGCGCACACACACACACACAGTCACAAACATGGAGATACACACTCAGATTCATACCCACACCGACTCACACTTGTAAATATACATATTCCTCTGGCACAAGCCCACACACTTACAGCCCAGTATAACTGCCTGTGCACACCCATACATCTTCCATAGGTACACATCTGCACATCACTCCTGACCTGATGTGCCCGCCTGAAACATCCCCTCACACCCCACCTTGTGTTCCAAATGTGTAGCCAACAAATTGAAGGCCATACAGACCTAGTCACATATATGCTTATAGACTCTAGCATAGGACAACCTCCCCCTGAGATGGTTGCCTTCATACAGATGTACAGACACCCACACCCACCCATACACCCAGCTAGCCCCACCCCTGGGAGAAGTCAAAATCCACAGGAATAGGCAGCCTAGGGGGTTGGCCCCACCTAGGGATGGACTCCCACCCCGTTGGCCCCATCTGCAAACTGGCTCTGCCCCCACTAGCTCCACCCCAGGCCCCACCCAGAAGTTAGTCCCACCCCAGGGGCCCCAGAGACTGGCCCCACCCCATGGATGGTCTCACCCAACATGGGTGGCCACCCCATCCTCAGGCCCGGCCTAGGGCCAGACACAGTCTCACCTTGTGAGAAGCCATCTCGCTCACGGAACGGTAGGTCTGCATGGTCTCCAGCTGCTCCAGACACCAGTCCAGCTCCTCCAATGTCTCCCGGGCCAATTGCTGACATGTCTCTTCTAGAGAAGGGGCAGCACGGGTGGTTAGCCAGGGGCCGCAGCCTGTGATGTTGAGGCTGCACCAGGTGAGAGGGGTGCTGGGAAAGGTTAAGACAGCCACCCCCAGGTGAGGGGCTCCCCCCCAAACACACACACACACTGGAGCACCAAGAGGGGCCCATTCCCACCCCCTGGGCTTTGTTACCTGACAGCGTGGCCTTGCAGACAGGGGTTGGGCCGCCCAGTGGGGACCGTCTGCAAAGAAATGGGGCTCCAACATCAGCCTGTGTGCCCAAGATTCCTGCCTCCCCCTTTGCATGAATAATGCCAGTTTTCCTTTTTCTGAGCGCTCAGTGTGTCCCATGTACTCAGCCTGCAGCCCCTCAGAAAGCCTCGTAGAATCCATTTTATAGATGAGGAAATGGGCTCAAAGAAGTGAGGCCGCTGATCAGCGGTAGGGACTGGTCCTTCGTATCCAAAGTTCCTGCTTCCTTGACCATCTCTCCCATAACTCCCAGAAGGGCCAGTAGTTCTCAGCCATGCTCCTGCTACCGCATAATAACCAATGCTATTTAGTGAGCTCTTAACTATGTGCTGGGCAATGTTCTCACACTTTCTAGGTATCATCTGCCAGACTCCCCACAGCAGCATATAATGGAGGTGCTATTAAATTCCCATTTTATGGAGGGGGTGCAAAGGTACCACAAGATGCCATTTGCCCAGAAAGTTGGTGTCAGGGCCAGGAGTGACCCCAAGGCTGGGATGACCAGCTACCCTTGGTCTCACCACTGTGTGTCTAGACCCCTTGGTCTTTGTTTTTAAAAGTTTCTGTCTTAGGCATTCAAATTGCAATGGTTTACTGGCTCAGAGGGAGCTGTGGCCTAAACCGAGGCTCAGAGAGGTGAAGTTCCTGCCTGAAGTCACACAGCAGAGCTAAGAGCTGAACCCAGGTGTGCTTTGCCTTGTGATTATAAGTGTTGGGGCCCAGCCTTGACTTACTTGTTGCTGGGAATGGGCACATTGGTCAGGAGTGAGAAGTTGCTGCGAACACTTCGGAGGCTGGCCAGCACCTGGAAGAGGGTGCAGCTGTGAGGACAGGTGGCTGGGGCTAGGTCCCTGTCCCCAAGGGTGGGGAAGTGTTGGAGTCCCTTCCCTCCTTAGGAGAGGGGTCTTACCTGGGCGAAAGGTGTCACAATGAGGTCCTCAGCGTGCCTGCAATCAAGGACAGGGGCAGGTCAGGACGCTCATAGGCCTGGGTGAAGAGGGGCTAGGGTGCCAGAGAAGCAACTCTCTAGAATGGACCCTCTGTGGGGGCTGGTGGGCTGGGAGGGGAGGCTCCAATAAGTCAGGGGAGAGGGAACTTATACCTCCCAAGGGTAGACCCCCTGCAGGGGCTGGTCCCGAAGGAAATGATGGGCAGGGAGAGGAGCTCAAGTGGGTGTTAGTGAGGGGTGTGCAGAGACAAAGGGGCCTGTCATAAATATATGGCCAAGGCTGAGCTTGGTGGGAGCAGTGGCTAGGAGGGGCAGCAGGAAGAAGTTAGGGGAGTGAGGTGGATGGGCAGGGTGAAGGGCTGGAGGATCCATTGAGAGGGGAGGGGGCTGAGCAGGTCTGGGGGTGCTCAGATCTCAACAGGTGGTCGTGACAAGGGGGGCTAGCTTAGGGAAATCTGGGGGAGGGGATGGAAGGGGGGCTGAGCCAAAGTGGACAATCTGTGGGAAGAAGTGGCAGCAGGGAGGGCCTCAGGTGGGGCCAAGCCCCAGCTACCAGTGGATAGAAGTGGGCTTGGGCAGGTTGGATGGGCAGGATTGCAGGGATGGGTGGAGGCTGGGCCTGAGCAGGGGCCCGGTGTAGCTAGGTAGGGAGCAGAGATGGGGTGCACACTCAAACATCACAGGGTGGACATGCTAGATAGGGACTGAGCCCTTGATGTGGGCAAGGAGGCTGTTTACTTTTCACTGGGAAGGAGAGGTGGCCCGGGGCTTGGGCAGTGTCCCCACTCCCTCCTGGTAAGGGCAGCTTGTGTTGGGAGCAGGCCTGGAGGGTGAGAATGGGGTGCTCACGCCTCGCTGGTGACTGACGAGTTCCGTGACATGGTTTTGGGGGACATGTCGTAGTCGCTGTCCGAACGGTACAGGAAGGACTCCCGGCGCTGGCTGGCAGCGGCCCCAGCATGCAACACGAGGCCCGGGCTCGCCTGCGAGTCCAGGGGGCTGCGGCCAGGAGATGGTGTGGGCCCATTCTCTGCCTCGAAGCTGTAAGGGGATGGGCGGAAGAGGGGTCAGGGGGGCTGAGATGACCCTGGGGAGGTCAAGAGGAGTAAGGTGCCAAGGAAATTCCTGGCACAGATGCGGGGCAGATGGAAGACATTAAAGAGAGACAGTTACCCCCAAAAGAGATGGGAGATAGGGAGTTGCAGAGATCAAACAACTATTGGGCACCTTTGTGAGCCAGGCTCTGTTGAGATGCCAGGGACACAGCAGTGACCAAGAGTAACCACCATCTATCCCTCACAGAGATGGCATGGGGAGGACCGGATTATAAACAGGTTAACCTAGCAGCAGTGCACACCCCAAAAGTGTGGCGGCCTTCTTGACTCTACTTTTCTCGATGCCCAAGTCTATTCAGAATCTGTCCACTTCTCACCTCCTCCTTGGTCAGCCCCCCACCCCCCCACCATTGCTTGCCTCTGTCCTGGTCCCAGGCTCCTGCCTTTGCCCCTCAGTCTGTTGCCCTCCACTGTGGCCAGAGGGAGGCTGTGAACACCTGCATCAGGCTACATCCTTCTGCTCAGATCTTTCTATAGCTCCCAGCTTACCCAGAGCAAAGGCAAAGTCCTCACTGTGGCCCACAAGGCCCTGCCCAATGGCCTCCCAGTCTACCCCTCACTCACGCTACCCCAGCCACAATGGCCTTCTTGCTGTTTCCTAAATATTCCAGATACATTCCTGCCTCAGGCCTTTGCAAGGCTATTTCCCCTGCCCAAATCTCCACTGGCTCCTCCTCCACTTCCTTCAGGCCTCAGCTCAAATGCCATCTTCTTAGGAGGCCTCATCTGACCAACACATCTAAGATCTGAATCTCTGCCCTAATAATTTATATTTCCCTTCCTTTATTTTTTTTAAGATTTTATTTATTCAGAGAGAGAGAGAGAGAGAGAGAGAGAGAGAGAGGCAGAGACACACATAGAGGGAGAAGCAGGCTCCATGCAGAGAGCCCGACATGGGACCCGACCCCAAGTCTCCAGGATCACACCCCGGGCTGAAGGCGGCGCTAAACTGCTGAACCACCTGGGCTGCCCTATTTCCCTTCCTTAAAAAAAAAAAGAAATACTACTTATCTGACATATTCTATGTTTTACTTCTTTACTATTTGCCCTCCTTTCTACAACTTAGCTATGCAGAGCAAGGATTGTCTGCTTTGTTCACTGCTCTGTCCCTTGAGCCAAGAACATGGCCTGGCACACAGTGGATACCCAATAGATGTTTACTGGATAAATCATAAAATGTAATGAATAAATATACAAATTGGATTGTGCCATGCACAGAATTAAAACCAAGTGGGTATTGGGACGCCTGGGTGGCTCAGTGGTTGAGCATCTGCCTTTGACTCAGGGCATGATCCCAGGGTTTTGGGATCGAGTCCCATATTGGGCTCCTGCATGGAGCCTGCTTCTCCCTCTGCCTGTGTCTCTGCCTCTCTCTCTGTCTCTCATGAATAAATAAATAAAATATTAAAAAAAAAACAAGTGGGTAGATGAAAGTTACTGGACAGGTGATTTTAGCTACTGTAGTTGAGCCAGGCCACTTTGAGGAGGTGACATTTGAGCAGGGTCTGAAAGATGAGAAGGAGCAGACCACTAATCAGGAGGTAGGAGAAAACACTCGGGGGGGGGGGGGGTGGGCAGCAAGTGTAAAAGCCCTGTGGCAGGATTTGGGTTTTGTTTGAGATGTGGCTAGAGTGGAAATACAAACAGACTGTAATGGAGACACAGCTAGAGAGAGAGGGGAGGATGGAGGAACCCTGGCCTGGGGACACTCAGGGTGGTGCCTAGCACAGAGCTCAGGAAACACTGGCAACTGTAAGTCAATCAGCCCCATACATGCCACTCAGGCAGTGGAATCAGCAAGGCAATCAATATGGAGAACCGAGGATGGGTGTGGGGAGCTATGTGCCTGCAGCATACTGTGTGGCCTTGGGAAGGCCACTGCCCTCTCTGGTCTGTTACCCTGTTGTTACAGTGACGGGAGTTAGAGTGGTCAGTTGACTTCAGGATATGCTCTGGTGGGTGCAAGAGGGTATGGGAATGAAATGGAATCCTCCCCTTTCCAGTCCTACCTACGGAGAGTCAGTATAAGATTTTATCTGAATGGTCCTCTGCTAATGACTAAGTCTAAAATCTCTAAGAGTGGGATAGCCAAACCAGGATCCATATATTAGCCTTTTTTTCTGGACCAGCCTGGGGGTAGGGGTGCAGGAAGACACTGTGCTGATTCCATTTTACAGATGAAGAAACTAAGGTCAGAGAGGAGAATGATTAGCTCTGGGTCACATAGCAAGAGCATGGTGCGGTCAGAATTCAAACTCAAGTCCTGTAACTCCTCAGACCAAAATGTGAACTGGTGCCTTTTGCCTGCTCGAGCCCTGTTTGAGAACATTCCTGCCATCAAAGCAAATGTCCCCAGGGGCCAGGCAGCTGACACCACAGGTAGGTTGGTGCTGGGGGCCCTGAGCAAACAGCTATTCCAATTTTAGGAAAGAAGTCAGAAATTTTATTATCATTATTATTTTTTAAGTAGGCTCCATGCCCAAAGTGGAGTCCAACCCGGGCTTGAACTCATGACTCTGAGATCAAGACCTGAGCTGAGGGATCCCTGGGTGGCGCAGCGGTTTGGCGCCCGCCTTTGGTCCAGGGCACGATTCTGGATACCCGGGATCGAATCCCACGTCGGGCTCCCGGTGCATGGAGCCTGCTTCTCCCTCTGCCTGTGTCTCTGCCTCTCTCTCTGTGTGACTATCATAAAAAAATTAAAAAAGAAGAAAAGACATTCAAAAAAAAAAAAAAAAAAAAGACCTGAGCTGAGTTCAAGAGTTGGATGCTTAACTGATTGGGCCACCCAGGCTCCTGAGAAATCAGAAATTTTAAACAAAAATCCAAACTTCTTTTAAAAACAAACATCAAAAAAAATCTTAAAAACTGAAAACTTCTGCTCTGCAAAAGAATAAAAAGACAAGCTTCATGCTAGGAAAAAATACATGACAAAGGATCTGTATCCAGACTATATAAAGAACTCTTCAAAACTCAATAAAAAGAAGACAAGCAAAAAAAAAAAAAAAAAAAAAAAGAAGACAAGCAATTTAATTTAAAAATGAGCACAGGCTGGGCGCCTCGGTGGCTCAGTGGTTGAGCGTCCACCTTTGGCTCAGGTCGTGGTCCCGGGGTCCTGGGATCAGGTCCCACATTGGGCTCCCTGTGGGGAGCCTGCTTCTCTCTCTGTGTCTCTGCCTCTCTCTCTGTGACTCTCATGAATAAATAAAGTCTTTAAAAAAATGAGCAAAGGTCTGGACAGTTTGCCAGAGAAGATATACAGATGGCAAATAAGCATAGGAAACACCATTGCTCTTTAGGGAAATTCAAATTAAAACCAGGAACCATCCCTTCATCCCTATCAGCATGGTTCAAACAAAGAAACAAACAAGAACTGGCAATCCTGGCAAGTGGTGACAAGGATTTAGAGCAACTGGAACTCCCCTCATTCATTGCTGGAGGGAACGCCAAGTGGTACAGCCACTCTGGAAAGCATTTGGTCAGTTTCTTAAGAAATGAACCATACACTTACTGTGTGATCCAAAATCCACTCCTATGTTTACACCCAAGATAAGTGAAAATACGGTTGACCCTTGAACAAATGGGTTAGGGATGCTCCCCCCCATGAAGTTGAACATCCGCAGATAACTTTGGACTCCCCCCCAAAACTTGACTACTAACAGCCTACTTTTGACCAGAAACCTTACTAATAACATAAACAGTCGATTAACACATATTTTGCATAAGTATTACATACGGTATTCTTACAATAAAGTAAACTAGAGAAACTGTTATTTAGAAAATCATATGGGGGGGCACCTGTGTGGCTCAGTTGGTTGAGTAACTGACTTCGGCTCAGGTCATGATCTCAGGTTTCTGGGATCAAGCCCCGCATCAGGCTCCCTATTTTATATAGAGTCGGCTTATTCCTCTCCCTCTGCCGCTCCCCACCACTTGGGCTCTCTCGGTCTCTCTCTCAAATACATAAAATATTTTTCAAAAAAGAAAATCATAAAGAAAATTCATTTCCAGTCATGTTCTATATATATCGAGAAAAGTCTGCATCTAAGTGGACCCACACAGTTCAAAGTTATGTTGTCAAAGGGTCAACTGTATATGCTCATTCAAAAACCTGCAGATATGGGGTGCCTGGGTGGGTCAGTCAGTTAAGCATTTGCCTTTGGTTCAGCTCACGATCTCAGGGTCCTGGGGTCGAGCCCTGCATTGAGCTCTCCTCTTGGCAGGGAGTCTGCTTCTCTCCCTCTGCCCCTTCCCACCATTCATGCTCTCTCACTCTCTCTCTCAAATAAATAAAATCTTAAAAAAAAAAAAACCTGCAGACAAATATTTATAATATTTAAGTTCTGCTCATAATCACCAAATACTGGAAACAACCAAAACAAATGAGCATCAACTGGTGAATGGATAATTTGTGGCAGATCCATACCATGGAATACTATCCAGCAATTTTTAAAATGGGGGGAGGGGCACCTGGGTGGCTCAGTTGGTTAAGCATCCGACTCTTGATCTCAGTTCAGGTCTTGATCTTGAGGTTGTGAGATCAGGCCCCCCACGTTGAGCCCAGTGCTGGGCATGGAGCCTACTTAAAAAAAATTTTTTTTGAACTACTGTGAAATAATAAGAAATATATATTTGGTCTCTGCCCTGGTTTCCTGTCACACAGTTCCCTAAAACCCTAGGAACCTCTGCAGTAAAAAGTGTCTTTGTATGCTAAGAGATGACTATCTGCGGGGGACACCTGGAGAGCCTCAAGATGGGGGGGCACTGCTTGCCTGGGGAGCCAACCATAGGATTAGGGCATTGGAACTTGCAATGCCCCCCCCCCCCCCCCCCCCCCGACCAGAAGGGAACAGAGCTGTAGGTTGAGTTAATCACCAATGGAATGGCCAATGATTTAATCAGATGTGCCTACTAAATGGAGCCTCTGTCAACATCTCTGAAAGTTCCTGGTTGCTAACCCATCAGGTGCTGTGGGTGGTGGGAGGGTGGTGCACCTGGGGAACGGCATGAAGCCCCATGCGCCTCCCCTTAGACCTTGCTCTATGCATTTCTTCCATATGGCTGTTTCTGAGTTGTATCTTTATAATAAACCAATAATCTTTTTTAAAAGATTATTTATTTATTTATTTGACACAGAGAACACAAGCAGGGTGGAGCTGCAGGCAGTGACAGTGAAGGAGGCTCTGAGCGGGCCTGAGCCATGTGAGGCTCAATCCCAGGACCCCAGGACCACGACCTGAGCCAAAGGCAGATGCCCAACCAACTGAGCCACCCAGGCACCCAATGAACCAGTCACCTAGTAAGTGCACTGTACTCCTAAGTTCTGTGACCAGCTCTAGGAAATCAGCTGAACCTGAGGCGGGAGTCCTTAGAACCTTGAGGTATAGCTGGTTGGTCAGAAGCACAGGTAACACTCTAGACTTGAGACTTAATCTAAAGTCGGGGCAGTCTTACGGGACTGAGCCCTTAACCTGGGGGATCTATACTAAATCCAGGCAGTTAGTGTCAGAACTGAATCAGGATGTAGTTCACCCAGCTGGTGTCACAAAGAGTTGTTGCAGGGAAGGGGGGGCGCGCGGAAGGCTGGGAAACCACATGCATTTGGTATCAGAAATGAAGAGTCAGCAAGAACGGAAAGAAACAGCAGTTTCCTTTTTAACTACTGATGCACAAAACAACTTGAGTGAGTCTCGAATGAATTTTGGGAAGAGAAAGCCAGCAGTGGGGATTACCTGTGTCAAAACACAGAACTGACTAATAAATGAATCTAGCATGGTTGCAAGATACAAAGTCACAAAAATTGGTTGTTTTTCCTTCTGTACACTAACAATGAACAATCCCAAAAGAATATTAGGAAAACAATTTCAGGTACAATAGCATCAAAACGAATAAGATGCTTAGGAATAAACTCAACCAAGGGAACAAAAGTTCATGAAAAACAGGAATGCCTGGGTGGCTCAGGGGTTGAGCATCTGCATTTAGCTCAGGGCGTGATCTTGGGGTCCTGGGATCAAGTCCTACACCTGGCTCCCCGCAGGAGAGAGAGCCTCTCTCTCCCTCTCCCTCTCTCTGTCTCATGAATAAATAAAATCTTTTTTAAAAAAGTGCATGGAAAACAAAAATGTTGCCGGATGAAATTAAAGAAGGAACAAATAAATTAAAAGACATCCTGTATTCAAGAATGAGAAGACAGGACGCCTGGGTGGCTCAGTGGTTGAGTGTCTGCCCTTGACTCGGGATATGATTCCACAGTCCCAGGATCAAGTCCCATATCAGGCTCCCTGCATGGAGCCTGCTCCTCCTTCTGCCTAAGTCTCTGCCTCTCTCTCTCTCTGTGTCTCTCATGAATAAATAAATAAAATCTTAAAAAAAAAAAAAAAGAATCTTGAAAGGGAAGAACAAAGTTGGAAGATTCACACTTCCTAATTTCAAAACTTACTACAAAGCTACAGTAATCAAAACAGTGTGGTGGTGGCATAAAGACAGAGTCACAGACCAATGAGATAGAGTAAAGAGCCCCAAAATAAACCCTCACGTATATTGTCAAATGATTTTCAACAAGGGCACTAAGACCATTCAATAGGCAACAGACAGTCTCTTGAACAAATGGTGCTGGCAAAACCGGTTATCCATATGCAAAAGGATAAAGGATAAAGGTGGATTCTTACCTCACACCATACACAAAAGTAACCCAAAATGGATCAAAGACCTAAATGTAAGAACTAAAAACTATAAAACTCTTAGGAGCTTCATGACATTGGACTTGGCAAGGATTCCTTGGATATGACACCAAAAGCACAGGCAACAAAAGACAAAATAAGCAGCACCTCATCAAAATTAAAAGTTTTTTGCATCAGAGGGCACTATCCAAAGAGTAAAAGGCAATCCGCAGAATGGGAGAAAATTTTTGCAAATCACATATCTGATAAGAGAGTAATACCTAGAATATATAAAGAGCTAAAACTCAACCAACAACAAAATACAAACAACCCAATTAAAAAGTGGGCAAAGGACTTAAATAAACATTTCTCCAGAGAGGTTATGGGCATACTTCAGAGATATTGCAGGCTTGGTTCTAGACCACTGTAATAAAGAGTGTCAGATAGATGTTTTCTTTTTCCCATACATATAAAGGTTATGTTTACACTACACTGTGATCTGTTAAGTGTGCAGTAGCATTATGTCTAAAAAGTTCATCTTAATTGAAAAATACTGCTAAAACATGCTATCATCAGAGCTTTCAGTGAGTCACTGGTCAGTTTGCCATAACAAATATAATAATGAAAAAGTGAAATATTGCAAGCATTAGCAAAATGTGACACAGAGACACGAAATGAGCAAATGCTACTGGGAAAATGATACTGATGGATAGACTTGCTTGATGCAGGTTTGCTACAAACCTTCAATTTGTAAAAACCACAATATTTGTGAGGCACAATAAAGCAAAGCACAATAAATAAAGTATGTGTGCATACGGATAAACAATCAGCACATGAGATGATGTTCAACACCATTAGTCATTAGGGAAATGCGTATCAAAGGTACAATGAGATATCACCGCACACTCACTAGAATGGCTATTTTCTTTTATCTATCTATCTATTTATTTATTTATTTATTTATTTTTAAAGATTTGATTTTATTTATTTATTCATGAGAAACACAGAGAGAGCGAGAGACACAGGCAGAAGGAGAACCAGGCTCCTTGCAGGGAGCCTGATGTGGGACTTGATCCCAGATCCCGGATCCCGGGATCACACCTGAGCCAAAGGCAGATGCTCAACCGCTGAGCCAGCCACCCAGGTGTCCCTTTTTTCTTTTTTAAAGAGGGGCTCTTGGCTGGCTGAGTCAGTAGAACACAGCAATTCTTTTTTTTTTTTTTTTTTAGATTTTCTTTATTTATTCATGAGAGACACAGAAAAAGGCAGAGACACAGGCAGAGGGAGAAGCAAGCTCCCCGTGGGGAGCTCAATACAGAACTCGATCTCAGGACCCTGGGATCATGCCCTGAGCCAAAGGCAGATGCTCCTACTGAGCCACCCAGGGGCTGCAGAACATGTGACTCTTGATCTTGGGGTTATAAATTTGAGCCCTACGTTGTATGTAGAGATTACTTAAAAATAAAATCTTAAGGGGCACCTGGCTGGCCCAGTTAGTAGACTGTGTGAATCTTGATCTCAGGGGTCATGAGTTTGAGCCCCATGTTGGGCATAAAGATTACTTAAAAATAAAAATATTGGGGCACCTAGGTGGCTCAATGGTTGAGCATCTGCCTTTGGCTCAGGTTGTGATCCCGGGGTCCTGGATCAAGTTCCGCATTAGGCTTCCCCCTCTGCCTGTGTCTCTGCCTCTGTCTCTGTTCTCTCATGAATAAATAAATAAAATCTTTTAAAATTTAATTTTTTTAATTTTTAAAAACTTAAAAAAATTAAAAATGAAAATAAAATATTTATTTAAAAAAGGTAAAAGGACGCCTGGGTGGCTCAGTTGGTTAAGTGTCTGCATTCAGCTTAGGTCATGATCTCAGGGGTCCTGCGATCGAGCCCGTGTTGGGCTCTCTGCTCAGCGGAGAGACTGCTTATCTCTCTCCTCCCCACTCCTGCTCTCTCTTGCTCGTGCTCTCTCTCTCGCTCTCTCTCAAATAAATAAAATCCTTTTTATTTTTATATTTTTAAAGATTTTATTTACTTATTCATGAGAGACACAGAGACAGAGAGGCAGAGACACAGGCAGAGGGAGAAGCAGGCTCCATGCAGGGAGCCTGATGTGGGACTTGATCCCAGGACTCCAGGATCATGCCCTGGGCCAAACCGCTGCACCACCCAGGGATCCCAATAAAATCCTTTAAAAAAAAGAAAAAAGGTTAAATAACAAGTGAGGATGTGGAGAAACTAGAATACGTGTGCAGTGCTGGTGGGATGTAAAATGTGTGGTCACTGTGGAAAATAGTTTGGCAGCTCCTCAGAAACTTAAGTATAGAATTACGACAGCAATTTTCCTTCTAGGTAGATACAAAGAATTGAAATACTAGATACTGGAGCACCTGGGTGGCTTACTTGGTACTGGGGCACCTGGATGGCTTACTTGGTTAAGCGTCTGCCTGCAGCTCAAGTCATGATTCTCAGGGTCCTGGGATGGAGCCCCTCAGCCAGGCTCCCTGCTTGGCGGGGAGTCTGCTTCTCCCTCTCCCTCTGCCCCTAACTCTGCTCGAGCTCTCTCTCTCTCTCAAAATAAAAATAAATAAAACATTTTAAAAAATGAAGTTCTAAATACTAAAGAGTTGCAAGCAAGACTCAAAATGTTCATAGCAGCATTATTCACAATAGCCAAAAGCTGGAAAAAGCTCGTGTCCATTAACCGGTGAACAGAAAAAGAAAATGTAGCATAGGGATCCCTGGGTGGCGCAGCGGTTTGGTGCCTGCCTTTGGCCCAGGGCGCGATCCTGGAGACCCGGGATCGAATCCCACATCGGGCTCCCGGTGCATGGAGCCTGCTTCTCCCTCTGCCTGTGTCTCTGCCTCATTCTCTCTCTCTCTCTGTGACTATCACAAATAAATAAAAATTAAAAAAAAAAAAAAAAGGAAAATGTAGCATATATTGCCAATGGAATATTATTCAGTCTTTTTTTTAAAATTTTTTTATGACATTCACACACACACACACACACAGAGGCAGAGACACAGGCAGAGGGAGAAGCAGGCTCCATGCACTGGGAGCCCGACGTGGGATTCGATCCCGGGTCTCCAGGATCGCACCCTGGGCCAAAGGCAGGCGCCAAACCGCTGCGCCACCCAGGGATCCCAATATTATTCAGTCTTAAAAAGAAATTGAAATCCTGACACATGCCACAACATGGATGAACTCTGAAAACACACTAAATGAACTAAGCCAGACACAAGAGGACAAGTACTGTAAAATTTCACTTACATGAGGTCCCTACAACAGTCATTTTCATAGAGACAAAGTAGAATGGTGGGTGTCAAGGGTTGGGAAAGGGGATGCAGGGAATTAGCCCTTAAGGAGGACGGAGTTGGGCAGCCACGGTGGTGCAGCGGTTTAGCACCGCCTGCAGCCCAGGGTGTGATCCTGGAGACCCAGGATCGAGTCCCACATCAGGTTCCCTGCATGGAGCCTGCTTCTCCCTCTGCCTGTGTCTCTGCCTCTCTCTCTCTCTCTGTCTCTCATGAATAAATAAATAAAATCTTTTAAAAAAAAAAAAAAAAGGAGGACGGAGTTGCAGTGTGGGAAGATCAGAGATGGATGGTGGTAATAGTTGCACAACAATGTGAGTATACTTAATGATGCTGAATTGTACACTCCAAAAGTGATTAAAATGGGTAACTGTATGTTATGCATATTTTACTACACTAAAAAACCCTCATATAGTATATACTAAAACAGGTAAATTTTTACCATATGTTAATTTTTAAAAGTAAGTTTAAAAACTCTTAAGGGACACCTGGGTGCCTCAGTCAATTAAGCATCTACGCTTGATATCAGCTCAGGTCTTGATCTCAGGGTTGTGAGTTCAAGCCCCATGTTGGGCTCCATGCTGGGTATACAGCCTAGTTAACAACAACAACAATAACTCTTAAGATGGAATATTTTTAGATCATGAGCTGGGCCTTTGATGATAATGTCCATTTACTGAGCACCTGCTGTGTACCGGGTGCCAGGTTAGATCCTTTTCAGTATGGAGCAATAATAACAAGATACTTACTGAATATTTGCCGTGTCTGGCATTGTCAAAGGGCACACAAACACAGTTATGTCTCCCACCAACTCTGTGAGTTGTGCTAACTCCCAGTTCAACAAGGAGAGTAAGGCATAGAGCGATGGCCAGGGGTTGGAGGCCTCATCACCTGAGAACTATGTCCTGTTTCCCAAGGCACAGCTTGGATTTTGTGGCTCTGCTGAGTGCCACTGGGGAGGACAGAGGAGCATACCTACATACTCAGGACCCCACCCTCGCCCCAGACACAGAAGCCAGTTTAGGGAAGATGAGACCCAAGTCCCAGAGGGCCGCCAACTAGCATGGCTGGCAGATACTGCAGCCCCAGGGGACTCAGCTCACGTAAGCAGGAGCCCAGAGGCCAGGATGCGAAGAGGCTCCCGGGGGCCCTGCTGTTTGCTTGCGCTTCCAGGAGCTGCTGTCCTCTGGGCTTTGGAATGGCAGAGGAAAGGGGATTAGGCCTGCTGTACAGACTGAGAATGTGTGTATGTGTGTGTGTATGTTGTGGGGAGTCTAAGCTACCCTCCAGAATTGTACCCTGGAACTATGTGGAGTCACCCTTCCCTGGCCTGCCACTGCTCAGGGTGAAACAAAGTCAGGCTGGAGGCTGCTCCATTAATGTCCCAACGGGACCCAAGGCCATAAAGTGGAGTCAAGGGCAGCCAAAAGGCCTTGACATCACAGCCACATAGCCAGACACTTCCTCATAAGGGAAATAACCTGCTCAAGGGTCCCCTTCAGAGAGGCTGACCACTTGGTGGCATCATCAAGTGAAGTTGCTACCTGCCTCCACCCGCCCCCCCATCCCCCCAGGGCCCCTAGGCCTGCCCACTTGGGCTCTTTAAGCATCAAATTGGGCCTCTGGAGGGCTGTGCAGCCCAGGAGCAGATCAAGGCTTCAGAGAGTTCTGCTGCAGGGGCCAATGGGCAACAAACAAGTTGGGAGGGGAGCAGAAAGGAAAGGAGACGTCCTGGTTGGTAAAAATCATAACAACAATGAAAGTAGTCAACTGCTATTAAATGCCACATGCTAGACACTGTGCTGTGTCTGGACATGTACTAATGCCCCATTTTCGAGAGAAATAAACTGAGGTACAGACAGGACAAACAACTTGACTATCAACTATCAGAAGGAGCATTTAAAACCTGGGCAGCCAGACTACAAACCTGGACACTAAATCACCGGGTGTCTATCTCTCCCCAGGCAGGCCCGGCATCTCCCTGGGCTCCCTGCCCCACTCCACCTGACTCCTTCGTAGGAGGTGCCAGGCAGCCTTTATGGAAAGGCCTGGCATTTGCTTTGTGAAGGTCATGCAGAGGTTGAGGGCGGGCGCTGGTGTGTGTCTGCCAGGCAGGCGCGTGGTGCCAGGTGACATGGCTGTTTGTAGGGCTGGGTGTGCACAGAGGGTCTGTGTATGTGTGAGTCAGAGTATATGTGTGCTCAGGGGTACCTGTGTGTATATAGCTCTCCGTGTGGATTTGTACATCCGAGTATGTCAGTGGGGTCTGGGTGTTCATGAGTGCCTGCGTGGATCTGTGTGTCTCTATCTATGTCTGTGAAATCTGTGCGACCTTGTAAGAGTGTTCCTGTGTGCCATGCATATATGCTGTGACCGTCCCTGACTCCTGAGTGGGCATGAGGTGTGTTCCTGTGTGTGGCTATGTGTGGGTGGGAACCAGGCCTGGGTGTGTGCCGAGGTGAAAGTGTGTTCCTGCAGGCAGTGTCGTGTATGATGCTGTGTGAAACCAGCATTTCTGTGGCTTGTGTGTCACTGCACCCATGAGTCAACTGTGAGATTCTCTTTGTGTCCCCACCGGCGAAGAGAACCATGCCTTACATAGTAAACACCAGGTGACCCCAAATACCCTGTGTGTGGGTGTGTCCGTGTTTCGGTCATGTGTAGCTGTGGATGTAGCATGTGTGTGTGTCCGTGTCTGTGTTATGTGTGTGTCCAGGTGTCTGAAGGGGCTGGTGGAGGGAAGCAGGAACAAGGCTGGAGTACCCTGAGAATTCTGAGAACTCTTCTTCTCCAGCACTGTCCAGCTGATTCTAAATAACCTCCAGGAGTTCCAGCAGTTCCAACCTACCCTCCCTCCTCCACCCCAGCTTGGTTTTCAGCCTGGCAGCACTAGCGAGGAGGGGGTGGGTAGGACTGGAGTCACAAGCAGGGCCAGAGGGACCTGGCTCCAGGCCGGTGGCCTGGGAGTGGAGCCCAGGTGACGCTGGACACCCATATTTGCTGCCAGGATGAGTGCCAGAAACCCAGGTTTAGGGGCACAAAGTGGATGAAGGGATCCCATCTTAAATAAGAAGGGGGCAGGACCTAGCACTCCTTTTGAGGGCTATCACCTGCAGGAAGCCCCCAGCAGCACCAAGAATGTTAGGGCCAGGGAAGGGGGTGGGGCTCCAGGCGGACCCTGGAAGCCACTCGGGGGACTCCCCAAGGCAGACTGGGCACCCTCTCCCCCCAGCCAGAGCCCTCCATGGCAAAGGAGGGAATTGGCCACAGGCCACCCACCTGACAGATCTGCCTGGAGGGTGCCAACAGGTGTCCTCGTCGCTGAAGGAGAAGTGGACCAGGGACTCGGGGCCCGCCGGGGGCAGTGTCAGGTCAGGGGGCCGGGGCCGAGCCCGGGGCGCTGTACCCGAGCGCATGGGTGCCAAGGACCGTCGGGGCGAGCATGGGGACAGCGGCACGCTGTGTGGCGCGCGCTGCTCGCAGGCCCGAGGTGTCTGTGGCCACTGGCAGCGCCGCCTCCACACCCGCCCTCCCGGTGACCCCCCCAGGGACGGCCCCGGGCGTTCGGGCGTCTCCGTGTCCCCAGCGCCTGCCTCCTGCGGAACTCTGAGCACACTTCCCGCTTGCCCCCCTCCCTCCGGGCCTGGGGCGCGGGGAGGGGTGTGCCCCGGGCTCCCGATTCCCGGGCTCTGGCCCCGGCCCCCCTCTCCCCCGCTCCCGCCGCGCCTTGCCTCTGGCCCCGCCCTCCCCGCTCCCCACTCTGACGCCAAGCTGGGCCCGCTGGAGCCGCTGGAGCCGCTGGAGCCCTTTGAGCCGCGCGCCCCTGGGGGAAGAGCCTGGCCCGCGGGGGCCTAGTTCGGGGTCCGGTGACAAAAACCCGGGGGAGGGACGACGGATGCGGGGAAGGGGGAGGGGCAGAGACAAGAAAGACAGAAGTGGAGACAGAGACACAGGGAGCAACTTGGGAGGGACTGATTCCCCCCCCCCCACACCCCGTCCCCGAGGCCACGCGGGGCTCCCGACCCCTCCCCATCTTCTCTCCCCTTCCCAGGCTCTTCCCGGGTCCAGACGCTGAGCCTGTCCCCGCAGTGCCCTCCCCCGGCACGTCTTTGGACTCAGGTTCCAAACAAGTGCGTGCGGAGAGTTGGGGTTAAGGGGGTAAGCAGAGGATCGTCCCCTGGTCCTGGAGAAGCCCCCAGACCCGGCCGGCTCCCACCTCCCGGCTGTCGATCTCCGATCTCCGTCTCCAAGCGAGACGGGGTGTGGTCTCCAAGCTTCCAGCCCCCCGCACCCCACCCCGGGTCTGGCCAGGAAGAGAAAGTCCATTTGCCCTCCGTGCCCGGTGCGCCCAGTAACGTCACCGAGCCTCCTGGCAAGGCAACCCCGGGGTGGCAGCGCTGGCCCCATTTCACAGGCCGTTAGCCTGAGGCCGGCAGACCTGAACACACGACCCCAGATCACCCTGGATGGCAGGTTGGCCTCACCCCTCCAGAGCCTGACTGCAGCCTCAGGTCTGCACAGGAAGTGGGAGGAACCTAACGTTTATTGAGTGCCTACTGCATGCCCTATCAGATGTCTCCACGGCAACCCTGGAGGGCAGGGATGATTTTTATCGCCGTCCTGTGACGGAGGAGGGGAAGTCAGGCTGGGGAGAGCCAGCGAGGAACCCCAGCCCCGGCCCGCGCCAGCTGGTCAGGGGGGACTCGAACCCACCGCCACGGGCGCGCACTTACCCAGCCCACGCCTGGCGGCCGAAATCCTGGAAGCTGCGGAGAAGCCGAAGACGCCTGCGGAAAGTTGGGGACGGGATGGCGAAGAAGACTGGCGAGGAGGGCGGCGAACGCAGGCGGCGGGGTGCGCGCGGGACCGGGGGTTCAGGCAGGAACGCCTCGTCCTCGGCGGCCGCCGCCGCCGGGAAGGCCGCCAGCTGCAGTTCGGGGATGCGGCCCAGGCCGTGCGGCCGCGCCATGGCCACAGGGGGCGCGGCCCCCCTCGGCGGGCGCTGGGGAGCAGCGCCGCCCGCCAGCCCCGCGCAGCCCACGCAGGCCGGCCGCCCAGCCCCGGGGCCCGCGGGCCCCACCCCGCCGGCCGCCTCGGCCCTTCCGGCTTCGCTCTGGGGCCGCCCCCGGGGCGGAGCGGGCCGGGGCGCCACGCGGCTGCGGCGGGACGCCCCAATGGCCCCAATGACCGCAGGGGCACCCGCAGTCCCCTTGAGGTCCCTACAGTCGTCGGAAGCGTCTCTACAAACATCTGGGATGTCCCCCAAATCCCTGGGGTGCTCTTACAAACCGCTGTGGCTCTCCCAAACCTCAGTGTCGTCCCCAAAGTCCCTCAGATGTCCCCACGATTCCAGAGACTGTCCCAACTATCCCTGAGGTGTCCCCACAGAACCCCAAAGTACCCCAAATCCCTGAGTTTCCCTCAAAAGCTAGAGGTGCTCTGAGAGGCCCCATGGACTCTGGGACAATCCCTTAGCCCCCCAAATGTCCCCTACTAGTGTCCTCATTGTTACTGATATATCCCCACAAACCTCAGGGCCACCCCGAGAATCTCAGGATGCACCCACAAATGAAACTCCTTCAGATCCCAGGATCATCAGGTTTCTTCAGATGTCCCCCAAATCTCCTAGAGCACCCCCACCATCCCGGAGTCAGGCAGAGACCCCCAAAGCACCCCTAAGAATTTCCCACAGCCACAGAGTATTCCTGCAGACCATAAATTGTGCCCCCCAAATTCTAGGATCCCTCACAGATCCTAAGAACGTTTCCACAGTCCCTTGGATGTCCCCCAATCCCTAAATGGCTCCACAGTATTCCTGAGGTGCCCCCATAAGTTCAAAGACACTGAAATAACCTCAGGGGTTCTTCGGACTCAAGGACTATTCCCATAACTATGTAGCTGCCCCCCAAATCCTAGGATACCCCATAGGCACCAAGGGCACAACTAGATTCCTCCGCAGTTCCTAGGCTACCTTCCAAAACCAAGATGAACCCACAATTCTTGGGGATACCTCCAGAATGCCCCTCACAGCTTCTGAAACATACCTTATAACTCAGAGACACCGCTAGAAGCTGAGGGTGCTCACAGCCCCTAGACACTCCTAAGGTTCCCCCAGTCCTGCCACTCCTTAGTCTCTGAGGCATCTTAGAATTGGGGCCCTCCTCAGCTCATGAGGTGGCCCCAAGAAGCTGACCTCCCCTTAGCAGAGCAGTACAGGCCGATAGGGACTTTCTGGGGCTCCTGTGGTGGCACTGCATACCCAGCCAGTGTGACTCTGTGGGGGGCACATTACCGCCTTTCACAGATGAAGAATGAGACTGAGGAGTTGAAGATTCTAGAACAAAGCTAGCCAGCTGGTTATAATTTCAGAGACTACCCCAACCTACCTGTGGCTCTTTGGGGTTAGGAAGGGGGAGAAACTTGTTTTAGATAAGAAAATTGGAGCAAATCTCTATTTTAGGGCCCTACCTCTGTAAATACCTTTCTTTCTCTACCTGTTGGCTCCCTTGTCTTGGGCTCCAGAATTAGCTGGCCTAGGTTTGAGTCAGGCCTCCAGCACTTCTTAGCCATTTGACTTTGGGCCAGTTATTTCACTAAGCCTCAGTTTTCCCACCTGTAAAATTGGCATAATGATACTATGCATCTCATGGGTGGACATGTAAAAAAGAAAAAAAAAAAGGCTCACAAAGCATTTGGGGATAGTAAAGCATTCACTGAATGTTAGCTATGATTACCTGAC
Organism: Canis aureus; assembly: GCF_053574225.1. Classification (NCBI taxonomy): domain Eukaryota; kingdom Metazoa; phylum Chordata; class Mammalia; order Carnivora; family Canidae; genus Canis; species Canis aureus. The sequence goes on from NC_135629.1 coordinate 51,902,149, forward strand.
AAAACATTTTTTTGGAGAGCTTGTAATGTGCAAGCCACTGTACTCGCCACAGGGTACAGATGATGATGATGATGAGGAAGATGATGACGATGGTGGTGATGACAGCAACTAGCCTTCAGAATGCCTCCTGGACATTCAGCACCTCTAGTTCTGATCTCATTTATTCCTCATAAAATACCTGCAAAGTGATATGTTGTTGTCCCCATTTTACAGATGGGAAAACTGAGTCTTGGAGAGAAACAAGCTGCTCAAGGTCACACAGCCAATGAGTGTCTGAGTCAGGCTCTACACCAGTGTTTGCCACCCTTTATTTCATTATCCCCAACACTGCCCCAAGGAATAGCCTGCTTGGACAGTCCCTTCTCTATGAAATAGCCTTCTTTATGAAATGTCACAGCCACTCATACACAGGTATACCTCAGAAATATTGCAGGTTTGGCTCCAGACCATTCCAATAAAGTGAACATCACAACTAAGCGAGCCAGATGAATTTTGTGGTTTCCCAGTGCATATAAAAGTCATGTTTATACTACACTGGTGTCTACACTAAGTGTGCAATAGCCCTACGTCTAAAAATGTGTACATACCTTAATTTAAAAATACTTTATTGTTTAAAAATGCTGACCATCATCTGAGCTTTCAGCGAGTCATAATCTCTGCTGGTGCAGGGTCTTGCCCCAATGTTGATGGTTGCTGACCGATCAGGGTGATTGTGGTAATCTCTTAAAATAAGAAAACAATAAAGTTTGCCACATGGATTGAGTTTTGCTTTTAGGAGCATTTGCAGGGTCTCTATAGTGTATGATGCTGTTCTATAGCATTTTACCCACAGTGGAACTTCTTTCAAAATTGAAGTGAATCTTCTTAAATTCTGCCACTGCTTTATCAACTATATGTAATATTCTAAAATCTTATCATTCAACAATCTTCACAGCATCTTCACCAGAAGCAGATTCCACCTGGAGAAACCTCAGGCTTGGTTCATCCATAAGAAGCCACTCGTCTTCCGTTCCAGTTTGATCATGAGATTGCAGCAATGGGGACCCATCTTCAGGCTCACCTCCTAATTCTACTCCTCTTGCTGTTCCCACCACACGTGCAGTTGCTTCCTCCCCTGAAGTCTGGGACCCCTCAAAGTCATCCATGAGGGTTGGGATCCACTTCTTCCAAACTCCTGTACTTGTCAACATTTTGACCTCTTCCCATGAGTCAGAATGTCCATAACGGCATTTAGGATGGTGAATCCTTTCCGGAAGGTGTTTGATCCCTTTTGCTCAGATCCATCAGAGGAGTCACTGTCCACAGCAGCTATAGCTTTATGAAATGTATTTCTCAAATAATAGGACTTGAAAGTCAAAAATTACTCCTTAATCCGTGGGCTGGAGAATGAATGTTGTGTCAGCAGGCATGAAAACAACATTAATCTCACTACATCTCTGTCAGAGCTCATCAGTGGCCAGGTGTATTATCAGTGAGCAGTAATATTTTGAAAGGAACCTTTCTCTCTCTCTCTTTCTTTCTTTCTTTCTTTCTTTCTTTCTTTCTTCCTTCCTTCCTTCCTTCCTTCCTTCCTTCCTTCCTTCCTTCCTTTTCTTTTTTCTTTCTTTCTTTCTTTCTTTTCTTTCTTTCTTTCTTTCTTTCTTCCTTTCTTTTCTTAGCAATCAGTCTCGATAGTGGGTTCAAAATACTCAGTAAACCATGTTTTAAACAGATGTGCTGGGACACCTGGGTGGCTCAGCGGTGGCTGCCCTTGGCTCAGGGTGTGATTCCGGGGTCCGGGATTGAGTCCCACGTCGGGCTCCTTGCAGGGAGCCTGCTTCTCCCTCTGCCTGTGTCTCAGCCTTTCTCTCTGTGTGTCTCGTGAATAAATCAATTTAAAATCTTTTAAAATTTTTTTTAAAAAACCCAAAACACAGAGGTGCTGTCATCCAGGCTTTGTTGTTCCATTTACTTTTTTTTTTTTTTTAAGATTTTATCTATTCATGAGAGACACAGAGACAGGCAGAGACACAGGCAGAGGGAGAAGCAGGCTCCATGCAGGGAGCCCAATGTGGGACTGGATCCCGGGGTCTCCAGGATCACACCCTGGGCTGAAGGCAGCACTAAACCACTGAGCCAACAGGGCTGCCCTGTTGTTCCATTTTCAAAGCAGACAGGAGAGGTTTAGCATAATTCTTAAGGGCCCTGGGATTTTCAGGATGGTAACTGAACATTAGCTTTAACTTGAAGTCACTAACCGCATTAACCCTGTCCTTTGAGGCTCTGAAGCCAGGTACTGACTTCTCCTCTCTAGCTATGAAAGTCCTGGATGGCATCTTCCAATAGAAGGCTGCTTTGACTACATTGAAAAGTGTTTAGGGCAGCCACCTTCGCTAATTATCTTAGCCCAGGCTTCTGGATAACTTGCTGCAGCTGCTGCATCAGCACCTTTGCTTTTATATAATAGAAATGGCTTCTTTCCTTAAACCTCACGAACCAACCCTCCGGTAGCTTCAAACTGGTTTGCAGCTTCCTCGCCTCCCTCAGCCTCCACAGAACTGAAGAGAGTGAGGGCCTTGCTCTGGATTAGGCTTCGGCTTAAGGGAGTGTTGTGGCTCATTTGATCTATCGAGACCACTTGAACTTTCTCCAAATCAGCAATAACGCTGTTTTGCTTTCTTAACATCCTTGTGTTCCCTGGAGCGGCACCCTTATTTTCTTTCAAGACTTCTCCTTTGCATTCACAACCTGGCTAACCCGTACGTACGAGAGGCCTAGCTTCTGGTCTGTCTCAGCTTCCAATATACCTTCTTCATTAAGCTTAATCATATCTGGCTTTTGATTGGAATCGAGACACTTGTGTGACTCTTCCTTTCACTTGAACACTTAGAGGCCATCAGGGTGATTAATTGGCCTAATTTCAATATTGCCACGTCTCAGGCGCAAGGAAAGGGAGACCTGGGAAGCAGCTGGATGGTGGAGCAGTCAAAACACACACACACACACACACACACACACACACACACAACGACACGCATCTATTTAGTTTGCCGACTGCTATGGGCTCAGTTCATGGTACCCCCAAATGACTACACTAGTAACATCAAACTGATCACACATGACCACAATAAATATAACGATGAAAAAGTTTGAAACTTGCAAGAATGATCAAAATGTGACCTACAGAAACAAAGTGAGCAAATGCTATTGGGAAAATGCACCAATGGACTTGTTCAACGCAGAGTTGCCACAAGCCTTCAATTTGTAAAAAATGCAGAATCTGTGAAGTGTAATGAGGCGAGGTATGCCTGTACTGCATATCTGCTTGTGTGTATTTGGGGCTTTATAGATAAATGTAAGTTGTTTTATTTTTCCTACATACATCCACCCAAGAACCAATTTTCGCCCCTTTGTGGTGATAACACCTTGTTGGGAATGCAGGGTTTCCCAATCTTGGCACTACTGACATTTAAGGCCAGATAATCCTGTCCACTAGTAGCCAGTAGCACCCCCCCTCAATCATTAAAATGTCTCCAGCCGAGGCACCTGGGTGGCTCAGTTGGTTAAGCGTCTGCCTTGGGTTTAGGTCATGATCCCAGGGTCCTGGGACAGAGCCCCACATCGAGCCTCACATGGAGCCCCACATCAGGCCCCTGCTCAATGGGGAGCCTGTTTCTCCATCTCCTTCTGCTGCTCCCCCCTGCTTGTGCTCTCTCACTCTCTGTGTCAAATAAATAAATAAAATCCTCTCAAAAAAAATGTCTTCAGGCATTGTGTCACACATGTCCCTGGAGGCCAGAATCACTTTCAAGTGAAAATTCCTGGTCTAAAAGCACTAAGACCCTTGCACTGGCCACTGGGACCCCTAGGTCCAGGTACAAAACAGAAAGGAAGAGCATTCTTGTTTACCTGCCCTTAGGCTCCCTTCCATTGTTTCGCTGACTCCTCAGGACAGAATTTGGAAATAAGGTTCTGAATTGACCTGTTTCAGAGACAGGGTACCTGAGGCCCAGGAAGGGGAAATGACATGGCCAGGGTCACCCAAACTGGAAAAAGCAGAGCTAGATGATGAGTCCAGTTCTCTGACTCCAGAGACTGGGATTTTTTTTTTTTAATCGTTAAATCTTTTTTTATTTATTTATGATAGTCACACAGAGAGAGAGAGAAAGAGAGGCAGAGACATAGGCAGAGGGAGAAGCAGGCTCCATGCACCGGGAGCCCGATGTGGGATTCGATCCTAGGTCTCCAGGATTGTGCTCTGGGCCAAAGGCAGGCGCTAAACCGCTGCGCCACCCAGGGATCCTGAGACTGGGATTTTAGCCACTAGGCTACACAGGCCCTTCATGGTTCAATCTCCTCCCAGCTCAGTGACTTTTGTCCTTTCCTAAAAAGGCAGAGATAACCTAAGGCCTAAAGCCAATGCTGACCATAGCCTGTAAGGCCCTACGCGAGTGCCCTGTTACTTCCCTGCCTCATTTCCTTCCACTCATCTCTTGCTCACTCTGCCTCTGCCACACTTGCCACCCCTCTGCTTTTCCCCTGACATAACAGATTGGCTCCTACCCCAGGACCTTTGAACTGGCTGTTCCCTCTGCTTGTCACCGTCTTCCCTTAGGCTTACTTCGCATCTGATGTTACTTCATTTAGGTCTGTACTAAAATTTCACCTCTTCAGAGAGCCCTTCCTTGACCTCAGGGTCCCTCTTTTCTTCCTGTCCCATGTGTGACCAGAATTATCACATGCCTTTACTTGTTATTTCTTCCTCATCTACTAGCTTGAGAACTCCAGGACAGCAGGGACTGTGGGTCTGTCTCATTCCTTGCCACAGCCTGAAGAGGCTCAATCACTGCCCGTGGAATCAAAATCAAAGGCTCAGGTAGGCAAATCCTTTCCTCAGGGCCCACAGCAAGTCAAGGGCCAAGGCTGGATTGGAGCTCTTACTCAGGAGTGAAGATAGTGGGCTCAGATGCCCCCCCAAACTCTGTCCTCACCCTGTCCCCCCAGCACCAAAGCCCTACCTCCAACTCAGAGGAGCCTGCCAGTCAATCTGTGACTAGTGAAGGAAGGAGGGGTGTGCCCTGGCAGCCAGAGCCCAGGATTGTGGTTTGGAGGACACCCCCCTTTTGTCTGCCGACGACGTCAGAGAGATGCACTTTGCAGAAGCGCAGTTCTCCAAACACCAGCTCCTGGCTGCCCGGCCCCAACGTCAGCCATCTGAGCCTTACCACAGCCCGGGGGGCGGGCAGATCTTATGCACGCGGGTTTAGTAAGAACACTGAGGCCCAGGGGGGCATGATGGTGGGCTCCTAGTCCCACAGCGAGTCAGGGGGCAGGGCTACAACCTGATTCTCACCCACCCATCTGGAGTCCAGGAGACCTGGGTTTTAACCCCAACTCGCTGTGCGACCTTGGGCAAGTCACTTCTGTTTCCTCGGCAGGAATAGCGAGCCAGAGACGCTGGGGGTGAGCACGCGGGTCGGTGTTGCGAGGCCCTGGCAGGGACAGGGGCAGCGGCAGCCAGGAGCGCGGAGGTGAGCCGGGAACCCCGCGTGCGCAACTTCTCCGCCAAGCTGCTCTGCGTCCGCCAGGCGGCCGTCTCCACTGCGCTCGGCTGGACGGGGAGAGCCGCCTGGTCCCGCCCGGGGAGGCCCGGGGCCTCCCCCGCAGCCTGCGGCCGGCCGGCCTGGCGCCCACTCTCCGAGGCGCTCGATAAGCAGGAAATAATAACCCGGGGCGCCCGGCAGTGGCGGCGGCGACTGTGCCCCGCTCGGGGACTGGAGTCCCGCCCAGGCGGGCCCGCACTCGGAAGGCGCACACAGCCTGTGCCTTTCTCGTCCCCCAGCAGAGGGCGCGCGGAGGGAGGGGCGCGCGGAGGGACCCGCTCCCAGGGCAAGGCCAGGGATACGCGAGAGCCAGAGAGGAGGGGAGGCGCGGACCCGAGTGGAGACACAGGCCACCGGCCAGAGACAGACCCCAGTTCGGCGGCCTCCGCCCCTTCCTGGGGTCCCGCGGCGCCTCCCCGGGCGGGAAGACTTTGCGGAGACAGAGGGGCACGGGGCGGGCTTGGGGGTGGGGGGTAGAGGCTGGTACGTTGGCCCCGCCCCCAATTCAGGCAAGCCCCCCCCCCCGCCCCCACTACCATCGCACTCTTTCTCTTCCTCCAGCTCCATCTGCCTCTTGACAGATCGTTGTGGTGCCGTGACTCAGCCCCGCAGGGCGCCAGGAGCACAGGCTCATACATCCCCAGGTCTGGAGGGGGGTTGTGGATGCCATCTCAGATGGAGGGCAGTGCCCTCTCTCTGGGGGTTCCTGTGACTCAAGTCTAGGGCTGTCTGGATCCCCTTTTTGGTGGCTGCAGGAACTGCAACGTGGGTAGCATTGGAACGCCCTGTGTGCACTCAGAGAACCCCCTTTCTGGAGAAACAGGCTGGCAGAAAGCCCATTCTAAGCAGCAAGGTTCCCACTGGAGGCCTCTCAGTTCCCCCTTCCTCCTTCTGTCTAAGGGTGGGGGGAGGACGCTGGCACCCATGCCTTCCCTCCCGACGAAGCCCCTGGAGGCTACACAGGCCCACAGTGAAACAGAAACCTGAGCCCTGAAGGGATGTGGTTGAGGTTCCGTTTTTTTCTTCCCACCGTGGAGGAGCAGGGTCTATGCAAGCCCCACCTCCTCTCCTGAGTCCAGGTCCCTGAGTGACTATCTACTGAGCACTCACTGTGTTAAGCCCTTTACACACATCCCCAATCTCACAGAACTCACAAACACACACACCACCACCACCACCACCACCACCACCTCTGCTGCGGGCAACAGAGCAGTGCCAACAGCCCCACTTTACAGATGGGGAAACTGAGGCAAGGAGAGGGCAAGACATGTGCCAGGACCCCAGGCATCAGATAGCCGGGTGTTGGGATCTCAGCTTTGCCATCTCCTGCTTGTGTGAGCTTGGGCATGAAGGAGGGGTGTCTTGCTCCTCTGGGCCCCAGTCTGTCCAACAGGAATACCTCCTGAGGCACTGGAAACCCAAGATGAGGGGAGCCTGAGAGTGAGCCATTAGAAGATGGATACCACTAAGATAATGATGATTATTACCACTCAGCCACTGTCCCCAGGGAGTCAGCACCCCAGAGACCAAGGCAGGGGGAGTCCCTGAGGCCTTTAAAAGGAAGCGGGCCCAGCTCCTCCCCGCAGTACCCCACTCCTTCATTGGTCTCTTAGGACAGTGACCTGAGCCAGTTTGGCGCAGCCCCCGGTCTTGGCATTTCCTGTTGATTCCAGCTTTTGTTTTTCTTCAGCTTCTCTCCAGTTCCCTCTGGGAGATAGCAGGCCGTGTGTTTTGGGCCCCGGCACATGCTTCCTGCCTGGGGGCTGAGGCTGGAGCTGGGGAGTGGGTGGGAGTGGTTTGTGAGGTCGTAGGGCTGGCTAGAAACCCCTAGAGAGAGCAAGGACTGTAGGATCACAGCCTAGAGGGGGAACTCCGGGAGTGAGAGGCCGGAATCTGATCGTCTTAGCGACATCCCAAGCAGAGGGGCACCCATGGGGGTCAGACAAAGCACAAAGTCAAAGCTCTCAGTCACACATGTCACCAGAGCACACACAGACCCCCAAGCAACACTGGAGCAGATCTGTAACGAGAAACATGGGGTGGTTAGAGGACAGTACACCAGGCAGCCAGGAGCACACCCCAGAAGTCAGACGACTCCCAGATACAGGGAACAGAGGCAGCTGAGAGCACGCCAGTGTCTCTATCAGCATCCCTGGGAGCACAGACAGTACCGCTGACATGACCACTGTCCCAGAATGTACACATCACAGAGCCACCATCACTGCCTTCCAGGAGTACATACTGTCACAATCAGTGCCTCAAGAGCACACGCAGTCACTGTCACAATCGTTGTCCCGGAAGCACAGTCACATAATCATGGTGCTGGGTGCTCACACGGTCATATTGTCACAATTCCTGTGGCCCTTCAATACACAAGTCATATTGTCATGATTACTGTCCTGGAAGCCTACACTGTGTCACAACTACACTGTCCTGAAGCACACAGTCATGCTGCCACAATCACTGTCTCAGAAGCACATATGGTTCCACTGCCATAATCACTGTCCCTGGAGCACACATAATCCCATGTCACAGTCACAGGACCCCAGAAACCCAGGCAGAGCATGTAGCTAAGGCAGACACAGCTAGTCTACCCCAACAGCGGGAGCCAACCCAGGTCAGTGAGAGGATGCCATCAGAGCCAGTCCAACACCACCCCTCACTAACACTGTCTGCTCCTAGAGGCAGGGATTCCCTTACCCTGTGTGAGGACTGTGCACCCTCTGGGCACTGTTACCTCCCTCTGGGCAGCTACTGAACCCTAACACTCCTGCCCACAGAGGGAGCCCCAAGCCAGCACACAGACCTCAGTGCTCCCTGAAGAGGCTCCCCCTAGATTTCTGACCCGAGCTGCTCAAGCGTGAATCTTCCATTCCCCCCCCCATACAGTCCTCCTTTCCCTAGAAGAACCCCAAGAGCCCCTCGGCCTGGAGGAAACATCGTGAACCTAGGAGGCACCACCGACAGTGCCCTCGAGGTCGTCGACAAACATAGTGAATCCAGCTGCCAGTACAGTGCCCCCGGGAAAGTCCCTTCAAGTACCCTGCGCTGTCAACAACTATGGTACAGACTCCCAAAGCCGCAGCCCTCAACCAAGCCGCCGTTAATACAACACGCAGCATGGCGCCCCCTAAGTTGATCCCAGGACCAGCTTCAGTGGGAAGGGTGCTCGTACACAAGGAGCCACCAGGGTCGCGTCCCGGACGCCCCCACGGTAGAACTCCCCCCACCTCCACACCCCCGCCAGTCACTCGGACTCCACCCGCAGCGCAGCGCCCCCTGCGGTCAGCGGGGCGAGTTGCGTCCTCTCTGCGCGCCTATCCGCTCCACGCGCGTCTGCAGCCCGGAGTCTTACCGCCTGCAGCTGCCTCCGCTCGCGCCGCCGCTGCCGGTGCCGGTACCGTGGAAGGACGAGGGCCAGGACATGCGGGAAGTGCGCAGGCCGGGCCGGTCGCCGGTGTCCACGGCGTCGGCGCGCTCTATGGGCCGGTGTGGCGGCCGCTCGGGCTCTGCGCGCTCCGCGCTGTCGGAGTAGCCGCGCTGCTGGATACGAATGGGGGTCCGCGGCTGCCGCCACAGGTGCTGGGGGGGCGGCTTCAGGGTGGCCTGGCCCTCCCGGGGCCCAGGCAGAGACAGAGACAGGCTCCTCTCCGAGGGGGCGGCCGGGGGCTCCATGGCGCCGACCCCCTCCTGCGCCCCGGGGGGCCCCGGCCTCTCCGAGCTTCACCCTGCTCAGCGGCGCGCTAGCCGACGCGCCCGAGGGCCCGCGGGTGCGCCCGGCCTCGGTGGGGCCATGGCGCCCCGGGGACAGACCCGGGGGCGCTACGGGCCGATCGCCCCCGGGGCCGGGCGCCGCGGCTTTCTGTCGGCGGCTGGCGCTCCGCTCGGCGCCCGGCAGCGCTCTCCGCGCTCGGCACCCCGCTCCGCGCCAGCCCCGGCTCCCCCGCCCCGTCCCGCCCCTCCCCGCCCCCCGCCCGCCGCTCTGTCAGCGCCGCCCCCCTCCTCCTCCTCCGTCCGGGCCAGTGGGGGGCAGCCACCCAAGGAGGGGGGCCCTCCCGCCCACGCAGAGCCCCGCTCCCGGAGGGGAGGGGGCGCCGGAACTCGGCTCTCTCCGGAGCGCCCTGCCTAGCCGCGGCGTGCACGGGAAAGAAGGAGTTAAACGGTTAATCCGATCAGGAAGGAGACACCCGACTGGTTGCCGGTGTGTCAGTCAGTCCGTCCATCATGGCGGGGGCGGAGCCCGATGCTGGCGTGTCCTCGCCGCTGCCTCAGGCCGGGGGGAGCGCGTGGGGAGTGGTCCCGGGGCCGCCGACGCGGGCTCTGCGGCTGGCAGCGGCGACGTTCGGGGATTCTCCTGTTGGTGGGTCGGAGGGTGGTGATGGCGCGTGCCCAGGGCGGGATGTGCGCGCACGTGGCCCCTTCCGAGGGTTGTCTGTGTTTTTGGTGTCGGCTGGAAGTGTGTGCGCGCACGTGGTTGGCTGCTGCGGTCTGCCTGTTTCTCTGGATTTCGCTGTGTGTGTATCTGTGTGTCTGTGGGTGAAGGATGTGTGCGCACGTGTGCTGCTTGTTTGGAGGGTGTGCGCCGCTGTGGGGTCTGTTCTGGCGGCCTGGGGCTGTGCATGTGTACCCACGCGTTTGGGTGTGTATTGTGGTCGGTCCGCGCTTGCGGAGTTGTGCAGGCAATTTGGCTGTTTGACTGTGGTGTCTGAGGGAGTCTGTATGTGTTGGTGTGTGTGTGTGTGTGTGTGTGTGTGTGTGGTCGGCTTGAGGGCCGCTTTGGGGTGTTTCTGGGGTGTGTCCCTTTGGTTCCCGTGTGGCTCCAGGAGGACACCGCGGCTGCCGCCCACCGCTCTGTGCGTCGCTGCCTCTTGCAGAGCGCTTCCGCAGGAGGTAAACTGAGGCAGGTCTCCGGCAGCCGCGGGATGCACCCCCATGCCCTTTTCAGGCGAGTAAACAGCCGCGCCTCCTCCCCGCGGCCCCCGCCAGCAGAGCCCCCCTTCCGGCACCTAAATCGGGAGTCGCCGTGACTCACGCTCCCGCCTCCCCCAGCGCCGCGCCGAGCGAGCGAGCGGAGAGCGAGCGGGATCCGAGCGCCACCCTCCCCCCATCTCTGCCGCCCCGGCCGCGACGGAGCCCTGGCGGTGGCCGGGCTTTGGGAGCGCGATCGCCGGGGCGCCCCACCCCCGGGGCCGACGCGCGCTCGGACTCTAAACGGCTCTGATGCGCGTCCCCGGAACCAGGTCCCCGCCCCCGCGCGCCCCCTCCACGGACTCCCCAGGGCAGGCCGTGCCGTCTGCCACCGCCCTCCTCCCTCCCGCACCCCAGCACTGTTGTTATAAAAAAAAAAAAAAAAAAAAAGCGGCCGTTTCCAACCCCCACAGCCGCTTTTCTCCCCGCCCGAGGGGGCTCCGGGCGTGGGCGAACGCGGAGCAAGAACCGGCCCCGCATTAGCAGCCGCGGGGTATCCCAGAAGCCAGAGCTGTGTCTCCCACTTCTCTCGGGGACCCTCTGCCTCCCCCCGCAGTATAGACTCAAAACGGTTTCTAGGGGATTGGCAAGGACTGCGATTCCCCCCCCCCCCCCCCCCCCCGCCCACCCAGATCATTTGAGGGTCCTGGACTGGACCAAATTCCTGGGGGAAGGTGGAGACTATAGGATTGGCCGCAGCTCAGGGTGGGTAACAAGGGATGGGGGGGCGGAGGAGAGAGGGGTGGACCACAGCGGGGTGGGGGTGGGGCGGTTTGCAGAAGAGGGCCGCAAGGCTGTGGGCTAGGGCTGGTGTTTGGAACTCTGGTCTGAATCCGGGATAGGCCAGGCTGGACCTGAACCTGGAAGAGGGTAGAAGGATTTGGGGGGAGGGGGAGTTGGAGGGAGATACATTAGACCGAGGGAGGGGGGAATGGCAGTCACTTCCTTTCCCCATCTGGAAATGAAGCATTATCCCAAGACCCAAGCAGAGACCCTGGAGACCTCCAATTGAGTAGGTGAGGGGATAGGAAGATTGAGGCTGCATAGAGCAGGGACCTGAGGAGGGCAGTGCGGGCAGGAGCCTGGCCAGCAGCCAGGGCAAGCTCAGCTGTCCAGCTTTCGAACTCACCCTCCGACCAAGATGGGGGCTCAGAGGACCCCAAATGAGAAAGAGCAAGAAAGTGTGCCAAGCTGGAGCCCCCACGTATCTCTTCCATCTACCCCCAAGAGAAAGAAAATTGCCAGTCCAGCTCTCCTGTAGGGTCTCACCATCCCCTCTAAGGTGGGGGAGGAAGTGGATCTTCCCAGGAGGGGAGATAGAGGCACACAGCTGCCTGGTAGGAGACCGACTCCCTAACCTGTCCCAGCTGTCTGATTGTGAGGACATGGCAGGGGACTGTAGGGCTGAAACCCTTTCCACAATCCTGCCTCTTGCTGACTCAGGAGGCTGCAAAATGGAAGAAGGGATTCCTAGAGGCTGCAAGGGGAGCCTGGGGGAAGGGATGTTACAGCTTGACCCACAAGGCTCCAGAAGTTTCGGCTGGTTTTTGGGAAAGGCCAGGGGCCTGGAGCGCGGAAAGGGCTGGTGGCTGGACACAATCCCCGCTGGCCCTGAATCTCCACCCCACCCCCGAGCCTCGTCCCCTCCTGCCTACCTGTCTGCTTTGGTGATGGAAATCCGAGGAGGGACCAGCAGTGGCAGCGTGGTGGGCCTTGGCGGCAGAGGGACCCCAGGGTCCGAGGGCTCCGTGTCCGCCCAGCCCAGCCCGGGCCCCGTGGAAAGGCGACGACGAGGGCGTCGGAGGTCAGCCCCCAGCATGTTGGCACTGGTGGGCTCGGGGGTCTCCCACGGCCTCTGAGGAGGGACAAGGACCAAGGACTGGATGGGGGCATGGCCTGACCAGGCGGCCCTGAGGCCCTCCCTCCAGTAACACCCTTTCTTAGCCACTTGAGAAAGTGACTGATGGGGATATAACCTCCTTGTGTTCCCTTCACATCTTAGCCACTCGGTGATCCCTCCCACAAGGGGCGCTTTTCATCCCTTACATCTGAGGGGTGTCCCTTCTCAGCCATTAATTCTTATAGGGCTCCCTTTTGATGTTCTGGCCCTGGGGCTCTGGGCCCTCATGCCTGTACAGTCTGTGCCTCACTGTGGAACCCTCTAACACATCGTCACCCTGCACGTCTAGGAGGCCCCTCCTGGCCTTATGGCCTGTGCCCCTCCCCCCAGGCCCTCAAGACCTTACCCCCAGCACCCCTCCCTCACCCTACAATCCTCTCCCCACCTGGGCAGCCCCTTGGAAGCTCCCGCCTTCTGTCGCTGGCCTGAGAACCTCTTAATCCAGGCAGCAGGAAAATAACGGAATCAAGGGAGTAAACTGAGGCCAAGGAGAGGACCCTCCCCAGATTTGAGGCTGTGAAGCCACACCTGGTGAGCCACACAGAGGGCGCCCGTGTCCCCTGCGGCCCAAGCCCCGCCCCCAGCCCGGGCCCCGCCTCTCGCACCTCGTCCCCGGTTCCAGCCACCGACAGGACACTGCGACTCCTCTTCATCCCGCCAACCTAGCGCGCTGCTGCGGCTGCGGAGGTCATATCCGCCCGGGCCAGCGCCTCCTGAAGGACCAAGCCGAAGGCATTCGCCATTAGTGCCCTGGGGCTCCCCCTGCCGGCTGAGCCTGAATCCTGCCCCCCCCCCCCGCTAGTTTGCTCTCCCGAGGCGTGACGTCAGCAGATGGCTGACGCACTGCCCGTCCGGTGACGTCTCCCGCCCGTTGCCAGAGCGACAGCTGACGCACGGCTGGGGTCTGGACGGCGTCAGTGCCCCGGTTGGCCACTGGGGGGCCGGGAGCCTCGGGACCGGGTCGCCCCAGCCCCCACCCCGCCCTCCCGCGGGGGCTTCCCCCGGCCTGGGGATCCCGCGGAGAAGACCGGGAGCTCCCAGAGGCGGCCGCGTGTGGCGCGTGGTCCGAGCCGGGGGCCGGAGGAAGCGTCTCCTCCGAGCTGTTGGGCTTTTATGCCTAAACCCGAAATAGCTGCGAGGTGCGGGGGCCGGGCGCAGCGAGACGGCGGCTTGGGCACAGATGGGGGACGCACAAGCAGAGGCGCGCGGAGACAGACAGGGACGCGTGGAAATAGAAACAGACAGACAGGGACACAGACGCAGCTCCCGAGGATGAGCGCGCTCTGCTGCCGGCGATCCTGGTCTAAAAGCCTGCGGGGGGGGGGGGGGCTGGCTCACTTCACCTTCGCCCCCAGGTGCGGCGAATTTATTGCTGTGTGGCCATGGGTCAATGACAAACTCTCTGAGCCTCAGTTCCTCCTCTGTGAAATGGAATGACGATCCCTACAGGGTCCATGTGAGAATGACATGAGACCAGACCATGCTGAATGCGCACAGGTCAGCTTCTGGCACTCAGTAAGTGCTTAATACTACCAACATCTGAGCCTGAGAGAGGGTGTTAGAACCCAAGTCAGATCATGTCCCTCCTCTGGTCAGAGCCCTCCATGGCTTTTACCTCAGAGGAGGCCCACACAGTCCTGAATGATATGCCCAGTCATCTCGCTGTCCTCACCTCTTACCACTCCCTCTGAGCCTCTGCTCTATCCACACTGGTCTCTTGGCTGTTTCTAGACAAACCAGGCACGCTCTAACCTCAGGGCCTTTGCACCTGCTGGTTCTGCCTGGAACTCTTCCCTTTGATATCCACAGGCTCCTCACATTCTTTAGGTCTTTGCGCCTATCTCACCTTTTCAGGCATTTCTCCTGGAGTTCCTCTCCATCTCATCCCTGTTCAAAGTTGCTAGCCCCTCAGGACTCCTAACTTATCTGGCTCTATTTTTAACAGGTCTTTTTTTTTTTTAAGATTTTATTTATTCATGAGAGACAGAGAGAGAGGCAGAGACACAGGCAGAGGGAGAAGCAGGCTCCATGCAGGGAGCCTGATGCACGACTTGATCCTGGGACCCCGGGATCACACCCTGAGCCAAAGGCGGACGCCCAACCGCTGCGGCACCTAGGCGTCCCAGGTCTTTCTTTTTTTAATTGAGATTTTTATGTATTTACTCATGAGACACACAGAGAGAGGCAGAGACATAGGCGGAGGGAGAAGCAGGCTCTCTGTGGGGAGCCTGATGTGGAACTTGATCCCAGGACCCCCAGGATCTCAACCTGAGCTGAAGGCAGAGGATCAACCACTGAGCCATCCAGGTGCCCCTTTAACAGGTCTTATCACTTCATAATGTACTATATAATTTATCTATTACATTAATTGTCTCTTCCCACATTAGAATATCAGCTGCAGGAGGGCAAGAATATTTTATCTATCTTATTCATTACCATATCTCCAGTGCCTAGAACTGAATCTGGAACATAGTAGGCTCTTAGTATTTGTTCAATGTCTGGTTATTATTTTGAGGACATAATAGCATAATTATAAAGTTCCTAGTGAGATCCACTACAGACTAGCTACTTTACCCTCTACTTTGGCTCTTCTTTCTTTTTCTTGCCTTATTGCACTATCCTTCACTTTAGTTCAGTGTCAACTAGTAGAAATGAGTGTAAACACTGTCTCACCAACCTAGGCAAGCCTATGACAGACAGTTGTTGAGCAAATGGATGAATGTATAAAAATAGCTTAAAGGTCACCTCCACGTCTCAGCCCAATGAGCCAGTCCGTGTTCTGAGCTCCCACTGCTGCTTATTCTGTCCCCTTTAAAGTGTTCATCATTCTGAGTTGTAATTATCTGTATAAATGGTACCCATTCGGGATCCCTGGGTGGCACAGCGATTTGGCGCCTGCCTTTGGCCCAGGGCGCGATCCTGGAGACCTGGGATCGAATCCCATGTCGGGCTCCCGGTGCATGGAGCCTGCTTCTCCCTCTGCCTGTGTCTCTGCCTCTCTCTCTCTCTCTCTCTCTCTGTGTGACTATCATAAATAAATAAAAATTAAAAAAAATATTAAAAAAAAATGGTACCCATTCATCATGGTCCCCCACACACGGTCTCAATGAATGGTGAACGAATAAAGGAATGAATAAGATAGACACAGGGAAAAATAGGCACTCCCTCTCTCTGTATGAAGTCAGATACATGCATTCAGACAGAGAAAGGGCCATGTAGTAAGGGCCAGCCTCCAAAATTACACTGACAGGTGTGCCTACGTGGCTCAGTCGGTTAAGCACCCGACTCTTGCTTTTGGCTCAGGTCATGATCTCTGGATCTTGAGATCGAGCCCTACACTGGGCATAGAGCCTGCTTAAGATTCTCTCACTCCCTCTCCTCCACCCCCACCCCCAAGCAGCATGGGTGCTCCCTCTTTCTTAAAAAAAAAAAAAAAAAAAAAAATTTAGGGCAGCCCTCGTGGCTCAGCGGTTTAGCGCCGCCTTCAGCCCGGGGTGTGATCCCGGAGACCGGGGATCGAGTCCCACGTCAGGCTCCGTGCATGGGGCCTGCTTCTCCCTCTGCCTGTGTCTCTGCCTCTATCTCTCTCTCTCCGTGTCTCTCGTGAATAAATAAATAAAATCTTTAAAAAAAAAATTTACACTGGCAGGCTTCCATTCAAATCCTAGCTCTGCCATTTATTAGCTGTATGTCCTCAGGCAAGTCACCCAGCCTCTCTGAGCCTCAGTTCCCGTATCTGTAAAATGAGAATAATATCCATACCTATCTGAGGGCACTGTTGTGAGGATGAAGTGAAGCAATGCATGTAAGGTTCTGAGCACAGTGCCTGGTTCACAGTGGATGCTCACAAAACAGTACCCGCTTTCCTAGTAATAATAACAATGATCATCATTGTTGTTGGTTTGCATGGAGCTATAGACAGACATGGAAGACAGCAGCCTCACTTCCCCCCAACCACCCCCTAAACCTACCAGCTGACTCACTGTTCCTCAAAGACTTCAAACATATTCAGACCTCAGGGCCTTTGTATTTGCAGTTCTCTTGACCCAGAAAACCAGGTTCGGATATCCTGTGTTCCTCTCACTTCCTCATCTCCTTGACTCTGCTTTCATTTTGTTTGTTTCTTTTACTTTTAGACTTATAACATTCTAACAAGATAAAGAATTTACCTACTATTTTTATCAGCTGTTGCCCTTCCTTGGATTAGGACCTGAGGTCAGGCTGTTGGCCTGTTCTGTCTCCAGCTGGATCTGCAGTCCCAGGACAATGCTGGCATACAGTAGGTGCTCCACATATATCTCTTGAATAACCAGTTGATGCCTTTACCTCCTCAGGCCTCTGCTCAAAGGTACTTCATTCCAAAGGGCTTCCCTGACATAAATGCCTCCCTCCACCCCTTCGCCCTCACTCAGCTTTATCTTTCTTCTCAGCTGTCATCCCTGGCATATCATATATTTACATTTCTTCTGTCCTCAGGCTGATTTCCACGAGGGCAGGGGATTTTTCGGTCTTGTTTTATCTATAGCGAGAACCAACTTCACAAACATGTGACCTGTGCAGTCACTCACAGCCCCACGCTTAGGTTTAATGCACCACCCTTGTTGTCTTGAAATGCTTCATTACTTTGACCAGGAGCCTTGCATTTTCCCCTTGCCCTTGGCTCTTCAAATTCTGTAGCCAGATCCCCAGGGCCTAGAACAGCACATGGATTTGCAGAATAAAGGAAAGAATGAAGGAGTGGATGGCCAGCAGAGCCCTGAAGTGCAGGGAAGAGGGGCAGAGACACACCACCGCTATCCGGACACCAGTGCATGTTTGCAGAAACCAGTCTTGGAAGAACCCCAGGCATGGAAGGCAGGGCATCACAAACTGGCTGAGTCCCCAAGGTAGAGGGGTGCCTCTAAGCCTGCCTTCCCCTCCCCTGGGTAGCAGGCCGGCTGGGGACGGGGGTCCAGATGGCAGAGCAGGTTGCTCTGGGCAGCTGGCACCAGGCTCAGGCTGGGAGAGGCTTGCTTCCCTTATCCCAGCTTGTCAGCACAATCAGCTAGTGGCCCAGCCTGGGAGCCCCTGGCCTCGCTTGACAGTAAAGCACTGGCTTCACCCAAGCCCAAGACCACCATCCTTGGGAGAAGGATGCAGGGATGGATGGCCAACAAGAGGGAAGGAAGTGAGGACAAATGCCCCCTTATCCACATCTTGGCCCAGAGCATTCAGGCCTGAGAAGGAATAGTTACTAACCAGCTCTATTCCTGGAGCTATAAAGCAGGGCCAGGAAGGATTGTCAGGGGCCCCAGGCATGTGTATGTGTATGCATGTGTGGGTGCATGAGAGTTTACAGCTGAGCAAGTGGAACTTTCTATGAGTGTGTGTGTCGCAGAGCTGAAACCAGAGCATACCTGCAGCAGTGTATGTAGTGACAGGGCGAAGCTACATCAGCCTACGTAGGAATGAGACTGGATGTGCCTCTGTGTCATCATGGTATGAATGCATATGTGGGGAAAGAGGGGGTGGGGAATACACACATGTGGATGCAGTGGGAAGCAGAATTTCACAGTAGTGAGAAATGCAGGTTCTGGGTTCAAGTGTTTACTCAGTCACTCACTAGCTATGTGGCCTCAGGCACATTATTTAGCTATGTTGGCTCCAGCCCAAATATGGTGTTAGTATGATTTTTATCTGTCTGGATTTAAGTGCGTATGTTTGAAGAGTAATTCAACAATTCCAGGAGGCCTTCCTGGATACCCAACCTGAAGTGGGCCCTTCCATTTTTCTCTTTTGACACAGCCTTCTATTTCTATCACAGTCCCAATCAGAATTTGTTGTTATATATTTGTTTGTGTTGTTTCTTTTTCTGGCTTCTCCATTAAATGTCACCCCTGTGGGCACAGAGAGTTTTGTTCTGTTTCCTGCTGTGTCCCCAGCACCTGGCATATAGTCATAGGTGCTGAATAAATGCTTGTTGAGTAGCTATTCATCACAGTATGGCTGTGTCTGTGGGTATAAAGAGGTGGAAGCTGGCTGGGGATCATGGGTTCCTGGAGGGTCCTGTGCTCAAACCTGGTCTTGACTTTCTTTCTTTCCCATTCCCTCAGCCACACTCACTTTATGGGAATGATGATACTCCATCAACTGCCTGTATTGCCTTTGACAAGCTCTTTCCCCTTTTCTGGGTCTTAGGAACTCACCTACTCACCTACCATCTGTAAAATGGGAAGGAGGATGGATTGGTTCATGATAAGCCTCCTTCCTGACCTAAGGCACTATGAAATAGTCTTTTATTGAGCACCCACTGTGTGCCAGGCACTGTTCTGGACCTGGCCCTGCCCTCATATGAGGAGCTTAAGTGAATGAGGAAGACAGGTATCAGCCAGAAATCTCATTTCATCAGGAGCACCCTTACTTCCAGTCCCTTTCTATGCCCTATGAAATTTTAGACTTTATTCTGATTCTGAATTCACCAGTGGGTAGTCTTCTCTTTACACACAGATCTTGCTCCCTCATTCAGCCTTGAATATAAGCACAGCAAATGCTGGCTGTTTTTATTGGTTGCTACAGCCCCACCACCTGGCTACAGTGCTGTGGCACGTAGTAGGCACTTGGGAAATATGTGTCAAATGAGCTAAGAGAAATCAATGACTGAGCAAAGGCAGGCTCCCATGCATGACCTCACGGAATCCTCGGTGTCATTACCCACTTAGCAGATGAGGGAAATCGAGGCTCAGGGAGGCAGAGCCGATGCCGGGGTCCCACCCCTGCTAAGTAGTGTGTGGCTGTGGGATGCAGCAGAGAAAGCTTGGATAGTCCACAGGACCACTACCAGTCGCCCACCCCCACCTCGCAGGTACGAGAGAGAGAGAGAGAGAGAGAGAGAGAGAGAGAGACGGCAGAAGATGCGCTGATGGAGGTGCTGTGAGAAACCCAGTGGCAGTGCAAAGCAACTCAGAGGGCTCTGTCTCTGTATCCAGCTGGACATGCTGTGCTGGCAGATTAGGAAAGTCTTGGCGCTGATGGGGAAGCCTCCGGCGCCCTGTCCCCAATTCTAGGAGCTGGAGGGCTCCTGGGACCCCGTTTCACTGGGGCCGGTCGGCTCCAGTCTCGGAAGCCACGGAAAGAGCTCCGCGGAAACCCGGGAATCTCTAGCATCTGGGGTCCTCTCCACACATCCACAGCCGGGAGGCCGGCCCCAAAGGGCGTACCGCAGGGCCTCGGCTTTCTCGGGGAGCGGGAAACCCCACAGCGTCCTGGTCCCCTCCCTCCGGGGTGCCGGGTCCCCTTCCCCACCGCAGCTCGCAGCCGCGAAGCTTACCTTGCAGAGAGGGGCTGGGGAGGGAATGCCCCGCCCTCTCCGGCCTGAGGGCAGGAGGGGACAGGGGTGTCCAGACCCTTTGTTTGCTGTTGTGTGTGTATGTGTGTGTGCGCGATTGTGAGACCCGCTGGGGTGTGGGTCCGTGCGCGCGCGCGCCCGGGCCTTGACGGCCGCAGAGATGCTGGACTGCCTGGGCTCAAGGGGGAGGGGGGGAGGAGGGGGGACTCCCCCGCCCCCGCCCGCCCACTCGCGGGTTTGAAAGATGCTCGAGGGGGAGGGGAGGCAGCGGGCGGGCGCTTTTGTCCGGAAGGCCCCTCCCCTTCCCTGGGCTGGGGAATCCCCCCATTTTGAGCCCTTTAATCCATTCCCTCCAGCCCGCTCTCTGCAAACACCTTCTGGGGGGTAGTCTGGGAAAAACGCCCCTCATCCGAGAGGCTGGAGCTCCTCCCATCCCACCCGCCCCCACGGAACGCCCTTTAATCTGAGATAATCCTGGCCCTAGGCTGCAACACGGCCTTTTATCCCAGTATCAAAACGAGGGTGGGGATGCACGCAAGTGTGCAGCTGGGGTCACCCAAGCTCACAGTAACGGAGTCTTTAGAGTCCCGGCGGAGTAAGGGGGCTCCAGACCAAAGGGGAGGGGCTACGAACGATTCTAGAGTACCACCACGAGGAAAGCCTCCATCCGCACCTCCACGATCCCCTTCCAGCCCCCCGGCTGCGCGGGGCCAGGAGCAAAGGCCCCCTTTGGCTAGACATTAGTGACACCCAGCGGCCGCACGGGGAGACGCCTCGGACAGGAGTCCGAGATCCGTTGACTCGGGCGGGGGCGGGTAGGGAGGAGCCGGGGTGGATCTGGGTGATTTTAGAGGGGGCGTGTGTGCGCGAATCCCGGCTCAGGAATGTCACAGGCCGGGGACGCGAGGGGGAGAATGGTCCGAGCTAGGGAAACACCAGCTCCCAAGGCAGGGCCACATCGCCCCCACAGCCGACCCCCCAAGGGCGGAGCCACGTCCCTCCTCCACTTAGAACTTTCCTGGGAAGGGCTCTGTACCCCAGGACTGGGAAAGTGCTCTCATCAGACACCCCTCCCCAGCACAGGGTTAGGTCCTCTTCTCCAGGGGCAGAGGGACAGGTCTTCGCGCCGAAGCCCGCCCCTGCAGTGGGCTCCGGCTGACGTCACTGCGGCGTGGCTAAGGGGACAATCCTCTGCTACAGTCTCGCCATCGGCCCCGCCCCCCGAGGCCGCCGCAAACGCGCACCGGGGGGACAGCTGGAGATGAGGGGGGCTCGAGGTTGGAACGCCAGCCCGTATACCCTCACGAGGTGCCCAATGAGGCGGGGTCTTTGCCGGGATTCCCGGGGGCCGGAACACGTGCGCGGGACCCTTTAAGGCAAGCCGGGTCTCCACAGCCGCCACCGCGGTTACTAGGGATGTAACGTCATGCGCGGGCGGGGACGTGCGCGCCAGGGCGGAAGCGGAAGGGGCGGGGCTCCGCAGGCCGAGTCTCCAGCGCTGCCGCCGCCAGAGTCAGACCCGGAGCCGGAGCGGGCTGAGCCGCCGAGGCAAGATGGTGGACTACAGCGTGTGGGACCACATCGAGGTGTCTGACGATGAGGACGAGACGCACCCCAATATCGACACGGCCAGCCTCTTCCGCTGGCGGCACCAGGTAGGGTGCGCGCGCCCGTCCCCTTCCCCCCTCCCCCCCGCCCGGGACTCCGCTCCAGAGTTCTGACCCCTAGTACTGCCAGGGACCCCGCCATTGACACCTGGGATTCCCAGCGCATAGTCTGGGCTTTCAGTACCGCTTGGGGTTCTTCGATTCGACTCCAGACCCCAGAATTGCCAGGGCGCTGAGTCCCTACCAGAGGTCCCCGGCCTCCCCTCCGATTTCTGCGTGGAGCTCCCAGTTGACCCTTAGAGCACCTTCCTCCGAGTCTAAACTGCTAAGAGAAGCTTTGGGGGTGTCCCCCCAATCCTTTCTGGGACCTTCCACTTAACACGCAAAACTCTGCCTCGGAGCTGGACTCTTGATCCTGTTCCGGGAGACATTTCTGATCTTGGATGTACCATCTGCCCCTCCCCAAATCCTAGAGTCTTCGGTGCTTTGAATTTATTCGGAGATCTTCCTCCCTGGTTCCTGACAGGGATTCCCATTCCTTCTCCAAACAGAACAAGGAACCCTGCCCTCCCCTGAGGTTTCTGTTCTTGGCTTGAGAGTCCAACCCATACCCGGACCCCTTCTGTAGAACGGAGCTGGATGCTCCACCAGGGCCTTCGGTCTCATCTAGGATGGAGTTTTGGAACCCGCTTGCCCAAACCGGACCACCAGGTCCCCCTGATGGAGTCTCGAATTCCAGCCACTCTTTAGCGTCACCTACTGTGGACCCTGTTTCTCATTATACCAGGAAACCCTGCCCCACAGGGCTTCCGGCCCCTCCAGAGCCCCTGCTCCTCCTTGGTATTGCAGGCCCAGGCACCACCCACCCCCAACAGTTTCCTGTAGAAGCCTCTGGCAGCCTTGGAATGCCTTCTACCAACTCAAGTCCAGCACCCAAACCCACCCAACCTTCCTCCTGACCCCAGCTTGGTCTGTTGCTCTCAGACACCCACATGTGCCTGCTCTAAGGACCCTCCCAATTTGATTCCAGATTTACTGCCCCTTCTTTTTTTGTCTGTTTGCCCCCAAATCCAGATCCCAGAATCCTGTCTGCTTGTTGTCCCATCTCCCTGCCCAGCAGTGCTCACAGGACAACAGAGCAGCTCTCATAAGACTTAATATTCTAATCTCTTGCTCCCCCAAATCGGAGCTTCTACACCCACATACTTGTGCGTGTTATACTCTCACTTTGAGGGCGTATACCTCTCAGAACCTTCCAGTTAGGAATTCCTCACTCCACCCTCGCATATGGCAACTCCCAGTCATTTATCCAGAACCTCCTAGAAGGGCCCTTCCCCATCCTGTGGTGTCTTTAGTCCCTACATCTGGTCTCCAGTACCATTTCCAACCCTTACCTTAAAGCAGCACTCTTGGGTAACATACCTACCAGGCAAGCCACGGAGAATGTAAGAAGAAAGTTCTAGCACTTCCATTTTTTGCCATGTGTAACATTTTATTATGAAATGCTTAAGACTCAACACAGAGCTCTAAAGACTGTTCTTGGGAGTACCTACTTGCGTCACATAAAGAGGTTAATCTATACAGCTATGTGGAGAGCATTTTGGTCCTGCTGGGTGGGAAACCAGTGCCCCCTCTCCTGCAGAGTTCTCCCGACCCTGCCTTCCTCCCTCCTGGAACAGAACCTTTTCTTGTCCTGCTGAGGACCCTATGGCTGTAGTGGAATCAGGTGGGGGTAGGGCGGGGGGGAGGGGAGAGAAGCATCTCTAGCCCCAGCTTCAGTGACAGGCAAGTTTGGGTTCTAATCCCAGCCCTACCACTTACTGCTTTACTTTTCCTGCCCCTAGAGACCATCCGAAGAATGAAATGAGATTAGGCCTGACAAGAACTTGGCTCCGGGCCTGGGAGGGAGTAAGCATATAGGAGGGGGAGGCAAGATTAGGAAAAAGGTAGCCTGCTGCACTTCTGAGCACAGGCCTGCACAACTGGGTTCCAGTCCTGGCTCCTGAATCACTGACTTACTGCATGACCTCCAGCAAGTTGTTTGATCTCTTTGTGCCTTGGTTTCCCCAGTTGGGAATATTAAGGGTATCCACCCGATAGGGTTGTTATGAGAGGTTACTCTATTGAGTACGTGTGATGTCCTTAAGGATAGCACGTGGCACGTGATAAGCTCTCTGTAAACTTTAGCAGTTACCGTCATTGTTATTGTTTAGGTAATCCGTGCTCCGGGAAAGAAAGATTCCAGAGGTGCCAGAAAGAGACAAGGGAGTGTCCCAGCCCCACCTCCCTTGTCCAGATACAGCTACTGTTAAACTAGTTTCTCGGGACTCCTTTCATCAAACTATGGCGCTGTGATTCTGTGAGCGTCAGGTTCTTTGTAAGGCTGGAAGGTGGTGACACCTGCAGGTCCCAGCTTCCTGCTGTGGCCCCTGTCACACCCAGGCTGCCACAGCCCCTCCCAGAGGTGGAAAGCCCGTGCTGGGCAGGCTGCCGCCCCCACCAGCTCCAGGAGGCCTTTATTTAGCTCCAGTCTCCCTGGCGGCCACTCAGAGGACATCGAGAAGAGCTCAGTGGCCGCCCAGCAGAAGCCAGCAGGGTGGTAGGCTCCTGCTGCCACCCGAGGCCAGCTAGAATGCCAACCCCAGAGAGCCCCGCAGCAGGAAGCCCCCAGGGCACCCCAGGCCCCAGAGGGGAAAATGGCAGAGCCCCAGGCCTCTCTCTTACTCTTCCAGGAGGCAAGGGCCCTTTCGGCCTTGACACAGCTGGGGAAAGTGAGACTCTGGACTGTCAGCAGTCCTGTGGGGCTAAGTTAGAGAAGGCTCAAGGCTTCCCCATTCTCACCTACTGCGTGCCTGACTCTGCTCAAACTTGGAGATACAGCCTCAGAGAAGGCCCAGAAGTGAGTGAGTGAACCACTCTGGGGCCAGTGGCCAGGATGGTGACGCTAACAGCGGAATGTGTTCATTACGTAGGAGTGCGTGCAGTTTCCTGGGAGTAACTCCTTTGATGCTGCGTTTTTCCCAAAGAGGAACTAACTCCAAGGCTAGAAGTGTTTAAGTGTCTTAGCCAAGGTCACGTCACCAGTACGCGGTGGAGCTGGGTGATGTGACAGTGCGGTAACAACCACTCCCAGGTATTGAGCATGTGCTCTGGGTTGGAAATTGATGGAAACACTCGAAGTATGCTTTCTTGTTTGAGCCCCAGAATGGTCAAGAGAGAGAGAGAGATTGTCCCCTTGGATAGTAATGGCAGTCGCCGCCACGGGAATGGTGCTTGCCGAGCATCCAGCATGGCTCTGGACTGTCTACTTTGACTTAAATCTCCTTTGCTTCTCCTGGTGCCGCTCGGTGAGGTCGGTACTGTTGTCTGCCTTTGACAGATGAGGAAACGGAGGTCCCTAGAGGTCAGGGGATTGACCCAAGGACCCCAGCCTATACTCAGTAGCCACGGCTTATGACTCCACATCTGGGGCCCTGAGGCTGTTCTCCAGTGTCTTATCATGCTGTCTGATGATCTTAAAGGGGGCTTTGAGGCACAGTGATGGGGAATGGGGGGCCCTTGGGGAAGGCTCTGTAGAAGCTGAGACCTGGGGCCAAAGGACATGGAGTGAGAGGAAGAGAGTTCCAGGTAGAAGGAGCAGCCTTTGCAGAGTCCAAGAGTCAAGAGCGAGCTGGTGCATTTGGGATCTGCCTGCAACCTAGAATTGGGAAAGGAGAATGGGACCCTGGCCCCCTGGGGCTTTGGTGCCACTTGGGCAGCTTGGAGTAAGGCTTTGGGATCCCATCTGAGCGTAGCAAGATGGTTGGGGTGGCAAGAAGGGCTGCAGACAGATGTGCGAATTTCCAAGACTGGCAGTCTAGCTTGGAACAGCTGTGGAAGGTGGTGGCACCTCTCAGGGCTCAGTCAGGGGCTTTGGATTGAGCAGGCACTGCTGAGAGCTGGGGGAGATGATGGAGCAAAGCAAGGGTGGAGGACAGACAGGGCCATGTCATGTTGTAGAGAGTCTTGTGGGGACCGGAGCGAGAGGGGGAACGAGGGCACCATCTGAACTTGGGGTGCAACAGCAGAGGAGGTCTGGGGAGCAACAGCTGGGGTAGGGGGGACAGGAGGCCGGTGGGCACCGAGCTAAGGCTCAGGGTGGGTGTGCTGGCCCGGAGACATAGCTGATGGGGCCTTGGGCAGCCATCCAGGAGTAGTTCTCTGGGTGGACCAAATTGGAGAGACTTCTAGAAGCGAAAGCTGTCAGGACTGGGTAGGAAAGAGGGAGGAAAGGACAGGACCAGTGAACAGGCCTCAGTGGGGGGCATCGGAGATTGTTGGGCAAGGGAGGGCACCTGAGTGTCACTGAGGGCGGCTCCGGGGAGGACGAGTGGCCTGAGACCCCCATCCAGTATTTCCTTACTTTATTCATCCAACAAGTGTCTCCTGAGCCTTGACTGTGCACTTGTGTGTGAGACACAAGTGAGCAGATCCCCCATCTCTAGGGACCCCACTCCTCAGAGAGGGACAGTGTTGAGAACAGTAAATAATTGTCACCAGGTTGCCACCAGATGCTAGCAGGTAATGAGTGCTGAGGAGGAAGGTGAAACAGGGCACAAGTAAGGGGAGGTTGCCATCTTCATTCAGCAGGGTGGTCAGGGAAGGGCCTCATCTGTAAAGTGATGTTTGAGCCAAGATGGCAAGGATGTGAGGGAGTAAGCTGGTTTGGGTGCCAGTGGGGGGAGTCTGGAGAGAGAACTTTCCAGGCTGGGGCAACAGCTAGTGCAAAGGCCCTGAGTTTAGAAGTGGGTTCAAGAAAAGACAAAGCAGCTACTGTGACTGGAGGGAGGGGGCAGATTGTGCAGGGCCTTGTAGGTCATAGATAGGACTTGGTTTTCTGCTCTGAGTGACATGGATGCCACAGAGCCTTCTGAGCAGGGTTGGGGGTGGACACACACAAAGTAAGGTGTGTGCAGGTATCCTGGTGGGATGGAAGCTGCCCCCCCAGGGGGGCACAGAGGGTGGTGCACACATTCCCTGAGGCCATCCCAGGTGCAGGGGGTGGGAGCCCTGGGTGGGGCAGGGCCGAGGTCAAGGGACCAGCCTTTCCCCGGAGTGCAGGGCTTGTGTCTGCCCGCAGGCCCGGGTGGAGCGCATGGAGCAGTTCCAGAAGGAGAAGGAGGAGCTGGACAGGGGCTGCCGCGAGTGCAGGCGCAAGGTGGCTGAGTGCCAGCGGAAGCTGAAGGAGCTGGAGGTGGCCGAGGGCGAGGGCAGCAAGGTGGAGCTGGAACGGCTGCAGGCCGAGGCTCAGCAGCTGCGCAAGGAGGAGCGGAGCTGGGAGCAGAAGCTGGAGGAGATGCGCAAGAAGGAGAAGAGCATGCCCTGGAACGTGGACACGCTCAGCAAGGACGGTTTCAGCAAGGTGGGAGGGGGCCAGCAGGGTTCCCCCCATGCAGGGGCTGGTGGGGTAGGTGGGGGTAAGGCCTGGACAGCTCAAGGGAGGGACGGCCTGGCATGGAGAGGGTGGAGGGACAGGTGTGGGGCTGGGTGGATGAAGCACCCCACTGGTACCCCCCTCTGATCTGCCCGAAGGCCCTAGTTCGAGGCCACACCTGCCACACCCACGCTCCCGCCACACTGATGCTCATGGCGCCGTCACCACCTCCGCCGTGGAAGGGATGGGCGCTGCGGCCTCGGCCCACCCGGCCGTGCTGGAGGCGCTCTGCGGCCTCGCCCCAGCCCACTCCCCCTCTCGCCCCATCACAGAGCATGGTCAATACCAAACCAGAGCAGGCGGAGGAGGAGTCGGAGGAGGTGAGGGAGCAGAAACACAAAACCTTCGTGGAGAAGTACGAGAAACAGATCAAGCACTTTGGTGAGTTGGGCCGTTGGAGGGGGCCGGCAGGCTAAGGTTAGGAGGTTACACAGGACAGGGGCTGGTCCTCTGCCTCTGGGGCCCCTCAGCACCTTGCCAACACCTTCTCGTAGGCATGCTCCGCCGCTGGGATGACAGCCAGAAGTACCTATCAGACAATGTCCACCTGGTGTGCGAGGAGACAGCCAACTACCTGGTCATCTGGTGCATTGACCTAGAGGTGGAGGAGGTGAGTGGAGTCTACCCCGGGACTAGGGGAAAGCCCTGCCCTGAGGCCACCACTTGGTGACATCCTACCTCTTCTCCCTTGGCAGAAATGTGCACTCATGGAGCAAGTGGCCCACCAGACCATTGTCATGCAGTTCATCCTGGAGCTGGCTAAGAGCCTGAAGGTGGATCCCCGTGCCTGCTTCCGGCAGTTCTTCACTAAGATCAAGGTAGTGTCCCCGAGGAGCCAGGGTCGGGTGGGGTGTGGGCCTCTTCAAGGCACCAGCCTCCATCTACAGGGGGTATATACAAAGGTCCATTCAGACTTGGGGCCGTGGGATCAGAACCTGTTCGATCAGGGGAGGCTGGAGACATGGAGGGGCCAGTAGTCAGCCCCCGGTTTGAAAGACGGGGTGTGTGGACAGTCCCGACGTGGGGTGAGGGACAGAGTCAAGGATGCCTTAGGGTTCCCTCACCTGAGCACCTGGAAGCACAGAGCTGCCCATGATGAGGCCTGGGAGGCTGAGGGCAGGGCAGCCTGCGGGGAGCGATCAGAGCTTGGGTGAAGACATAGGTGAGGTGAGCATTCACAGGTCTGTGACTCAAGGCAGGCACGTGGTCATTAGCACGTCAGCAGTAAAACCAGCCTTCGGGGGCGGGCCCATGGGAGAGACGGACCGAGCCTCTGAAGAGATCTCGGCCCTCCAACCCTGCAGACAGCTGACCGCCAGTACATGGAGGGCTTCAACGATGAACTCGAGGCCTTCAAGGAGCGCGTACGGGGCCGCGCCAAGCTGCGCATCGAGAAGGCCATGAAGGAGTACGAGGAGGAGGAGCGCAAGAAGCGGCTGGGTCCTGGTGGCCTGGACCCTGTTGAAGTCTATGAGTCTCTACCTGAGGTGTGGCTCCCCAGCCCTGGGTGGGCAGCAGGCAGGACCCCCAGGAAATGAGGCCCTGACCCCGGCCCATCTGTACCCGCAGGAACTCCAGAAATGCTTTGACGTGAAGGATGTGCAGATGCTCCAAGATGCCATCAGCAAGATGGACCCTACCGTGAGTAACCACTCCCCAGGCCCACCCACCAGCCCAGCTGAGTGGCGGGGGCAAATGATATGTCCCCTGCCCCCCCTCCAGCCCTGCTCCCCACATCGCTGGTAGAAGTGTCCCTTGTGGGCTTCACGGAGCAATAAGGGAGGTCATGTCAACCGTGTGGCCAGCACATGAGCCAGCCTATGGAGGATCTACCGTGTGATTACATCCAGCAGTGAACTTGGAACTTTGAGCATATCCCCTGCCACTGTCACTGCCCCCGTGGGCCATTTATGAGCATAATGGGCACACCAGGTTGATCCTACCTTTGTCCAAGGAAAGAGTGCTCCTCCCCAGCCTTGGTTACCCAGTTTTCTCTGGATACTAACTTGGAAAATCTGGGAGTGAGGGGGTGCTAAGCACATGGTAAATGTCAGCTGTTGTTTGTATGTGTGCATGTATTTTAAAGTAAGCCTCTACCCAGTGTGGGCCTTGAACTCATGACCCCGAGATCAAAAGTCACATGCTCTACTGATTGAGCCAGCCAGGTGGCCCTAGCTGTTGTGACTAGGAACAGCAAGGGTGCTGGTAGATGGGACTTTGTGTCTTTACAGACCTTGGTTCGCCCCCATTCCTGCTGTTTGGCTCACTGGTCGGCCACACTAGTTTCCTCATCTGTGAAACAAGTCTAGTCACAGGACCTGGCCTTGGATTTCTAGAAGCTTCCATGAGAATGGATATCTAGACCTAGAGTCTTCACACTATAGTTTATAAGCTCACTCCTGTGTTTATCAGTTTTATTGGCATGCAGCTTTTATTCTGGGTGTACACTATTTAAATTTGAGTTCAAGTTAAGTAAAATGTGAAGTTCTGTTCATCACTTGAACTAACCACATTTGAAGTGCTTGGCAGCCACGCATGGCTGGTGGCTACCATGTTAGACACTGCAGATTACAGACAATTCCCATGATTGCAGAGTCCTTTGGACAGCTCTGATCTAGAATGAGTAGTAAGCAAGGTTAAGGACGTGGTTTAAGGACGCGCCACCAGGGGTGGCAGTCCTGGCCTCACTCGCCACCCTTCTCCCCACAGGATGCGAAGTACCACATGCAGCGCTGCATCGACTCCGGCCTCTGGGTCCCCAACTCCAAGTCCAGCGAGGCCAAGGATGGGGAGGAGGCGGGCCCTGGGGACCCCTTGCTGGAAGCTGGCCCCAAGGCAGGCGACAAGAAGGATGTCAGCGCCTGACTCGCCCCAGCTGCTGCCCTCCTGCCTGCAGGCCCCTGTGTGCCCCTTTTCAGAATACAAAAATAGATGCCATCTCCCCAGCTCCTGGCTTCTTCCAGTTTCACTGCTCCCGCCCAGCCTGCGGCCGGGAGAGGGCCTATCCCCACCCCCACTGCCCCCACCTCCATTGCTCATTCAAGTCTGCTTTGAGTCAAGGGGCTTCACTGCCTGCAGGCTGCTACTTCCTTCTCCCTCCCCCCAATCAGCATTATGCCAAAGGCCTGGGGGTCCAGGGAGGGGCGGAGGTCGCTAGGCTGGTCCATGGGGCGGGGTGGGGAGGGTCCCCAGCCCAGAGGCCTGCTCTGGTCACTCTGGGCTCTGTTCTCATTGTTCATCTGCTGTGAGTCTTCTATATGGTAAACAGCAATGATCTTCCAATAAAGGATTTCAGATGCTCAGGGGGGCGTCTCAAGGGCTGTTGACACAGCTCTTCTCTTGGAATGGGAGGGAAACCCAGTGAGTGTTGAGAGGCCTGACCTGTGATGCCTCAGGCTTTATCCTCCAGCTGTCTGGGCAGCTCCCTCTATTCTGATTCCAGGCTCTTGAACATGCTATTCCACTGCCTAGAACATTCATCCCTGGGATTCCTTTACATCAGAGTTCTTCTTGTCCCCAATCCCCTACTCTTTGGCTGGCCCCCCAAGCCCCCTGCCATCACCCATTCAGGAGGATCCCCTATCTCTGGTCACTGCCCTTTGCATCCATGGCCTCCACCCTGGTCCAGATCTTCACACCTCTGGCCTGCAGCCTGCCCCAGCTTCTTGTCTCCCACCCCCGTTCCACATCAGACCTCAACAGGCAGTGGCCAGAGGGTAGCCATAAACATGTGAGTCAAGGCACATCATTCTCCCCCCGACAGCAGAAGCCCAAAGTCCTCTGTAGCTCATAAAGGCCTGCACCGTCTGCCCAGTCTTCTCTCTGCCCTGATCTCACATCCACCTGTCTGCCTTCCCTCCTTGCGGGTTCTGGAGCACTTTAAATTTCTCTTTATCAGTGTGACCTTGGGCAACTGACTGTCTCTGTGCCCCCCCTCCCCGCACAGTGAGTAATGTTAGTGCCTTTCTCCTGGGGTAGTGCTGAAATGAGATCATGCCACAGACAAGCAGGGCACCTGGCACGTAGATTCTCAAAATGTGGGCCTTGGTGTATACCTGTTCCTCTACCCAAACACCCTTGCCTGCAGCCCTTGGGGGCTCCTTTAAGTAACAAAATATTGGGGGCAAAAGGGCCTAAAGAATAAGATGCACAAGGACATGGGTTTAAGATGAAGCAGTGAAGCCCTCTGCCCAAAATCCCAGGAGACCCCACCCCAGGCAGCTGCTTGTCACTCAGACTAGAGCTCAGTGCCCCCTCTTCCCCCAGGGCCCTCCTTGACCCACCTGAATTGCCCTGCACACCCAGCCAAGGCAGCTTGCCTCACCTGATGTGTGCCAAGCTTTGCCACCCTGCGTAGTCCTCTCCCTTGTGCTGTGAGCACCAGCAGGGCACAGTCTTTGGTCCTGCAGTATTCAACAGTGCCCTCAGGGGATCTTTGCATTCCGTGGTGAGGGCTCTGAACATCTAAAGCAAAGCACCCCCAGATGCTGTTGTGTCCAAACTGATTGCCACCAGGGGGCAGTGGTGAGCTGCAAACCCTGGTGGCATCACCTCAAGCTTTTATGTGATGGGAATGGCAGGCAGGGATCTGATCTGGAGGGCTTGGGGAGGAGGAAGGCATCCTTAGTCCTGGATAAACCTCCACCATCCAGGATCCATCCAGGATTGGCAACTTCATTATTTACTGTGAAAACTTTCAAAGATAGAATCCATATTACTGGTTTTTCCTTTTGCCTCAGGCTCCAATGTAACAACACTGTTACTGATTCTTAAAATTTCAATATTTTGTTCATGGTTTTTTTTTCCCACATTAATTGTGCTTTTTAAAAAATATTGCATTAAAGTATTTATCTTGGTTACTGAGCTTTTTTGGCGCCCTCTTTGCTTTCATGCCTCACTTCTCTTACCCTAGTGTCGGTTGTCCTAAGGATTTAAAACATCAGATACTAGCAGGAGTAGCTCTGACTCTGCTCATCCTCCACTCAAGTGGTTCCCTGCCCCCAGTCATGGGAATCCACGGGAACCCACTGTCCACGGTTTCTCGTGACTCCTTCCAAGGTGTTTTGTTTTTTTTTTTTTTTGTAAAATTGAATGTGTTCTTATTGCCTCTCTTTTTTGCCTAAAACTTAGCTCGTTTTACAGTCTGAAATGCATCTTTTTTTCTGCTGAGCCATTAGGACCTGCAGACCTTCCTTTATCGTTCCATCAGCACTTCCTCATTCTTTCTATCCTGTGTGGAAAGCTCCTTGGGGTGCCTATCTCAGCATTGGTTTCATTGGGGGGGGGGGGTTCCAGTTTCTGTTTCTTCAAGCCAGAAAAAGCCCTGTGCACCGCTTCCCATGAGCGCAGGCATCCTACCTGTAGGAAAAATTCCCAGAGACAGGATTGCTGGGTCTTAAGTTTGAGAAACAGAATTCAAATAAAAAGGGTTTAACTGAGCAAATTGTAATGAAAGGATTGATGTCATCAATTGAGTGGGGTTGGAGAACCAACGAATGTGTGTTGAGTGTATCCATCTTCTACAGCTGTTATAACAAATAACCACAAACTTAGTGCCTTCCACACCAATTTATCGTCTTACACTTCTGCAGCTCAGCAGCCTGACCCGAGTCTCACTGGGTTAAAATCGGGACATTGGGAGAGCTGCAATCTGGAAGCTCTGGGTGGGATCCATTTCTTTGCCATGACCAGCTTCTATAGCCTGCTCACATTCCTTGGCTCGTGGCTGTTCTATCTTCAAAAATGGCAAAGATAAGTCGCTCTCATATCACATCGCTCTGATTTCTTTTTCTGCCCCCCCCTTCTACTTTTTTTTTTAATTAAGATTTTTAGTTTTGTTTTTAAGAGAGAGTGGGAAAAGGGCCAGAAGGAGAGGGAGAGAGAATCTGAAGCAGACTCCACGTTCAGTGCGAGCCTAATATAGGACTCAATCTCACAACCATGAGATCATGACCTGAGCCAAAACCAAGAGTCGGTGCTGGCTCAACCGACTGAGCCACCCAGGCGTCCCCACCCAACTTCCACTTTTAAGGATCCCTAATGAATCCTATATTCACAGATTCCAGGAATTAGTTCATACATGGCCATGTGTGTGTGTGGGGGGGATGTCTGTTACTCTGCCTACCACAGGGAGGAGCCACATCCAGGGCTCAGGTGCATGGGCAGGACACAGAATTAGCAGAACTCATGAGGGAGACACTCCTTGCAGAATATGTGGTCACAGATACAGCCACTACCCAAACTGTAGCCAGCAGGGAGGGAGTAGTGGAATAGATAACCCCTCCTGGGTCTTCCACTTCTGGTCTCTGGCCAGGCTTCCCCATCAAAAGTACCCACCTGAAGCCAGGGATGTGGAAGCTGGGCAAAGCACTTTTTCTTGTGGCCACAGGAGGAAGCTTCAATACACACAGCTCCTCGGGCTGCCTTGGTGGCTCAGCGGTTGAGCATCTGCCTTCAGCTTAGGTTGTGATCCTGGACTCCCAGTATCAAGTCCCACATTGGGCTCCCTGCATGGAGCCTGCTTCTCCCTCTGCCTATGTCTCTGCCTCTCTCTGTGTCTCTCATGAATAAATAGATAAAATCTTTTTTAAAAATACAAAGCTGCTCATAGGCAACAAATATACTGGATGCTGGGGACAGAATCTAGAAGTTACTCCAGCTCCCTGAAGCCCCTTACCTGCCCAACTTGTAACTTCTTTACCACTGACCATCTCCCAATATATCATAAAACCTGCTTATTCGTATTTATCTGGTTTATGTCCACTCCCTGGAGGCAGGGATCCTGGTGTTTTGTTCATGGCTAAATCCTCATGTCCTAGAGCACAGCCACAGTAGGTGCTCTATAAGTGTGTGTTTTTAAATTGTGGTAAAATGTACGTGCCATAAAATTACCATTTTAACTGTTTTGGGGCGTGTGATTCAGTGGCTTTAAGTATAAGAAACTATTCCCGTTAAAACACTTAACCCCCCATTCATAAAATATCTGTAATTTCATGACTGGCTTATTTCGATTAGCATAATGTTTTCAAGGTTCATCCATGCGGTGGCATGTATCAGTTTCATTTATTTTAGAATTGAAAAGTATTCCTTTGTAGGATATACCATATTTTGTTTACCATTCATCCATCAGTGGATACTTGAATTGCTTCCACTTCTTCATCACTGTGAATAATACTGCTGTGAACATGGGTGTGCAAATCTCTCTGAGTCCTGCTTTCTTTTGCATGTACACTTAGATGTGGAGTTGCTGGATTGTATGGTAATCTGCATTTAACTTTCGGAACCACTGAAGCATAAACATATTTTGAATTCAGTAATCCAATGTCAGGGGCCCATAAGGAGAGTAAGAACTTGTCCTCAAAATCCTTTTGTGTCTTTTCAACTTGGAACCATGTGAATGAATCACTACTTAAAAGAAGTAACTCTATAAAAAGGAAGAATGACAGTATAGGAATGTTTCTTGGCACCACTTGGAAACCACATAATTGTCCATCCATGGGAGAAGAGACAGATAAATTGTAGCCTATTAATGTGCAAATGTTGCATGGATAGAGCAGTGAAGCCAAGAGAAATAGAGTGCCCCCCACAACGTGGGTGAAATTTATGAACAGAAATATAGATGGCATATCTCCATTTATTTTTTTTTAAGATTTTATTTATCTAATCATGAGAGACACACACAGAGAGGCAGAGACACAGGCAGAGGGAGAAGCAAGCTCCATGCAGGAAGCCCGACGTGGGACTCTATCTTGGGACTCCAGGATCATGCCCGGGCTGAAGGTGGCGCTAAACCGCTGAGCCACCCGGGCTGCCCCATATCTCCATTTAAAAAAATAAAAAGAGGCACCTAGGTGACTCAGTCAGTTAAGCATACGACTTTTTTTTTTTTTTTTTTTTTTTTTTTAACCTTGGGGATAAAGGTCTTTATTCAACAAAGTTATCTTACTTGGTAAGCGTATGACTCTTGATTTTGGCTCAGGTCATGATCTCAGAGTCATGAGGTGGAGCCCCACTGCATCAAGCCTGGCAGCAGGCTGAATGCTGGGCGTGGAGTCTGCTTGAAATTCTTTCTCTCCTTCTCACTCTGCCCCTCCCTGCCTCTCAAAAAAAGAAAAAAAAAAAAAAAGAAAAAAGACAAATTCACCCCTATTTTCTTGTAATGACCTACATTTTTTACCTTCATGCTTACGGAGAATTTCTAATAGCATGAGAAAATGCTAATGAAAGCATTAACTACATAAAAAACAGAACTGTGTGGTCAGTATAATACCAAAATTACAAAAATTAAATTATATATACTAATATATATGTATATGCAATATATATGCAAGCAAGTTACAGAGTCCAGCATATGGATAGAATTTTCATAAAGGTCAAGGACAGGCTTTCTCCCTAGGTCTTGGCCTTGGCTGTTCCCTGCCTGGTATATGTTTCCCTGGATATCACTATGGCTCCACCCCAGCTCCCTCAGGTCAGAAAAGGGGTTGCAGACACCCATTCCCACCCAATTTCAAATTTTAACTCCCTGCTTTGCTTTGTCCGTATCATGTCACCATCAGCCACACTGCATATTTTATCTATTTATCCTTCTTCTCTGCTATCTTCTCACCTAGAATATCCATGCCACAGGGGCAGAGAATTTTTTAAAAGAGAATTTTAAATTTTGTTTGTTTGTTTGTTTATACATGAGAGACATACAGAGAGAGGCAGAGACATAGGTAGAGGGAGAAGCAGGCTCCCTGCAGGGAGCCTGATGCGGGGACTTGATCCTAGGACCCCGGGATCACAACCTGAGCCAAAGGCCGATGCTCAACCACTGAGTCACCCAGGTGTCCCAGACTTTAATTTTGTTTAAAAGATATATTTATTAGAGAGAGAGAAAGAATGAGTGAGAGGGGCAGAGGCAGAGGGAGAGAGAATCTCAAGCTGACTCCCACTGGGGGAGGAGCCAGACCTGGGGCTCGATCCCATGACCCTGAGATCAGGACCTGAGGTGAAACCAAGAGTCAGATGCTTAACGGACTGTGCCACCAGGCATCCCAAGGGCAGGAAATTTTATTTGTTCTCCTCTCTGCGATGTTCCTTGAGATCTAGAGCAGGGCCAAATCCACCACAGATGCTTGAGAGATATGTGTTGTGTAAATGGAAAGCAGCCTTCTTCACTGCTTAGGCGGCAGGAGTGGATGGCACCTCTGGACAGCAGCTGCTCCTTCCCAGGTTAAGAGCAGGGAGTGAAAGCATAGATTCTCCACTGTATTTATGCTGTTTTATTTTCCTGAGTGGATTTGTTTTCTTTTTTTAATCATGTTAAAATTAACATAGTGTGGGATCCCTGGGTGGCGCAGCGGTTTGGCACCTGCCTTTGGCCCAGGGCGTGATCCCGGAGACCCGGGATCGAATCCCACGTCGGGCTCCCGGTGCATGGAGCCTGCTTCTCCCTCTGCCTGTGTCTCTGCCTCCCTCTCTCTCTCTGTAACTATCATAAATAAATAAAAAAAAAATTAAAAAAAAAAAAATTAACATAGTGTAGGGACACCTGGGTAGCTCAGCAGTTGAGCATCTACCTTTGGCTCAGGGCGTGATCCTGGGATTGAGTCCCGCATTGGGTTCCCTGTGGGGAGCCTCTGCCTGTGTCTCTGCCTCTCTCTCTCTGTCTCTCATGAATAAATTAATAAATCTTTTTAAAATAAATAAAAATAAACACAGTGTAAAACTTCCATTTTAACCACTTTTAAGTGCATAGTTCAAGGGCACTAGGGACATTCACATTGTTGTGCAACCATCCCCACCATCCATCTCCAGAATTCCTTTTTCTTCCCAAATTGAAACTCTGCCCCATTAAATTCTAATTCCCCGTCCCCCTTCCCCCAGCCTCTGGCCCCCATCATCTACTTTTCTTCTCCATAAATCTGACTCCTCTAGGGACCTCATATAAATTGGAATAATCTACTTTCATATATGGCTTCTTGCACTTAACATAATGTTTTAAGGTTGATTGTGGCATGTGTCAGAGCTTCATTCCTTGTTATGATTGAATATTCCATTTTATGGCTATACTACATTTTGTTATCCATTCACCTATTGATGGACACCTGGGTTGTTCCCACCTTTTGCCTAGCTGATTTTTTAATGTATTTCCAACCCCTTTTCGAGTGCCTGAAATATGTCCTAGTCAAACGATTCTGCAAAAGAGAACTAGATGCAGTGGAAAGGAAAGATCACCAAAAAATATCATTAAATGAAAAAATAGGGACTCTTGGGTGGCTCAGTGGTTGAGCATCTGCCTTTGGCTCCCATCGTGATCCTGGGGTCCTGGGATCGAATTCTGCATCAGGCTCCCTGCAGGGAGCCTGCTTCTCCCTCTGCCTATTCTTTGCCTCTCTCTCTCTCTCTCTCTCTCTCTCTCTCTCATGAATAAATAAATAAATAAAATCTTTAAAAAAATAAAAAGAGGGATCCTTGAGTGGCTCAGCAGTTGAGTGTCTCCCTTTGACTCAGGGCATGATCCCAGAATCCTGGGATCGAGTCTCGCATCGGGTTCCCTGCATGGAGCCTGCTTCTCTCTGCCTGCGTCTCTGCCTCTGTGTGTGTGTGTGTGTGTGTGTGTTTCTCATGAATAAATGAATAAAATCTTTAAAAAAATAAAAATTAAAAATAAAAAGAAATAAAAAAGATAATAGCACTCACTCTGCACCTGGTTCCAAGTTCTTACATGTATTAGCTCATTTGAGGTTCCTGACACATCTTGAGCTTGGGACTCCAATTAGCCACATTCTCCAGAGGAAGAAACTGAGCATGGGGAAGTTAAGCATTTGCCCAGTATCACACAGTGGCAGAGCTAGGATTTGAACCCAGACCTTCTGGTTCCCGCCTTCGTGTAACTCCTCTATTTCCTCCTGAGACCAGCATAGAGTATCCAGTTTGAGGCTGCTCTTAGGAATTTCCTGGAAGCATGTATTTACATGTGCTCAACAGTGTATTGCCCTTTCTTGGAAAGATTCCCAGAAAACTGACCAAACTCATGGCTGTTTGGAGGAAGGGGCTGACTGTTCCATGAACTTTCCAATTTAAAAGAGCACAAAGGGATTTTGTTTTTAATTTACCCACTCTTGGCTTTTGCCTGGTCTGGTGGGAGCTCTAGGAGGCCCCTCCCTGCAGGGTTAGGGGAACCCCCCAATTTCAGCTTCCTCCTGAAAACCAACTAGGGACGGATGGCCAATTGTCCCAGTTTGCTCAGGACTGTCCCAATTGTAACCCTGAAAGTCCCCTCTGGGAATCTCCCTCAATCTTGGGCAAACCCCGACGACCACGCACGACGACCACGCACAATGCTCAATGCTCGACAAGACGCTGGACAGTCGGTGGGGTGAGCTGGAGCCTCCCTGCTGGTACCATCTGGTCTGTGATGGAGGAGTTTGCAAAGGAGGACTTGTGCCCTGGAGGCAGGACATTAGCCTCACCAGCAGCCTCTCTGGTCTCTTTTTTCTTTAGCTGTCAGGTGGGGGTGTTGGTCTCACTTTAAAAGAACCTGAAAGGGGTGCCTGGGTGACTCCATTGGTTCAGAGTCTGCCTTGGGCTCAGGTCGTGATCTCAGGGTCCTGGAACTGAGCCCCATGTTGGGCTCTCTGCTCAGCAAGGAGTCTGCTTCTCCCTCTCCTTCTGCCTCTGCCCGCCCCCTTCACTCATTCACTCTCTCTTTCTCTCAAATAAGTTAATAAATAAATAAAACTTAAAAAAAAGAAGAAAAAAAAAAAAAGAAGAACCTGAGAGAACCTCAGTGAATTCTAAGCACCCAATCCTGGGCCTGGCATCTAGTCTGGGACACTCTGAGTTATTATTATATTCTCATTACAGAGGTTATTACCATCATTAATATTATTAGTCATGATAGTCACTTGCCATTTCCTGTCCCCGCACCCCGTGCCCCTGGGATTCTGGACACCCAGTCCCAGGCTCACCCCATGCTCTGTGGTCCAGCCTCCATATCCATTGGAGGCTGCCCCATCTCACCCAGCTGGCTGTTGAAGAATCTGGCACCTTTGGTTTCCTGCAGCTATGCCTCTGGGGGCGGAGAGGAAGCCAAGGCCGGAAGGCCGTGGTCAACCCTTCTGCAGCAAGGACAGCAGCTAGGGCCCGTAAGTCTCCTCAGGTCATGCACCCACCAGCCGCTTCTTCTTCTTCTTCTTCTTCAGATTTTTCATTTTTAAAAATTCTTTTTCTTCTTCAGATTTTTATTAATTTATTTATTCATGAGAGACACAGAGAGGCAGAGACATAGGCAGAGGGAGAAGCAGGCTCCCCGCAGGGAGCCCAATATGGGATCCAATCCTGGGACTCCAGGATCACGCCCTGAGCCAAAGGCAGACGCTTAACTACTGAGCCACCCAGATGTCCCCCCACCAGCTTCTTAGGCAGCTAGTGGATGCCAAGTATAATTCCAGGTATTGGGGATACAGTGGAGAACCACACAGACATTCTAGAGTGGAAGAGAGGCGTTAAACTCAGTGCTCAAAGAAACTTCCAATGAAATGTCAGATTGTCATAAAGACTGCAAAGAAAAACAGAGCAGGCAAAGAGAAAAAGATGGGTTTGCTGATTTAGATCTAGGTACTTCTGGGGAGCGGTGAGGGTTTATATCTTGGCCTGAGTAGTTTGTTGCGGTTGTTCTTCAAAACTGGGCCCACAGGAGAAGCCCACAAAAGCTTTCTTTAAAGCATGGTAAAGGAAAACTTTCCCTACCTACAACACTTCTGATATCCAATACGTGGGTTTTCCACACGGAACAACTCTGGTTTTCTGTGGACACCAACTGGGAGGAATGTGATCAGATATCAAAGGTGCGGTGATATAAGGATGACAAAGGATTCTTTACTCAGATGGATGAGCAGGCTAAAAATAGGCTCAGGCCAAGGTTGAGCGCTAGTCAAGTAGGCTCAGACTACTTTAGTCAAGGAGAGAGTCTTTGTCACCTCTCTGCCTCAGTTTCTTGCTCTGAAAACTGGGGACAATATAAGCCTCCAGAGGACTGCTGCCAGGATCAAATGAGATAATGCATGAAAACATTCAGTGCGTAGCCTTCTCAGTAAATGACAGCGACTTGCTGTATGTTGATTAGAACTCAGGTCAGGTGAGATGTCCAAGCTGCTACTTTGCTGGCCTCAGAGGACTGGGCTGGAGGTGATCAGGAAAAGGATCTGAGCAGTTGGGCCGCAAATGCCTCCCCAGTGTCCGAGGGGGTGTCTTCATCCGGCTGGGTGGGAGGGGGTGTCTTCATCCAGCGAGGTGGGAGGGGGTGTCTTCATCCGGCTGGGTGGGAGGGGGTGTCTTCATCCAGCGAGGTGGGAGGGGGTGTCTTCATCCGGCTGGGTGGGAGGGGGTGTCTTCATCCAGCGAGGTGGGAGGGGGTGTCTTCATCCAGCGAGGTGGGAGGGGGAGTCTTCATCCGGCCACATGGAGCTGGCCAGGCAAAACCAGGGAAGAGGGGCAGGACGGAATGGAGTCACATGGCTTGGGGGTTGGAAGACTGAAGGGCGCCTGGTTGCAGCCTTGATCGCCGGAGTGAGGACAAGAAGCCCGCACCAGGGCCGAAAGGCTCACTTGGGCCCGGCGCCAGCGTAAAGAATCGAGGCCGCCGCGCCGTTCCTAGGCCGCACTCTTGAACCTCACGGACGAACCCCGCATCCCCGCCCGCTGCCGCCAGCAGCCAATCGCTGACGCTGCGGCGCATCCGGGCTCCGACCCAGCCAATCGCGGTTGAGCACAGGAAAAAATGAAGCTGAGAACCAATGGGAGCGCCGCTATTGTAACGAAAGGCCCAATGGTTTCGGGCGACAGGGCTTCTTCAGGCGGCCAATGGGAGGCGGCGTCACGGCGGCGATTTGGCGGTGGCTGCCCGCGACTGCGGGGCGGGGTCCCAGGTTCGAGCCAGAGGCCCGGGGGGAAAAGGGTGAGCCTGGAACCCCCGGGAAGTCCCCTGGAGGGAAGCGGCCGGCGGGAGGTGCGCTTGGCAGGGGTGGATAGGAACACCCGCTGCCTCGTGACTGGTCGATGCCTGGTGGGTGCGCCTCGCGGCTGCCGCTCCTGCCCCCCTGCGAGCGAGGTTTCGAGGTTTTGGGGGGGTGTTTCGGGTGGGGTTGGTGCTGGCCTCCTGGGTGCAGACGTCGCTCCTACTGCAACTGCAAAGCTGGCTCTGCACCCAGCGGAGAAGGAAGGAGGAAATGGGCACCCCCCCAATCCCATCCCCACAGTATTTTCTCAAATGCTAACATATAAAAATAGCGAAAACCTAACAAAGTAGCTACTGCACGCCAGACCCGAGCTGAGCGCTCTCCCTGCCTCGTCTTACTGAATCCTCCCAACGCCCCTTTGAGGGAGAGACTGCTTGCTATACGCCTACTTTCCAGACGAGGAAACACTCAGAGGGGAGCTGATTCCTGAGGAATCTGACCTTGTGCATGACGACATTCTCTTCTTCCCATCACTGTTTATCTTAAAACTGGAGATCATGGAGGCCTGAGCCCTGGGCCTGGCTCTGGAAAAGTCCCACAGCTGGATTGAGGGGAGAGTGGAAACACAACCCCTCCTAGGCGCGGGTGAGTCAGCAGGGCCTGGGGTCACTCGTTGGGGAAGATGTGGGAGGCAGGAATCTTGCCCTGCAAGAGAAAGACCATCAGGACAATGGAATCGATAGTGATGATTTTATTTTTGTTTTTGTCATATTTGTTATTTTTTTCATGCCTGCATTAAGGGCTGTGCTGTGGGGATGTCACAGCCTTCTTTGCGTGGCAATGCTCTCAGCATCTTCATTTTCCAACGGGGAAACTGAGGCCCAGTGCGGCTAAGTGACTTGCCTGAGTTGACACGGGGAGAGCCAAGATTCGTCCCCTGGTCTGTCTGACCACACGTGCCTGCCTGGTGGTTTGGGGAAGGTGGGTTCAAAGCAGGTTTTACTATTGGTGCAGCTTTGTCGAGTAAAGGGGTTCAGTGTCATTCATGACAGATCTAACAGGTGTGGATTGTATCCTAACTCCATCAAACATGTAGAAACAGGCTCAGGGAAGGGAATTGGGTGCCTAAGGTCACACAGTGAGGAGTTTCTAGAATCTTCCCCTCACGCCTAACACCTGGGGGCTGATGGCCTATCTTTTCCCAGCCAAGCCAGCTGTCAAAAGCATGCCTCTGTGCCATTCGGGTGCCACCACCAGGGACAGCAGGCCTGATGGCGATGAAGCTCAGCCCCTGGCCACCAGGGGAGGCCTGAAGGTCCTTCTGCACTGGGCTGGCCCTGGTGGCGGGGACCCATGGGTCACCTTCAGCGAGGCCACACTGACCGCAGAGGATGTCTGCATCCACATTGCACACAAAGTCGGTGAGTCTGGGGCATCAGCCCCATGGCAGGGGTGGAGGTGCTGACAGCAGCTGGGCCTGCCCATCTATCTGTCCGTCTGTCCGCCTGTTCATTCAGCAGGCATCGAGTGAACAACTACAGTGCGCCAGTCCCAAATTGCTGCCTTTGTAGAGCTTATATTCCAGTAGGAAAATCAGCAAGAAACACAATAAATAAGAAAACTGTGGCAGGGGCACCTGGGTGGCTCAGTCAGTTGGGTGTCTGCCTTCGGCTCAGGTCATGATCCCGGGGTCTTGGGATCAAGCCCCACATCAGG
Source organism: Canis aureus (assembly GCF_053574225.1). Classification (NCBI taxonomy): domain Eukaryota; kingdom Metazoa; phylum Chordata; class Mammalia; order Carnivora; family Canidae; genus Canis; species Canis aureus. The sequence continues at coordinate 51,944,665 of NC_135629.1, forward strand.
CTCCCTGCTCAGTGGGAAGTCTGCTTCTCCCTCTGCCCCCCAACTTGTGCTCACTCACTTGCTCTTTCTTAAATAAATAAATAAAATCTTAAAGAAGAAGAAGAAGAAAACTCTGTGGGAGAGCAGAGGTAGATGATGGAGAAAAATTAAAAATTCAGGAGAGAGGGACGGCTGGGTGGCTCAGTGGTTGAGCATCTGCCTTTGGCTCAGGTCATGATCAGATTCCTGGGATCGAGTCACACATCGGGCTTCCTGCATGGACCCTCTGCCTGTGTCTCTGCCTCTCTATCTCTGTGTCTCTCATGAATAAATAAAATCTTAAAAAAGAAGAAGAAAACTATGTGGGAGAGCAGAGATAGATAATGGAGAAAAATTAAGCATTCAGGAGAGGGGCACCTGGCTGGCCCAGTTGGTAGGGCATGTGACTCGATCTCAGGGTCATGAGTTCAAGCCCCATGTTGGATGTAGAGATTGCTTAAAAAAGAATTGAGGAGATAAGGGGGAGAGCCACAGGGATATCTGGGGTGAGATGGTACCTAGCAGAGGGAACAGCAGGTGCAAAGCCCTAAGGGGGGGAAGTTGCCCAGGCATAGCAAGGAGGCCCAGGTGGCTGGAGCAGAGTGAGTGAAGGGGAGACAGGAGTAAGTGAGAGCAGGGAGGCGATGGGGCAGGTTGAGCAGGACCTCAGGGAGGACTTGGGATTTTACTCCCCAGTCAGGTGGGAGCCACAGAGGACTGTGAGCAAAGGATGGATGTGACTGGACTCAGGCATCACTGATGCTGTTTGGTTGCTGTGCGGGGAAGAGACTGTGGTGGGTGAGGGTGGGAGCAGGAGACCCGGGTGGCAGTGACCTCCAGGTAGGAGTTGCAGGGAAGGTCAGCCAGGGCCAGATCTTACGGTGCCTTCAATGCCAAAGAGGAGTTTATGCTTTCTCCTGAGACCAGTAAGAACTATGGAATGGCTGAGAGAGGCTGTAGTAGAGGTTCCAAAAGTATAGTTTCTTCTTCCAGAGGAGGAGAAGGTGTGTCCGACTGGATATTGCTTATATGCCCCTTCCCCCAGGAAATCCTCACAGGCCGCCTTCCCCACAACTGGATGGAGGCCTCATGGTGGATTGCTACCACACCTTGTACTTTCCCATTGGTAGCTGATTCTTCAGGAGCTCAGACAGGTGTCCAGCAGAAGGAGCAGTGTGTGCAAAGGTCCCAGACAGCCTAATCTGTTTGAGGAAGCAAAAGACTTGAAAACTAACTGGAGTGTCGGTTTCAAGAATTTGAAAAGGGAAGTAGCAATTGAAAGTGGAGCATAATTGCCAGAGGCCCAAGGCATAGTTACACTTTTTTTTTGTTTTGTTCTTTTAAAGATGTATTTATTTTAGTGAAGGGGGAGGGGCAGGGGGAGAGAGAGGATCCCAAGCAGATGCCCCGCTGAGGGCAAAGTCTGACATGGGGCTGCATCTCAGGACCCTGAGATTGTGACCTGAGCCTAAATCAAGAGTCACATGTTTAAAGGACTGAGCCACCCAGGCGCCCCCAGGTCATAGTTATTGTGTGCTGAGGGGGTTGGGCTTTCTCATGGGGCCGTAGGGAACCATGGAATGTTTAAGCCAGAGTGAAACAGGTAGATTGGTCCTTTAGGAAGTTGTCTCTCAAGGAGGCATTCTCCTTCTCTGGGAGGCAGTACACTTGGACACAGCAACTTTGGAAAGTGATTGGCATCATCCAATAGAGTTGAAACATACATTCCCTGAGGCCGCACAGTTCACAGTTCCAGACCTAGATATGCACTGGACACTCAGCTCATGTGTTCTAGGAGACACCATCAAGAATGTTCAGAGCTGCTTCATGTATCTTAGTTTTTGTTTGTTTGTCTTTAAAAGATTTTAATTTGGGGCAGCCCCGATGGCGCAGCGGTTTAGCGCCGCCTGCAGCCCAGGGCATGATCCTGGAGACCCTGGATCGAGTCCCACGTCGGGCTCCCTGCATGGAGCCTGCTTCTCCCTCTGCCTGTGTCTCTGCCTCTCTCTCTGTCTCTATGAATAAATAAATAAAATATTTTAAAAAATAAATAAAAGATTTTAATTTATTTGAGAGAGAGAGAGAGAGGAAAACAAGTAAGGAATGGGTAGAGGGGGAGAGAGAGAGAGAGAAGCAGACTCCCTGCTGAGCAGGAAGCTCGATGATGATGATGATGATGTGGGGCTCAATCCCAGGACCTGGAGATCATGACCTGAACCAAAAGCAGACGCTCAACCTACTGAGTCGCCCAGTTGCCCCTGCTTCATTTATCTTAGTGAAAAACGGGAGACCATCTCAAAGTACTTTACAGGAGAATGCACAAATTACAGTAAGGGTGAATGCTGGAAAGCTATATAGTCAGGAAAAAAGGAATTTCACTGAAGTTACCCATATCGTATGAAGCTTTGTGTTTTTTAATTTTAACTTTTTTTTTTAAGACTTTATATATTTAGGGGATCCCTGGGTGGCTCAGTGGTTCAGTGCCTGCCTTGGCCCAGGGCATGATCCTGGAGTCCCGGGATCGAGTCCCTCATCAGGCTCCCTGCATGGAGCCTGCTTCTCCCTCTGCCTGTGTCTCTGCCTCTCTCTCTCTCTCATGAATAAGTAAATAAAATCTTAAAAAAAAAAAGATTTTATATATTTATTCATGAGAGACACACATATATAAATTTATATATTTATTTATTTATTCATGGTAGGCTCCATGCAGGGAGCTGAGCTGAGGCAGGCAGGTGCTGAGCCACCCAGGCGTCCCAATTTTAACTTTTTTTTTTTTTACAGTCATCTCTACTTTTGGGGATCCCTGGGTGGCTCAGAAGCTTGGTGCCTGCCTTTGGCCCAGGGCGTGATCCTGGGGTCCTGGGATCAAGTCCTGCATCAGGCTCCCTACATGGAGTCTGCTTCTCCCCCTGCCTGTGTCTCTGCCTCTCTCTCTCTTTCTCTCACGAATAAATAAAATCTTTAAAAAATAATAAATAATCTCTACTTTAATAAATTTTTTAAAATTTTTATTTATATATGATAGTCACACACACACACACACACAGAGAGAGAGAGAGAGAGAGAGAGAGAGAGGCAGAGACACAGGCAGAAGGAGAAGCAGGCTCCATGCACCGGGAACCCGATGTGGGATTTGATCCCGGGTCTCCAGGATCGTGCCCTGGGCCAAAGACAGGCGCTAAACCGCTGAGCCACCCAGGGATCCCAGTAATCTCTACTTTAAACGTGGGGCTTGAACTCACAACCCTAAGATCAAGAGTCACATGCTCTACCAACTGAGCCAGCCAGGTATCCCTCGTGTGTGAAGTTTTAAAACCTGTTGTAACATGAAAAAAGAAACTGTAGAAGGACACTTATTGTGTAATACTGCATTTAGAGCTCATAACATTGAAACTAGAGGATATGGGAATAAAGTCTCATTCAGGAGTATGGTTACCTCTTTGTGGGAAGGAAGAGGAGGAGGATGTCGGCAAGGTCAAGTTTGTACTTTGGTGATGATAAATTATTCTCTTTTTTTTTAAGATTTTATTTATTTATTCATGAATGACACAGAAAGAGGCAGAGATCTAGGCAGAGGGAGAAGCAGGCTCCCTGTGGGACTTGATCCCAGAACCCCGGGATCACAACCTGAGCCAAAGGCAGATGCTCAACCACTGAGCTACTCAGGTGCCCCAGTGATAAATTATTCTGAATGAACTATCTTAGATAAAATTTTCAAGTGATTTGCATAAAAAGGATGCCTTGGGTGGCCGGTATAGGGAATGACAGCAAGTCTGGAGGCTGGATTAGGATTGGGCTTTGGATCTGAAGGATCCCAGAGATGGAGGAGCAGGAAGAGCAGGCCTAGTGACTGAATTGATGGGGTTTTGGGTGAAGTTGAGGACAAGAACCAAGTCATAGCTTAAAGAACCAAGCAGGCAAGTGGCAGGTTTGGGAACATGGGATGAGGTCTCTTTGGAACAAGGCACATCTAAGGGGGCTGTGATGTCCAGGGGGAGACAGCCAGGAGGGTTGGATATTCCTCCAGGATTGGAGTTCAGAGAGACTAGGCACCTGCCAGCAGTCTGTAGACTTGGGTTGGTTGGTCTAAGGTAGGTTCTTGCTGCAGTAACAAGCAGCCTCCCAAATTTTCTTGGGTCGAGACAATGAAGGCTTACCTAAAATCTAATGCAGGTCAGATGATTCACCTCTGTCTTGTGGCTTTGGTACATAGCGTCTCCAACATCCGGGAGGCAGAGGAGATTGCAGGAGAGTTTATTTCCAGGCCCAGAAATCTGCATACCCCTTTTGCCAACATCCCATTGGCCAGAAACCAGTCTATGGCCCCCTCCCAGCTGCAAGGGGAGGGAGGACCTGGGAGGGGAAACAGCAGGTCTGGGGGTCGACAAGGCAGATGGCAGCAGATGCAGCCTCCTGACCTTTCTCCCCTGTTCCAGGCATTACTCCATCCTGCTTCAATCTCTTTGCTCTCTTCGATGCTGAGGCCCAGGTCTGGCTGCCTCCAAACCACATCTTGGAGGTCTCCGGAGACATGAACCTGACCCTGTACTTCCGCATGAGGTGGGTCATGGCCCCTTGGAAGCCTTGTCCGCTTTTTTTTTTTTTTTTTTTAAGATTTTATTCATTTATTCATGAGAGAGAGAGAGAGAGATCGACACAGGCAGAGGGAGAAGCAGGCTCCATGCAAGGAGCCCGACGCAGGACTCAATCCCGGGTCTCCAGGATCACAACCTGGGCCAAAGGCAGGCGCCAAACCACTGAGCCACCCAGGGATCCCCGCCTTGTCCACTTTTATTCTGTCCCCTTGCTCCCCTGCACCCCACCTTCCTGGAGCTGGTCTGAGTCCATGTGAAGCCCCAGCTGTGACCTCTGCCTCCCCTCTTGCAGGTTTTATTTCCGGAACTGGCATGGCACAAATTCTCAGGAGCCGGCTGTGTACCGCTGTGGGCCCACAGGGACCAAGTCCTCCTCAGAACAAGCAGAGCAGGGGGTGCAGCTACTGGACCCAGCCTCCTTTGAATACCTCTTTGAGCAGGTGTGTGTAGGGCGGGGGAAGCGGGACAATTTGTGAGGGACTTAGTTGAGGAGCCCCACACCTCTCCCCAGTTCACTAAGGTAAACAGATTTCAACTCATGCCATCTCTGATCCTTTGGCTGCCTGAACCAGAGGATTCTGAGACACAGGATTGTGGGGGAGAGAGTGCTATGATCAATTAGTGATGTCTGCCACAGGCCGAGGGTTGGACATAGGAGGCACACGTGAAAATGGGGGTTCCCTCCCCTCCCCCAAGAGGACAGAGCTGGGGAGTGAACGGGTTCTCATGCCGCCCTTTCTGCCTGATTCCCCCCTCCCCAGGGCAAGCATGAGTTTGTGAATGACGTGGCGTCACTGTGGGATCTGTCGAGCGAGGAGGAGATCCACCATTTTAAGAACGAGAGTCTGGGCATGGCCTTTCTGCACCTCTGCCACCTTGCTCTCTCCCATGGCATCCCCCTGGAGAAGGTGGCCAAGAAGATCAGGTGTCTGGGGATGGGGCGGGGACAGGTACCTGGGAGCCACGGGAGGCCTCCCCTACTGCCATATCTTCCTTCAGCACTTAGCCAGTACCTGCTGTATGCTGGCGTTGAGGCCACAACGGTGAACAAGCCAGACAAAAATCACAGCCCGTCTGGAGCTCACATCTGGTGAAGGAGACAGGCATTAAACAGAATACAAAAGTGAAAGGTTCAGTGTTTCTGACTGAAACATGATACAAGTGATAAATGCGAAGGGGGAGCATTAAACAGGAAAGGAAGAAGGAGCATGTCAGAGAGTGAGGGGTGTACAGTTTAAAACGGGGCAGTCTGGGATTTCCTCACTGAGATAGCATTCAAATTCAAAGGTGTGAAGGAAATGAAGGTGGGAGGCTTCTGAGTGTCTGGGAGAAGAGCATTCCAGATATAGGGGACAGCCAGTGCAAAGGTCCTGAGGCCTGATGTGTGGAAGGATGTGTGGCTAGAGCAGAGTGAGCTTGGAAAATTCCACAGGATTCTAGGGAGGGAAGGACACAGGAGTATGGGGAGCTGGGAGCCAGCTGTGTGCACCGCCATTGCTGTGAGGGCATGGCAATCAGGAGGCAGTGGGAGAAAGGGATCTTTGAGGACCAGCAGTTCTCCTTAAAGCATCCCTGATGTGTTATACTCTGAAAGACTCGGGCTGGGACAGTCAAGTCCAGGGTGCTGGTACCCTCTCTAGCCTGGATGTCAGAGAATGCTTCCTGGGGAGGTGACATTTCTGCTAAGACCTGAAGGTTGAGTCAGCTTTATCCAGATGGAGACTACGTTTTTGGGGGGACCTGAATTTGGAATACCAGGGCCGGAGAGCCAGAGTCGACCAGGCTCTAGTCAGGGGGCTGTAGGGAGCCCAAGGAAAATTGGAAGTGGGGTTAAGAGGCAGGTAATACCTTGAGTTTTAGGATCCCTCTGGTCAAGGGGTAGGAGAGAGGGCTTGGGACCGGGAGAAATCTGTTCTCTGAGCGAGATATCCTGGCGGTCAGATGCCAGACAGGCAGAGAGAAAAGGGGTGAGGGCCAGGGCTTTGTGAGGGGCAGAGGGGCCTTTTGTAGATAATCCTAACACTGGTGATAAAAGCAACAGTGACTTCTCCAGCAATAACAGCCCCCGACGGTCACGTAGTCCTGCCAGTCGGCAGCCCTGATTATCTCAGCCCTGGAGGTGCGCCCTCTCTGATCCCACCTTGCAGGTGAGAAGACAGGGCCCTTTAGAGCCTCAGGAAGTTGTCCCACAGCTGGAATTTTAGCCACCCTGTCTCCTCCGGATTTCTGACCCCACCCAGCCTCCCTATGCCAGACCTTTATCGTGTTCTCTTTCCACCTGCGTGACAGCCTGCCTGTTTGCTAGACGAGGCAGCTGGGGTTCGGAGAGGTTAAGCCACTTGCCCAGTGTCACCCAGCTGGGCCTGCAACCCGGGCTCCTGACCAGCCCTTCCTGGTTGCCCCCCAGCTTCAAGGACTGCATTCCACGCTCCTTCCGGCTGCAGATCCGGCGGCACAATGCGTTGACCCGGCTGCGTCTGCGGAGCATCTTCCGCAGGTTCGTGCGGGCCTTCCAGCCGGGCCACATCTCGCAGCAGGTCATCATGGTCAAATACCTGGCCACGCTCGAGCAGCTGGCGCCCCGCTTCGGCACGGAGCGCGTGCCTGTGTGCCACCTGGAGCTCCTGGCCCAGGCCGTGGGGGAGTCCTGCTACATCCGGGACAGCGGGCAGGCCCCTCCAGAGCCTGAACTGGCCACCGGACCCCCCACTCATGAGGTGCTGGTGACAGGCACTGGTGGCATCCAGTGGCGGCCGGTACAGGCAGAGGTGAGCAGGGTGCACCTGGGCGTCCAGGTTGGGCTGGGGCTCCTGCTCTACCTCCGCCTTGGCCTCCGAGGGTGGCTGCCGTGCACCCTTCCCCCGCATGGCTCTGGGGTGTGTCTGTCTATCCCCTGGGATGGTTTTCTGGGGAGTGCCCTCCGGCTCTGTCTACCCCCTGGGGACCTCATTTCTGGGGTCTGTACCTGTGAGGATCCCCTGTCTGGTATCGAGGTGTGAGGGTCTGTATCGAGGTGTGAGGGTCCGGCTCTTCCTCTCTTTCTCCCTGAGGTTCTGGCTTCTGGCATGTGTATCCCTTGGGGGAGGGTCCCCATTCCATCTATGATACTGGTGCTCAAAGGAGGGTGCCTGAGGGGTATCCCTGGCCTCTCCGGCTCCTGCCTCTCCCCGCAGAGAGAATGTGTAGGAGACTAAACAGGCAGAACCTTGGGATGCCTGGGTGGCTCAGCGGTTGAGCGTCTGCCTTCAGCCCAGGGCGTGATCCTGAGGTCGTGGGATCGAGTCCCATGTCGGGCTCCCCGCAGGGAGCCTGCTTCTCCCTCTGCCTGTGTCTCTGCCTCTCTTTCTCTGTGTCTCTCATGCATAAATAGATAAAATCTTTAAAAATAAAAAAATAATAAAATAAAAAGATTTTATCTATGAGAGAGAGAGAGAGAGAGAGAGAGAGGCAGAGACACAGGCAGAGGGAGAAGCAGGCTCCCTGCGGGGAACCTGACGTGGGACTCGATCTCTGATCCTGGGATCACGCCCTGAGCCGAAGGCAGATGCTCAACCGCTGAGCCACCCAGGCATCCCAATAAAATCTTTAAAAGAAAATAAAAATAAATAGGCATAACCCCGCTTCATCCATCTGCCCTATGTGCTGGGTTTCCAGAGTCCCAGAGGCGACAGCAGCAGCAGGAATCGCCATGCTGACCCATTTAGGAAGAAAACCAAGGCCGGAGAGGTGGGCGACCAGCCAGTGGACAGGCCTCAGGAAGAGCCATGGGTCTACTTCTGTGACTTCCAGGATATCACCCACGTGGTGCTCAAGGAACGCCACATCAGCATCCACTGTCAGGACAACAAGAGCCTGGTGGGGCCTGGGGCTGGGGGCCTAGCAGGGGCTGGGGGCACCTGTAGCCCGCGATGCCTGCCTGATGTTCCCCCGGCCTGCAGGAGCTGACCCTGCCTTCCCGGGCTATGGCCCTGTCCTGGGTGTCGCTGGTGGACGGCTACTTCCGCCTGACAGCCGACTCAAGCCACTACCTGTGCCATGAGGTGGCCCCTCCACGGCTAGTGATGAGCATCCAGGACGGTATCCATGGACCCTTGATGTGAGTGCTAGGAAAGGCACACAGGTGACATGGGGCGAGGGGGTGGCTGCCAGCTAGACTGTGAGCTCTAGGGACGGTGAGGCTGGAGAGAGGTGTGTGCGTGTGTTTGTGTGTATTCATATCTTTGTGTGCATTCACGGTGTGTGTGTTCACCCGTGTGTGAGAGTATACACATGTGTGCAAGCATTCATGCCTGCGTGTGTGCTCATGAGTGCGTGCCTGCATGTATGAGTATAGGTGTGTGTGCCTATGTGAGCACATGTGTGTACAAGCATGTGTGGCTGGGGTGTACATGTGTTTATACACACACGGATGTGAGTATTCACTCACACTCCGTATGTGTGCATTTATGTCAGTGTGTGCCCGTGTGGGAGTGCACGCACTTGTGTGTGTGCGTGTGTTCACCTGTGTGTGTGCATGTGTGGGAATGCATGTACTTGCATGTACATGCATGCAGACATGCACCCCAGGGGCTGTAGGGGGAGAGAGGGTGTCTGCGGTGGTGTGGGCCATGTCATGACGGTACCTGGGTTTGGGATGGTCACCGTGCATGTCTGCATGTTTACCAGCCCCATGGCGTGTGACTGTGTATTGTGATTGCGTTTACAACTGTCCTTGTCTGTGTTTGCTGCTATGGGATGGGTGATTTTTGTGGTGCCATATGTCGCACAAAGGCTGGTGGCCATTCGCACGTACACCTGTTTGCACTCCTGCAGGTGTGTGTCTGTCCTGGTCACTATAGGTCTGTGCAATTCCGTGCAGACACGTGGAGCTAAGAATGTGCAGTGTCACGGCTTCAGGGGTCCCCAGATGTGTGTGTGGCCATCCTGCATGCTGCAGGGTCAGGACATGTGACTTAGCTTGTGTGGCCATTATACCTGTGCCTGGCTGTCCCCTGTCCTACCTGTGACACCGGGACCGGGCATCGAGGTCTGGCCCGTCTCCACGCTAGAGGAGGGTACAGTGGCCATTCCTCCTCTCGGGAGCTGTGGTGGTGCCACATCACAGCTAGGTGGGGGCCACCCGGGCAGGGGTCTGCAGGCCCCATCCACCCGAGTCCTGATGTGTCCGGACGCCCATCACCATTGGCTGGTGATGTAGAAACAGCGGACAGTGAATTCTCCTCATTCTGGAGGCTGGAAGTCTAAGTTCAAGGGGCAGACAGGTCCAGGGTTTGGTTGAGAGCCCCACCTCCGGGTCTGCAGACGGCCGGCCCCCGGCTCGTCCTCACACGGGAGGAGCGAGCGAGCTCTCCGCAGTCCTTTATATAAGGGCACTGATCCTACTCACGGGGCTTCCACCCTCTTGACTCAGTCGCTTCCTCGTTCCAGCACGTTGGCCATTAGGTTTCGGCACAGGAACTCTGGGGAGACCCAGACGTTTGGCCGATGGCTGCACGTGACCCCCCACACGTGTAGGTGTCTGGGCCCGGGTGGCTGTATCACGTGCAGTGCCTGTCTGTGCCCATGATGGTTGTCACCTCAGGGCCTGGGACATCGCTCCCCCTCTGCCGCCGTGTTACACTGGGTGAGCGGCCGTGTCTGTGATTGTTGTCCAGTAGCTGTGTGTCAGAGCAGCTGGCCAGGTGTGCTCCCGTCCCGTATCTGATGGCCGTTTCCTGTCCCTGTGTACACGTTACCTTGTTGGTGGCGCTGCCTGACCGTTGTCACATGCGAGCATGTGCCTCTTCCCTCCTCTGCATTTTTCTGTGCACGACGGTGTTACATTGGTGTGTGTGTGTGTGTGTGTTCACACCCAGTGTCACCACGTAAATGCCTGGGTCTGACACATGTTGCAGCTAGGAGTGCTCCCCTACGGGCAGGTTTTGTGTGTCCTTCCTGGTTGCCAGGCGTGGGTCCAGTGGGACCCCCAGCTTCCCCGACAGCGCCCCCTTGTCCCCTACAGGGAGCCCTTTGTGCTGGCCAAGCTGCGGTCTGAGGATGGCCTCTACCTCATCCACTGGAGCACCAGCCACCTCAACCGCCTCATCCTGACAGTGGCCCAGCGGGACCAGGTGGGCCTGGGGCGGGGGTCCTGGGCTGGGGCTGGCCGTGCTCCCTGCCTGGACCCCTGCTCACCGCCCCCCTGCCCTGCCACCCTCCAGAGCCCGGGCACACAGCGCTTGCACCTGCGTAAATTCCCCATTGAGCTGCAGGCCGGGGTCTTCAGGCTGGAGGGCTGGGACCGGTCCTTCCCCAGCGTGCGGGAGCTGCGAGCCGCCCTGCAGGGTTGCTCCCTGCGCGCCGGGGATGACTGCTTTTCCCTGCGCCGCTGCTGCCTGCCTCGGCCCGGAGGTAGGCCACGGGGGCCGAGGCTGGGGGCGGCACCTCCCCCGCCCCACCCCTCTGCCAGCCCCAGGGATGTTACTTCAATCCCCAGAGATCTCCAACCTCATCATTATGCGGGGGCCCCGGGCTGTCACAAGTCCACCCAACGTCAGCCAGCTCAGCTTCCACCGGATCTGCCAGGCTGATGTCACCCAGGTGTGTTCTCTGGGCCTGGGGGGAGGCGGGGGGGGCCAGGGAAGGGGCGCAACGGGGGCAGGGGCAGCTCTGAGGGCTCGTCCAGAGACGCTCCGTGCTCTGGTCCTCCAGCTGTCCCACCTGGGCCAAGGCACGAGGACCAATGTGTATGAGGGCGTGTTACGAGTGGGGGCAAGAGCCCCCAAGGAGGGCGCGGCGGACGGTGAGGACCCCCCCACACCCAGTGAGGACTCTGGGCTGGAGCTCCGAGTGGTACTCAAGGTGCTAGACCCTAGTCACCACGACATCGCCCTGGTGAGTGAGCACAGCCAGGGGCCAGGTGGAAGGACGGGGGGGGGGCCGGGGGCCGTGGCCACCTGACCTGCCCCATCCCCACAGGCCTTCTACGAGACAGCCAGCCTCATGAGCCAGGTCTCCCATGTGCACCTGGCCTTCGTACACGGCATCTGCGTGTATGGCTCTGAGAGTGAGTGGGCCCCACCACGCCCACCCCCGTTTGCAGACCACCCCCCACTTATACCCACACCCGGGTGGTACCCCAACCCTCAGCCTGTGTCCTCATCCCGGACTGCATGCTCCACCTTGACCTATACCATGATCCCTGACTACACACCTCGATCTCTGACTCCTTGACCTTCAACCTATACCCCAACCGCTGATTGTATTCCAACACCCACCTTGCGTCCCTACCTGAATACACCTTGACTCTTAACCTCCACCCTAACCCTCGACCTACACCCTGACTCTTGGCTGTCTCCTTCCCTCCATCGACCACCTAACACCTCTACTACCCATCCTCTGTCTACCCTCTGACCCCCACTGGCATGCTAGGGCTGTTGGGCACCCCAGTCCTCCCAGATCTCAGCCCCTGCTTCACTTTACTGCTCTATGCTTACTCTGCATGTACCTCAAAACTTCTTGTCCCAGGTGACCCCCACCAGTAGTCCTCAGGTCCTCAATCCCGTGTCCACCTCTTGCTTTCCCTCCAGCACTGGTCTACACCGCAGGAGCACCCAAAGCCTGTGGGATCCTCTCACCACTTATGTCCCAGCCTCAAGCTCCGCACCTCCACTCGTCTCCACCCACCCCTAGTTCCCCCGTCCCATCTTCCCCTTTGTCATGTACATGTCAGCTTTCTCCAGCCCTAGCCTGGACTCAAATGCCAGCATACACCTCTGCCTCACTCTGCACCCACCTTGCCTACACTCTATCCTGCATTTCCTTTCACCCCAGGGTCACTTGCAAGCTGCCCCCCACATCTCTGCCCCAGCACCTTCCCCACCCACAGTCTCCAGCCCCATGTCCTGTCCCTGGTGTCCTGGAGGGCAGAGGCAGGTGGGCAGCCTCTGCAGTGGCTGGGCCTTTGCAGACATCATGGTGACAGAGTACGTGGAGCACGGGCCCCTGGACGTGTGGCTGCGGCGAGAGAAGGGCCATGTGCCTGTGGCCTGGAAGGTGGCAGTGGCCCAACAGCTGGCCAGCGCCCTCAGCTACCTGGTGCGTGGCCTGCAGGTGGGGCCTGGGTGGGTGGGGAGCGCCAGGCTGGCCTCAGCATGGGGTGTGGAGGCCTCAACACATTAATCTAGACGCTGGCACCGGGGATCTTTCCACGAACCTCTTCTGCTTATATACCGCTGTGGCTCCCATCGCCCTCAAGAGGACACCTCACCCCTCCATGTAGTGTCTGAGGTCACAGGGGGCCTGACCTCAGCTCCTCTGTCACTCTGGCTTGCCATTCGTTCCAGCTCCTCCTGGTCCCTTCACCCCAGTTTCCAGAGCACCTCTGTGTGCCAGGCTCTGTCCTAGGCCTGAGGACACACTAGAGAACAAAACCAAAGTCTCTGTTGTTGGGGAGCGGGCATTTTAGTTGGGAGGGGCAAGCAAATAAGAACTACACTACATAGAATTTTAGAAAATAGTGACAAGTATGGGAGAAAAGCAGGGGTGGAGATAAGGAGTTGCTACAGCCTGGGGAAGAGGTGAAGTTTTAAATAGATGGGTGAGGGAAGGCCCCGCTAAGGTGACCTAGAGGAGGGGAAGGAGCCGGAGGCATCTAGGGAAGTACATCCCAGGCAGAGGGAATAGCCAGTGCAAAGGCCCCGAGGAAGGAGCTTGCCAGGCATGGTTTGAGGACAGCGGTCAGACCTGACTGAGAGCTTTGGCCACCAGCTCTGGGAGGTCAGGAAGGACCTACTGGGTACCCAGTGCTGCCCGGTCACAATGACAATGTATTTGGATCCCCATGATTGGTTTTGTTTTATTTGGCCGTGATTATATTTTTTCACATGAGCTGTCCCTTTGGAGGCCATGTGGGATGGGAGTGGGGGGCAGCATGTACAGCCCCTCCGGTGGTCACGCCCCCCACTCTCCACCCCACCACAGGAAGACAAGAGCCTGGTTCACGGTAATGTGTGTGGTCGGAACATCCTGCTGGCGCGGCTGGGGCTGGAGGAGGGCACCAGCCCCTTCATCAAGCTGAGTGACCCCGGTGTGGGCTTGGGTGCCCTTTCCAGAGAGGGTGAGGTCCCGGGCAGGGCTGGGGGCAGGGCCAGGCTTCCCCCCACTCTTTTCACCCTCAAGGACTTCTGACCCCGGTCCCCAGAGCGGATCGAGCGGATCCCCTGGATAGCCCCCGAGTGCCTGACTGGCGGGGCCAACAGCCTAACCACTGCTGCCGATAAATGGGGCTTCGGTGCTACCCTCCTGGAGATCTGCTTCGACGGGGAGGCCCCCCTGCAGGGCCGTGGCCCCTCCGAGGTATGTCTAGGGCATCCCTGGGCCCTTCCGACAAAGGGGATTGACACCTCCAAGGAGTCTAGGGGGCACATTCAGGATCCGGAGCTGCCTCCCCTCCCCTCTGGCTGTGTGACCTCATGTATATCTGTGGCCTCAGCTCTCTGGGGCTCCATCCGGTTATCTGTCAGTTCTGGTAACAGTCCCCACCTCATAAGGTGTCTGTGACACATAGCAAATAGGTGATATGCTTTGGTTTTCAGCAGAGCGACCAGGGCCACAATGGGAGAACCACAGCCTGTGGAGGTGTGGGAGGACCAGAGGCCTCCGCTGAACCAGTTGAGGGCTTAGGCAAGGCTTCCCAGAGGAGGTTTTAAAGTACAGAAATGCTGCAGTGACCCAAGCTAGGAAGTGCACCCTAGGCGGAGGTCACAGCACGTACAAAGGTCCTGAGGCTCCGGTCCATTCAGGTTGCTGCTGGAGGTTCCTGGAGGCAGAGAGAGGAGGAGCCAGGGCAGGGGAGGGGAGGGCTAGTGTGAGCTGCCAGGAGCACAGCAAGAGTCAGCTGGACCTGGGATGGAGCCCTGGCTCTGCGGGGGTGGCCAAGGCCGCTTCCCTACGCCAAGCCTGTTGTGTCATCTGTAAAATGGGAACGACTAGAATGGGGACCTAGCCTGCTCAGGGAGCTTGACTGTGTTTTGGAGAAGGGGACTGGGGGAGGGGAGAGCCCTGACTCCTGTGGGTTCCCTCCCTGGCAGAAAGAGTGCTTCTACCAGAAGCAGCACCTGCTTCCTCAGCCCTCCTGCCCGGAGCTGGCCACACTCATCAGCCAGTGCCTGACCTACGAACCAGCTCAGCGGCCCTCCTTCCGCACCATCCTGCGTGACCTCACTCAGCTGCAGCCCCAGAGTGAGCTCCCCCCACACCCCCACCACCATCACTGGGACCCCTGCTAGTGCCAGCATGGTGCCCCTTCGGTTTTGCACAGTGACTCATGTCATGTGTGTCAGTTTCTGATTCCCTTAAGGGCGTGCAGATGCCTATGCTCCTTTTTTTTTTAAAGATTTTATTTATTTATTCATGAGAGACACAGAGAGAGAGAGAGGCAGACACAGACACAGGCAGAGGGAGAAGCAGGCTCCACACAGGGAGCCCGATGCAGGACCGATCCCAGGCCTTCAGGATCACGCCCCGGGCTGAAGGCGGCGCCAAACCGCCGAGCCACCAGGGCTGCCCGCCTGTGCTCTTCTTAATGTTTTATTTGGCAAGAGCCACAACTTCCTTGGACAAATTAGGCCCTTGTGATTTTTTTCTTTTTTTTTTTGGCTTTTGTTTTCTCTTGGGATGAAACACCCTTACCCAACCTAAACACCCCAGATGTCGGTTTTGATGCAGCCCATTCTGCATTTTGGACAAGTAGAATTTTCCAGCTGTTGCAAAACAAAAACAAAAAACAGTTTCCTTATATTTGAGATCAGATGCTGGGGGAGCAGTGGCCCCCTCTCCAGGTCCCCAAGCGTGGGCCTGCTGGGAAAGAGGCAGGGGTCCAGTGACACCCACTGTGGCCCTCCTAGATCTTGCTGACGTCTTGGCTGTGAACCCCGACTCACCTGCATCAGACCCCACCGTCTTCCACAAGCGCTATTTGAAAAAGATCCGGGATCTGGGCGAGGTGAGGGCCCTAAGGGTCTGGGGCAGGCCCTGGGCTGTCAGAAGGCCCACCTGCTAAAGACTTGGGGTCTGAGTTTAATTCTAGAAACATGAGTGGGGCCTGGCCTAGAAGACCCTCCACCTCAAGGGAGGCCCTAAGTATTTGAACGGGAGTCCCAGCCCCCAGGGGGACCCACTAACACAGAGTAGGTGGGGCCTAGGACTTTCCAAACAGACCCCACTGGAGGTGGGGCCTGGGGAGCCCTGGTAGGGCCAACCCTCCTGCGTGTCCCGGGGCCAGGGCCATTTCGGCAAGGTCAGTCTGTATTGCTACGACCCAACCAACGACGGCACTGGCGAGATGGTGGCGGTGAAGGCCATCAAGGCCGGCTGCGGCCCCCAGCTCCGCACCTGCTGGAGGAGGGAGATAGACATCCTGCGGACGCTCCATCACAAGCACATCGTCAAATACAAGGGCTGCTGTGAGGACCAAGGTGCGGGAGCCCAGGGCCCCATTGGAACTTCTGGCTAGAGCTGCAGGCTGGGGGGCACACGAGTATGGGGGTGCCAGGGCTGCCTCCTCCCTCCCCTCC
Organism: Canis aureus; assembly: GCF_053574225.1. NCBI lineage: Eukaryota > Metazoa > Chordata > Mammalia > Carnivora > Canidae > Canis > Canis aureus. The sequence goes on from NC_135629.1 coordinate 51,960,833, forward strand.
CGCTCCTTGGCCTCTGCTGGGGCCAGGATAACTGGGACGGACAGTCAACTCCCTCACCTGGGCACGTGGGGTCAGCTTTGAGGATGGGCTGCTCTGCTTGAGAACTGGACTTACTGTGGGAGGGGGCGGGTCAGAGCCCCACCCTGGGGAATCGGGAGAAGCCTCTAGCCCCTGCCTCCACTGCCCGCTTGGGCCACCCCTCTCCTGCATCAGGAGAGAAGTCGGTGCAGCTCGTCATGGAGTACGTGCCCCTGGGAAGCCTACGAGACTACCTGCCCCGGCACAGCGTCGGACTGGCCCAGCTGCTTCTCTTCGCTCAGCAGATCTGTGAGGTGGGCCAGCGGGCCTGGTGGTCCCACACAGTCTGCTCACTGCTCCCCACTCTTGGGCCGGCTCCCCAACCCAGCCTGTTTCCACCCAGCCTGTTTCCATGCCCAACAGCCCAGTCCCTCCCAATCCCCACCCTCCCTTTTGCTGGGCCACCTGCCATCCTGCCAGTACCTGCGCCTGCCTGGTCCCCACAGTCCTAACCTGCCTGCCCCCCAACCCCCCACCTTCCAATCCTGGTTAGGAGCACTCCCCAGCCTCCACCCTGCCCCACTGATCCTGACTCGCCCCCTCCCCTAGGGCATGGCCTACCTTCACGCACAGCACTACGTGCATCGAGACCTGGCTGCCCGCAACGTGCTGCTGGACAACGACAGACTGGTCAAAATCGGGGACTTTGGCCTAGCCAAGGCTGTGCCCGAAGGCCACGAGTACTACCGCGTGCGCGAAGATGGGGACAGCCCCGTGTTCTGGTGACCAGACAGGACCCAGCTGGAGTGGGGTGTCCGGGTCATGTGGAGCAGACAGGGTGAAGGAGATAGATACTGGGGTCTCAGATGTCAGGGCCTGGTCCCAGTGAGACTGCCCCCCCCCAGGGTGGGGCCCTAACTGGGACCAGAGAGCCCCTAAGCCCCAGGTAAGGACTCCAGTCTGGTCTGGCGTGAAGCCTGAGTGCCCCATCCCCCCAGGTATGCTCCAGAGTGCCTGAAAGAGTGTAAATTCTACTATGCATCCGACGTCTGGTCCTTCGGGGTCACCCTGTACGAGCTACTGACCTACTGTGACTCCAGCCAGAGCCCCCCCTCGGTGAGACGCAGGCCCTCAGCCCCACCCCATTCGGAGGAGTTAGCCATGCAGTGGATTCCCAGCCCTCCCACTGTGGATTCCCAGCCCTCCCACTGTAGCGAGTGCTTGATCCGCCTGGGCCTCCTGGCCCCGGTATGTAAACTGCCCACTTGCAGGGTAGGGGGCTTTGATTGTGTAGAAGCCACTCAAATAGAAACAGCTTGTTCAACTGCTGCAGACTGGGAGGCACAGCTTGACTTCGATCCTCAGATGTCACCAGGAGACCCATTCTTCTCCATCCCCGCTCAGCTGTGCTCTGTGGCAGCATCTCTCAGCCCCGCCCCTTGTGGGAACCACGGTTCCCTAGCCCTTCAGGCGCACCGGCTCCCAGCTGAGGGGGTCCCTTTTCTCCCCCACCCCACCCACGCATGATTGAGGGCATTCTGATTGGCCAGCTTGCCGCCTGTGTCCGTCACGGAGCCAAATCACTGGGTAGCCATGAGCCACACTCGTTGGCCAAGCCAGGGCTGGGGGAGGAGCCAAGGCTAGGCTGGAGGTTTATTTTCTTTTTTTTTTTTTTTTAATTTTTTTTAATTTTTATTTATGATAGTCATAGAGAGAGAGAGAAAATGAGGCAGAGACACAGGCAGAGGGAGAAGCAGGCTCCATGCACCGGGAGCCCGACGTGGGATTCGATCCCTGGTCTCCAGGATCGGGCCCTGGGCCAAAGGCAGGCGCCAAACCGCTGCGCCACCCAGGGATCCCTGGAGGTTTATTTTCCAGAGCAAATCAGAGCATAAGGTGTGGAGGGGTGGGGGAGTTGGTGGGAAAGGTTTCTGGACCGATAAAAACGGTTTGTTGAGAGGCTTTAATAGCAAACCCCAGTTTCAGACTTACTCTATGAATATTAGTTACCCAGCTTCACAGTAACTCCGTGGTAGGTGTTGCTACCCCATTTTACAGGTGAGTAAACCGAGGCCCACAGAGATAAAGTCATAAATCTAAAGTTCTTTTTTTTTTTCTTCAAAAGATTATTCATGAGAGACACACACAGAGAGAGGCAGAGACACAGGCAGAGTGAGAAGCAGGCTCCCCATGGGGAACCCAATGCAGGACTCGATCCCAGGACCCCAGGATTATAGCCTGAGCAGAAGGCAGATGCTCAACCACTGAGCCAACCAGGAGTCCCATAAATCTAAAGTTATGCACCAAGAAGTGGTAGAGACAGGACCAAAACCCCTTGTTCCTGCAGGTTCCTGACCTCTACCCAGGTAGACCTGCCTCCTGAAAAGAGCTTGTCTTGTTTTTATGTAGAAATTCATCGAGCTCATAGGCCTCACCCAGGGGCAGATGACGGTGCTGAGGCTCACAGAGCTGCTGGAACGAGGGGAGAGGCTGCCCCGGCCAGAGAAATGTCCTTATGAGGTGAGACCTCCCTCCCCCTTTTCATCTCCCCGCTGTCGGACTGCAGAGAGAGCAGCCACCACAGTTCCAGTGTCTTCCTGCCCAGATCTATCTCCTCATGAAGAACTGCTGGGAGGCAGAAGCTTCATTCCGCCCCACCTTCCAGAACCTCATACCCATTCTCAAGACGGTCCAGGAGAAATACCAAGGCCAGGCCGCCTCAGTGTTCAATGTCTGCTGAAGCCTACCTGCAGCTCCCAGGGGGACTGGAGCAGGATGCCCCCCTCCCCTGCCCCGAGGGCCTCCTCATCCCCCAAGGAACCAAGAGGGAGATGCTGGGCCTCACCACTCCCCGTGCCTTCAGTCTGGAGACCCCACATCTGTGAACTGACTTTCCTCCTGTCTTCGTCCCCTTGGGTTGCCATAACAATACGACAGATGGGGTGGCTTATAGACAGAAATTTATTTCTCACGGTTCTGGAGGCTGGGAAGACCAAGAGCAAGGCGCCAGCGTAGTCACGTGTTGGTGAAGGCTGTCTTCTTGGTTCATAGCCCACACCTTCTGGCCGTGTCCTCCCAGGGTGGGAGGGGGCTGGGGATCTTTCTGGAGTCCTTTTATACAGACACTTATGAAGGCTCCACCCTCATGATCTAGCACCTGCCAAAGGCCCACCTCCTAATACCATCACATCAGGTATTAGGATTTCAGTGGAGGAATTTTTGAGCAGAAGGGCACCTGGGGGGCTCAGTCGGTTAAGTGTCTGCATTCAACTCAGGTCATGATCCCAGGATCCTGGGATTGGCTCTGCATCAGGCTCCTTGCTCAGCAGGGAGTCTGCTTCTCCCTCTCTGTCTCCCTCTGCCCCTCCCCCTCCTCATTCTCTCCCCCTCTCTCCCTCAAATAAATAAATAAAATCTAAAAAAAAAAAAAAAAAAAAAAGAACTTTGAAGGGATGCAAACCTTCAAACTGTAGTGCCTTCCACAATATGAGCCTGAGAGGCCCAAGATAAGCAAGGACCTAATCAGGCCCTTTAATCCCATCTTTCTGCCTCCCCCTCCAGCTCCTACCCGTAGGGCCCACCATTTCCATTAGCTGGTAATAAACTCATATTTTCTCCGCTGGGGGCTGTGATCCTGTTCAGCAAGCGTTTGCTTTCCTGGGGATAGCACCTAGAGCAAGATACTGCAGAAGAAGCCAGGCTGAACTCTTCAACCTTTGCTCACCCCTGAATCACCAGCTAGCGGGCCAGTACCAGAAGACTCTCAGTGACTACTTCCTCAACGAAGGATGGAGGACTTGGGCAGGGGGACACCACGTAGTGACTGAATCTTGCCAGGTTCACCCTTTCCTCCCTGTGTGACTTCAAGCCAATGGCTTTCCCACACCTTAGTTCTCAACTATGAAGTGGTCATGCTTGCTACCTCAGAGGACTAATGTAAATAGCTCACGAGGGCCTTTGTGCGAAGCTTAGCAGGAAGACATGCAAACAATGTACTTAGTAAACATTTTATACTATTGTTAATCCGGTATTTGCCAAAGCGTTTTTTTTTTTTTAAAGGAAATGATTTAATTTTTGCTTTTATTCTTAAGATTTATTTATTTGAGGGAGGGAGGAAGGAAGGGCAGAGGCAGAGGGAGAGAGAATCCCAAGTGGATCCCACATGGAGCCCGACATGGGGCTTGATTTCGAGACCCTGAGATCAGGACCTGGGCCGAAACCAAGAGTCAGACTGAACTCACTGCACCACCCAGGTGCCCCTGTCAAACCGCTTTTACTAAATAGGTGTCGTGGAGGCAGGATGTGTGTCAGCCACATTGTGAAAGGCAGTGAAATATTTTTCTTTCTCTTTGGATTTCTCAAGACCTTGTGCATTGCAGCTCCCTTTATCTAGATAATTCCACACTGATGTATTTGCTATTTACTTTTTATTTTTTTTTATTTTTTTTATTTTTTTAAAATATTTTATTTATTTATTCATAGAGATTCAGAGAGAGAGAGAGAGGCAGAGACACAGGCAGAGGGAGAAGCAGGCTCCATGCACCGGGAGCCCGACGTGGGATTCGATCCCGGGTCTCCAGGATCGCGCCCTGGGCCAAAGGCAGGCGCCAAACCGCCGCGCCACCCAGGGATCCCTACTTTTTATTTTTTTAAGATTTTATTTATTTATTCATGAGAGACACACACACAGAGAGAGGCACAGGCAGAGGGAGAAGCAGGCTCCATGCAGGGAGCCTGATGTGGGACTCGATTCCAGGACCCCGGGATCACACCCTGGGCCGAAGGCAGGTGCTCAACCACTGAGCCACCCAGGCATCCCTGCTATTTACTTTTTTTAAAAGATTTTATTTATTTATTCATAGAGACAGAGAGAGAGAGAGAGAGGCAGAGACACAGGCAGAGGGAGAAGCAGGCATCATACAGAGAGCCTGACGTGGGACTCGATCCAGGGTCTCCAGGATCATGCCCTGAGCTGCAGGCGGCGCTAAACTGCTGCGCCACCGGGGCTGCCTATTTACTTTTTAGAACAGTTCTCATATTAAATATGCATTATAATTATAAACTGGTGGAGGGTGGGTAATATTGACATAAGCAGTGAAATATCTTATTAGCCACTACTGTTATCTCCCTGAAGGCAACGAATGTCACCGGTTTCCTGTTTTTGCTTCCAGAGACACCTCATCCAGATATAAGGAAATCTGTAAACATACTATATTTTCTCATCTTTTTTTTTTTTTTTATGATAGTCACAGAGAGAGAGAGAGGCAGAGACACAGGCAGAGGGAGAAGCAGGCTCCATGCACCGGGAGCCCGACGTGGGATTCGATCCCGGGTCTCCAGGATCGCGCCCTGGGCCAAAGGCAGGCGCCAAACCGCTGCGCCACCCAGGGATCCCTATATTTTCTCATCTTTTGCAAAAATAGTAGCATGTGGAGCACCTGGCTAGCTCAGTAGGCGGGATATGTGGCTCTTAATCTTGGGGTTATGAATTCAGCCCCACGTGGCATAGAACCTACTTAAACTTTTTTTTTTTTTTTTTAATAGCACCATGTGCCACTATACAGAACTCTTCCTCATCTGACAGGTAATTTTGAGATGGTCTCACATATCCAGGCCTATAGTGTTTCCTTGTTCTAGTATATGGTGGTTTACCCAGGTTCAAGAGTATCTGTAGCACAAATTCTCAATGGGAATAGATGCTTGCAGGAACAGGCCTGGTAATTGCCCACCTGGTAAAAGATGTTGCCCCAAGAATATATTTTGATATTGGATAGGGCAGTCTCTTTCCAAAATTATCCTGCTTATTCTTGCGGCGCTGCGGGGGGCTCAGTCCATTAAGCATCTGACTCTTAGTTGTGGCTCAGTTCAGAATCTCAGGGTCATGATATCTCAGGGTTGTCAGATCAAGCCCCACTTCAGGCTCTGTGCTCAGTGGGGTATCTGCATGAAGACCCTCTCCCTCTGCCCCTCCCCTTACTCTCTCTCTTTCTCAAATAAATAAATCTTTTTTTTTAAGATTTTATTTATTTCTTCATGAGAGATACAGAGAGAGAGAGAGAGAGAGAAGCAGAGATACAAGCAGAGGCAGAAGCAGGCTCCATGCAGGGAGCCTGATGTGGGACTCGATCTCGGGACTCCAGGATCACGCCCTGGGCCAAAGGCAGGCGCTAAACCGCTGAGCCACCCAGGGATCCCCCTAAATAAATCTTTTTAAAAAATGATCTTGGGATGCCTGGATGGCTCAATGGTTGAGCGTCTGCCTTTGGCTCAGGGTGTGATCCCAAGGTCCTGGGATTGAGTCCCACATCATGCTCCTTGCAGGGAGCCTGCTTCTCCTCCTTCTTCCTATGTTTCTGCCTCTCTCTGTGTCTCTCATGAATAAATAAAATCTTAAAAAATATATATGCTCTTGCTGGGCGCCTGAGTGGTTCAGTGGTTGAGCATCTTCCTCTGGCTCAGGTTGTGATCCCAGGGTCCTGGGTTTGAGTCCTGCATCAGGTTCCCCACAGGAAGCCTGCTTCTTCCTCTGCCTATGTCTCTGTCTCTCATTAATAAATAATAACACCTTTTTTTTTTAAAAATGATCGTGCTTATTCTTGTGTAGCTACTTATTTAAAAATATATATGGACCATTTACAGCATATGCAAAACAGGGAATTATAATGTAACAAACCTGAACTTAACAGCCAACACGAGCAGTTTCTGATACCCATTGCCAGTCTAGTTTCAGCTCTACCCCATCCCTACCCCAGCCACTGGAGACTTTTGAAGCAAATCGCAGACATCATTTCACCTGTATGCATCTTGAAGAGACAGACCACAAACAGTACTGTCATTATCACACCTAAAAAGCTTCAAAATAATTCCTCAATATTTTTGTGTAGCCTGTAGGTGTTTGGATTCCCCCAATGATTTCTTAAATATTTAGTGTTTGTTTACAGTTGGTTCCAATAAAAATGCAAACAAGGCCCATGGTCCTGCAGTGGATTAAGGGCACCCTCCTTGAAGTTCTAGGCTCCTCTTTTCTTTTTTTCCCCCTTGCAATACATCCCTGGATGGCGCAGCGGTTTGGCGCCTGCCTTTGGCCCAGGATGCGATCCTGGAGACCCGGGATCGAATCCCACATCGGGCTCCCGGTGCATGGAGCCTGCTTCTCCCTCTGCCTGTGCCTCTGCCTCTTTCTCTCTCTCTCTCTGTGACTATCATAAATAAATAAATTAAAAACAAAAAAAAAGATACTGGATTGTTCGTCCTGTAGGGATTCTCAGTCCCATGTCACCCCTGTGGTGTAGTTTAACATGTTCCTCTGTCCTCACCTTGACCAACCAATGGTCAGGTTCACTTTCCATTTCTTGGGTAGACTTTTACAAAAGGCATTGTGCCTTCTCAGCAGGAGGCACTCGAAGTCAGCTTGTCGCTCCTTTTGAGACTCAAGCAGCCACTCAGATCCATCAAGGATCCAGTTTTTATTTTCCAACATTTTTGTACTGAAGCATTGTTAAGGGGCGCCTGGGTGGTTCAGTCAGTTAAGCATCTGACTCGATTTCAGCTCAGGTCATGATCTCAGGGTCATGAGATGGAGCCCCATGTCCAGCTCCACACTGAGTGTTGAGCTTACTTGTCCATCTCCCTCTGCTCCTCCCTTCCACTCATGTGCGCATGCACTTGTTGCTCGCTCTTAAATAAATAAAACCTTAAAATAAAAAGTTAGAAGAGCAATACAGTGAATACCTTTAGCTTCCATAATTACCTGAATTGCCAAATTTACCTGCTTAAATGTGCTTGATCATACTGGATCTATCCATTCCTCTATTCATCCAGCAATCCATCTCATGTCTTGGATACAAATCAAAATAAGCATATGTCTTTTATTTTTCTGTGGTAAAATAAACAAAATATAACTCTTGGGGTGCTTGGGTGGCTCAGTTGATTAAGAGCCTGCCTTCAGGGCAGCCCAGGTGGCTCAGCAGTTTAGTGCCACCTTTGGCCCAGGGTATGATCCTGGAGACCTGGGATCGAGTCCTGTGTTGGGCTCCCGGCCTGGAGCCTGCTTCTCCCTCTGCCTGTGTCTCTGCCTCTCTCTCTGTCTCTCATGAATAAACAAATAAAATCTTAAAAAAAAAAAAAAGAGCCTGCCTTCAGCTTCAGGTCATGATCCCAGGGTCCTGGGATTGACCCCCATATCAGGCTCCCTGCTCACCACGGAGCCTGGTTCTCCCTCTCTCTCTGCCCCTCCCTACTCTCACTCCTGCTCTCTCTCAAATAAACAAAATCTTTAAAAGCACATACACACAAAAAAAACCCAACGAAATATAAATCTTACCATTTTAACCATTTTTTAGGTGTATGGTTCAGTGGCATTAAATGTATTCACAATGTTGTGTAACCAACAGCACTGTGTACAGAACTTTTTCATCTTCCCAAGCTGTTTCCATTAACACGGACTCCCCATTCCACTCCTCCCTCAGCCCCTGGTAACCACCACTCTACTTTTTTTTTTTTTTTTAAGATTTATCCATTTATTCATGAGAGAGAGAGAGAGAGAGAGAGAGAGAGAAGCAGAGACATAGGCAGAAGGAGAAGCAGGCTATCCGCAGGGAGCCCAATATGGGACTCCATCCCAGATCCTGGGATCATGCCCTGAGCTGAAGGCAGACACTCAACCGCTGAGGCCCCCTAGTGTCCCACCATTCTACTTTCTCTACGAATTTGTCTGTTCTAGGTACCTACCTCATGAGTGGACTATCTGTCCTTTTGTGCCTGGCTTATATCACTTGGTGTACTGTTTTTGAGGTTCAGCCATGCTGTAACATGTCAGAACTTTTTCTTTGTAGGGCTGAATAATATTTGACTCTATGTATATGCATATGTATATACTTTTTTTTTTTTTATCCATTCATCTGCTGATGGACACTCAGGTTGCTTCTACCTTTCAGCTTTTGTGAAGAGTGCTGCTGTGGACATCGGTGTACATATATGTATTTGTTTGAGTCCCTTTAGGATATACCTACCTAGGAGTGGTCATATAATTCTACATTTTTGTTGGTTTGCTGGGTAATATAATTCTACATTTTTGTTGGTTTGTTTTATAACTCTATGTTTAACTTTTTGAAGAGAGCCGCTCAACTGGTTTCCCCAGTGCCCGCACCATTTTATATTCCCACCAGCAGAGTAGGGGAGTTCCAACTCCTACACATCCTTGTTGACAATTGTTTTCTGCAGGGTTTTTTGGTTTATTTTTTTGATGATAGCCATCCTAATAGTTGTGAAGTGCTATTGCATTCTGGTTTTGATTTGCATTTCCCTAAAGACTAGTAATCTTCAGCATCTTTTTTTGTGTGTGTTTATGGGCCATTTATATAGTGTCTTTGAAGAAATGTCTATTCAAGTCCTTTGCCCATTATTTTATTTTATTTATTGTTTGCTGTTGAGTTGTGGTCTTGTATTTGTGTCTCCCCCACCCCCAAGAATATCGAGCTCTTGTGCTAATGCCTTTAGACCCTTCCTAGAAGTCCCCCCAAGTATCCTCTTGAAATGTTGCCTTGAAATCCTACCTTGGGGGCAGCCAGGTGGCTCAGCGGTTTAGCGCCACCTTCAGCCCAGGGTGTGATCCTGGAGACCCAGGATTGAGTCCCGCATCGGGCTCCCTGCATGGAGCCTGCTTCTCCCTCTGCCTGTGTCTCTGCCTCTCTCTCTCTCTCCCTCTGTGTGTGTGTGTGTGTCTCATGAATAAATAAATAAAATCTTTAGAGAAAAAAAAAAGGAAATCCACCTTATCACCTCAAGGACAGTGCTGGAGATCCCCTGTTAACTTCCTCTGTAACTTCCAAGAATTTCTATAACCTGGAGATAAGCCCTTGACAGATATACAGGTTTCCCCAGCCACGCGTGGGTAAAGCGTTCCTATGAAATCTTTCGTAAGTCAAAACAGCCTAAATAAAGTGGGACGTCTGGGTGGCTCAGCAGTCGGGCATCTGCCTTTGGCTCGGGATGTGATCCCTCGGTCCCAGGATCGGGTCCCACATCAGGCTCCCTGCGTGGAGCTTGCTTCTCCCTCTGCCTGTGTCTCTGTCTCTGTGTGTCTCTCATGAATAAATAAACTCTTTTTAAAAAAACCAATAGACTGGTGGAGAAGCCTTGGTGGCGCCACTCTTCCCGGGGGGCACTTCCTCTATAATGTCCACTGTAAAACCAGTGTTGAATACTATTTTTGCTTTCATCTTTTCTCATAAAAGGGAAAATTATCATCACCTTTCTTTTGGCTGACAAAAAAGAGGTACTGATGGAGGGCTTTCATAACAGTGAAGTGGCGTAACGGAACTTTAGAAAAGTGAGGGAGACCAGTATTATTTACAAATAGTTTTGATTTGGGTTTTGGTCACTCTCTCAGGATATTGTGGGAGATGGGTGGTTGGGAGGGGCAGCAGGGGAAAGGCCACATGGGATGGGGGGATGGTCCAGTTCAGAGAGGAGGGGGCATGGCCTTAGGATGGGGAGATGGTTGGATGCTGGGTGCCATCGGGGACCTCAACGAGGTTTCTTTCTGGAGCTCGGATCAGAGGCACAAAGGAAGGTCAAAACTCGAGAGATGGAGCAAGTGGAAATTGGTGTAACCATCTGGCCCCCCAGTCCATTTTTGGGGTGTGGAGAAGCCAGCTGCCTGGAGTAGCATGCAAGGAGGTCATAAGGACGGTGCTGAGGGCCAGTTATAAGGGGCATCTTCGACAGTCAGTGGTTCGGGATTCAGCTGTGCTCCAAACACCCCACCTCAGCATGGACCACAGGGAATGGGGGAGACCGTTGGAGATCTTCAAAGGTAAAGGGCCCCATAGCAGCCATGCAGACAGGTCAACACAGAGCCAGGCACAAGGGCCCAATCGATGTGGACTCTGCTCATTTCCATGTCTTCACTCATCTTAGGGGTCCCTCATCGCCCCCACACCTCTTATTTGCCTCATCCCAGGAATATGGAGAGCTCATGCTGATGCCTTTACACCCCGCATAGACGTCCCCTCCTTGTCCTCCTGAAACGTTGCCTTGAAATCCCACCTTATCACCTCAACGACAGTCCCGGTCTGGAGATCCCCTGCTAACTTCCTCTCTGAAACAGAACACCCCTCTTTTACCCAAGTTCAGCAGGAAGGAGGTGTCTCACCTCCTCCACCTCACCCCAGTCTTCCTAGTTCAGAGAACAAAGATAACCGTGTGAACATTTCCTGTTGGTTCATTTGGAGGCTCAGCAGTTGAAGTCAGGCCTTCCCTGTCCAAGACTCACCAGCCACCACGTCCAGCTGGCCGGGTGCCCTACTCTGGACCCCCTGGGCCACAGAATATCTCTCCTGCCCTCCCCAGCTCTGGGCAAAAAAGTAACCCCTGAACTTCTGCAATTTCGACAGTGACTGTGGTTCCGTCCCCGAGTGCTCTGCCTGCTTCTCTCTGCCCTCATTAAGGCAACTTCCTTTTGCAGCTTGGTCACCATGTTGCCCTCGGGGCTGCTGCTGGGGGCCTACGGAAACTCACTCATCTCCCTGCTTCTGGTCTGCTGTCTGCCGCCCTCAGGTGAGGCAAGTCAGGCTGGAGAGGGCTGGAGATGGGGGGCTGGTAGAGGCTGGGGGAGTAGGCAGGGAAGAGCACCCCCCTGCTGCCCTGGCTGCAGTGACACTTCCTTAAACTCACATCAACAGGGACTCTCCAGTGGCCTCAATAGAAAGTTCTGGCTCTTCACCTCAGCCTTTGGGGCTCCCCGAGGACTAGTTCCTGCATGTGACTTGTCTCCCACCCCAACACAGAATCCCTTCCTGGACCTCTGTCGCTACTCTTCCCTCTGCCAGGATCACTTTTCTTTCACTCAGATAACTTCTACTTTCCCTTCAAAACTGGCTTTGTCTCCTTCTTCTGGAAGGAGGGCTCACGGGCTGCATCAGGGTCTCCCCTAGTCTTTCTCTGGGCTTTCCCCCAGTTCCTGATCCATCATCTGTCTTCCCCACTCGACTGAGGCACTGTGAAGGCAGCGAGGTCATGTTGAAAGGTGGGGCCTGCAGGTGGGTAAGTAGGGGTACCCGAACAATCAGCAGAGTGTCCCTCTGTTTCCACAGGTGCCCGGGCACAGCAATACCAAATGAGGCTGGAGGTCGAGAACACTCTGGTGCCTGCTGGAGGGTCCTTCTTGGTAAACTGCAGTACAGACTGCCCCAATCCTCGACTCATCATTCTAGAGACATCCCTAGCCAAGAAGCCAGTGGGCAACGGCCTGGGCTGGGCAGCCTTCCTGCTAAGCAATGTGACTAGTGACAGCCAGGTCCTCTGCTCCGGCTTCTGCAATGACATCCAGATGGTAGGCTCCTCTGAGATCACAGTATACCGTGAGTGATGGCACCTAGAGTTGGGACTGGCCTTGGGCAGTAGTGGGGGTAGATGACCAGTGGTGCAGGGGGAGCAGGGAACCCCGAGTTTGCAGAGACGGACCAGTCCTCTGACCCAGAGTCTGAACCTGAATGTGTGTGTGTGTGTGTGTGTGTGTGAGAGAGAGAGAGAGAGAGAGATGCATCTCAACCATATGCCAAGGCAACAGCTGTGAGATCAATTTACTTGGTCCCAACAAGCATTTTTTCAAAGATGTCTCATGTCTGTTATTTATTTTATTCTTTTTTCTAAAAAGATTTTATTTATTTGAAAGAGGAAGAGAGCAAGAGAGAGAGAGAGAGAACACGAGCAGGGTGAGGGACAGAGGGAGAAGCAGACTCCCTGATGAGCAGGGAGCCTGATGCGGGGCTCAATCCCAGGACCCTGGGATCATGACCTGAGCTGAAGGCAGATGCTTAAGCAACTGAGCCCCCCAGGTGCCCCTATTTATTTTATTCTTATGGCAGGTAATAATTCATGCATGTGGTTCCAAAATCAAAAGTTATAACAAGGCATAAAAGTCAACCTCCATTTCCTCATTTCCTAGTGCTGGCTGGGAGTGCTCACTGTTTCAGTGTGGGCACTAGGTGCTCATCCAATCCTTAAAAAGCTCCAGGCTGGGGAGGTACACTTAGGAGCCTCCCTCCACAGATGAGGACCACAGAACTTAGTGGGGTAAAGTCACTTGGCAGGGCTCACAGTCCATGAGTGGAGAAGCCAGTCATCTGGCTCTCAAGTCCTTGCTCCTAACAGATGAGTCTATCTCCCCAGCTCCCATTGCTACCAGTTTCTTATGGTTCCTGCCAGAGTTTCTTTGCATTTAAAGGAATATGATGATCAGAAAATAGAGTATGTCACTCATGGTTCTTACTGTTTCGTGAAGCCTCCATAGATAAGTGTGGTATACGGATGTGACCATGTGTATGCTCCTGCTGCGGGCCAGCATCTGTGTTTGTCTGTGTACCTGTGTGTGTGTCTGTGAGTCTATGTATGTCTGTAGGAGTGTACATGTGTACTTACAGATGCATGAGCATCTGTCTGCCTATTTGTGTGTGCCTGTGTGGGTGTCTATGAGTCTCTGTGTGTGTGCGTGAATGTGAAAGTGAGTACGTTGATGTCAGGATCCAGGACTGTGTGTGAGTGCCTGTTTCTGTGTCAATAGGTGTCTGTGTGTGAGTCGATTTGGATGTGGGTGTGTCAGGACATGGTTCTGGCTCACAGGAGCCAATGGTACTCATCTCTTCCAAACCCTGGGCCACATTGTAGCTTAAAAGCAGCCAGGAAAAAAAAAAAAAAAAAAGCAGCCAGAGTGGGAGTTATGTACACTTTAGAGATTGGCAAGTCCTCCAGGTTGGGGCTATCCCACCACACCCCATCCCCTAGTTCCTGAGCATTAGTAGCATTTGCCAGCACATCATCATCTCTGACCAGTGGTGCCTGAGACTGAGATGGGGGCCTCTTTGTTAAGTACTCTGAAATTATAAATACAGGTTTCTCCAACTATCCCAAAGTAAAGCAGTCCTATAAAACCTTTGTAAGTCAAAATGATGTAGGGGCACCTGGATGGTTCGAGGCTGAGTGTCTACCTTTGGCTCAGGTCATGATCCCGGGGTCCTGGGATCAAGTCCCGCATCAGGGTCTCTGCAGGGAGCCTGCTTCTCCCTCTGCCTATGTCTCTGCCTCTCTCTGTGTGTTTGTCATGAATAAATAAATAAAATTGTTAAAAAACAAAATGATGTAAAGTGAAGAAGTAATTAATTTATATCGAAAAAACCTTGAGTATTCTCAGACCCAAAAACTAACCTCTCCTAGGCTTTTCTGGTACCATAGGATACATCTTGCTGATGGATGTACTAAATAAATGGAGCTAAAGCACCGATGCTCGCAGACACAAGTCAAAGCTCATCTGCTGCTAGAGACGCTGAGTGTGATCCTGGTGAAGGAGCTTGACCACCATTGTCACTGCACAGGGTGCCTGCTGTCTTTGTAACTCCTCATTGCAAATCCAATGCTGAGTGCTATCTTTGCTTCTCACCAAATTTTTTTTTAAAGGTTTATTTATTTATTTGAGAGAGAGCATAAGCAGAAGGGGCAGAGGGAGAGGGAGAGAGAATCTCAAGCTGACTCTGAGCTGAGCGCAGTGCCCAATACAGGGCTTGATCTCATGACCCTGAGATCATGACCTGAGCTGAAACCAAGGGTCAGAGGCCTAACCAATTATGCCAAGGCACCCTTTGTCATTTTTTCTTAAAAGCAAAAATCCTCTTTGCATTTCTTTTACTTAGCGAGAACAGGTACTAACAATTAATGTAGGTCTTTCATAAAAATGAAGTGGTGTAATGGTACTTTTGGAAAGCAGGGGATTCCTACAGTAAGATGTTAAAGATTTTTCATAGTAGCCAGGGTCATAGTTGAGATCAAGGTTTGAGTTGTTGAGGGTATACGATGCTTCCCAAAGGAGGCCCAGGGTTTGGTATACATGCCTGGGAGGGGCACTGTAGCTGCAGCTGGGAGCAGATCCAGCCTGGCAGTGTGGAGTCCCTCAAGACTGTGCCTGAGCACCCTGAGAGGCTTCCCTGTAAGAGTCTCAGGCGCCTGGGATTGACAGAGGAGGCCAAAGGCAGAGTCCAGGACAGAGGCTGGGAGAGGGGCCATTGGAGTCCCTGGATGTGACATCAAGGAGGCAGGTGTACACACTGGTCTGGAGTCTGGGTGACTCACCTTCTAACCCCAGCAGGGCTTCTTTCTGGCTACGTGTCTGTTCTTGGGTGGATCACCTCAACCCCACCTCTCTGGGCCTCAGTTTCTTCATCTATAAAGGAGAAGAATAATAGAGATTTCACTTGGTTGCTGTGTGAACGAAGGTGAATGACATTTGGAAAGTCTAAGGAAAACTCTAAATAAACAGGAACTTTTATGAGTACTAATAACATTGTAAGTAGTTCCAATTTAGTCCTCTTCCTTCCTTCCTTTTTTTTTTTTTTTTTTAACTGTGATTTTCTCAGGAACAGAAAATCTGACTTATTTCAGAGTCTGGCAGAGTATCCCACAAAACAGGAAATAGCAATCATAATACTAATGACAATAGCAAACACTTCTCCAGACACAGTATTAAGCCCTTCGAGTTGATTAACCCAAAGTTCAGTTCTGCACCGGGTCACCCTCAGCCTCCTCCCTGTTCTGTGGGGGTAGGAGTTGCAGGGCCGGCTGATAAGTACACTTCTCCCCTCCCTACCCCCGCCCCAGGGTTCCCGGAGCGAGTGGAGCTGGCACCCCTACCCCGCTGGCAGCCCGTGGGTGAGAACCTCACCATGACCTGCCAGGTGGCAGGCGGGGCGCCCCGGACCAACCTCACGGTGGTGCTGCTCCGCGGGGAGGAGGAGCTGAGCCGGCAACCGGCCGTCGGGGAGCCAGCCGAGGTCACGTTCACGGTGGCGGCGGGCAGGGAGGACCACCTCGCCAACTTCTCGTGCCGCACGGACCTGGACCTGAGGCCCCGAGGGCTGGGATTGTTCCAGAACAGCTCGGCGCCCAGGCAGCTCCGAACCTTTGGTGAGGGACGGGACTGCAGAGGGTAGGTGATGAGCTGAGCCAGCGCAGGGGCGCCCTGGCCGGGAGGTTTCTTGACAATGGAGTGGACTGGACCCTCAGCGGCTCCGGGGAAGGCGTGCCCTTGGCCCCTGAGGCCGGTGCAGCCTCAGTTGGGAGCCTCGCGGCCGCGGTAGCTGACAAGAAGCCTGAGCGGGTGCGTCCTAGGAACAGGTGTCCTGGGAAGGCAGAAGCCTGGCTCGGGGCTGCGAACGTCTCAGGCGGTAAAGGGGCGCCGACGGCTCTGGGACCTCTTCCTGCTCACGCCTACCCTTCTCCCCAGCACTGCCCATCACGGCTCCGCACCTCGTTGTCCCTCGGATCTTGGAGGTGGGAACGACTCGGTCGGTGAACTGCATCCTGGAAGGATTGTTCCCGGCCTCCGAGGCCCAAGTCCACTTGGCGCTGGGGAACCAGACGCTGAACTCTACAGTCGAGAGCCACGGGGACACGATCAGTGCCACAGCCACAGCCGTAGCGAGAGCGGAGCAGGAGGGCGCACAGGAGATAGTCTGCAACATAACGTTGGGGAACGACGGCCGGGAGGCCCGCGAAAAATTGACTGTGTACAGTAAGAGGGGGCGGAGCCAAGAGGCAGACCCGGAGGGCAAGGGGCGGGGCTTCGGTGTCCCTGGGGACATGTGGGCGGGGACTAAACGAGAGGTGGGGCGTGAGCCTGCAGAGAGGGACTGCGACTGCAGGGATTGTCGTGTGGGAGGGGCCTAAATTACCCGAAGGGTGTAGCTAGAGTATCCCAAATTGGAGTGGGACCTGAGGGTGGTGCCGAGTAGCATAAAGGCATGGGTCGGATACCCCCAGAGGAAAAAGGCAGATGGAAGGGTGAGGTCTGACGCATGTGAAGGGAGTGGTCAGTAAGCTCCAGAACAATGCCCCCTCTTTAGGCTTCTGGGGGCCCACCCTAAACCTGAGTGAACCCAACGCCTCCGAGGGGACTGCAGTGACTGTGACTTGCGCGGCCGGAGCCCGCGTCCAGGTCATGCTGGAGGGACTTCCGGCCGCGGCCCCTGGACAGCCTGCCCAGTTTCAGCTAAACGCCACCGAGATGGACGACAGGCGCAGCTTCTTCTGCAATGCCACCCTCGAGGTGGATGGGGAGACCTTACACAGGAACAGCAGCGTCCAGTTGCGTGTCCTGTGTGAGTGGGTCCCTATGATCTTTAAACCCTTGCTCCCTTTGCGCCATGGTGCCTCGAGTGTGTCTAATCATTTGACCGATCCACAGACGGTCCCAAGATTGACCAAGCCAAATGTCCCCAGCGCTTGACGTGGAAAGAGAAAACTACCCATGTCCTGCAGTGCCAGGCTCGGGGCAACCCGGACCCCCAGATGCACTGTTTTCACGAAGGCTCCCACGTCGAGCTGCCTATCGGGGTCCCATTCTTCGTCAGGTTAAACTATACTGGTACCTATGCCTGCAAGGCGTCCAGCTCACGAGGCGTACACACTGTGACTGTGGTGATGAACGTTCAGGGTGAGCCAAGACGGGGCTGGTCTAGATGGGAAAGCCAGGGCGGGGGTGGGGCGGCAGAACGTGTGTATTTATTCTTTGCTTCTCTGCATAGATCGGAACCTCCGCGCTGTCAACATCGTCCTGGGGGTGTTAGCGATCCTGGGCGTGGTGACTACCGTCGCAGCCTTACTGCACGTCTTCGGGGTGCAGAAGCGGAGTGACACCTACCGTGTGAACCAGGGGAGCACTTGGTTACCCCTGACGTCTAGGCAGCCCGAAGAGGCTGTGGGGGAGAATCCATCCTGAGCTTCCAGCTGGGATGATGGGGGTTTGGCTGTATCCCGGGGTTCCACACCAATAAAGCCCTCAAACCCCGGAGTCTGTGGCTTGTTTCCAAACGCGCCGAGTTCACCCGCGGCGCTTCACGTCCTTTGAGTGACATCTCTGTGGCAGAAAGGGGAGGAGCCTGCGGCCCCCAGACGCGGCTTGAACTCTGAGAGGCGGGCTGGGCCTTAGCCAATGGGCTGAGGGGGTGGAGAAGGAGGTGGGGCTTCTTCTGGCCAATCGGCGGGCGCGCCCTCGTTGCCGCTCTATGCCGCTCCGCCCAGGCTCGCTGGTCCCAGAAGGCGCCGGGTTCCCCAAGATGGCGGCCGACGTGTCCGTTACTCACCGGCCCCCGCTGAGCCCGGAGGCTGAGGCCGAGGTTGAAACTGAGGATGCCGCGGAGCGCCGGGCGCCCGAAGAAGAACTCCCGCCCCTAGATCCAGAGGAGATCCAGAAACGCCTAGAACATACCGAGCGCCAGTTCCGTAACCGCCGCAAGATACTGATCCGGGGCCTCCCGGGGGACGTGACCAACCAGGTATGGGGGGGGGGGGGCACGGCGGGAAATACCACCCTGCGCGTGCGCGGGGGGAACCGGGCGACACCAACGCTGGCCCGCGCTGGGGGGCGTCGGCGGGAGAGTCCAAGCGCGGGATCAGTGCGGGATCGGGAGAAACCAAGAGCAGGATTTGGGGGGGGCTGGGCAGTGATGGAGGGAGAAACCAACCTTGGGCTGAGGGAGGACGTTGCTAGGGGCGACCACAGGCTTGGACGAAACCAAGTGATTGAAAGGGGCGGGGAACTGGGAGGGGGCGGGCAACTTTGGCCTTGTTGGGGGATTGTGAATGGGCTGCTATATTGGGACTGTGGAAGTAGGGATGCCAGTTGCTCCCTGCTCTGATAGTGTCTTTCCCCACCCCCTCTACCCTGGGGTGGCGGGACCTTGTGTCCAGAAGTTTCAGGGTTGACTAGAGTATGCCTTTCCATAGCACGCGTTTATCTATTCCTCTGCGAGATCCGGAAGTTGTGGTAGCTCCCGAGGTCTTTCTTCCCCCAGTGCCTCTGGATTAACTTGGAAAAATGGAGTCTCCTGCCCCCAGTTCACAGACCTGCAGAAAAGGGGGGGGGGCACTATTCTGTGCTCTCTCCTTTTTCTGATCTGGCCAGGGGTGCCCTTCTTTTGGGGCCTACATGGGGCAGGGCTTCCCGGTGCTCTTTGGACCCAGGGAGATTGCATCTAGTCTGCCCTGCCCTGCCACAGTGGGATGGGTTCTTTCTCCCTGCTGCTGAAAAATCTCTGCTCTCTGACCCACCCACACATCTGCCACTGACTCTCCCTGCCCATAAATAGGCACATAGCTGTGTGTGTGTGTGGGGGGGGGGGTCTCAAACTGTTGGGAGGGGCAGACTTGGGGACAGACCTGAGGCAGATGCCACTAAGCACCATCTGTTTTTTTTGTAGGGCTGCCTCTCCTAGTGCCTACCATCTCTTAGCTGGGAACTCTCTTTCACGGGGCACGGTGTGTCTGGCTATAGGGGGCCCCAGAGTTGGCCTTCCAAGCTAGCTTACCAGAAGGCCAGCTCTGTCAGCAGGAGGGAATTAGGAGGCATATGAAGCCATGCAATGTGGGCTTATTAAGTACACAGGGTCCCCAGTCAGGTACCCCCTGGGTGGCATTCCCTCTGCTGCCCTAGCCAACTGCATGACCTTGGACATGTTTCCTTGTCTCTCTGAGCCTCAGTTTCTTCATCTACAAAATGGGTTAATACCTGATTTGTTGGGATGTTGGAAAGAGTCAGACTTGCAAATAGGTTCAGACGGGTTGAAATTACTTCCCTAAGGGCATTCAGCAGAGCTGGGACTTGAACTCAGACCCATCTGACTCTTGGGCGTGTTGGGTTATTTCAAATCTTGGAGTCTGCAGCTGGGCTCTGAACCCCAGTTCTGCGTGTATTTCCTCATTTGTAAAAGGAGGATACTAATTGATTTGCCTCCGTAGCTGGTCCATGTGGAGGTGGCACTGGGCTGCTCCCTTCAGCCCCTGGTGACTCCGTGTCCTTTGGCTTCTATCTCCGCAGGAAGTGCACGACCTGCTCAGCGACTATGAGCTCAAGTACTGTTTTGTGGACAAATACAAAGGGACAGGTTTGTGGGGCTGTGGGTTGGGCTAGTGGCAGGAGGTGATAGTCCGTGAAACTGGGAGGGTCCAGGCCCGGTGTTTCCTCTCCTGAACTTGGGGCCCAGCATTGTCCCCTAGGCCATGCAGGACAGATTGTTTTCCCACTCTGTCTCATCCTGGGTGCCCATCATGGGAATGGGCATCGTGGGAGGGCTTGGTGCTCCTCCCCAGGGCTGCCCAGCCAGATACCTGGGCATTGGGCTCCCCACCTCCCTCACCATTTCCCCCAGCCAGCCAGCCACCCAGGCCTGTCTGGTGTTCTCCTTCAAGTCCTCCAGAATAATTGGTGCCCCTCCATTCCCTCAACTTCCATCTGATCCATGCCCCCTACATCTCTTCCAAAGTAGCAGCCTCCCTCTGGCTTATCTGCCTCCTGGATTTCACGCTCCTGCTTGCCCTCCCCCCAGTAGCCAGCTCTGATCCAGTCACAAATCTGATCAAATCTGGCCCTAACCTTCATTATTTTCTCTCTCCAAAACTCTCTGAGGCTCCTCCTGATACTATCTTGCAGGGATGTGGCCCAGCCTTCCTGTCCCCTCGGGCCCCCATAAGGTTCCAGGTTCTTCCCTCTGCCGGTGCCCGTAGTTGTCCACTATGCCGTCCAGGTGGCATCAGGCAGCCCCACCCATCATAGCACTGTCACCCGGGGCTATGGTCGGTCTCTCACTCACCAGCCTCCTGCACTGAGTGGCTGGCTCTGTGAGAACAGGGATGGGTCTTCTCAGCCTTGGCACTCCCCAACCCCTGGCATGGGAAGCTCTCTGCGGCTGTCTACACTTGCCAGGCATTGATTTGTGCCAGATTAAATCTTCTAGGGCCTTTTCTTGCAATCTGTAAGATGGATGAGAAGAAGTTAAAGACAGGTAACCCCTCGAGACCTACTTGATGGGTTAGGGTGTTTAAGATCTTGGGCTCTGGAGGCAAATGGACCTGGGTTCAAGTCCTGGTCTCTCCTCACTCTGTGACCACAGGCAAATGATTTACCCTCCAGAGCCTCAGTTTTCTCACCAGCATATTAAGCATGACCTGCTTGGGTTAGCCATGAGGCCGAACACATTAAAATACCTAAAAAGCAAAAAAAAAAAAAAAAATTAAAAACCTAAAAAGCTGTGGTATGTAAAGTGCTAGTAGGTACTTAGTAAATATTGGCAGGGGCAGCGAATCAGAAGTATTTACTGAGCACCTAGTGTGCGTATGTGCCAGGCATGGAGGATCCAGAGGTTAACTGACACTTTGATTCATATAGTCTTCCAACAATGTTTATTGAATGTTGTGTGCTGGGTATTGGGTACATAACTGTTAACCAAGCTAAGACAGTCTAATCTGCGGAGAAGGATGTTATTCAGACAGGTGCAGACATGGAAGTTTGTACCCTACACGCATTAGGCCAGAAGCTCCAGAGCCCTGTGAGAGCACAGAGCTGGGATCTGAGACAGGAGAAGCCAAGGGAGGCTTTCTTGGGGATGTGATGTTTGTAGGCAGCTTAAAGGGTGGGTGGGGGTTAACCAGGTAAAGCAGCATGGAGGTCAGGGTTCCACGCTCCGGGAAAAGCAGGCGCAAAGGCCTGAGGTGGAGTGTGTCCGGCACAGTCCAGGAAGTAGCAGCAAGAGATGCGAGAGGAGGTCAGCCAAGCCACACAAGATCCACTGGCCCTCATCATGAGAAACCCCTAGTCAAGGACTGGCACAGTCTGATTAGCCTTTGGGAAGGCTCCGGGAGTGGCTGTGGGCCTGGATATGAGAGGAGTGGGTGGCCTGGAAAGGAGGGGAGCAGAAGGGGTGCAAAGCAAGGCACTGGGCTTGCCTGCCTGGGTTCAAGTCCAGGCTTCTCCACGGAGGCAGGGGACAGAGGGTGCCGCTCTGGATCTGTTTCTTTGCTGGCAACATAGGGGTTGTGAGGAGTGTGTTAATCTCATTTCACGTGAAGAAACTGAGACCCCAGAGCCATTCAGGGGCTAGAATTGAAATTCAGGCTCCAGTGACCACAAGCCTCACCACTGCCATGCGTCACCTAGTTAGTCACATTTGGGACTCAGCAGTAGGTGAGCGCTGCTGTGGGTGGGGAGCGGGGCTCTGGAGGGGGGAGACGCCTGCCCGCAGCAGTGGCTCAAGGCCGGCAGCCGTTCACTCGGCCGCTACCTGAGATGTCCAGGTGGTTGGGTATTCTGAGGTCACGCAAGGTTTCGAGGGAGGTGGTGGGCGGCCTGGGGTGAAGGGCGGGGCCCTCTGGGTCCCCACTGACCCTGCGCCCCCTCCTGCCGCAGCCTTTGTGACTCTGCTGAACGGGGAGCAGGCCGAGGCGGCCATCGGCGCCTTCCACCAGAGCCGCCTGCGGGAGCGCGAGCTGTCCGTGCAGCTGCAGCCCACGGACGCCCTGCTCTGCGTGGCCAACCTGCCTCCCAGCTTCACACAGCAGCAGTTCGAGGAGCTGGTGCGGCCCTTCGGCAGCCTGGAGCGCTGCTTTCTGGTCTACAGCGAGCGCACCGGCCACTCCAAGGGCTACGGCTTCGCTGAGTACATGAAGAAGGACTCGGCCGCCCGGGCCAAGTCGGACCTGCTGGGCAAACCGCTGGGCCCTCGCACCCTCTACGTGCACTGGACAGATGCTGGGCAGCTGACCCCCGTCCTGCTCCACTCCCGCTGCCTCTGCGTTGACCACCTGCCACCCGGCTTCAGCGACGTGGACGCCCTGCGCCGGGCACTGTCGGCGGTCCACACACCCACCTTCTGCCAGGTGAGCCCTGTGCCTGGTGCAGAAGCCTGGCGGAGCGGATGCCAGGGCCAGAGCACCTCAGAGGGGCCCTTTGGAGTCACCTGCTTTTTCTAATCTCCTGGGTCCCTTTTTAGGGAAGCAGCCGCAATGCCACTTTGAATGGGGTTCTTGTTAGGAAGGCCACGTGGTATTATGGGTGACAGCCCAGCTAGGAGCCAGATGGCCGGGGTTCAGATCCCTGTACACCCTTTAGCGACTTGTTTAACCTCGGTAGCCTTGGTCCTCCTATAAAACTCAGGTGAGACTGCCTTTGTAAAAGCTCGGTGCAAGGCTTGCTCACCTCTTGCTCCCGCTTCTGTGTTCATCAGATGTTTGCTGAGTGGCCCTCTGTCCCTAGGCCTGGTGTTAAGGAGGCTGTCCAGAGAACCCACAGTCCATTTAAGCCTTGAGGTCAGGAAGTGGGCTTGGCTGGATTCCAGCCCTGCTCTGTGACTCTGGGCAAGTCACTCTCTGAATCTTGGTTTTCCTCCTCGACAAAAAGGGATTTAACACTCACACACTGGGTTGGCAAGACAGTCTGGTTTATTCAGGTCACGTTTATCACATACTTCTGTGTACGTGCATAGCCCTGTGACAGGCACAGTGGGGTCAGAACAGGCCAGACCCAGTCCTCAGCCCCCAGGTAGTCTTACCTACAGGCTGGACATTCCTTCAGCACCCTTTGAGCACATTACTTAGAATCCCTTCATCCTATAACAGCCCAGAGAGGCAAGTAATACCCCATTTTCATGGGGCACAGAGTCCAAGTGCCTTGCCCAGGGCTGTACAGCCAGGGCATGGCAGGGCTGGAATGGGAACGCTGCAGCCTGGCTCCAGGGCCCCAGGCCAGCCTGACCGAGGCTGGTAGATGGGCTCTGACCCCAGTTCTGTGGCCATGGGTGGGTCCTGCTTCCCTTGTGCAAACAGCATGCCAGGACCTGGGGCCTCCAACATCTTACGAACCCTGCGCCACACTCACTTTGCATTTGGTCATACTGCTGCCTTCCGTGGTGTACCGACCATGTGCTAGGCCCCAGGTGGGGGTACTCAGGACACAGATGCCTCAGCTTGGCAGCCACATCCTATCTTGTAGAGGTAGGACAGCAGGGCCGTGACCAACTATAAGTTCTCGCTCTGAGCCTTGGTTTCCCAATCTGGAAATGAGGCTAGCAGCGCTTTTTGTTTGGGTTATTGTGAGTAGCTACTTGTTCATTCTTCTGCTTACCCTGCTTGAATGGAGGCCGGGCTCAGGAAGTCAGGCAGGTTGAGGTTTGAGCCTTCATCTCCCTAGGTGGGGGCTGTGAAGCCTTGGTTGCCCTTTGACTCCTCTGCTCTTCATCTGTGAGATGGAGCACATTGTGGGAAGACTTGCACCAGGGCCTTTGTCAGGCGAAGGGGAAGTGTGCGGTAGAGGTGGGATGACGGCTGGAGCCACCTACCTGGGCACCCCGAGCAGGTGCACACCTACAGAACTCTCACTGGATTCTCATTGAATCCCCACAACCACCCTTTGAGGTGGGTTCATTTGCTCGCCCCACCTTACAGGTGAGGAAAACAAGCCCCAGGCTGCGCATGTGAGTGATGTGCCCACACCAGGCTGCCAGTAAGGGGGCTGGGAGTCAAGGTCAGGCAGCTGACCCTGGGGGCCTGCACTCTTAAGTCAGCAATCTCACCTTCCAAGAAGGTTGGAGGCCGAGCTGGGAATTGGCTGTCGTGGTGGGGAATGTTATTTTCAGCATCACCGAGATGAGAACATCCGGGAAAGGCCATGGCAGCTCGCTCTGGTGAGCTTTGCCATTTACTCACAGGCCAGTTTTCATAATATCTTGATGATGTGGGCACGAATAAAACAGGTATCACAAGGCCTTGTGTGTTTTAAGAAACCTTTTCTTTTTATATATTTTTGTGAATGGGCTATCCAGCTCTGTTTGGGAATTCAGGTGTGGAAAGGTCAGCAGTGAAGCCCCCTCCCCCTCCCATGCCTTTGCCTGCAGCCCCTGCTCAAACCAGGTTGTGGTGTCTCTTTCCAGCAAGATCTTATTATGCCTTTTAACCAGACGTGTGTGTATGTCCTTGCATTCCCCTTCTCCTGACCCAGATATGCCGTGCCTGCTTCGGTTTGGTTCTTCCACCCTGTCTTGGGCATATCTTCGTGCTCAGACACCAGAGCTTTTTCAGTCCTGTTGTGACTGCACCATATTCCATTTCATGGACTCTGCTGTCCTCATGGGTGGACATTGTCTTGATTCCAAAACATACTGTGTGTCACCGGGGACCAGGAGAAGCATCATTGGTTCTTGAAACAGCCATAGCCACATGGAGGTGACTAGCTTCTTTAAGGGCATCAGCGCAGCCTTGTCTGCTCCCAGCTCCAGCTTCAGCTCTGTGGCCTGGGCAAAGGACCACCCTTCTCTGAGCCTGTCCTCCCCTGCCGAGTGGATACGCTGAGTGTGCCTGGCTCTGCGATAACAGTGAAATAACTCCTGTGAGCCTATGAGCACGCAGGTCCAGCTGGGCGCTCTCCCAAGATCTGGGGTGCCCTGGGACAGCACCCACCCACAATTCCAGCAGCAACACCACCCTGAAAACCAAGAAATTAGTTTCCTGAGTTGGTGGCAGAGCCTGACCCGACTTGACACCTGGCATCCTCCCTTTCTCCAAAAAGTCTCAATCCTGGAACACATCTGGCCCCAGGGTCAGGGGACACAGAGGGGCCTCACTGGCTATGTGACTTCCCTCCTAACTGGCACTTGCAGCCGTGAACCCCAGCTTGGAGGCCACCTGTCTCACTCCCAAGCTGTGTCCTTCCCAGCCCTGGCTGCTGTGTCTTCAGCCTGAGGTTCCGTTGAGCAGTGCCTCAGAGCCACCCATCTCGTCTCCCACCAGCGCCTCCTCTTCCCAGCTCTCTAGCTTGAGTGTGCCACTCTACCTCCCTGCCCCTTTGTGTGCTCGGCAGCCCCCATCAGAGTCCCAAAGTGGTGCTGGCAGGAAGCCCTGGGGATTTGACCCATGCGAGGTGGGTCCCAGCTTTGCACTCCTACCAGCTGTGTGATCTTGGGCATGTTGACCTCTCCAAACCTCAGCTGTTCACTCTGAAAAATGGATAGGATGCAGCCTCCTAGAACCATTGACAAGATTCGATGAGCTAATGCAAGAACTGGGCTCAGAAGGGTGTAGGGCTAAAAACCCACCCTCTCTGGGAGTTCACTGTCATCATCAGGATCAGAGTCTGGTCACTGTTGTGACCGCCATGTGAGGGCAGCCCCTGCCACTTGGGTGCTCATGTCTGCCTCCCCCCACCCCCATGCCAGCTAGCATATGGCCAGGATGGGCAGCTGAAGGGCTTCGCTGTGCTGGAGTACGAGACAGCAGAGATGGCGGAAGAGGCGCAGCAGCGGGCGGACGGCCTGGCCCTGGGGGGCAGCCACTTGCGCGTCTCCTTCTGTGCCCCAGGGCCCCCTGGCCGCAGCATGCTGGCCGCGCTCATCGCTGCCCAGGCCACGGTGAGTGCCTGGGAGGTGTGCTCCCGGGGATGGGGGTGGGGGAACCAGGGGCCAGGCCCTCTTCTCTTGAAAAGTCACAGT
Source organism: Canis aureus (assembly GCF_053574225.1). Classification (NCBI taxonomy): domain Eukaryota; kingdom Metazoa; phylum Chordata; class Mammalia; order Carnivora; family Canidae; genus Canis; species Canis aureus. The sequence goes on from NC_135629.1 coordinate 51,987,151, forward strand.
GCCCACTGGATTCTGGGGGTGAGGGAGGGTAAGCCCACATCCCTGTGGCCTAGTGGGGCTCTAAGCCACTCTTCCATTTCTCTCTGCAGGCCCTCAATCGGGGCAAAGGGCTCTTGCCGGAGCCTAACATCCTGCAGCTACTCAACAACCTGGGGCCCTCTGCCTCCCTCCAGCTGCTGTTGAACCCCCTGCTCCACGGCAATGCAGGGGGCAAGCAGGGTAAGGTGGGGCCAGGCAAAGTGGCAGCCAGGGTCCCCAGCACTCTCAGAAGCCAGCGCTTCCCTGGTTTTCCCATGTAAGCTGTAGGTGACTTGAGCCTGCAAGCAGGGGCTGGGATGAGTGTGGCAGTCACCAGAGGGAGCTGGTGCCCTGAGCCCCCCTCAGTGGGGGAGCAGAGCTGCCTGCAGTGAAGCGGGGTAATGGAAAGGGACTGTCCCTCCCTGCAGCAGACCCTTCCTGGGCCTTCTTTTGGGGGCATACTTGCTTTCTGGGAGCTTTTGGGCCCAGGGTTGTGCTTAATTAGGGCAGGTGCTTCCATCCAGGGTCCACTGCTCATTTCCTGGTACCCCCCCAGGCCTCCTGGGTGCACCTCCAGCCATGCCGCTGCTCAACGGGCCTGCGCTATCCACGGCGCTGCTGCAGCTCGCCCTGCAGACCCAGAATCAGAAGGTAACTGCCTGGCCCTGGGCCCCCGAGACCTCCGCATCCACATGTACTCCCCAGCCCCTCATTTGGCCATTTCACACCCCACTTGCATCTGCCAGTGGCTTGCCGTTGGTGGGGTTATGGGACATCTGGTTATGTCTGTGGGGCTCAGTACACATCCTGGTCTGTCACAGGTGCTTAGGACTCAGGTAGTGATTCAGTCTGGAAGAGAAAGTCCAGGCTTCACAGAGGAGTAGTGTAGTCTCTCGCCCTCACCTCAGCGCACATACGTGGAGACCTGTACAGACCAAGACACACACATATGAACACACACACAAATAGGTACAACACACATAGAAGTAGATAAATCACACACGCACACACCACTGACCTATCCGGTTTGGATAGGTCATTAGGGCCAAGTCAGTGACATGGTATGTCTGACAGTAGCTGATGGAATTAGGGGCTTGCACCTCTGTGTGGCTAAAAGTGACTGGATCCATGTGTGGCTCTTACACTGTGTTGGACACTGTGCTTCCATGATAATCAGCAAGGGGGCTGGGTGTGGGACAGTGTGCGTAGGAAGGACAGTCATTCTGTGTATGTCTGACAGCAATTAGCAGTATGGGGTCCTGACATGCTGAGCATATGGTGACATGTCCCCTGGGTTTCCTCAGGGCCTCAGATGAGCCCTGGGATGCAGGAGGCCCTCTGTCACCATTGGGTGGCCGGATGGGTGATGGGTAGGGTGTTATAGACACTGGGGAACACTCCTGTCTGCCCATGACTGGCTGTGGCCTGGAGTCTGGGTGTACTGGGTGTGGTGACCCCTGTCTGCTGTCCAGGCCACACTGGCCCATCTCCAGCTGATTGTGCTCTGTCTCCAGAAGCCAGGGATCCTGGGAGACTCTCCCCTGGGCACCCTTCAGCCTGGGGCCCAGCCGGCCAACCCCCTTCTTGGGGAGCTCTCTGCAGGTAACACAGACCCCACCCCTCCTCATCTTCCTGGACCCCTTCCCACTTCCTCTTTCTGAGCCTCTTTGCTTATTGGGCATGGGCACATGACCTAACCTCTCTGGGTCTCAGTGGCTCCATCTGTCAGTGGGCCCCTACCCCTAGGGTGGCCGGGAGCATCCTGGGAGTTAATGTGCTTAAAGGGCTCTGCTCAGTATCTACCACATACCTCCTGGTCCTGGTTCAAGCAGAGGCTCGGGGCCCCAGGAAGACAGGTCCTATGTGGTTGGACACCAACACCTCCTTCTCTCTGTAGGGGGGGCCTTGCCCCCGGAGCTGCCACCCCGGCGAGGGAAGCCACCACCTCTGCTGCCGCCACTGCTTGGCCCCTCTGGGGGTGACCGGGAAGCCATAGGCCTGGGTCCCCCAGCAGCCCAGCTCACTCCACCCCCTGCCCCAGTGGGACTCCGAGGCACTGGCCTTAGGAGCCTCCAGAAAGACAGCGGGCCTCTGCCAGCACCCTCTGGGGTAAGGCTCCTCTCTGCACCCAGTACCATCCCAGCCTTCTGCCCTGCACGGTCCTGCCTGCCAGGGGTCCTCACGAATCCAGCCCTCCCACCACAGGTCTCGCTGCTGGGGGAACCCCCAAAGGACTTCCGGATCCCCCTGAATCCCTACCTGAACCTACACAGCCTACTCCCAGCCAGCAACCTGGCGGGTAAGGAGGCTCGGGGCTGGGGAGGCACAGGGAGAAGCCGCCGCCCAGCTGAGAGCCACCTGCCTAACCCCCCAGCCCCTGGAGCTGGTGGTGGAGGTGGTGGCAGCAGCAAAGCCTTCCAGCTCAAGTCCCGCCTGCTCAGCCCTCTCGCCAGCACCCGCCTGCCCCCTGAACCAGGGCTGCCTGACAGCTATGGTTTCGACTACCCCTCGGTGAGTACCTCACTGCCATGTGGTCAGCCCTCCCGAGGGCTGCTGCTGTGACCCGGTGACCTCCCTAGAGCAGATCATTCTTCAAACCATTGTTCTTCTAGTACTGATTGCCAGGCAGATGCTAGGGAGATAGCGGGGAAGGTGCCAGACACAGTCCCTACCCTAAATCTCATGTCTGCTTGTCTCTGCACATCAGAGCTGCTTCCTGTCTCTATCTCCCAAGAGGTTTTAGGCTGTGCTTCTCCCTCTCAGAGACAAGGCTTGGTGTCCTGTTGGTCTCTGTTCTTCTCTGACCCCTGTCTCTGTGCCTGGAGAGCTACTCCTGTGATTCCAACCTCCCCCAGAGCCAATGTTGGAGCCAGGCCGCCAACAGGCCCCCTGTGTTCTGTTCAGCCCACACTGGGTTAAAAAAAAAAAATTACAACTGAAATAAATGTCAATACTAACACACAGAAGAGTTCACACAACCCAGATGCCAAGCTGGCCTTGAAACTCTGTGAACACCCGACCCCACAGGGGCCACGTGCCTTCATGGCAGCTGTCTCTGGGGCCAAGGTATAACCACTCCCTGCCACAGGGCAAACACTGTCATCTCAGCTGCCCCACCCTGCACTTGAAAGTTGCCTCCACACAGTAGTGTGCCCTCTGCTGGAGGGGGCAGGCTTCCTCGGTAACAGCCGTGTCCTGGAATTTAGCCGGGGGTGAGGCTGGTGCTACCTCTAACCCAATATGCCTCTCCCACTTTCATTCAGGATGTGGGACCTCGGCGGCTCTTCTCCCACCCCCGGGAACCAGCTCTAGGGCCTCACAGACCCAGCCGACACAAAGTAAGAGCTGCCCGACCTTTGCATCATCTCCTGGGCGAATCAGTTAGCTTTTGTTGCATAACAAGCAGCCCCCCCACTTTGTAGCTTAGAACAGCAAATATTTTATTTCTCACCAATCTTCGAGGTGGCAGGTGGGTGGTGATTCCCTGCAGTCACCCTGGCGGCCCGGCTGGGGCTCAGTAGTCTGCAGTGGTTCTAGCACTTATGACCTGGCACTTATTAAGCAGGTGAAGGGGCCTCAGCTGGGACAATTTACCTCTTGCACATGGAGCTCATTCTCCAGCAGACCACCCTGTGATGCTGTCCTGCATGTGGTGGCCCCAGGTGGTTCCAGGGTTCCCAGCAGGAAGAAGGGAGGGCAGGCACATCTGCCTTTATTTGTCGTCATGCTATCCCGTTGGCCAAAGCTAATCATGTAACAAAGCCCCTGGCAGAGTGGAGGGGTGCCTTTGGGAGGGTCTATAAAAGGGGTTGGGTTCTTCATAATCTGTCTTACTCAGCCCACCACCTCTTTGCAGATGTCACCCCCGCCCAGTGGTTTTGGAGAACGGAGTGGTGGAGGCGGTGGGGGGCCCCTCTCCCACTTCTATTCGGGCTCGCCCACTTCCTACTTCACCAGTGGCCTGCAGGCTGGCCTCAAGCAGAGCCACCTTAACAAGGTGAGGAGCTTCCCCAGCTGAGGACCATTCCCCAGGGACAGCCAGGATGCAGGAGCCCCTGTGGCCCTTGGTGCCTGGGCCAAGGCTGGAGTGGTGGCAGAGTGGGCGTCCAGCTCTGCTCAGGGCTGAACTGAAACAGACTGCCCTCCCCATGCCTACATCTCTTGCACCTCATGTTGCCCAGCTTTCCTGGCCACCTTTACTCCCTCCCCAGTAGCCCACAGTGTGGGTGAGATCAGCCCCAGTTGACAGATGAGGAAATGGTTCAGAGAAGAGAAATCATCTTCCCCCCAGTCTCCTAGCTGATGAGTAGCAGAGGCAGGATTCCAGCCTGAAACCCCTTGCCTTTGCCCCGGGGGCTGCTTTCTCTCCCATTCCATCTCTCGCCCATGTCTCCCAGGCGGTTGGCTCCTCTCCACTGGGCTCTGGAGAAGGGCTCCTGGGCCTCGGCCCTGGGCCCAATGGCCACAGCCACCTGCTGAAGGTACGTAGTGGGTGAGTGGATGGGGGGCCGCAGGACCACACAGGACTGGGGAGCGGTGGCCCCTGGATGGCCTCTGACTTGCCACCCCGTCCCCTCTGTCTCTAGACCCCACTGGGTGGCCAGAAACGCAGCTTTGCCCACCTGCTGCCCTCACCTGAGCCCAGCCCAGAAGGCAGCTACGTGGGCCAGCACTCCCAGGGCCTGGGCGGCCACTACGCAGATTCCTACCTGAAGCGCAAGAGGATTTTCTAAGGGGCCAGTGCCAGAGATGCTCAAGGGCCTGCACCAAATCGCTTTTGGGTTTTCTGGTGTTCTGTTTGTGTTTTCCCCCCCTTTCAGTAATAGATCTCTGAAAGACTTCGTTGACCAACCAGCCGGAACCCAAGGAGTGTGGGGGCATCTGGGGGCCACTGTGTACCTCCGGCCTGCTCCCGGCATGGAAACTACAGCCTTAAGAGAGAGGGGCCCTGGCCTGCTCTCTGTTCCCCACCCTGTACCCGCCTGTGTCTGTCTCTCTGGGAGTCCTCTCCTGCCTCATCACTCCTGTATCTTGGCCTTTCGAGTGCCTTGGAGGTTCCCCTGACCTCCCGTGAGGATCAGAGACTGTCCCCCTTTTTTTAACTTTGACAATTGACTTTTGTTTCCTTTTCTAATTTGTATTATTTTTTAAATAATCCAGGACGACCCCCAGCTCTGATTCCTTCAGGGTCCAGCATGTCTGGGCCTTCATTCCACACTCTTGGGTTTGAAATGGCTCAGCCCTTTTTCTCTCTCGTGTCTGCCGCAGGCATGGCTGTGTCCTGCCCCTGCCTGCCCACTCTGGCCTGTAGTCCAGTTTGGGGTCCCCAGCCCCCTGCCACAGTTCCCTTGCCTTCTGATGCCTTAAAGCCAGGTCCCAGGCCCTGTGGTCAGAGCCTCTTAGATGCCGAGCTCCGGAAGCTTGACTCAGGACCAAATGGCTCTGGCCTGGGGATTGGGCACCTCCACCCAGGGTCCCCACTCTAAGGACAGTAGAAGGCCAAAGCCTTGGTCTTGGCAAACAAGCCCCATCATCCTTCCTGCCCAGGCCTAGGTGCAGAGACAGGTTTTCTCTGCCAGCTTAAACCAGTCCGGCTGTCATGTCAGTGTGTGGGAGTCAGGTATTGTGCATCTCACTGAGCCTCTGCTGTCTCCCCACCCCGCCCCCGTGTTGAAGATGAGCTCTGCCTCTCCATCCCCAGGCTAGATAACCTGGAGCTGGCCTCCTGGCCGCCTGTTGGCCCGGTGCCCAGTCCAGCAACTTCATGCAGATAAGCTCTGCCCCCTGCCCACCAGCGGGACCTGTCGGCCTGAGGAGATCCTGGGCCCTCCCCCTGGCCGGCTGGGCCACCAGCTTCCCTCCTCTGACTCTGGGGGGGGGGTCCACATCCACTCCAGGGGGGTGTCGTCTCCCCAGTCCTCTCTCACAGACCTTCCTTTGCTGAATTAAAGTTTGTAAGTAAATGGTTTTAAAGAAAGCAGAGCTGGCTGGTTCTTGGGACACAGCGGGCCTGGGTGGGAGGTCCGGGATGGCCCCGCAGGTGTGTGGGGGTGAGCCTGCCAGGCCCCCTCCCACTCCAGCAGCCCCTTCCTGGGGTCTTGCCCCTGGCGCGCCCAGCTCAGACGACGGTGCTTATACTCGGGCAACTACGAGCCCGCGGGTCGCGTGGCTGCCACTGGGCATGCCCAGGCCCGGGTCACGTGACGCCTGTCATGGCCGCCTCCGTGGCCCGGGGAGGCGTGAGTGCCGGGTTTCTCCTGCGGGCGGCCAGGGGAGCCTGGTGGAGTCGGCCTGGGGGCGTTTGGGGGTCTGGGGAGGCGGCGGCGCCAGCGACAGCTAGAAGATTCCGAGCGACAGGTACCTGGGACGCCTTGGGGGACAGCGTTGGTCCGTCGGACCCCTCAGGGCGCCGCGCGGCCGCTCACCCAACCGTGTTTTCCAGGCTCGCGGCCGGCGGGGGAGGAAGAAGCTGGCGGCCCCGAGCGGCCTGGGGACGTGTGAGTGCAGGGGCCAAGCCCCCTATTCTTTATCCCACGAGGTTTCTCTGGTCCCCGCCTTGCCCTGTGTCCCCCTTCGACACCGTCCTATTCCCCTGCCATCAAAGCCTCCAAAACCTAGATGTGACCTGGCCACCGCGCCCATCATCAGGTTTGGCATCTGCACCCTCCTCTGTCCCCAGGGTGAATGTGGTGTTCGTAGACCGGTCAGGCCAGCGGATTCCGGTGAGCGGCAGAGTGGGGGACAATGTTCTCCACCTGGCCCAGCGCCATGGAATAGACCTGGAAGGTGGGAACCCTGCACTGGGAACTGGGGACGCCCTTATTCATTGTTTAAAAGACCCCGTAAATCCGATATGATTCTCTGTCACTTAACTCCTCCCATGGCTTCCCATAAACCGTGGCTAAAATCCAGACTCCTTTCCAATATCTCAAACTCCGACCGGCTCTAAACCTTCATTCATTCAGCAATTATATAGTGAGCATTTATATAGGTTATTAAAATTCCTGCCCTCCAGGAGCTTGTATTCTCTCCCTCCTTCCTCTCTCTAGTCTAGACACACTGGCCTTCTTGCTGTTCCTCAAACAAAAAGCCAAGTGCATACCTGCCTCGGGGCTTTTGCATGTGCTGCTCTGGATATCTCAAGTACTTTACCACCAGATCTTCTGGCTCCATCTCATCCTTCAGGTCTCAGTGTAAATGTCATCTTCCTGACAATCCCCTCCCCTCGGCCCAGCTAAAGCCCCCATCCCTGGCCTCTCTGCCATCTCAGTGTGCTGTATTGTCCTCATAGCACTTCTCAGTGTCTTGTTTTCTTTTTGTCATCTGTCCTGAGAAGGAGATCAGAAAGCCTGTTGCTACTTACGGTTGCCTGCCATGGTATTTAGATGTAACACGTATTAAATCGGTATTTGTTAAATGAAAGATAATAAAAGCAGATGTTACTTTGAGTGCATTAAATACCTATTGACTGATTGAATCTTCATAACAAGCTTATGTGCTAGGGGAGATCATTGTCTCATTTTATAGGTGAGGAAACAGCCCCAGGTTAAGTTGACAGGATCCAAGGTCAAATAAGTGACAAAACTAGATTCAAAGCCAGCTTATTCTCACTACTAATCTGTGCTCCTTTCCATGTGTATCAGACACCTACTGTGTGCCAGGCAGCATTGTACAAAACAGATAAGGCCCTTGTCATTTCTTTTTTTTTTTTTTAAGATTTTATTTATTTATTTATTTATTTTTTTTTTTTAAGATTTTATTTATTTATTCATTAGAGACACAGGGAGAGAGAGGCAGAGACACAGGCAGAGGGAGAAGCAGGCTCCATGCAGGGAGATGTGGGATTCGATCCCGATATGCTGGGATCACACCCTGAGCCAAAGGCAGATGCTCAACCGCTGAGCCACCCAGACCTCCCGGCCCCTGTCATTTCATGTCAATTTCAACTTAATGGGGATCATGTAATTATATCATGAGCAGCTGGAAAGGGCAGTCAAAAAAAAATGTACAGGATTATTTGTTGGGTAAATATAATACAGAGCCTGATTTAATCATTATTGAGGGTGGGGATGTTGGGGGGCTGGTCATGGCAGGCCTACCTCAAGTTCTGTTCTGGAATCCAATCACCAGGAGTCCAGGGCAGAGATTGGAATGTGAGTTTTAGAGGCAAGTGGCTTCTGTTCAGATTTTGCCTCTTACCAGCCGTATGACCCTGAGCAAGGTACTTTACATCTCTGCGCCTGATTCCTCATCTATAAAATGGATAATTCAGCTGCTATCTCATTGGGTTGCCATGGAGGATTAAACAGATGGTTTAATGTGTGGCACATGGTTAGTGTGCAGTGCCTAGTGGGACTGTTGTGCTAGATAATCTCTATCTCATGGGATGAGGATGCTAATGAGGTGGGAAACAGGGCTTCAAGGTCCAGGCATTTTATCCCCAGGAGATGGGGAGGTTCTTCTGGGTCAGGAGGCTACCTTGCTGCTTCATCATTATCCAACATGTGTAGGAGAGAATTCTGTCCCATTCACTTATAACACATGTCTCTTGAGCACCTACATGCCAGGCTCAGTGCCAATAAGAGAGAGGAGGCCAGGTTGATGGAGCACAGGTAAACCCAGAGATTCAGATGGTAATTTGAGATTACCGTAAATGCCGTGCAGAAATTAGAGATACCAAGACCAGGTAAGGAGTTGGGGAGTGGGGAGAGGATAAGGAAAAGGAGATGGGGGAACTGGAAGACAGTTGATTCCAGTCCCTGAAGACAAGAAAGATCTAGCCACAGTGAGAGTGGAGAGAAGAGCATTCCAGGGCACAGAGTACAGCAAGTGCAGAGGTCCGTGGTGGGGACGAGCTTGGTGCGTTGAGGTGAGCAGAGGGGTCGGTGTGGCTGAAATGCAATGAGGGAGGTCGGGAGGATCTCAAGGATTGAGTGGAAGAGTTTGGTTTTATTCTGGCTGTGAAAACCCCTTGGAAGGTTTTAGACCAGGAGGGACATTATCCCCCAAAGCACAGGTCTTGGAGCAATCCAAAGTGTGGGGATGCATGCGGGGAAAAGCAGGAAGCCACAGCTCCTGTGTCTTTCAACCCGTACTTTCTGACCTCCGCCGCTGCCACACTAGTCTGGAGGAAGCGGGTGCCATCTTCAGGAGCAACAGGGAGACAGGAACGTATTTGCCCTGCACAGCGACAGGGTCCCGGCAAGGGCCTACAGGGACCCTGCCTGACTTTCCCCCTCTCAGCTACACCAAAGTCAAGCCCACGCTCAAGTTCCGTGTACACGGTCTGGTCCACAGTCTGCTGGGGGGCCCTTGGGAGACTGAGCACCCTGGACGTCCCTTTGCAAACCTCAGAGGTGCCCGGGAACAGCTAGCGGAGTCCATGACAGGGTAGAGGCGTGGGCCTGGGAGGAGAGCCGGGGCGCTGGGGAAGGCGAGGGCCTCCTCTCCCTGTCTCTGACCCCCCTCACTGGCACCTCCTCACTTGCTGCCCCCAGGGGCCTGTGAAGCTTCCCTGGCGTGCTCTACCTGCCACGTGTACGTGAGCGAGGACCACCTGGACCTTCTGGCTCCTCCCGAGGAGAGGTGAGCAGGGCGGCCCCTCCCGGCTCCGAGGGCTCTGGGCGGCAGGGCTTGCCAGCAGCCTCTCTCCCCCTTGCAGCTGCTGGCGGCGGCGCTGGCCCAAGGGGTGCCCCCTCCGTGCTCGCTCGTCCCCTACCCCGGAACCGCCCTTCTCCTTGCTCCAGGGAGGAGGACATGCTGGACATGGCACCCCTTCTTCAGGAGAACTCCCGGCTGGGCTGCCAAATCGTGCTGACGCCCGAGCTGGAGGGGGCCGAATTCACCCTGCCCAAGATCACCAGGAACTTCTACGTGGACGGCCACGTCCCCAAGCCCCACTGACGCGGGCAGCCGGGCCACCCCGACGCCCGCGGCCCCAGGGCCAGGACTGGAGGAATAGCCACGGGGCCAGCGCAGCCCAGGGCGTGGACAGGCCCCAGAGATGCTGGAAGCAACCAGAAGACCAAAGCCCCTGCCTCAGAGAGACCCCGTGCCCCGGCGCCGGTTGGGTGGGGGGACCCAGCCGTGCTGGGGCAGCCTCCCCCACACTCCTGAGAATCAGTATGTAGAGAAAGGTGGAATCTGCCCGGAAAGACAATAAAACTCTCGCACACCTCCAGTATCTCGACTGTCCTGGGGGGGCGGGGGGCAGGCCCTGCGTCTCCTGCACCCCCAACTCTCCCCTCCCAAGGAGCGACGGGGCCGCGGGGGTGGGGGGAGGACGCCTCGCCTCGGGCGCACACCCGGCGCCTCCCGGGAGGAGAGGCCGAGAGGCCGTGGGAGCCGAGCGGAGCGCACGTGCAGCCCTGGCCCCGCCCCCCCGGCGGAGGGATTTGGAGGGATCCGGGCTGGCCCGCCGGGGTGCGAAGGCTGCCAGAGCGGGAGCCAGGCCGCCGGAGGGTGGGGGCCGGGACCCGGACGCCCAACCCCACTCGCCCCGCCCAGGTGGGGCTCGTCGCGGCCTCGGCCCAGCGCCCCCACCAGGCACGCCCGCTGCACTCAGGTGGGGCTCCTCGGTGGGCTGGGGTGGGCGGGGCCGGCGCAGTTAGGGAAGTGGGGCTGGGCCGGGCGCGATGGAGGCCGCGCCCGTCTCAGACTTCTCGAAGCTGCAAGAGCTGCTGGCGCCGCCGTGTCTGGACCCTAAGTCGCCCCGGGGGGCGTCCCCCGCTCAGCAGGCACCAAGGACCCCAGGATGCCCCAGAACCAATGGCAGGTGCGTTAAGGAGCGGCCCCTTCCCCGAACCTGACCCAGTGGTCAAAGGGTCATGGCCCCTGGTTCCTGGGGTTATCCAGGGGTCACAGTGTTAGTTTCTGGTACTTAAAAACAAGAAGTTCTGGTCCTCAGAGGTCCGTGGGGTCAGCTGGGGTTCAGAGGCCACGCAATTCCCCTCAGCCCAGGTCTTTGAGGACTACGTAGGTGCTGCCCTGGGAAGGGGGTGACCACACTGTCCCTTATCCCCAGGTCCTTCTGGCCTGCACGCCAGGACTCGGTCACTGCCCTGCGTTTCCTCCAAGAAACAGCAGAGGGGCTGGTCCAGACCCCTGCCTGGGACACCCACACCCTGGGGCCCTGCTGGGAGCTGAAGGCCTTGGAGACTCTGGGACCCTCGCCTCTGGCAAGGGATGCCAAGAACATGCTGACCCCAGTCAGCCAGCCGAGCTGCAGCTTGGGGTCCCCGGAGGCTCCCCCAGCCCTACCCCGGAGGAGACCCCGGAAGCAGTCAAAGCCCCACCAGGGCGCTGAGAAAGTGGACCCCCGGTTCGAGGGGGTGACCCTGAAGTTCCAGATAAAGCCGGATTCCAGCCTACAGATCATACCCAGCTACAGGTAGGGGCTGGCCCAGAGGAGGGCGCCCTTTTGCAAGTTACAGTGATAATGGTGGGGGCAGGGGCCTGGGTCCCCCGGGGCCTCCAGGCATCTGCTCACTAGTAGCGCCCCGTCTCTGAGCGATCCCTCAGGCTGGTGCCGGCTCCAGCCCTGCTGCCATGACCCAACAACGTCCTGGTCTGGGCGTAGGTCCTCTTTATGAGATGGGCCTGATCATACACGCAGAGGGCTGCCGCCACTGTTATTTTTCCCAGTAATGATAATGACCACCATCTGTCAGGAACAACTGAGAGGTAACAGGTAGCACTGGATATATCTGGGCTCACTGAAGCCTTGTGAAGCCCATTTTGCAGATTCGGAAGCTGAGGTGCAGAGGAGGAGATGGCTTGTCCAGAGTCACACAGTGAGCCGGGCGCGGTGGCGCACGCCTGTAGTCCCAGCTACTCGGGAGGCTGAGGCAGGAGGATCGCTTGACCCCAGGAGTTCTGGGCTGTAGTGCGCTATGCCGATCGGGTGTCCGCACTAAGTTCGGCATCAATATGGTGACCTCCTGGGAGCGGGGGACTACCAGGTTGCCTAAGGAGGGGTGAACCGGCCCAGGTCAGAGTCACACAGCGAGGACTTGGGAGAAATAGGATCTCAAACCGTCAGGCTGGCCCAGACTTCCCACCTCTTCACGTGATAACCATTGTTATCATTCCTAACGAGAGGCAAGGCCAGGCCTTTCAGATGTCAGATGCCTCCTTGGGGGGGGCGGGGAATGCTCCAGATCCTGACAGTAAATCACCACCAAGGGGCCACTGCCTGGGACCAATACAGATCCCCCAATGCTAACTCCTGTCTACTCTCCAGCCTGGCCTGCGGTAGCCGCGCTCAGGCTCCCTCTACAGGCCCTGCCGGGGGCCCTGAGGTCAACTCAGGAGGCGCCGAGGCCCTGGGTGAGTCCTGGTGACTGAAGAGCTATAAATATTTGGGGAAGGGGGGGCAGTTTCCCATTCTCTCTTTCTTCCCATCCTGCTTCCCCATTTAGACCCATCCAGAAGGAGTCATGGTGCACCTCCCTCCCTCCACTCGGGCTGAGTCACCCCCACCCCCGGTTTCCTCCTCTGCTTAGCTTTGCCATCTGTCTCCCTTGCTGGCTTTTCCTCCGTCTTAGCTCTGCTAATACGCAGGGCCGGCCCAGAGCCAGGCGGGGCCTTCCCAGAGATGCCAGCAAAATGCCCCACGTGCACAGGCCTCCTGAGCCCAGACCCTGGGCCTCTGCCCCCTTACCCTTTCACCTCTCCCCCATTCAGGGCCACGGTGCTGTGCTTCCTGTAGAACCCAGAGGACCCCACTCTGGAGAGATGCAGAAGATGGGACCCCTCTCTGCAATGCCTGTGGTATCAGGTCCTCAGGATGGAGGGAGGAGTTTGGATGCTTAGTCAGGGTGGGGAAGCCCGCACCCTTGGGGAAAGTGGCTTCCCGTGTGGTCATTTCTGGGCCTCTGCTGCATTCTGATGTCGGTTTCTCGTACCCCCACCCCAGGTACAAGAAGTACGGCACCCGCTGCTCCAGCTGCTGGCTAGTACCCAGGAAAAGTGTCCAGCCCAAGAAGTTATGTGGCAGATGTGGGGTGTCCCTGGGCCCCCACCAAGGCCCAACTCAGGAAGGGTAAGCCAGCCCTTCCTCACCCAGCTGAGCCTGTCCTGACTCAGTTTCTCCAGGGGGGAGATGGGCAGAAGCCCTTCCGGGAGGAGTGAAGATGAAGCTGGGGTCTTCGGGGGTCCAGCCTGCCTCTTCTCTGCCCCCTCCCTTTCAGGGATCCCAGGTGGAAGACCCAGGCATCAGGCTCCAGAGTCCCCATCTCAGGGGGCCACTGTCCCCCTCCCTGGGCCCTGGGCCAATCAGGGTTGGCTGAGCCTCCCCTCAGAAAACGTCCTCAGCAATGACACTCATATTGTGAACAGCAGTAACAATAAAGAACAAAACTGTGAGAAAGAGCGCTGTGACTTGGGGATTCCACCTCATGCACACTTAGACCCCTCTCCCCGGCGCCAGGAACATGAGGGCAGGTGTCTTCTCACTAGGATTCCAAGGGACACACATGCGACTGCATGTGGGACATGCACAGGGACCGGCCCTCCCCCTGCAGAGAGTTAGCCATGTTAGCCATGTTCACCGCAGCCGGTACAGGGCAACAGCTGGGGACAGGTGGGGACAAATAACAGGTAGACTGACACCCAGAGTGCCTGGCTCGCTAGGTCAGTACAGTGGGCAACTTTTGATCTCAGGGTGTAGGTTTGAGCCCCACCTTGGGTGTAGAGATTACTTAAAAAAATAAAATCTGGATAGCTCAGTCGGTTAAGCATCTGCCTTCCGCTCAGGTCATGATCCCAGGCTCTGGGGATGGGGATCCAGCTCTGTGGGGTGCCTGCTTCTCCCGCTCCCTCAGCTCCCCAACCCCGCGCTTGTGCTCTCTCGCTCTCAAGTAAATAAGTCTTTAAAAAAAATCTTAAAAGACACAAAACAGATACACATGTGTGAGCTGACACACATTTACATCCATGCAAGACACATTGACGAACTCTCATGTGCTGACACAGGAGACACACAGACCACACACTAGCCAGAAACATGCGCTCACGGACACACATCTGATAGACATGTGTGTCAATGGACGCATGACGGATACACATGTATGGTACAGATCCATATGTCAACGCACAGGAAACACACCTAGGTAATACATGTTGGCACACAGGGATACACACACACACACACACACACACACACACACTGGTCCCTTTGTCAGCTCCACCCCTGCCTGCAAAATGTCACCTTCCTCCATCTTCATGCATATCAGTCCTTTCTGTGTCCCGCTCCCCCTCTTTCAAGATCTCTCTAACCCCACCAAAAGGTGTGCGTAGCCTGAAGCCAAAAGCCACATGGGAGAAGGAGGTCCTGGCCAGAGCTCAGCTCTGCCACTGTCACCAGAACACACAGGGTACCAGTGCTTACTGGGAGGACTGGTGGGATGCAGCCAGGGTGGGGTTGGTCCTGAGTGAGACCTGCCTGGCCACCTACGCCAGAGGGTGAGCCCCTGGGAAGCCCCCTTCATCTCTCTTGGGTGAGCCTGTGGGGAAGGTCTGGGCCCAGATTTCTCAGCCTTCAGATCCCTGACCCACTTACTTCCAGTATTCCTCAGCTCAGAACACCCTCCCCCATGTCTCTCATAGCTGCTGCCTTCTCATTCTTTGGTGGGGGGAGGGGAACAGCCCCACACCACATATTCAGCGCAGCCTGCCTTAACCACCCAGTCTAAAGTAGATATCTCACTCCCTTGCTATGTCAGGCTCGAGTTCAGCTCTTCACTGGTCTCCCTCTTAGAACCTACCAGAATTCGGGAGCACCTGATGGCTCAGATAAGCAGCAGCCTTCAGCTCAGGTCATGATCTCAGGTTCCTGGGATTCCATGTTAGGCTCCCTGTTCTGCGGGGAGTCTGCTTCTCCCTCTGCCTCTCCACCCCACTCATGGTCTCTCTCTCAAATAAGTAAAATCTTTAAAAAAAAAAAAAAAAAAAAAGTCGTCTCTCTATTGCTCTGAGGTTATTTCATTCACGTTCATCTTCCCACCTGGGCCATAACTTCCGAGATCCAAGGCCACAACTGTGTCCCTGACCCTAAGAGGCCACCCCAGTGCCCAACATGAAGTTCTTTGGGGGATACACATTAAGACTTGCATGTGCAAGTCTCAGACTGTGTCCCTGTGAACTCATGGCTGTTCTTTTTTTTTTTAAGATTTTATTTATTTATTCATGAGAGACACACAGAGAGAGGCAGAGACACAGGCAGAGGGAGAAGCAGGCTCCACACAGGGAGCCTGATGTGGGACTCCATCCCGGAATGGGGATTGCGCCCTGAGCCAAAGGTAGACGCTCAACCACTGAGCCACCCAGGTGTCACTCACAGCTGTTTTTACCACTATTCAGCATTTATTGAGCAACTACTGTGTGCCAGGCCCCAATGGGGACATTTACGGTGAATAGAACAAAGATCCCTGCTCAAGTGAAGCCAATATTCTAAAGTGACAGTAAACAAATATTCAATTAAATATCTAATAGAGGGGTGCCTGGGTGGCTTAGTCGGTTAAGCATCAGCCTTCAGGTCAGGTCATGATCCTGGGGTCCTGGGATTGAGCCCTGTGTCCTCAAGCTCTCTGCTCAGCAGGGAGCCTGCTTTTCCCTCTGCCTCCCTCTCCCTCTGTTTGCTGGCCCCCTGCTTGTGTTCTCTTTCAAATAAAATCTTTTAAAAAATGATTATCTAATAGAATGTCAAGTAATGATTGATGCTACAGAGAAAATAAAGTCTGCAAGGAGATAAGGGGTTGGAGGGCTACCTTAGTGATGGTTCTTTGTAGAGAGACCTGAGGGTAAGGAACCAGCTATGGGACTTTGAGGAATAGATAGTCCAGGCAGAGAGAATGGCAAAAGCAAAGGCCTCATGGCAGTCTGGACTTTGTGGGACCCAAGGAATCTCGAGGAGGCTGGTGGAGAGAGGTGGTTAAGGGTGTGACAGGAGGGGCTACTCCTCCCCACCCCAACCCCCCACCAACCCTGTTTCCTGCTCTTACCTTAGCTCAGGAAATATTTGCTTAGGGCAGCTGATGGAGTGGGAGCTGTCCAGGACTGCCTCCTCCCCTCAGGCTCTGTTCCTGCTTTTGAGGGAGGCAGAGACTGCCAGGGTGGGGGGAGGTCCAGCTGTTCTCTCCTTATGCTGTAGGGGGCGAGGGAGACAGTCGCCTGCCGAGGGGGTTGCTGCTGATACTGTCTCTTCTGAATCGTGAGAGGCAGTCAAAAGGCAGGTTGGGGGTAAAGTCCTCCATAGGATGGAGGAGGCATTGAAGGTGGGGCAGGGATGCACCCTTTAACAGGAGAGCGTCTTGAAGACTGACGCTCAGAACTGCATTTATTCCTGCTGGCGAGGGGCTCAGTGCCCAGACCCCGGGGAGGGGTCTCCACCCACCCTGGGAAGGCAACCTCAGCTCTGCCTGGAACCAGGCCTGGGGGAAACACCTAGCTCCCACCCCCAAGAGTTAGCCAGGCTAGAAGGCAGGGCTGGGCGGAAGAGATAAGGGGTAGGGAACAGGAGGAAGGAGCATGGTCCCCACCCCAGCCCAAGGGTTGGCTGAGAGCAGGAAGCTGGACGGGAAGAGAGATCATTCTCCAGGTCACACCGCGTGAGGGCGGCCTGGACCGCGGCCCACCCGTAGTAGGCCCTCAAAAACAAGGAAAAATAGTTTGTGTCTGAATAACCCGCGGGATGGGTATTGGAACCTTCGGCTGCTTCCACATCACAGAGACTGAAGTGGACGGACCCAGAGTCCTTTATAAAAACTTTATTGGGGGGGGGTAGAAAATGGGGTGACGCCCCTGGAATTGAATAAATGAATAAATAAATAAATACATACATAAATAAATAGAACAATAAGTAAGCCCCCGTGTGCCTCTGGGGGGCGTCCCCCGGCCCGCGGGGATTGGGGAACCGGCTCACGCTGACGTCAGCTGGATGGCGAAGACCTCGCCCCCCGCCTGCTCCTCGGCGGTGCCCGCAGCCTCGGTTCCACCTTCGGCGACCGAGCCCCCGCCGGCGCCGCCGCCCGCGCCGTTGAGACACACGGCCTCGCCCGAGCTTTCGGCCTCCTGCACGTTGTACTCGCCCTTCTTGCAAGCGGTGGACTGCACGTAGAAGGCCAGGCCGGCCCCCGCGGCCAGCAGGGCCGCGCCCCCGGCCGCGCCGCCCACGGCGACCCACAGCCACGGCCCTGCGGGGCGGACACCCTCAGAGTGGGGCAGCTCAAGGCCCCCCAGCCGGCCACCTGGGTTCCCTCCCCACAGGCACGAGATGAGCGCTCAGCCGCCTGGCGGGGAACCTCGGGGAACTCCCTGCGCGGGGGGATGGGGTGGGGGGTGGGGGAGGAGAAAGCCTCCAAAGGCTACCCCAGCCCTGGTGCGACCCCGGACCCGCTTTACACGTCACCCCTGCATGAGGATAGAAGCCCCCGGCCCCAGGGATACCCACAGCTCAACCAAAAGTCTTCACCCCCAAAAGGATGAAGGTAGGGGGAATCGAGTCATCCCTTCACCCCGGAAAACCCCAGAGATACACGAAGCGGGGAGAGGGGAGGGATGGGGAGACTGGTGGGGCCCCCTCACCCCATCCTCTGCCCTAGGTCCCTCTCCGACACCCCTCCTCCACGGCGCCACAGTGATGGCTGAGTTGGATCAAGTCTCCACCACACCCAACCAGCTCCAAGTCAATAGGCCCCTCCCACAGCCGGCACAGCCCCGGGGGGTCCCTCCCCCTTGAGCTCCAGCCCCTTCCACCCCCAACCCGCCATCACAGCCCCCTCCTCAGGGCGCCCCTGACTTCGGCCCTGGACCACCTCAGTCTCCTCCGCAGGGAGGGAGAGGGAAGCAAGGCCTGGGGGGCGGTGCCCAAGGCGCAGGCCCCGCCCCCGCAGCTCCCTGGCCCCGCCCCCGCGGCCACTTACCAGCCACGCGCACCGTGATGCGTCGCGCGTGGCGCCCATGCGCGTTGGTGGCTGCGCACTCGTACTCGCCGCCGTGGCTGCCCATGGCGCCCGCCACGCTCAGCGTGCTGTTGTTGCTCGACAGGCCGATGTTGAGCGCCCCGGGGGGCGCGCGCCAGCTGATCTGCGCGGGGGGCCAGGCCTCTGCGCGGCAGGTCAACGTGAAGTTCCCGCCGGGCCGCACGCCTCCGGGGGGCGAGGCTGCCAACTCGGCCACCACCGGCCGGTCTGCAGCGGACAGGAGGTTGGGGGGCCCCTCAGAGCCGGTCCAGCCACGGACCAAGTGCCCTTCCACCCACGGCAATCGGGCACCGTTCCTCCGATGGGCAGGCAAGGATCCGGCCCCCATCGGAGCCACCTCCCCCTACAAATCGGGCTGCAGTCTGCGCTAAAATCCTGTACCCTGTTTCACTGAAGAAGAGGAAGCGGGGACATCTAACTACCCCTTTGACCGAGAGTTTGAGGGGGCCGGGCTCTTGTTCCCTAGAGCCTTCACTCAGGTTTAGAGCGGGAATCCTTGTCCCCAGGAAGGGGGCTGAGGGAGGTGCCCTTGACCTGCCCTGGGCAATCCCACCGCGCAAGTCACTGGGGAACCGAGTGCCCTCCATCTGGTGCTGCTCCCACTCACATTCCACGCCCACGGTGACAGTCCGTGTGTCCGTGCCATGCATGTTGGTGGCCAAGCAATGGTAGGTACCCGCATCCTCTCGAGACACGCGCAGCCGCTGAGGCCTGGGCACGCCCTCCCGGGAGCAGCGCACTTGTGGGGAGGGGCGACCCCGGGCGTCGCAGGCCAGCGCAGCAGCCTCCGCCCCTTCCAGCCACGTCTGGTGACTTGGGCAGGTGGACTCATCCATTTGCGGCGGCGCTGCAAAGCAGCCACGGGGGACGTCAGGGAGGGGCCCGGACCCTGAGGCACCCCTCCTTCCCGCCAGCCTCGGCCCCGCTCACACTCCGTGCTCACGGCGACTGCCTTGACCGTGGAGCCATGCCGGTTGGTGGCATTGCAGATGTAGATACCAGGAGCCAGGTCACTAGAGATGCTGGGGACTCTGGGATTGGAGTCTGAGGATGCCAGCGGCAGCAGCATCCCCTCACTCGTGCCCTCTGAGCCGATGCACTCCACGCTTGGCTCTGGCTTTCCATCCACCTCACAAGAAAACAGCTGCCCAGATCCTTCCACCCATGTCCAGTTGCTGGGGCAGCTCGGCTCCTCAAAACTGGGGCCATCTGGGGAGCAGAAGGTCACACAGGGACTAGAAATCAGGCCAGGGTTATCATGACACACCCCACCTTGCCCTGTGTCCTCACTCACATTCCACCGTCACAGCCACATTTTTGGCTGCAGAGCCTTGAGGATTGGTGGCTTCGCAGCGGTAGGTTCCTGCATGCTCCCGGCCCACATGCAGCAGGCCCTCGAGGACCCTGGCCTCCCCAGAGCGCACACAGCTCACGTTGGGTGGAGGGACCCCATGTGCCACACAGCTCAGCGAGACCTCTGTTCCTTCCAGCCATGTAATGTGTTCTGGGCAGCCCACGCTGTCCAGCGCTGGGGCATCTGGATGAGGAAGTGTTGATGGGTTTAAGGTTTGGGGACTGGCCTAATGTCCCTAGATCCTCTTTCTGTATGAGGGCGGCCACAGAGGATTGGGCAGGCTGTGCCTTTCACAGACAAGCTGACCCAAAGTGGTTTTACACTGGTGGAGGGGTGAGCTGTTTTGAACCCTTTTTTCTCATTCCCACAAAGTGGCCACACGATCGGCCCCAAGTCCTTGGCCTAAAAATTCTTAGACGGCTTGCAAAGCCCATCTTCCCAAGATTCTGTCCAAACGCCACACCCCAGACCCTTATGGACACGTCTATCCCTCCCCGTCCCTCCCTTTCCAAGATCTTCCCCTAATCCCATTCACCAGCCTCTTCCCTTTCTCAAAATCCTGCCCAAAGATTCACTTCCCACCCTGTTCCCACTCTTCCCGGTAGGCTAGTTTCCCCCAGACCCTGAGAAACAGACATGCGCCTTGTCCACCCCCACTCACACTCCACAGTCAGCGTCACATCCTTGACTGCCTGGCCCTGGACGTTGGCCGCAGTGCAGCGGTAAGTGCCGGCGAGAGCGCGAGTGACCGGACCCAGCAGGCCCAGCGCCAGCACCGCCCCGCTGTCAGGCCGCTCGCAGTGCACGGAGGGCGTGGGGTTTCCCCGGGCCTCGCAGCGCAGCGTCTGCTCTGGGCCCTCGGGCCACGTCCAGCTCCTGGGACAGTCCGAATCATCCAGCCGAGGGGCGTCTGCAGGCAGGGGCGTGGGACACTGAGAAGCTAGACGCGGTCCTCGAGGGAGGGCCCCGACCAGGGATCCGACAGGCCCTTGGAAGTCACGAGGTTAAAGGGCAACTCACATAGGACGCGGAGTTCGGCGCTCTTGTTCTTGCTTAGAGTCTCCCCTGCCACCTCGAGGACGGCGTCGCAGAAGAAGCTGCGCTCGTCGTCGTCCTCGGTGGCGTTCAGCTGAAGCTGGGCGGGCTGCCCCGGGACCTCCGCTGGAATTCCGTCCAGCGTGACCAGGGCTCCGGCCCCAGCCGCGCAAGTCACTGTCACCACCTTCCCCTCGGGGGCGCTGGGCTCGCTCAGGGTCAGGACCGGCGCGGGAAAGCCTGGGGACCGGGCAGGGGGCCAGGCGTCCGCTGACACGCTCCTCCTGCGGGTCCAGGCTGCCCGGGATCCGCCTGAACCCTCCGGGCTCGGCTGCCTAAAGCTCCGCCCCCTGCTCGCCCCGCCCCCTTGAGGTGTCCGGGCCACCTCTTCCCGGGGTCCTCGCTGGGTTTGCGACCTCCCCCTTCCAGCGGCTCAGACTCCGCCTCTACAGCTATTCAACCGGGGTCCTCCAACTTTCGCACCCCTTGGGGACTCTCGGACCCGGCGACTCCCACACTAAGCCCCGCCTACTCTTTGCCCCGCCTCCCCGCCCCTCTCGCTCCACCCCTGAGCCGCGGCGGCCGCGCTTCACTCGCTCTTACTGTAGACGGTCACGTTCTCCCGCGTCTCGCGGCTCTCGCCCCCCAGGGTCACGCTGCAGACCAACTGCCTGGCGCCCTCCTGTTCTGCGTTAGCTGTGGCCGTGGCGGTGGCCACGAGCGCGTCCCCCTCCAGCGTGATCTCGGGACTCAGCCTGTGGTCCCCCAGCGCCAGGTAGACCCCAGCCTCCGAGGCTGGAAACAGCTTGTCCAAGGTGCAGCTCACGGGTCTTTCTGAGCCCACTTCCAAGAGCCGGGGGGCGGCGAGGCGCGGGGGGTCCGGAGACAGGGCTGGGAGTCGAAGAACAGAGCTTGAGCATATGCGCTGAACACCAGAAAAGTCCTAAATGCTTTACAGGCACCGTCTTATCGTATTAGCCTCAAGGCATAGAGAGGAAAACAACTTACAGCTGCTGTATGTTGGAGTGAGAACCGGAATTCTGATTTCTCTGCCTCCAAACTTAAACATTCGCCCGACCCCTTTTCGTGCCCTTCTGCTTCCTACACCCACTCACCGAACGTACGGAGCTCTCTAGGGGCAGAGCTGTTTTCAAACAGCCCCAAGCCGTGCGGCCGCAGGTCCAGCTCCGCGCGGCAGGAGAAATTGGCCCCATGGTCCTCCCTTCGCGCCAGTACGGTAGCTGTGAGCACCGCGCCCCGCGCTCGGGGAGGCTCCCCCGCGAAGCTGCGGCGGATGAGCTCCTGCGCGCCCCGCAACAGGGTCAATGTGAGGCTCCCACGAGGTCCAGCTCCTGGGACCCTACAGCTCAGGGTGAAGTTCTCGCCCACAGGCTGCCAGGCAGGTAGCGGTACCAGCTCTACACGATCCGGTCGCTCTGCAAGGGGGGAACCACCGCTCTTGGAAATGCCAGGGCTCGCACCGAGGTGGCGTGGAACCCAGGGGCCCAGAGGCGGAGAGCGTGGGGATTCAGGGGGTGGAGCCAGAAGGGGAGGACCCTGTGACCCAGGGGGCGGGGCTTGGAAGGAAGGGAAATAGTAGAGTGAGAACTTGGCAGCTGAGAACTCACGGAAAGTGCGAATGAGCCCACGCGCCTGCAGTGTGCGCCGCGCGCAGCGGAAGAAGCAGACCGGCTGGGTCTCCGGCTCGCGGATGTCCACCAGCTGCCGCGCCAGCCAGCGCAAGCCCCTCTGGGTCCCATTCCGGCGCAGCGACGTCTCCAGGCCACCGCGCTCAGGTCGTGGGCAGTTGGTGCTGCAATTCAGCCACAAAGATCCCCCGCGCTCCACGAGCGCCACGCGGGGCTGCAGGTCCGCCCAAAAGGGCTCCTGCGCGACCGCTGCCCAGGGAAACGTGGGCTCAGCCTGGGGAGCCACCTTCCTGGGATCTTAGTGCCCCTATGTCGAATCAGGGATTACTGGGGAATTAATTAGCGGAGGCCACAGCCAAGGAAGAACTCGGGAGTCCCGCGTCCTACCCCAGGTTCGGAGGCGCGCTCCCCGGGTTCATACCTCGAGGGCATCTCTGGGACATGGCAGCAGAGAGCCCTGATCTCCAAGGTGCCGATGGAGTATTGGGAAACCATAGGGGGAGGGGGGATGAGATGTAAGACGGGGTCTTTGACGCACACAGCAATGATGGGAGGAGGGGACCTCGCGTGGAGGGAGGAAAACGAACTGGTTCTCAAGGCTTTAGCCAGGGAGGGGGAGACAGGTTGAGGCGAGGGCAAAGAAGAGATGAGGCTGGGTCAAGGATAAGTGAGGACCCCGAACCCGGGAGAAGAGCACGGAAAGAAGACTCGAGGCTGGACTCTTGGAAGGAACCGCGGTAACAGCTGAGGGACTCGGTTGCCAGGGCTCCGGATGGAGCGGGAATAGCGCCTCTGAGTCACAGCAGTTGGGGAGATCGGGTCTTTCCAGACCACGACTGAAGAGGATGTCAGTCCGTGGACCATGGAGCACAACGGAGCGTGGAGGGGCACCCCGGAAGGGGACAAGGGAGACACGGGGTCTCCGGGGCATGAGATGGGTGCGGAAGAGCACCCAGGATCTCGAAGAGGGTAGGATAGAGACCTGGGCGAGCGAGGTGTCTGGCAGCTGGGTCTCCAGTGTGTGTTGGTGGCAAGAGGGATGGAGGGAGAGGCCTGGGCGCAAGGTGGGCAGGGGCGTGGGAGTGGAGCGAGGCGAGGGCGGAGCCGGGAGGGGCTTGCGGCCGCTTAGCTGGTCCGGGAACTCCGCCCCCGCCCTGTCCACCCCGAGTCGGGACCGGGCTCTTACCTGAGAGGCCGAGGAGCCCCAGGCCCAGGGCAGCCCAGAGGCCGAGCGACGCCCGGCACAGCCCCGGCGAGGGCCCCGGCATCGCCGCCGCGGGGGGAGCGCAGGAGGCGAGGAGAGCGCGAGCGCGGAGCTGGGCGAGAGGACGGCGCGGCGGGTGGGTTGTGGAGGAGGCAGAGTTGCGTTCGGGGATTGGTTTAACGTTGGTAACTTGGTTTCCAAGGAGGGGGCGGCGGCAGAGGCGGCTGGGGGGCGGGAGGGCGAGCGTGCTCCAGGCTCCCGGCCTTGGCGAAGGCGTGCTGGCAGCAGCGAGCGACCCCCGGGGTCTACGCCGAGGCCCGCCCCATCGCCCGGAGCCTTCTGGGGGCGGCCGCGCGCTCCCGCGTCATCCTCGGCGGCGAAGCCGAGGTCGGGGGATGCTGGGTGGCCCTTCTCAACCCCCCACCCTACCCCGGGCTTGGATGCTGTGGTAATGAGCTGGACTCAGAGCTCCGCCCCCATAGTTAGTTTCCTCCACCCCCTGCCTCCCCTCCCCCGCGCCCCTCGGGCAGGGGATTGGTTTGTGCGCTAGGAGAGATCTGCAGAGCCCGATGGGGGAAGGCACAATTCTAGGGAAGGGTGTGGGGATGCCTCCCTCGCCGATCCTTCTCCTTTTGACCCGGAGAGCCGAGGGTTATAGCCACGCCCCTGGTCCCCCTCCGGCTCCGCCCCCGCACGCGACAGAGGGGGTGGGGACGAAAGTGTCAGCGAGTCGGGAACACGTGTGCGTGCGCGCAGCGTTCGCGGGCGTCTAAATTAGGGTCGGCTCTGCTCTGGGTCTGTATTTACCCAGCGTGCAGCGGGCACGTGTCTACGCGGCGTGTGTGAACGCAGGCCGCGGAGGAGCGCCCCTGAACCCGCCTTCCGCGCGGTGGGCGGGGCTCCGGACCGCACCAGCCCTCCCAGAAAGGCAGTGCAGGCCCGGCTTCTGTGTCCACGCGAGACCGAGAGACCAGCGATGACATTTCGACCCCTGCATCCGGGCCCCAAGCTTCGACGCCCCCCGCAAGTGCCCACCAGGCCCGGTGACTGTCAAGACGTTGCGGGGACGCGAGTCTGTGACACCCCACGTGGGTTATTCCTTCCCCGCAGTCAGCACAGGGGCACCTTTTCTTCGCATCTACGTCCCCCAGGGTGTCATGCGACCCCGTCCAATGGCGCTCCCACCGCCTGCGCTAATGGTGAACTGTGGGGGTCAGTTGTCGCTCCACCCTTGTCCTCCAGGAAAGTGCTGGGTCTGAAGGGGGGGGCGGGGGATGGGAAAGGAAACTTCATATCCAATCAGAGCTGCTGCGTGGCGGCGGCGGAGCCAATCGGGAAAAACCCTGCGGAGAGCCAACCCTCGCCCAGCCCGAAGCCCTCCAGGGCACCAGCCAGGCCCATTTGCACCCCACTGATAATGACCGCAGGGGACGCACGCTACCACACTGGGCTGGGATGCCGAGGGACCGGGACGCCCGGGTCCCCAGGTGGATGACAACGAGGGACCTGGAGAAGGTGATCGAGGCAAGGCCAAAACGAAGGCCACTTCCTACTAGTGGGGGAACCTTTTAGGCCGTGGGATAGAGGCTGAGGAGGGCTTAATTTTTTTTTAAAGATTTCTATTTATTTATCATGAGAGACACAGAGAGGCAGAGACATAGGCAGAGGGAGAAGCAGGCTCCCTGCGGGGAGTCCCATGCGGAACTCGATCCCAGGATCCCGGGCAGCTGCTCAACCCCTGAGCCACCCAGATGCCCCCTGAGGAGGGCTTTATTGAATCAGTCAGGGCTCTCCAGATTGTCTCAGGTTCCTCTTTCCTCCGGCTCGGCTGGCCTGCACCACCCGCCTACGCACCCCGGGACTGCATCAATAGCCATTTTCGGCAGTAGGTGGCCCCCACGACGAGAAGGATCCCCACCAGGGCTGCGATGGAGGTGGAGGCCAAGGCTTTGGGCGCAGGGCTCCAAGCTGGGGACAGGAGATGAGAATTAGGAACGGGGCACATGGAGGTATGACCCCCCCCCCCCCCGCCGCCTGGAGATCGTGCGTGGCTCGACCGCCCCACTGGCGTCACACCCTGCCCCACCCCTCCTCGGGTGTCCAGGATCACAAACGGGCCTCACCGAGGACTGGGAGCGTCATGGGTGCCGAGCTGCTGCGGACCACCAGGCCGTCAAGATTGAAGCGTGCGTGGCAGGTCACCGTCTGCCTGAAGTCTCGGCGCCTGGCGGGTAACTTGTAAGTCAGCGTCACGTTGGCCAGATCAGGGCTGGTGTGGCGCTTCAGGTTCTCAGAGTAGATGACCCGGCCGCCAAGCCTCAGAGTCACCACCAGGAAGCCCACGGGGAATACGTGCGTCAGGTGGCAGCGCAGCGTGTACTCGCTGCCCGCTAAGACCGGCGGCTCCAGGATCACTCTTTGCGGCCGTTCTAGAGCAAGAGGGGGCCTCTGAGCCAGGTCCGCGTGCGCCCCCTAGCGCAACTGGTAAGTGCCCCCCTCCGCTCCCCTCCCCTCGCCCCAGCCGGGCGGGAAGCCCGGTCCCTCACTGTAGGCGGTGATCGTGGCGGTGGCCCCCCGCGTCTGTCCTGCGCAGGTGACGAAGCAGTGCACCTCGGAGCTCCAGGCCCTCACGTCCAGCAGCTGGTAGGATACCCAGCCGGGCCCCCGGAGCGTTCCGCCCCGCCGCAGCCGAGTGCTGAGGCCGGAATCCTCCGGCAAGGGGCAGCTGCTGCTGCAGTTGAGCCACACTGAGCCCCCCGGCGGCACGGCCTTGAACTTGGGGCTTATGCGCACCCAGAACGGCGCGGAGGTCCCCGAGGGCGCCGGGGAGCTGCCTCCCGGGCCTGGCGCCGCCGCAGCCCGGCGCCGCCGCGCGCTCCCGCCTCCCGGGTCGGCGGCCGCCAGCAAAAGCAGCAGCGACAGGGGGAGCAGAGACCCCATGGCAAAGGGCCCAGACTGAGGGGCCCCGCGCCAGGGAGCCAAGGCTGGCTCTGGAGATAAGCAGGCCTGCAGCCCCGCCTCCGCGGCTCCACCCAGAGACAGAGGCCCCCCCGCCCCCCAGGGCCTAGGAGCCCGCGGCGTGTGAGCCCCCCGGCCCCTCCCTCAGCTCAAGAACGGGATTCCAGACCTTTGTAAAAGCAAACGTCAGAGAGTTTTCTGGAGAGAGGGATCTTTAATTTTCGCTGGAGTCTCAAAAGGTCCTAACAAGCCCCAAATTTGGATTAGAGCCTCAGGGGTGGGCCTTGAACCGGCAGCCTTTTCTTGGGGGAGGAAGTGGGAGGTTGTGGCTGGAAAGAACTCCCAACTGGACATGACACCTCCCCTCCACTCACACAAGACAAGCGCCCACAGACAAGCTTTATTACTACAAGAGAGAAGCTTCCGGAGCTGGGACAGGAATCCTCGCGGGCCTCTTCTGCCAACTGCCTGCAGGGCCCTCGTCTCTGCAGGAATTTGGGGCTGCCAGAGTGCTGTGTCCTTGTATGGTGCCACCGAGATGGAAACAGGACCAGGCAGGGACACATAGGGGTTGGGCAGTTTCATGGGACTCCACCGTTTAGCTGCCAGTGAGTGGTCATTCGTGTTCAGGCATGCCGCGATGTCATCGTGAGCACTAGCAGAGATGCGTATGGGGAGAGAGACGGCTAACAGAGGTCAGTGTCAGTGACGGGGGAGGAGTACGGGCTCAGTGGGTTGTCCCTGGGCATGTCGCCAACTAAACTGTATCACCATTGCCAGTCCTCCTCTGGAGGAAAGCAGCTTAGCCAATGGAATGGGAAATTCCAGCTCTGCTTGATCTTTTTGCCAGGCACTCCTATGCAGTGCACAACTAGTACAACTGTACCTGGCAACCCTGAATTAGGTTAGACTGAGAGCTCCCTGAGGACAGGAACCTACGTTCCTCTTCCTTTACCGTTCTAGCCCACATAAAAGGCACTCAATAAATAGCTGGTAAAAGAACAAATTAATAAATATGTCATTATCAAAAGTTGAGGACAGTCAGTGGACAGCAGGGCATGGATCAGAGGAAGTATAGGGATATATGTTTCTGTGCTATTTCTGTGTGTGCAGGCCACTTCTATCTTAGGACTGTAGGGCCTCAGCACATGCAGTAAGGGTGAAGTTTCGGGGTTTCCCAGTTGGGCATCCCATGCTGAGTGTTCCGCTACACCCCCTCTAGACAGGTCAGGCTTAGACGTCCAACAGAGTCATGCCCCAAGTCCTGCCCCTTCCTTGTGGCTCAGTCCTGAGGCTTCAGGTCAGGTGTGAGGCTTGAGGACCCTTAATGTGCAGGTGCCAGGACCCCAAATGCTGTCTGTATCCTGAGGCCTCTACCCTGTCCTCAGGCATCCTGGGAAGGTGAGTGGCTTGTGACCACCATTCATTATGGCACCGCTGCCAGTGTGACACTGCTGCCACCGAGTCGGGGGCAGAGGAGGAGGCTGGGTCCTGGCCCAGGTTCAGGGGGGCGTGGCCGGTGTGTTCAGCTTCATGGCAGCTGCCTCCTGGGCCTTCTGAAGCTTGTATTTCTGGATCTTCCGCTGGCGGTTATAGAGGTAAGCGGCTACACTCACAGTTCCTAAGATGACAATGGTTGTCACCAGGATGATGATAAGAATGTTGTTCTGGTGGTCTGTAGGGAAGACACAGAGGGTTGAGCTGGGCTCACTAACCCCTGCTCCGCCCAGCCCTAAATACCCGCACACTCACAGATCACGTTGATGACCACTTCTCGGGTGATCTCACCACGGGGGCTCCGGGCCTGACACAGGTAAGTGCCAGCAACCTCCCGCTTGACAGGTCTCAGGTCCCCGATGGGGAGCAAAGCATCATCCCCCTTCCGGTGACATTTCAGCTCAGGAACCGGGTTCCCCCAAGCTTGGCACTTCAGGGTCTGATGGGAGCCTTCCTCCCACGTCCAGTTTCCCGGACAATCCCTCTGGTCTAGTCGGGGACCATCTAAAGAAATACAGCAAGATAAAGGATGGGTGAGGGACCAGGACACCCTTTGCCACCTACAGCTGGAGGACTCAGGAATCCAGGGAGAGGGCTGGGGGGGCCCTCAGAGGGCAGGAGCTCATGGAGTCTTAGGGTAACCCCTAAGGATCATTGTCCAGTGGCCTCACTCACACAGGACGTGGAGCTCCCGGGTCTGGTTCTTTTGCAGCATGTGCCCAGCCACCTCCAGGGCAGCAGAGCAGGAGAAGCTGCGCCTGTTGTCGGCAGCGCTGGCATTTAGTTGGAATTGTGCCCTGGGTACTGCAAGCCCCGAAGGGAGCCCGCTCAGCGACACCACGACTCCAGCAGGGGCCTCACACTCCACAGTCACCGTAGTCCATTCTGAGACCTCTGGCTCACTCAGGGTCAGGTTGGGTGCCGGGAAGCCTGGGGACAGGCATACAGTGAGCACGACCCCTAGGACTGGTCCCACCCCGTGGAAGCCCCGCCCTGTCTGTCTTTACTTACTATAGAAGGTCACATTCTCCTGCCACCTCCGATTCTCGTCTCCCAGTGTCACCTCACACCATAGCTGCTGGGTACCCTCGTCTTCTGGGTTTGCTTTGACATTTGCCGTGGCCAAGAGGGAGTCCTTGTTGTACAGGACTGTGGAGTGCAGCCTCTCTTCTGCTAACGCCAGGTGGACTTGGGCCTCCGAAGCTGGGAACACCCCATCCAGAGTGCAGTCCACAGACCACTGTGTGCCCACTTCCACAATCGGGGGGGTAGCAAGGCGTGGGGGGGTCTCTGGCAGGACTGGAGAGAGAGGGTGGGTATGAACACGGGGGACAGGCAAGCTGAAGCCCTTTTCTGGGACATCCTCTTGCCAGAAGACTCTGGCCTGGGTCACCCCTATCCTGGCACACATGCTGGTTCCAGCCTTCTCAGAAGATCCTGCAGCTGGGGCACCCCATCCCAGACCACCCCACCCCAGTGGCCAAGTATATGCTCTTCCCAGAAGGCTTTGTAATCTAGGTCACCACCTTGGCGCCCCCACGACCAGAGGCCTTTCTCCCCCACACCCCAAGCAGGAACATCCCCTGAGCCCATCCTTGCTGGCAGCTCCCCAGGGCCTCACCAAAGGTTTGGAGCTGCCTGGGCGCCGAGCTGTTCTGGAACAATCCCAACCCTCGGGGCCTCAGGTCCAGGTCCGTGCGGCACGAGAAGTTGGCGAGGTGGTCCTCTCTGCCCACCACCACCGTGAACGTGACCTCAGCGGGCTCCCCGACGGCCGGTTGCTGGCTCAGCTCCTCCTCCCCGCGGAGCAGCACCACCATGAGGTTGGTCCGGGGCGCCCCGCCTGCCACCTGGCAGGTCATGGTGAGGTTCTCACCCACGGGCTGCCAGCGGGGTAGGGGTGCCAGCTCCACTCGCTCCGGGAACCCTGGGTGTTGAGGGGGCAAGGGTGGGGGGTGTGAGCTGGACAGGCTGCCTGCTGCAGGGGGCGCTGGGGCGCCGGCTGCACCTGTTCCGGGAGCCCCGCCACTCTCCTCTCTTCACAAACACTCCCCAAACCACCTAAGCCAGACAGGAATGTTAAGAGCTTCAGGATAAACCCGTGGGAAGTCCCCAGGTGGCTGGGAAGGGGGCAAAACATTTCTTTATCCACTGCAGCATCTGAGAGTGAGAAGTGGAAAAGAAACTCAAAATCTATGGCCAGGAGTCCCGACAAATAAATCAGAAAATGTAAGCTTCCTTGTCCAGTAAAGATTTTTTTTTTTTAAAGTCCCCTGCTCCCCCTTCCTCTCACCTCCAGCACCAGCTGACATCTGCAGGTGACATAGCTACTCAACCTGTTTCCCTCCTATGCCCCACCCCCCAGGAGGCCTGTCAGCCCAGGAGGGTGGGGGTCTTTGCTTTGCAGAGCAGCTCTCTACATTTACAGAAAGAATAAGTCTGACCTGCCCACACAGATTCGAGGCCTTTCAGAAGCCCCCTTTAAAGGGAAAGAAGGGGCAGCTCGGTGGCTTAGCGGTTTAGTGCTGCTTTCAGCCCAGGGTGTGATCCTGGGGACCCGGGATCGAGTCCCGCGTCGGGCTCCCTGCATGGAGCCTGCTTCCCCCTCTACCTGTGTCTCTGCCTCTCTCTCTCTGTGTCTCTCATGAATGAATGAATAACATCTTAAAAAATATAAAGGGAAAGAAGTTCCTGAATGTGCCATGTGAACCCTGGAAATGTCAAAAAAAAAAAAAAAAAAAGGCAAGAATAACCCACAGGCACTCAAAATGAAACTCTGAATATCCCCTGAAAACACAACACGTGGGCTCAGGTTTTGCACGCCAGGGTCTCTGCTCCCAGTGAGGTAAGAAAATCTCAAGCCTGGGCTGCTGGTGAAAGTTGGGAAAGTCCACCATTCCTGTCCCAAGAGCCCCCACAGTGTCTCATGGCAAGGCTGTTAAGGTGTCCGGGGTCTGTGTTTGAGTCCTAGTTTTGGGGCCTTGGTGCCATGAGCTGTACGCGAGTGACTTCGCCTCTGGAATAGTTTTAGAAATCGAGCCTCCGTTTCCTGAGCTGTAAAATGGGTATTGGAGGTAAGACTTGTATGGATCCATTTAAGAGGTAGAAAGAATGACTATAAATGGGCATGAGGTTTCTTTTTAGGGTGAT
This sequence comes from Canis aureus, assembly GCF_053574225.1. Classification (NCBI taxonomy): domain Eukaryota; kingdom Metazoa; phylum Chordata; class Mammalia; order Carnivora; family Canidae; genus Canis; species Canis aureus. The sequence continues at coordinate 52,017,997 of NC_135629.1, forward strand.
GGAAATGTTCTAAGATTGTGATGATGCTTGTACAACTCTATAAATATGTTAAAATGTGTTGAATCGTACACTTCAAAGGGCAGACTTTGATGCTGTGTATATGACATCTCAGTAAAGCTGTTTGAAGAAATAAAAGGGTGAGAAACCCCTCAGACGTCCAGCGCTTACCTCTAAGCACCTGCTGCGAAAATGAGTTTGTAGAACTGCGGTAAACCTCAAACCTCGGCCTATCCCCACCCCCCCAGGCCCAAAATGAAACTCACTTCTTTGAGCCCAGCTCTTTGCCTCTTAAGGCCAGACTGGGGGAGGAGGTCTGTCCTGCTGGTACCCTTCCCTGATCCCCAACCTTCGGTCCTGGTTACTTCACTCTTCAAATATTTGTCTGCCCTCCCTTCCTGTACCCAGCCACTGCCCACACATGTGGTCTGGACGACGTCCAGGCCAACTGCTGTCTGGCCTCCCATAAGATCAGCCTTCCACTATCGAGATCCCTGGCCTGCTCACACACCCTCCATGGCTCCCTATCACCCTGAGAGGGTCCCAGATCCTCGACCTGGCATTTGAGGTCCTGCCCACCTCAGCTCTAGCCACACCAATCTGCTGGTAATCAGCTCCTCCTAATGCCCCCCTCCCCTGCCCCCAGCATGTTTTCCCACTCAAACCTTTGTCTAGGCTGTTCCCTCTGTCCTGTGTGTCTATGGACTCCTACTCACCCTTGAGGCCCAGTTAGAGGTCACGTCCTAGAGGAGTTAACACCTTTATTCTTTCCAGAGAAAGCTCAGCCACCCTGGGGATCTTGCCTCATCTTTACACTGGGGGGGGGGGGCAAGGTCAAGCTAGATGGAGTGTCTCCTGGGGGACCCCCCTACTGCGTAACATCTGTTCCATTTGGCAGAGCTGGGAACTAAGGCAGAGTCTGGTATCCAGAGTCACAGGGAGAAATGTGGCAGAGACAGGACTCACACTCGGAGCACTGGGCTCTCCGCTATCAGGCCGAAATGGAGAAGTCCTTCGGGGAGGTTTGCCTGGGGTTTCACAGGCCACCCGGAATGTTTGGGGACTCCCCTCACCTGGCCAGGAGCTGCCCAAGCATGCTCTAAGTCACAAGCAAAGCTGCTACTTTCCCAAAGGCTTCCTTTGCCCAGGCACCATGAAGGTGGAATGTCCTTTTTGCCTTCACAGCAAAATTATACCCATGCGAGGAGGTCTCAGGGGAAAGTCACTCAACAAGGCATGTCCCCCACAGTCACCCAGTTAGTTAGGGCCATGCAGGGATTGGAACCGGAGGCTGGCTAATCCCAAAACCAATCGACCAGCTCTTCCTTTTTTTTTTTTTTTCTTCCTTGTTTGCTTTGTTTTTTTTTCATCTGAACTTATTTATGGCTGATGGTGACAGTAAGTCTCACGGTGCAAAATGCCCAGAGTCAAAGAAAGCACATCGAGACGACTCACCCTCTGCCCTCTCCCAGAGCAGCCCTCCCTCAGCTTCTGTCCTCACGGCCAGCTAATATTGTCATTTCTTGCATTTCCTCCCACGACTCCTTCATGTGTCAACACTGGCACCCCTCACCCCACGGTGCTGCTCCTTAACACCCAGGATGGCATGCCACTCATTCTGGGCGTACCTCCCTTCTTCTCCTTGGAGTACACCCTTGGAGCTCATTCTTTTTTTTGGGACACAGTAGCTTCCTCATTCTATTTTATTTTATTTTATTTATCTTATTTTCTTATTTTTTCTTATTTTTGCATAGCTGCATACTATTCCATCACACCGTCAAACTACAGTTGGTCTCCCCAGCTCCCTGCACCTGAGTGGCTTGCAAACTTCTGCCCTTAATAAAACCACAGTGAAAAAGCACATCCTGCACCCTCCTCAGTACCCTCGTGGATGGGGACCCACGGAAGCCCGATTTCCAGGAGTGGGATTTCTATGTCAAAACACGCACACGTACGTCATTTAGAGAACTGACACCCACTTCTCCGCTCAGGGTTACGCTTCCTGATCCTCCCACGCCGTCAGCAATGTCTCAGGACCGCCTGCTTCCCCACAGTCTTGCCAGCACAGCTGTTAGCAATTCTTTTGATTGTTGCCAATATGTGACAAAATGCCATCTCCGGGCTACTTTTAAATTGCCTCTCCTTTTAAAGAATCATATCTAGGGACGCCTGGGTGGCTCAGTGGTTGAGCGTCTGCCTTCGGCTCAGGTGGTGATCCTGGGGTCCTGGGGTTGAGTCCCGCATCAGGCTCCTGCTTCTCCCTCTGCCCATGTCTTTCCCTTTCTCTCTCTGTCTCTCGTGAATAAATAAGTACCTTCTTTAAAAAAAATAAAGAATCACATCTATGCTCTGTCACACGTTTAAAGAGGCCTAGAGGTGCTTGGGATGTACTGAATCTCTGTAATACGTGCTAAATGCACCCCAGAAAATTCCAGAAGGGCTTTCAAATGACAATGAGGCTTTCTCAAGATGGGCTCACCAGTTCTTAGGTGAGTCGGCTCTGGCCCTACCACCAAGCAACAAGGGCTGTCCCAGCCTGCAGGGACCCCCAGGTGCCCACCTCTGCCACCCAGCCTGCCTAATCCAGCCCCTGGACCCAGCCACTCACAGTATACGGTGAGGTGCATCGGAGCCATGGTCTGCTCATGACAGTTTGAGAAACATATCAGCTTGCTATCTTCTTGCACATCAGTCAGTTCAAAGAGCACCCAGTTGTCCCCAGAGGTCACTTCCGTCTTAGTCAACAGAGTCTCCAGGCCGAAGATGGAGGTCTGGTTGCATGAGGTACTACAGTTCACCTGCACAGAGCCTCCTCGGGGTATGATGGCTTCTGCTGGGTCCACGGACGTCTGGGCACCTCCAAGTCCTAGAACAAAAGGTGGAAGAGGAGCCAGGCATTAGACACTGGGTTCATCAACTGATCACCGATCACCGGGTACTCAGCCCGTGCTGGGGGCGGGGCACAGAGCCTTAAGCAAGACAAAACTCTGCCTTTGGTGTGGGAGACAGAAAAATTCATAGGCAAACAAGATAATTAATAACTGATGTTAATATGAACTTTGACAAAAACAAAACAGGGTAACAGAATGGACAGTGCCTTGGCAACAGGATAACATGTGAGTGATGAGAAGGGGCTGGCCATTCAGAGAACAGAGAAATTAGTTCCAGGCATAAGGAACAAGTGCAAAAGCTCTGAGACAGGGTAGCTGGAACAGAGTGAGTGAGGGGGAAGAGCTGGGAGAAATGAGGTCAGGAAGACCATGTGGGCAGGACAGGCCATGCCAAGGACTTGTTCTTCATCTCCAGGGCCATGGGAAGCCATGTAGGACTTCAGCAGAGGAGGAGAATGGAGTCAGAGTTCTTCTCCCTTCCAAGATGTGAGATAGAAGGGCGCTAGCCCTCCGGGAGGGGAGAGGTTCCAACTCAGCTGGCTCCCTACTCCCTCCGCCAAGTGGTCACCCCTCTCCAGGCCTCAATATCCCCATCTGTAAAGTGGATGAATACAGTCATCCCAGCCCCTGCTAATGCAACCGACTCATAGCACAGGGCACACAGTGAGGGGCTGCAGGGAAGAAGGGCAGCTGGAGTGGTTAGCTTCCTCAGACCCGGGGGCCTCCGAAGCTGAAAAAAAGTCTGTCTGGGCCCATCCCTTCTATCCGTCCTCCTAAGATTCCTGTCCACTGCTTTGGGTGGGGCGGAGGCCCAGGGAAATCAGCGGCTCTGTGAGTTCTCCAAAAGTAATGTGATGGTTCCCATTTCACAGAAACGGTAAGGCTGGGAGAGGGAAGGTGACTCACCTAAAAAGCAGTAGAATCCAGATATCCAGACAGCACCGGGACTAGAACCCTTTGTCCAGCTGGGAACCACAGGGGGCCCTTTTCTAGGACGGCGCTTCCCAGCACCCGGCCACCAGGAGTGACCCACCCTCTCCTTTGTCCCTTCCCTCTCGCCTGGAGTCAGTGGAGGGGTCCTGCTCTCAGCCTCTGGTCCCTGGGCAAGACAGCCCTGGAATTCCCCTGAGCAGAAGCAGTCCCGGACTTCCCCAGGGGCAGGGGATGGGGAACAGAATGTGCATGTGTTGGGGGGTGGGTGCTGTCCCCAGCCTACTCAGCCTGGCGCAGACCCACCCCTCTGCCGTCTGACCGTCCCGGAGCCAGACGGGGCGTCGAGCCACCACGCAACCTTGCCGGGGAGGCCGCTCTTGCGTTCTCCTTTCTACAGCTGAGAAACTGAGGCTCTGGGAGGCTCAACGCCGAGCTTGAGGCCACCGGGCGAGGCGCGACGCAGGGCCTGGATCCGAACCCACCGCCGCTGGCCCGCAGCGGCCCGTAAACCGCTCCCTGAGTGCGATCCCGGCTTCTCCCGCGCCGGCCCGGACTCGGTCCTCCCGGTGCGCCCAGGGCGCAGCCTGGACCCCGGGAGTCGGCGCGACGGCAGCCCCCCCGCGACTCACCTGGGAGCAGAGCCCCGAGGAGGGCCAGGAGCGCGGGCAGCGCGGGCGCGGCGGGGCCGGGAGCCATCGCGGGCGGGCGGAGGCGGGCGGCGCGGTCTGCGCTCCCGGCGCGCGCGGGACCTTTTATAGTGGCCCGGCTGGGGGGGACAGGGGGCGGGGCCGCTTTCCCGGAAACCTCGCGGCTTCCCCTCCGGAAGGAGGGCTCTGGCGTTTCCGGACGGAGAGGGTTGGGGGCCCAGGTCGTGTGGTACCCCTAGCCGGCCGCTCGAGGGCTGGAATTTCCGAATTGAAGCAACGAGGGCCGCGGCTGCCGGCGCGCCCCGGGGACAGCTCCCGGCGCTGGGGCTCGCGTCGGGGCCGGGCTGCCCGGGGTTCTGCGTTGACGCGGCGCTAAGAGCTTTACTGAGGGCCGCAGACTCACCCTGGACGGTAGGGCCAGTGGCTGTGCCCGTTCCACAGAGCGGTAAACTGAGGCTCCGAGGTGCGAGGGGCCAAGTGTGACGCCCCGCCGCACGCAGGCCTCTTTAGCCCAGTGGAGGGGCCCCGGCTTGGGCGCGGGCCCAGGAATCCCGTCTGGGCGGTCTCGATCAGGGGTGCCCCTCCCCAAGGGACACGGCCCCCGCCGCATCAGCTGATTTCCCCGAGAAGCGGCAGGAACAGGCCCGGGCGTATTCTGGCGGCCGCGAGCCCTGGGGGTGAGGACTAGCCGCGTCATCACGTCCGGGGCCCTGCAGCCCCCTCCGATGGGTGCTTCCACCCCCGCGGCCTCGCTTCCCCTTTTGGTCTCCGCTGCGGGGCGTCTTGACCGCTTCCAGAAAAAGGAAGGAAGCCGCGTGGTCCCGACGCGCGGAGTCCACGGGCTCCTCGGGGGGACGCAGGCAGCAGACCTGAAATGCAGACGGGGCGCTCGGACCCTTGCCTGCCGCAGGGAAACAGCTCCCGGGCCCCGCTGGGGCGGGGAGAGGAGGCCGGCAAACCCCCAGCGCGGCGCGCGGCTGGGGAACCCGGAGCCCGGGCGCCCGCGCTGCCCGCGTGCGGAGCCCTGCGCCCGCCCCGTCCGCCTGCGCGCGCCCCGCCCCTGGCCTTGGCACCTGCCGCCGCGAGGCCGGGGGCCCTGGGGTCTCCCACGCCGGGCCGCGCCGCCTAAGGCTTCCTGTTGTGGGGCGCGCGCCGCGTCGCCATGGAGACCTCCGCGGGGCCAGGGAGGTCGCGCAGCAGAAGGGGAAGGGAGGGGGCCCCCGGGACGTTCGGGCCCTTCCTCCGGAGGATGGGCTGCGAGTCACTGGACAGCCAGGAACGCGTCCCTCCCCCCGCCCCGATCGTTCCTAAGGAATTTCCACGGGGATCTTTCTCCGCGGGGTGTGGCGGGTGCTGAATTCCCGCCCGGGACTACCTGGGCAGCGGAGCGCAGGGCCTGGGAAAATCCTGTGCGGGGTGGGGTCGGGGAGTATTTTCCGGGGGATTTTTCTCGGCCTCTCCTCGGTGGGTCCCTGGACCCCGGGCCGAAGTGCGCGGGCCTCGAGCTCCTCCGCGCGGCCCAAGTCTTCCTTGCAGCCAGAAAAGGGGCCAATCTCTCTCCTCTCTCCCTACCTGCTGTGCAGTGTTTTACTGAGCGCCTGCTGTATACCAGGAATCCTTCCAGGTGTGCTAGCGGCACAAGGATCAGAAAAGACAAAAATTGGGGCGCCTGGGTGGCTCAGTGGTTGAGCCTCTGCTTTTGGCTCAGGTCGTGATCCCGGGGGTCCCGGTATCGAGTCCCGCATCAGGCTCCCAGGGGGGAGCCTGCTTCTCCCTCTGCCTGTGTCTCTGTCTCTCTGTGTGTGTCTCTCATGAATAAGTAAATAAAATCTTAAAAAAAAAAAGAAGAGACAAAAATTTCGCCATTGTGCAGAGATGGTTTTATAAGGTGGGGGCGTGGGGACAGACAAGAAGCAAAAATAAAATATATGGGGTGTTAGCTTGTGATTAGTGCTGAGGAGAAATAAAACGAGAGGGAATAGGCAATGTGAGGGTTGATGAAGTTTTAAGTAGAGTACTCTGAGAAAGACTGAGGAGGTGACAGTTAAGCAAAGACCACAGGAGGTGAGAAGGGTGCTGTGACAGTATCCGGGAGGGAGTATACCAGACAGTACTGAATGTGCAAAGGCCCTGAGGTACAGAGAGCCAGGAGGCCAGTGTGGCTGGAGTGAAGTAAGGAAGGGACGAGGAAAGGAGGGCAGGGAGGAGGTGGTGCAGGGGACCTTTGTCAGCCTGCAGGGAACTTTGGCTTTTCCTCCCAGTGAAGTGGGAGTCATGGAGAGTTCTGAGTAGAGGAGGGACAGCCCTGACTCAAATGTTTACAGGCACCTCCCTGTGACTGAAGGATCTATGTTCTGGGAGCAGGGAAGACAGTGTGGAAGCTGGGAGGCGGGAGAGGAGATGGTCCTTCTGAGTAACGATGGGGCCTCCCCTGGGCAGTGGCCCTGGAGAAGTGGTCAGATTTGGCTTCCGTTTCGGTGGCAGGGTCAACTGCACTTGCTGGGACATAAGGACAGAATACTCAAGGAGGGCTTGTTGGTCCTGATATGAGCCCCTGGAGGGATGGAGAGACATTTCCTGAGACGAAGATGGGGTGGTAATGGGGGACAGGTTGCCAAGAGGAGCATCCATCTCCTGGTCTTACCCTCCCTTTGTGTTTCCTTGAGGAAAAGGAAAACAGATCCTTCTCAAGCCTTCACTGAAGTTGCCAGGAAGGGCAGGGCTTCCTCCAGGGTGCCAGGCAGTCTCGGGCAGGCCAATCAATGGTCACTGCAGGCCAGAGGCTGTGGACACAGAGCAGAAGTATCCACACCTCACTCTGTGGCATTGGGCCTGCCCTCTCTTCAGTCTGCGCTCTGGCGTGGCCACATGGCCCATCCTGACTGCTTCTTTTGTCTCTGAGCATTCTGAACATGCTGTTCCCCTGGCCCAGAATTTCTTTCCTACCATTTTTACAAAAGGCTCTTAGAGCATCTCATCCACAAACTTCTAACAGGATTAGGAGCAGACTGGGATTTGAATCCAGGCTCTGAAACTCACCGGCTATTTTCGTGTAAATTCTCCTCCAAAAGTAACCCCCGAAACAAAACTTGGTATTCAGGCAGTTTATCTGGGAGGCGATATCAAGAAACACCTGGGATGGAAGGAGTCAGGAAAGGTGTGCATGAATGGAGTTACCTTTGGGGTCACTGAGGTTCAGTCTAATGCCAGGCACAGGATTGGCATAGGTAGACTCTGCTCCAGGAATCTCAGCTCCCTCTAGTTCATTACTTCATTTATTTATACTTACTTATTTGAAAATTTTTTAAAGATTTTATTTATTTATTCATGAGAGACATAGAGAAAGAGGCAGAGATACAGGCAGAGGGAGAAGCAGGCTCCCTGTAGGAAGCCTGATGTGGGACTCAATCCCGGAACCCCGGGATCACACTCGGAGCAAAGGCAGACGCTCAACTCCTGAGCCACCCAGGAGTCCCTTTTTTAGTTATTTTTTTTATTTTTTTAAGTAGGATCCACACCTAGTGTGGAGACCAACACGGGGCTTGAACTCAAAACGGTGAGATCAAGACTGGAGCTGAGATCAAGAGTCGAATGCTAGAACGCCTGGGTGGCTCAGTGGTTGAACATCTCCCTTTGACTCAGGTCATGATCCTGGAGTCCGGGGATCAAGTGCCCCATCGAGCTCCCTGGATGGAGCCTGCTGCTCCCTCTGCCTGTATCTCTGCCTCTCTCTTTCTGTGTCTCTCATGAATAAATAAATAAAATCTTAAAAAGAATCAAATGCTTAACCAACTGAGCCACACAGGTGTTCCAAACTTACCTTTTTTTTTTTAATGGCCAAATGGCATTCCATTGTGTGTATATATATCCATTCCACTAATGGACAGTTAGGTTGTTTCTCTGTCTTGAGTATTGTAAATAATGCTGCGGTACCATGGAGGTGTAGACGCCTTTTCAAGATACTGACTTTGTTTCCTTCAGATAAATATCCAGAGGTTGGGCCACATTTATATATATATAAATGTTTAATTGAGACAAATTCACGTAATGTAAAATTTACTTTTTGCCTTTTTACATTTTTCTAGTATGTTCACAATCTTGCACCCATCACCGCTATTCGATTCTGGAATATTTCCATCACCCTCCCCAGAAACCTGGTACCCCCCTCCAATCCCCTTGGGCCCTGGCAACCACTGATAAACTGTCTTCATGGCTTTGCATATTCTGGACATTTCCTGTAAATGGAATCCCACACTCTGGCCTTTTGTGTCTGGCTTCTTTCTGGCCTTTTGTGTCTGGCTTCTTTCCCTTAGCATAATGTTCAAAATGTTTAGCATAAAGGTTCATCCATGTTGTAGCAACTCTCAGTACTTTTTCCTTTTTATGGCCAAATAATATTCCACTGCAATGGTATATCACATTTTGTTGATCCATTCATCAACTGACAGTCATGTGAGTCATTTGCCACCTTTTGGCTATCGTGAATAATGCCGCCATGAACACTGGCATACAAATATCTGCTCCAGTCCCTGTTTTCAATTATTTTTGGCATGCCTCATTTTTTTTAATAGAAGGATACTAATCCATTGCATGTAGATATGACATTTTGTCGATCCGTCCATCAGTTGATGGACATCTGGGTTGTTTCTCTCTTTTTGGCTGTCGTGAATCATCTTGCTCTGTGCATTCATGTCCAAGCTTTGGCATGAACATTTTTTTCAGTTCTTTTGGGAATACACTCAGAAGTGCAATTGCTGGGTCATATGGTAATTCCAGGTGGAACTTTCGAAGGAAAAGTGGGCTGTTTTGGAGGAACAGCAGCTGTACCTTTTGACATTCTCACCAGCAATGCGCCAACATTCAAGACTTCTGATATCTCCACATCCTCGTCAATACCAATTTTCTGTTTTATTATTATTCCTGTTATTGCCATCCTAGTGGGTGGTGTGCCATTGTGGTTCCAACCAGTCCTTCTGATCTGTCTAGCAGATGAGCCCAGGATGGTCCTGCAGCATTGGCAGCTGGTGGGGGCTGTGCGTGAGACAGCAGGTGTCAAGGATGCTGAGAGCCGCGGCCATGAGCCAGACACTTCTCGCAGGTGGCGTCTTAATGGCCTCAGCTGTAGAATGGGATGGTGACACACACCTCCAAGGCTGGGTGTGAGATTCCACTAACATAGTGGGTGTGCGGGGCTTGGCAAGCGCAGAGCGAGGGCAGGCAGGAATCGTCGTTCTCACTATTTGTCCTGTTTCTCAGGACCCAGCTCTGAGAATACCCCCCTCAAATTTCCCAGGCAGAAATACATGCTTCCTACAGATCTGGTTCATCCTGACATCACAGTTCATCCTAGCAACCCTGCGGGGGAGGGGTGGGTAAAGCAATCCAGGTTGTTTACGTGCCAGGCGAAACACGAGTCTGCTTCTCCTTCCATCCCCTTATTCTGTGGTGGAATCTCGCCCCACCCCTTGCTGAGAATTGCGCGCAGGACTCGGCCGAAGTCAGTATCACACTCAGATCTCTGACCTTGACTTGATGTTGAATGAAAGCCCTGGGTCAGACCCTGCCTGGCTGGAGGCCTCAGTGAGGAAGAAGGGCCTGGTCCCTCTGCTTGACCTTTCTATCTGCGTCGCCCATCTCACTAGCCTTTGGGTCCCTCCTGCCCACGTGCAGGAAGGAGAGGATGGGGGACAGGGCAGTTTTTCCTGGGCTGGTGGCTTTGCCCTCTTGGATGGCCTGGCAGTGTGTTCAAGTGGCACCCCTGGTGGATTTGGGGGGTATATGGGGGACTCTGAGGCTTTCTTTCCTAGAGACCCCTTTGCCAGAGTGGGGGCATCATTGGTCTGGGTTGGGACTCTTGTCTCAGCTCCACCCAGGGGGCCTCCATGCTGACCACCAAGAAGCAGACACCCTGGCTCCACCATCAGAGCCACCTGCCTCTCGCCCCCCACCCCCCACCCCGCCCTGTTCTCTGGGAGTCTGATCCCAGTCCTATTAAGATTTTAATAGGGATCCCTGGGTGGCGCAGCGGTTTGGCGCCTGCCTTTGGCCCAGGGCGCGATCCTGGAGACCCGGGATCGAATCCCACGTCGGGCTCCCGGTGCATGGAGCCTGCTTCTCCCTCTGCCTGTGTCTCTGCCTCTCTCTCTCTCTCTCTCTCTCTCTCTCTGTGACTATCATAAAATAAAAAAAAAATAAATAAATAAAAAAAAAGATTTTAATAAAATCTTAAAAAACATAAAAACTAAGGTTTATTATAGAGAATTTCAAACACAGACAATAGCAGATGATACATGATGAAGCCACATGTGCCAGCTTCCACAGGTCTGATGGCTGATTTTTTTTTAATTTTTATTTATGATAGTCACACAGAGAGAGAGAGAGAGAGGCAGAGACACAGGCAGAGGGAGAAGCAGGCTCCATGCACCGGGAGCCCGACGTGGGATTCGATCTGGGTCTCCAGGATCGCGCCCTGGGCCAAAGGCAGGCGCCAAACCGTTGCACCACCCAGGGATCCCTATGCTTTTTTTTTTTTTTTATGATTTTTTTAAAGATTTTATCTATTTATTTGAGAGAGAGAGAGAGAGAGAGAGAGAGAGAAAGGGAGTATGAGTGAGCAGTAGAGTCAGAGGGAGAAGCAGACTCCCTGATCAGCAGGGAGCCTGATGTGGGACTCGATTCCAGGACCCTAGGATCAGGACCTGAGTCAAAGGCAGACACTTAACCAGCCAAGCGCCCCAGGCACCCCTCTCACAGCTGATTTTTTTTCCAGATCTCACCTTACACCGCGTCATGGGATCAACTGTTGCTCTTCCCAGCAAGAGAAAAAAAAAAGTGCTAACCCTAGTAGTTGTAAATGAGTAAGATGAAGTTATCCGGGCAAGGGCTAACCCAATATGACCCGTGTCCTTATAAAAAGGGGAAATCTGGACACAGGCACATACCCAGGAACATGGCCATTCGAAGGTGAGGGAAGACCTTGGGGTGATTACGAGCCAAGTAATGCCAAGGATTGCCAGCAAACCACCAGAAGCCAGGGGAGAGGGATGGGACGTCTCCGTCAGAGCCTCAGAAGGAACCAACTCTGCCGATACCTTGATCTCGGATTTCTAGCTTCTTGAACCGTGAGACAATGCATTTCTGTTATTTTTGCGCCCCAGCCAGTGGTACTCGGTTAAGGCAGCCCTAGGAAACTAATACACACACTGCCTCCTGATTATTTGGAAGCACATTCTAGTTATCAGATCTTTAAAAAAAAATTTTATTTATTCAAGACAAAGAGAGAGGCAGAGACACAGGCAGAGGGAGAAGCAGGCTCCATGCAGGGAGCCCAATGTGGGACTTGATTCCGGGACTCCGGGATCACGCCCTGAGCTGAAGACAGATGCTCAACTGCTGAGCCACCCAGGCGTCCCAGATCTTTTCTTAAGACTTATTTTTATCTTTTTCTTTTTAAGATTTTTTTTGTGTGTGTGAGAGAGATGGAGAGAGCCGTGTGCATGAGCGGGGGGAGGGGCAGAGGGAGAGAGAGAAGCAGGCTCCCCGCTGAGCAGGGGTGCTTGATCCCAGGACCCGGGGATCATGACTGGAGCCAAAGGCAGATGCTTAACCCATTGAGCCACCCAGATGCCCTAAAGATTTGAGAGACAGAGAGAGCCCGAATGGGGGGAAGAGCAGGAGGGGGACTCTCCAGCAGCCTCCCGGCTGGGCGCAGAGCTGTGGGGGGAGGGGGCTCAACCCCATGACCTTGAGATCACGACCTGAGCCAAAACTGAGTCAGATGCTCAACCAACTGAGCCCTCCAGGTGCCCTCAGATCATTTTTTTCCTAATGCTTTTTTGTGTCCTTAGTCTGGCTGAGGGTTTCCAGGACGGTGGAGCAGGTTCTGACACATTTCTTTGGAAAGTCTGGCGGCGAGGGCGGTGTTGGGCTTGGTTTCCCGTCCGCCGTGAAGTGGACCACTAAGCAGCGGTACTTGGAGCCAAACCTAGACTGGTGTGGGCGCCGTCAGAACAGCTGGGTCTCACTCGTGTCCGTGGGGCCGGTGAGAGGCACAAGCGAGACTGGGACATTTGGCTTCAGCCCCAGCCCCATTTCCTACCTACCCTCTGCTCCCCTTCTTACTACTGGCTCCAAATGGCTTTTTTACTTAGTTGAATCTGGTGCTTTAAGGATATCTTTGAGGATTTTCAAAGAATGTGTTGCAAGCTCTGAAGGCACTCCCTGGAGACGCATTCCAGAGATGTTTCTGTCAAGGAAGGGGCAGCCTAGCCATGGGTGGTCACTGTGGCTGCCTGGCCTGGCTGGGCCTACACATGCAGATGTCAGGTCTGGATGACTTTAAAGAAACTGACTGCATTATAATCTGAGTTATGACTATTACTGAAAAAAATGAACATGGTGAGCAAACATCAGCAGACTTAAGAATGAGGATACCCGGGCAGCCTGGGTGGCTCAGTGGTTTAGCGCCGCCTTCAGCCCAGAGCCTGATCCTGGAGACCGGGGATCGAGTCCCACATCAGGCTCCCTGCATGGAGCCTGCTTCTCCCTTTGCCTGTGCCTCTGCCTCTCCCTCTCTGTGTCTCTCATGAATAAATAAATTAAAAATCTTAAAAAAAAATGAGGATATCCAGGTAGGTGCTTTTACAAATGTGTTTATTTCCTCGTGTATTGACGTAGCTTCACACTCTGCTTAGGGGAAAATCATGGTGAAAGCTCAGGCTTACACTTCCTATTTGTAGAATCAAACCCACTGCTTGGCCTTAAGGACCATAATCAAGGGCACCCGAGACACCATCAGGGAGGTGAATTCTCGGTGACAGGGCTTGGGAATGGGTTCCTAGGGACAGCAGTGCCCACACTCCTCTGCACACTACTGGAGTTGGACTCATCCTGGGAAAGCTGATGGTGGGGTCATTGCTATAAACAGCCCTGAGGTTGTCCCTTGAGAGAGGTACCCAGAAGCACCTAGCACTGAGGAGAGCTGGACTTGCCAAGTAGAAGTATTTACAAAATGGGAATGAGCTGTTCTGTTTCTCTTCCTTGATTAAAAAATAAAATCTATCTTCAAAATTTAAGAGAAAATTGGGGCCAGAGTTCAGTCCAGCTTTCTTGCTGCGTTGCCCCTTCCTGGTAGTGATGCCTGCCTGGCTACTGTGTGTTGTGGAATTCGCTTCCTGTTGGGATGAGTGGGTTGCGTGGGCACATGGTTCCCAAGCCTGCCAGGGGCTCAGGCTGGCTCACAGCAGGCACCTGGCATGGAGTGGTCCAGGAAGAGGGTGCCTGATGGGCCCCAGAGTGCACAGGATCCGGGTTCAGGGGAAGTCGCGGTAGGGTAGGCGGAAGGGGTAGAGGGGTGTGTAGCGCGAGTCATGCCAGAGCAGCTTCTCCTCCAGGAAGGCCAAGGTCTGCAGGGTCAGAACCAGGGTCTGGTGTTTGAGCATGCTGTACACGTTCAGGCCTGGGGGTGGGGGTAGAGAAGCAGTCCAGGCTGGGCTGCCTACCACATCTGGAGCCCCCTTTCCTCCTGGAGGGAGCAAACCCCTCCCCACATTCCCCTCCTATAGAGACACATGGCCTGGCATGGGGTCCCAGATCTTGCAGGCTAGGTTCAAACCTGGGCTCAGCTGCTCACTGACGGCAAGACCCTGGGCAAGCGACTACCCTCCAGTCAGCCGCAGATGGAGAGCCTCCTGTGAGCCTGGCTCTGCCCTGCGCTGCGGCTGTGATTCCCACCTCACACTCCAGTGGGACAGACACACCGGAAGGAGAGGATGGGGCAAGTTGTGCAGGATCTTGTGGGCCTCAGGAGTATTTGGGCTTTGAAAAGAGGGAAGTGGGAACCCCCCAGGCTGTGGGCAGAGGGGAGCGCTGGGGCTCCGGGGCTCACAGGCGCCCTCTGGTGGCCGTGGTGGGGACAACAGACTGCAGAAGAGAACAGGAACCCGGGGACAGGGCTGCCAAGGAGAGGGGGGCGCTGGGGGGTACAACAGGTGGAATTCCGAGTACTTATAGGACAAGGTGCTCCTGAGAACCCCAGGTGCAGCTGTCGGAGAAGCAGCCAGTCACGCAGTCAGGAGAGAGAGCCTTAGGGATGAATCAATGTGGTGATGGCTGAGACCTGGCCCAGCCAGACAGGACCCCACAGCTCCGCCTGTCTGAGCGAGGAGCCAGATGAGGATAGTTGGCAGCCCGCGCAATCACTCCGTGCCCAGCACCGAGACCAGAGGTCGCACAAAGCCTGTAAGGATGGCATTTCCTGATGCCCTGTTCGGCCAAGCTGAGGGCTGGGTTGATGAGGGCACAGAGTGGCAGGTGTACAACTGGAATTGGCCCGTGGGCTGTTGGGGACCTGGGGAGAAGCGGGGCCCTCTGCTCACCGACAGCTGGGATTAGGTTGAAGGTCTTGAGCCCAGTGGTGGCTGCCACGATGTTCTGAGGCATGTTCTCGTATGCTCTGAAACCGAGGCCAGGAGGGGAATGCTGCAGCTGCAGAGGCCAGGGCCTGGCACCCAGCACCCCCACCCCTGCTCTGTCCCGCACCCTCACAGGTCCACAAGGAGCACAGAGTCACCCCAGTGGCGGTAGCGGGCCAGTTCTGTCAGGTACTGGGGGTCCGAGGTCGGCAGCTCCAGGGAGTCTACAATGTGCAGGTCATCCTATTGGGAAGAAAGGGCAGTCTGAGCCCGTGAAGGCCTCCCGGGAGCCGCCTGAATTCTCCAGCCCCCACAGCCCAGGCCCCAGGACCCCAGCAGCTCCTGGTGGGATCAGGGCTGTACCTGGGCCAGCTTGACCGTCAGCGCCACCTTGAGGCCCTGCACCCGCACTTTCATGGGCAGCATATAGTAGTAGCTGGTGGGGCCGCGGGGGCCGTGGGCAATGCCTCCTGCAGAGACAGAGGTGTGAACAGGTAAAGACCCCAGCTGGGCATAGAGGTCAGAAATTTGTCACAGTGGCTGGTGTAGAGAGGCACCAAACAGAATCAGCAAAGAGGCAGGGCCTCAGGTCCAGCATCACCTGCAATAGATGACTTTGCCTCACTGAGCCTGTTTTCTCAGCTGTCAAACCCTGAGTGAGGATCATCTACCTATTGTGTCCATCCTCTGCTGGGCCCTGGGGGTGCAACACAGAACAAGATGAATGCCCTCATGTCATTCGTATTCAGACAGAGGAACCAGGGAATGAGGGCTGTCTTCTTGGGGGCAGCACAGCCAAAGGAGGTCAGGGAGGGCTTCCTGGAAGAGGCACAGGCCAAACACATCCTAAGGATGGAAAGAGTCAGCCAGGCAAATGGGAGAGGTGTCTGGTCAGAGAGGATGTAGAGGAACAGGTGGGGGGTGCGGCCTGTAGGCTCCACTGCCTGGAAGGCCAAGGTAAGGAGCTCAGACTTCCCAAAAAGGTGGGGAGCTGGGCGGTTTAGGAAAAGCAGGAAGTCTGGTCCAGGAGAGTTGAGACAGGAGTCAGGGTCAAAAGGGGCTGTGGCCACACAGAGAGAGGCCAGGGCGCCTGGGGGGTTCAGTCAGTTAAGCATCTGCCTTCGGCTCAGGCCGTGATCCCAGGGTCCTGGGATTGAGCCCCGCATTGGGCTCCCAGCTCAGCAGGTGGCCTGCTTCTTCCTCTTCCTCTGCCATTCCCCCTGCTTGGTCTCTCTTCTCTCAACTAAAGAAAATATTTTTTAAAAAGGGGTGGGGATGGGGGAGTGCAGGCTAGAGCCAGGGCTGGTGGGGGCTGGGAAAGTAGACAACTTTCTGACTCGCACATGGCCAGTGAGGTCTCTGGGCTTGAGTCCTGCTGCCCCTGCCCAAGTAGAAGGAATGGGACTGACGAGGCATCACAACAGACGTAGGTGTGTATGTGCGATTAAACACCCAGACGCCCCCCACTCACCTCCTCGCCAGATGGGGGAACGGATGCTGCCATGCCTAGAGCGCCCACTGCCTTTCTGTGGCCAAGGCTTCCGGCCTCCACCCTGCACCTCGGCCCTGGTCTTGGTCTTGGCGTAGCTCTGCAGGTGCAAAGGCAGGAGACGGTCAGGTTCCCGAGGCAGACATGGTCACGGCCGAAAGGCCCCAGGCCTGGGAACCCTTGCCACTGGGGAGCCTGACAAGAGGCACAGAGATTAGGGCTCCATCGGGACAAGCACACAGCACTTGGGGAGGGAGAGAAGGCTGAAGAAATCGAGAGTTCCCTCGTTCACTCACAGCCTCAGAAAGGCAGGGGCGCTGCTGCCTGGCACACAGTAGGCACTCAGTATTTTTTGAGTGATTTTCATACGGTGGCGACTGAAAGGAAGGTGTGGCATGGGGAAACGTGTGTAGAGAGTGAAGAAAATCAGGGACAGGTGGGGACGTGACGAGGGACTTCCAATGTCAGGCTGAAGACTTCGTTCCTAGCACCATGGTGAGCCAGGGAGGGTGTGAGCAGGGGGAGGACTCCCTGGACATGAGGTAAGCAGATGGAAAGCAAAAGAGACATGACCGATACTGGCTTCTTCAATGCACTTGGCAAAAAATCCAAACTACTCACCACTGTTCCTGCTGATCTGTGTGGCCATACCTGGCTCCCTGTCGTCCCTGCTGCAGGACCTTTGCATGTGCTATTCCCATTACCTCTACCCTCACGCCACTGTCCCCTTTACCTAAGTCAGCACCTCCTACACACCTGAGGATAACTATCCCCTTTCCTGGCACAACTTCCCTCATCATATTTTTACAGGCATGACTACTTGATTCATGTTCAGCTAACTAGACTCTGAACTTCAAGAAGGGCAGGGATCTTGCCGGTCTTGTCCACAGCACAATGCCTAATGAACACCTGGCAAATCACCCATCAGTGAATAGTTCAGAAGAGAGAAGATAAGGCCTGAGGCTAGCAGTCCAGGGAAGACAAACTGAGGAGCCCTCCCTGCCTCCTTCCACCAACGTCACCCAATTCGGGCACTCACAATTCTCTTAAAGTTCCTCTGCCAGATGGCAACCTGGTGCAAGATATCCAACCTATGGAGAAAGAAGAGGACGTGAAAGGCCTACCTCCAGTTAAAGCCCTTCCCACCGCACCACATGAAAACAGGGGCTCCCCCATTCTTGTTCCAGGGCCCTATGTGATCTGCCCCTGCCCCTCGCTGCCCCATCTCATACCACCTCCAGTCCCATTCCATTTCCATTCTGTGAAATGCCTTTGTGCTCACTGTTCCCTCTGCCCGAAATGCTCTTCCCCTGGCTGGTTCCTTCTCAGCCCAAACAACAACTCCGAGAGGAGCCTCCTTGCTAAGACGATAGCCACTTCATCCTCCTTCTCACAGTATCTTACTCTCTTTCTATTCTTACAACTTACTTATTGCCACCTCCTTTATGGACTGGTTTGCTTCTCTAGCCCTGCAGTATCCCATTCAGTAGACATTGGCCACACATGTGGCTACTGAACAACTGAAATGTGGCCAGTGTTACATGTTGAAATGACAATATTTTAGATATATCAGTTTAAATAAAATAGATTGTTTCTTCCTATTTTTCTTTAAATGTGGCTACTAGCAAAATTTAAATTATACACGTGATTCACATTATGTGGCTATGTTGGACATGACTCCAGGGTAGCTTGCCAGGGGTTGGCAAACTGCTATGGCTAGTAGGCCAAATCTGGCCTGCTGCCTGTATCTGTAAATATGTTTTACTGGAACACAGCCATGCTTCTGCTTACAAACTGTCTATAGCTGCTATTGCACTACATCAGCAGAGATGAGGAGTTGCCATGGCTACATTATACCCTGCAAAGCCGCAAATATTTACTATCCGGCCCTTTACAGAAAAAGCTTGCAGACCCTCGCTCTTGACTATAAGCAACATCAGCAACCTTGGTGCTCACTCACTGCTGTAGTCCCAACACCTAGAATGGAATTTGGCACATAGCAGATGCTTTTTAAGTATTTACCAAATACACAAAATATGTTGTTTTTAATTTATTTTGTCATCCTGCACTAGATTGGGACTCTGTATATGTTGTCTTTAATTTTTTTTGAAAGATTTTATTTATTTATTCATGAGAGACACAGAGAGAGGCAGAGACACAGGCAGAGGGAGAAGCAGGCTCCATGCAGGGAGCCCGACATGGGACTCGATCCCGGGACTCCAGGATCACACCCTGAGCTGAAGGCAGCGCTAAACCACTGAGCCACCCAGGGATCCTGTCTTTAATTTCTTTTGTCACTCCACTAGATTGAGACTCTGTAAAAGCAGGGGACTAATGAGAGGGCTACTGAGTAGTGATAGTAATGAACTAACAGCACTTATTAAGTGCCAGATACAATGCACTTGAGGGGCATCATATGCCTTGGCAAGCGAGCAATAAGCCAGCCCAAGGAGTTGGCCCACATAAGGTTGAGATCCTGGCTCTAAAGCTTAGAAGCTGTGTGACTTTGAGCAAATTCCTTAACCTGTCTGTGCTCAGTTTCTTTTCTTTTCTCTTCTTTTTTTTTTTTAAATTTATTTATTTATTCACGAGAGACATACAGAGAGAGGCAGAGACACAGGCACAGGGAGAAGCAGGCTCCATGCAGGGAGCCCAATGCAGGACTACATCCGAGGACCCTGGGACCACCACCTGAGCCAAAGGTAGATGCTCAACCGCTGAACCACCCAGGTGCCCTGTGCGGAGTTTCTTTATCTACAAAGCAAAGCAAAACAAACAAACAAACAAACAACCCCCCGCAACCCTGGATCCTATCCTAGGGTTGCCATAAGGATCTACTTAACCAAAATGTAAATAGGCTATGCTAGGCACTCAGTAAGGGCTTAACCATTGTAAGTGCTTATTTTTGCAAAACCCGGTAACAGCAATCAGAATCAACATATCTACAGAATCAATCACGTGCCACAATTAACTCATGTCACCATCACAGCAACCTCTTGAGGTTTGACACAATGGGGGACACTGGAACACAAGAGGGAAGGCAGGATTTGAACTCAGTCACTCAGGCTCCAGAGTTCTGCGTCCTTAACTCTTGGGGGACCTCAACCTCACACAACTCTGCAGGAGGGAAAACCATCATCCCCGTTTGGCAGGTGGAGAAAGTGAGGCTCAAGCCCAGGTCATCCTGATCCCTGAAGCCCCGCTTCTCGTCCCTCCGGCACTCGGTTCACCGTTTCACTCCCACTCACCTGGGCGCTGTGGAGAAAACTTCGGGGTGCAGCTCGGCCAGACCCACGCGCTCCTGCTCGTAGCCCCGAAGGGACTCCACCCAGGCCTGCACCGGACGCCGGGGCGCCGGTACCGGGAGCTCGCACCTGCGCAGCACGGGCTCCTGGGGACCTGAAGCGATTGGGAGGTCGTCGGTCAGGGCCGCGCGTCTGGGCTCCCGGTCGCCGTCCCTCCTAGGGCGACCCCGGCAGCCTCACCCGCGCTCCCTACGGCCTCCGGCTTGGCCGCCTGCGGCACCGCCTCTTCCGCCACCGCGTTCAAGCCCTGTAAACGGCGGCCGAGAGTGAGCGTCGACCCCCGGAACCGCCAACCTTTGTCCTCAGACCCCGTCCCCAGCCTCCGGCCTCACCCGGCAGCCCGTGGGCCGGCGCCAGGCCCGCGCCGCGGCCCGGACTAGCCGCAGCATCGTCGCGCAGCTCCCCACGCGGAGAGGTCACGGCTGCCTCGGGCTGCGCGCGTCGCCTAGCGATGACATCACGCCCGCGACACCGCCCACCCCGTTCGGATCCGCGCGGGAAAGCTGAGCGTGCGAGAGCGAAGACGGCGGGGCCTGGCCCAGGGTGCCCCCATCTCCGCCCAAGACTAACAACCTCCAGCCCCCGACCCTCACGCCTGGCCGCAGGGACCCTCAGCAGCACCTGGAAACGCGACCTCGCAGCAAAAAGGCGCGCTCCTAGCGTAGGCCCGGCGTTTCTTGGGCCCCGCCCCCGAAGCGCCTGTGCAGGAATTCAGCCAATAAGGCCTCCCTGCCGAAGGTTACGCTCCTCGTCCAGCCAATGAGCGTTAAGTGTGGAAAAGTGGCTCCGCCTATGGCTGGGGCGGTTCGGGGGCGGGACCTAAGAAACTAGGACCCCCCGCGGTTTCGCTTTGGGTGGCGGTCACGCCCTCCAGGCCCCGCCCCCGCCCCCGTCTAGCTCCCCTAAACCCTCCGCGGTGGTTTTTCGGTTTCCAATAAAGTGGCTTTGTGTGTGTGTTTACGTGGAGGGCCTCATCTCCCGCGGAAAGCCCTTAGGATCGAGTCTGTGGGACCGTGCGTCTCAGATCCCCCAAAGCAGAGGGCCGTGTTCCCCTGGAACCACAGAGGGGTCTGGGTCTTCTCCACCTCCGAGGCACGGTCCTGTCCGCGCTTAGACCGCTCTCCGAGCACAGAGCAAGCTGGGGAGACCGCAGACCCTGGATCGCCTCCCTCATTGCGCATCCTTACAACTGACGTCCAAATATTCGTTTTTTGTTTTTTTGCCACGTTCCCCGCGTGGCCTCCAGAGGGCGGCATGAACGCATAGCAGCCTTCGCTGCCTCCAGAGCCTGACAACTCTCCCACCCCCACCCCACTCAATGGCCTGGACCAGGAGGAGCTCAGCCACCTAGATCGTGGTCTGGAAGCCAACCTCAGTTTCCTCATCTGGAAAATGGAGACGTCGTGAGACTTCAATGCGATGAAGTCATGCATAGCACAAAGTGAACACTTAATGTAATGGTATTATTATTATTATTTTTTATTTTTATTTTTATTGAGGGTGAGTTTTAGCTTTAGAACAAGTCAAAGGGGATCCCTGGGTTGCTCAGCAGTTGAGCGCCTGACTTTGGCCCAGGGTGTGGTCCTGGGGTCCCAGGATCGAGTCCCATGTCAGGCTTCCTGCATGGAGCCTGCCCTCTGCCTGTGTCTCTGCCTCTCTCTCTCTCCCTCTCTCTCTGTCTTTCGTGAATAAATAATAAAATAAAATATTTTAAAAAAGAGAACAAGTCAAAAAGGACACCTGGGTGTCTCAGTGGTTGAGTGTCTGCCTTCTGTCCAGGTCATGATCCCGGGGTCCTGGGATCAAGCCCCTCATCCCCACGGGGAGCCTGCTTTTCCCTCTGCCTCTGTCTCTGTCTCTCTTTGTGTGTCTCTTATGAATAAATTAATTAATTAAATTTTTTTTTTAAAGATTTTATTTATTTATGACAGAGAGGGAGAGAGAGGCAGAGACACAGGCAGAGGAGGAAGCAGGCTCCATGCAGGGAGCCCGACGTGGGACTCGATCCGGGGTCTCCAGGATCCGGCCCCGGGGTGAAGGCCGCGCTAAACCACTGAGCCACCAGGGCTGCCCTAATTAATTAAATTTTTAAAAAAGTCAAGAGCCAAAGCAGGGATGGAGTGAACCTTGAAGGACTTTAATACTGCACTAAAGATGTGGGCACTTTTTTGTGTGTGTGTTCGTATCTGATGTATAACATGTATTTTTTGTGTAGTATTAATAAAAATTTACGATGTATTTCATTGTGTATTCTATCCCTGCTAGAATAATTGTGGATGCCTATTTAAAACTCCACCCACTTTGCAATTTAGAAAGGTCTTTCAATTCTTTATGTTGTAGCATTCTATTTATTCATTTTATGTTTGCATAGGTAATTCACACACCCGGGTAAAGAAAATGTCAACAACTACAAAAGTATAGCTGGAGTTAAATGTCTCCTGTAGTCTCTGACTCTGCCCCTCCCTGGTTCCATTCTCTAAAAGCTACCACCACAACCAGTTATATGTCTCCTCCCAGAACCAGTTTATGATTTTATTTTATTTTTTTTAAAGGTTTTATTTATTTATAGACACAGAGAGAGAGGCAGAGACACAGGCAGAAGGAGAAGCAGGCTCCATGCAGGGAGCCCGACGTGGGATTCGATCCCGGGTCTCCAGAATCACACCCCAGGCTGCAGGCGGCGCCAAACCGCTGCGCCACTGGGGCTGCCCCAGTTTATGATTTTTTTTTAAATTTTTTTTTCTTTTTAAATTTATTTATTCATGATAGTCACACGGAGAGAGAGAGAGAGGCAGAGACACAGGCAGAGGGAGAAGCAGGCTCCAAGCACCGGGAGCCCGATGTGGGATTCGATCCCGGGTCTCCAGGATCGCGCCCTGGGCCAAAGGCAGGCGCCAAACCGCTGCGCCACCCAGGGATCCCCAGTTTATGATTTTATAGGCAGATTTGCAAGTTTGTCCTGTGCCAGGAAGTTTGGGGTTTATGTAACAAATGGTGGAATAGCACTTGCTTAATGATTTATTAGGCACCTACTATGTACTGCATAGGGAATTCCAGCAGATAACATTGAGATACTCAGTGCAGTGCAGAATCAGAATAGGAATTCTGAGGAATCAGAATAGGGGAAAGGAGGTATATAGGGTCTGGGGGAGCCCAGGGGAAGAACTCTTAACCCCTGGGGGCAGGGGCCTCAGAGGGGACTTTCCTGAAGCTGTACCTGAGAGTTCAGGTTTTGAGGGTCCATCAGGAGTTTGTCCAGAGAAGAAAAGCTATTCCAGATGGAAAGAATGGGGTTGCAAAGGCCAGAAGTGGGGAGAGAGCGGCAGGAGTCAGGGGTGGCTGGGCCTTCCTGCTAATCTCTGTATCGTTTCTATTTATTTATTTATTTATTTGTTTATTTATTTATTTATTTATAATTTATTTTTGTATCGTTTCAATTTTAGTGTGTGCTGCTGAAGCAAGCACATGGCTGGGCCTTCCTGATGGCATCTCATTCATTTAAGCTGACCCACCTCAGGGCCTTTGCACTTGCACTGTTTTTTCTGCCTGGAACATACTTTTCCCAGAGCTCCACATGGCTCTCTCTCTCACCTCTTTCAGTTCTTTGCTCAAATGGCACCTCTTCCAAGAAGCCTGTCTTGACCACCCTATTTAAAATTGCAATCCCGGGCAGCCTGGGTGGCTCAGTGGTTTAGTGCCGCCTTCAGCCAGGGCATGATCCTGGAGACCTGGGATCGAGTCCCACGTCGGGCTCCCTGCATGGAGCCTGCTTCTCCCTCTGCCTGTGTCTCTGCCTCTTTCTCTCTGTGTCTCTCATGAATAAATAAATAAAATCTTTCAAAAAAATAAAATAAAATAAAATTGCAATCCCCACTCCTGGCCCTTCTGATGCCCTTAGACTTTTTTTTTCCCCATCAGTACTCAGTATTCATCTTCTAATATCCTATGTAATTTTGTGTTTTTTAATGCTTTTTGTTGTCTCCCACATTAGAATATAAACTCGCCCAGGACAAAAATTTTGCTCAGTTTCCTTCCCTGCTGTAGATCTAGCACCCAGGATAGTGGCTATAATACAGTAGAGATTCAATACCTGTTTCTTGAGTGGATTTCTTTGGTCATCATCCTGAAACAGAAAGCTGTCCCTTTGTCTCCTGAGTCGTAAGTCTTTACCCCCCTGATGTCATGGGCACATAAGGTACTAAAAAGGGATTTTTTTTTACCCAATGACGCTGTACTCACACGGACACAAGTTCTCCACCACGCACCCCCCCCTCCATAGTCATTCTCCCTCCACAGAAGGAGCCTGCAAACACCGGAGTCAGATCACATCCCTCCCTTGCTCAGAACACTCCACACCTCTCATTTCACTTTTAACAAAAGCCAAAGCCCTCACTGCAGGCTGCAAAGCCTTGCAGGACCTGGCCTCATGTCCTCCGACCCTCCCCCTTTATCACTCTGTGGTTTAAGCCACACTGGTCTTCTCACCAGATACTGGTCAATCCCATGCTAGCCTCAGGGCCTTTGCACTGGAGCTTCCCTTCTGCTTGGACCTCTGTCCCTTAAATATCTGCATGACTCACTTTCTCACCTCCTTCAGGTTTTTACTCAAATGTTACCTTCCCCGGGTGGCACTGGGTCTAGAGTCACTCTTCCTTCCTTCATAGGCCTTCCCAGTCATTGTTTCCGGTGCTTTTACCGCATTCTAACAGATGATGTCATTCTTATTTATCTTGACTCTTGACTGTCTCTTTCATTAGAATGTCAGCTCCTGGAGAAGGGGGTCTTTATTTCTTGCTGAGCTTCCTTGCTAAGAAAGGTGCCAGCCTTCAGTTCAGGTCATGGTCCTGGGGTCCTGGGATTGAGCCCCACATCAGGCTCCCTGCTCATATGAAAGGAAGGAAGGAAGGAAGGAAGGAAGGAAGGAAGGAAGGAAGGAAAAAAGAAAGGTGCCAGGCACCTAATAGGTTCTTAGTATACAGTAATTGAACCAATGGGATGTAGAGAAAGAGGTTTGCACGGGAGTACTCTACTGGCGTATTGATTGTGAGTGAGCCTTAATGAAAGGGCAGTAAGAACCTTGAGACCTGCATACTGCAAGGCTCAAACTTTGACCATTTTGGCCCAAGGCAGGGTGGAGGTCAAAGGTTGATGTGTCTAGCCCACTCCTGTGGATCAAAGGCTCAATTGCAGGTGACCTTTGTCCCCATGGCATGTGGCAAATGTCAGCTTTGCAGCCCAGAGAAGATCTCTGCTGACCACGTAGGAAGCACACATCAGGAGCTGGAAGACCTCCAACATCTGGTCTTTTCTTGTCCCCCATCACTGTACAAGGGTTTTCACAAAGGCCACAGGTCAAGGATGGAATATTGGGGGCAGCCCTTGGAGAGGAGGTACAGGGCACAGGTGCAGGCTTGACCAGGGGCCACTGACCTCCTGGGGAGAGCTGCTCCCTCATCGCTACCAAAACATCTGCTGCATGTTTGTTTGCAGCTCTGTTTGTGGGTGACCGCCACACGTGAGGACGAGGAGTCTCCCATCGCAGCACCCCTCAGAGCCCCTGGGGATGGGCCTGATTTGCATAGACATTTCTATTCCCTTTGACTTCCCTTCAGGTCAGCCCAGATGGGAAGTAGAGCAGAAAAAAAGGGCTTGAACCCCTTGGGGCAGGGCACCTGGACTCTCCAGGCCTCAGTTTCCTCTTTTGTAAAATGGGAGTATAATTATCCTGCCCTCACATGGTAATGGTGGGGCCATCCATTCCCTGCTCCGCCTTGCCCCGCGGTGAGGGGCTGACCCTTGCATAGGCCACCTCCTTGCCCACTGGCTTCTGCCCAAATTTAGCCAATGGCAGCCACTGAGGGCTGACTGAGGGCTGGAGGGTAGAAGGGGCCAGGGTATCTCTCCCCATCTGCTTCTGGCGGCCTCTCCCACTGAGCATGGTCTCTATTTGCTAATTTCTAAATAGTCTAACCCCTTCCCCAACTCTAGTTTCTCATCTCTGTAACCAACCCCTGTGCTGAATGCCCTCTGTCGGGGATGTGTCTATCTTCCCTGTAGACCCTGACTGATGTAAAGCAGCTGTGAGGCATTTGTGTTTTGGTTGTCTGATTTTATTTTTTTAGGGCACAATTTAGGTTAGGGCACCCGGGGGGGCTCAGTGGTTGATCATCTGCCTTCGGCTCGGACGTGATCCCGGGGTCCTGGGATCGAATCCTGCATCGGGCTCCTCCCGATGCATGGAGCCTGCTTCTCCCTCTGCCTGTGTCTCTGCCTCTCTCTGTGTCCCTCATGAATAAATAAATAAAATATTTTTTTAAATAAAGGCTACAATTTAGGTAAAATAAAGTCTTCCCTTTTCAGCGTACAGTTCTGCAAGCTCTCACAAACATATATAGTCACGTAACTGCCACCACAATCAAGATACAGAATTGTTTCATCACCAAAACTCTACCGCTCTGTTTTTCCTAGTCAGTCCCTCCCTCTGTCCCCAGCCCCCTCCCCCCAACCACTGGTCTGTTCACCATCCCTGTAGTTTGGCCTGTTTTAGAATGTCATAGAAATGGAGTCACTCATTAAGTCACCTTTTCGGCCTGACTACTTTCCTTCCTTATAATGCATTGGAGATTTCATCCATGTTGTTACATGTCACTAGTTCCTTACTTTAGGAACTAGGGATTACAAATACTCCATCCTTGAGTGGTCTTCTGTGTAAGGATGGCCTGCAGTTTGTCTACCCATTCTCTAGTTGAGGGAACCTCTGGGAGCTTTATGCCAGTAACCAGCACTTTACATATATGTCAACTGTTATTATTTGTGCTGGAGTGGGCTTGCTGAGAAGTGGGCCTCCGATGTGTCCTGCTCCCCCGACTGCGTGCCTCCCTCATCCAGAGAAAGCTCACCCTTCCTAGGCTGGAAGGGCCAAGACTATATCTGCTGCAGATGTGTCAGGGAACGGCCTCCACCAGGAGCCTTCTTGCCCCGTCCCTGAAGCTGAGAGTGGGCCCCGAGCCTGCGGGCGAGACGAGGCGGCTGCAGCTCCACTGCCTGCCAAGATCAGCATCTGGAAAGCTTCTCTGCAGCTGGGGCCCCTTCCCCCAGTGCTGCGATGTTGAAGAGAAACTTGGGACCTGTCTCAGACACTTCTGCTCGTGCAGTTCCTCCTGCCAAAAGCCAAGAGCTGGGGGTTGGGGAGGACAGTGGAGGCCCAGGGAGGATGGAGGGATTAAGGAGAAGAATGTTCCACATTTCACCAGGGATGGATGGGGTCCTGAGTGGTAAGCACTGCCCTCCTGTTCCGACCCACTGGGCAGGGATGGAGGCCACCGCCTCCCGACCAGGATGGGGACTCAGGATGAACAACAAGGCAAAGAGTTCTAGTTCAGATCTCACCACCACCACTATGTGCTGGGTTTCCTCATCTTTAAAATGGGGTGATGAGGGGGATCCCTGGGTGGCGCAGCGGTTTGGCGCCTGCCTTTGGCCCAGGGCACGATCCTGGAGACCCGGGATCGAATCCCACGTCAGGCTCCCGGTGCATGGAGCCTGCTTCTCCCTCGGCCTGTGTCTCTGCCTCTCTCTCTCTCTCTCTCTCTGTGACTATCATAAATAAATAAAAATTAAAAAAAATAAAATAAATAAGAAATCACTTTAAAAAAAAATAAAAAAAAAATAAATAAAATGGGGTGATGAGGATGGGACACCTGGGAGGCTCAGTGGTTGAGCATCTGCCTTTGGTTCAGGGTGTGATCCTGGGTTCCTGGGGTTGAGTCCCACATCGGGCTCCTGCTTCTCTCTCTGCCTCTCTCTGTGTGTCTCTCATGAATAAATAAACAAAATATTAAAGAAAATAAAATGAGGTGATGAGGAGAAGGCAAAACTCTGGAGAGAGTAAACGGATGAGTGGTGCCAGTGGGGAGAAACAGGGAGGGAGGGCTGAATTGCTGGAGCACAGAGGATTTTTAGGGCAGTGAAACTACTCTGGGTGATACCATAATGGTGGATCATTCATTATACATTCGTCTAAACCCACAGAATGCACACTGAGAGTGAACTCCAACGTATGCTATGGGCTCTGGGTACCCAGGTGGTCATCCGTTGGAACAAATGCACCCCTCTGCTGGGAATTTGATAGTAGGGAGGTTGTGCCTGTGTGGGAGCAGAAGGTATGTGGGAGATCTCGGTCCTTTCCCCTCAGTTTTGCTGTGAACCTAAAACTGTTCTAAAAACTAAGGTCTAGGGCAGCCCCAGTGGCTCAGCAGTTTAGTGCCGCCTTCAGCCCAGGGTGTGATCCTGGACACCTGGGATGGAGTCCCACATAGGGCTTCCTGCATAGAGCCTGCTTCCCCACCTGCCTGTGTCTCTGCCTCTCTGCCTCTCTCTCTCTCTCTCTCTCTGTGTGTGTCTCTCATGAATAAATAAATTTTAAAAAAATCTTAAAAAAAAAAACCCAAAGTCTATTAAAAATAATGGGATGATGATAATAATAATGACCCCCGCCCCAAAGTTGTGAAGAATGGTAGAGCCGCACCCAGCCCCGGCCCTTGTGTTGTGTGAGCGTTAGCCATTATTGTCAGTGGCCCTGTAATTAGTGAAGGCCCTACCTTCTCCTCTTCTGCCTGGGAGCTCCTCAAGCAAAGGGCCATTTTTCCTTCTTCCAATGTTCTCTCACTCAGGGGCCCTCTTTGGCAGGGCTAAGCTTTTCCCTTGACCTCCCACACCATCAGGAAGTCTAGGCCTGCAGTGTTTTCCAATTTTTAGAACCCGTTCCCTCAGCTGACCGCCAAGACCTTGTGTTGACCCAAAAGTAGGCGGTGGGGGGGTTGGGGGTGGGGGGAGACGGAAGTCGTCTGTTGGTGTATTTGTGTGCCCCTGGGGACATCACCTTTGTCTAAGAGCCCTGGTCCCCCTACAGACAGCCCGGATATGTCTGTGCCCTTGCTGTCACCTCCATGCTGCCCCAGTTCTCTGGAGGGATGGTAAACTGCTGAGCCAGCCAGGGCGAGTTGGGGGGGGGGTCACTTCCTCCCCAGCCTTCAGGTCCCCACAGAAGGCTGAGATTTCCGCTTGATAGCTCCCTGGTGAGGGGAGGACACAATTTTCTTTTGCTTTGTACTCTGTGGTTTGAACACCTGGTTTGTAGAGGTTGTCCAGACAACACGCTTCACTTGGCAGAGGATTCAGCAAAGGTTTTCTGTAGGTCCAATTGGACCCCAAGATCTGGCCTGGAACTAAGTGGACTCTATAATCTGGCTCCGGAAAAAGAGCAGTCATTATCTGACTTTTCTTATCTCCCCATCGGAGCCCTGCTACCTATGTTAGAATGATCTCATTTCTTCTCTCTTCCGTCAGACAGTCACTTTCGGATGACAGAAACCAGTGAGACATAACCAGAGCTAGCACCGAGTAATACATGAATATATGTGCTGTGTACCTATAGGTAGCATTAATATATTGATTCTTTTCTTTTCTTTTCTTTTCTTTCCTTTTTAGGTAGGCCCTGTGCCCAATGCAGGGCTTGAACTCATGGCCCTGAGATCAAGAATTGTACCCGCTGAGCTAGGCAGGTGTGCGAATATATTGATTCTTAATGTTCATTTCTTTATGAATAACTTAAATATGTTTATTATTTTTATTTTTTTAGGATTTTATTTATTTATTCATGAGAGACATACACACAGAGAGGCAGAGACACAGGCAGAGAGAGAAGCAGGCTCCCTGCAGGGACCCTGATGCGGGACTTGATCGCAGGACCTCGAGATCACGCCCTGAGCTGAAGGCAGATGCTCAACTACTGAGCCACCCAGGTGTCCCTGTTTATTCTTTTTAATAGTATGTTTATTATTAACATCAATTTATTTAATAGCAACATGTTAAATAATACTTATTTTTTTTTTTAATTTATTTATGACAGTCACAGAGAGAGAGAGAGGCAGAGACACAGGCAGAGGGAGAAGCAGGCTCCATGCACCGGGAGCCCGATGTGGGATTCGATCCCGGGTCTCCAGGATCGCGCCCTGGGCCAAAGGCAGGCGCCAAACCGCTGCGCCACCCAGGGATCCCTAAATAATACTTATATGTTTATTAGTCATGTTATTGTTGATATTACTGATGTTTGTTATTATTTTTTTTTAATTTTTTTAAATTTTTATTTATTATGATAAATAAATCACACACAGAGAGAGAGAGGCAGAGACACAGGCAGAGGGAGAAGCAGGCTCCATGCACCGGGAGCCCGACGTGGGATTCGATCCCGGGTCTCCAGGATCGCGCCCTGGGCCAAAGGCAGGCGCCAAACCGCTGCGCCACCCAGGGTTCCCTGTTATTATTTTTATTATAAGAACAATTTTATGACTAGAAGTCTGATGATTTGTTACCTATTATTTAATTTTTCATATCTTTGTCAATTTTTAAAATTGGGAATATGAACTCAAAAACAGTCCCCCAGGGTACACCATAAAAATCTGGCCCCGTCACCTGTTCCCCTGTCCCCAGTTCCCCTCCCAGAGGGTAACCGCTGTGACTGGTATCTTGTGCCATCTCCCGGAGATGGTCTGTGAGCCCACAGGCAAATGTGTGTGTATTTATACAGCCCTTAAAAATACACTCAGAAATGCAGGCAAGCAATGCAAACTGATCTACATCATGCTTATTTTCACCTTAACACTTTGAAGACAGTTTCACATCAAGACTAACCCATTTTTACTTTTTAATAGGCATAAATGGATCAATTTTAATTTCTTTTTGTATCATTTTGCTTTTCAACACTCTTTATGAAATATAATATACATACAGAAGAGTGCAACAAACCTCTCTCTTCTATTGGTTTCATTGGTAGCAAGACACCTTGTTTTTTTATTTTTTAATTTTAGTTTTCCTGAGGTATTGTTGACAAATAAAACTGTGAGACATTTAAAGTGTACACCATGCTGATTTGATATATGTACACATTGCGAAAGGGCTCACAAGCTAATTAATTAACACGTTCGTCATCTCACTTGTTTATGTTTTTTGTGTGTGAAAATATTAAAGTTCTACTCTCCTAGCAAATTTCAATTATATAATACAGTGTCAGCAAGTACAGTTGCCACATTTTACATTAGATCCTCAGACTTTATTCATCTTACAGCTGCAAGTTTGTCCCCTTTTACCAAACTCTCCCTTTTACCTACCCACCCCAGTCTCTGGCAACCCACCCCACCTCCCCCGCCACTTTCCTTACTCTCTGTTTCTCTGAGTTTGACCTTGTTTTGTTTTGCTTAGATTCCACACATAAGTGATACCAAACAGTATTTGTCTTTCTCTGCTTGGCTTATTTCATTTTGTATAATCTCTCCAGGTGCATCCACGCTGTTGAAAATGGCAGGATTGTCTACTTTCTCGTGGCTGAATAATATTTCATTGTGTGTGTATCACATTTTCTTTTTTTAATAATTTTTTAAAGATTTTATTAACTTATTTGAGAGAGAGAATGAGCAGTGCAGAGAGGGAGAGGCAGAGGAGAGGGAGAGAGACGAGGCACCTGGGTGGCTCAGTTGGTCAAGCAGCTGCCTTCGGCTCAGGTCGTGACCCCAGGGTCCTGAGATTGAGCCCTGCATCAGGCTCCTTGCTCAGCAGGGAGTCTGCTTTTCCCTCTGCCCCTCACCCAGCTCCTGTTCTCATGCTCTCTCTCCAAAAAAAAAAAAAAAAAAAAAAAAAAAAAAGAAAGAAAAAAAATTAATTAAAAAAAAAAAGGAGAGAGAAGCAGACTCCCCACTGATCAGGAAGTCCAATGCGGGGCTCAATCTCAGGACCCAGAGATCATGAACTGAGCCAATGGGAGACACTTAACCGGCCAAACCACCCAGGCTCCCCTCCAGCAGTTAATTTTTTATTTAATTTATTATTGGTATAGGACACACATGCACATGTTACAAAAATCACGAGGCAGGAGAGTGTGCCTAGGATGAAAGCGGCCTCCCTCCCATGCCTTGTTTCTTTGACTTCATCTCCTAGGGAATTCACTAGTTTTTCTTCCTGCAATATTCTGGATATTTTGAGCTCATGTGGTAGAACCACAGCTCCATAAGGACAGGGGTTTTTTCTGTTTTGTTCCGGATCTACCTCCAGCCTTTTAGGATACTCTCTGGCACATAGTAGGTGCTTAATGTACCTGGTAGACATATAAGAAGGTTATGTATGCATTTTCACAAATAGTACCCTCCTAAAAGGCTGTCTCTTGCACCTGAACATAAGCTCCATGGGTGAGAACTTTTTTTCCAATTTGGTTCCCTGCTGTGCCCAGTAGGTATACCAAAAATATTTGTTGAAGGAATGAAAGGTTCTCCTATCATGTTGTCCAGCCACAAATTTCTCACCACACACACATGTATGTGCATCAGTAAATGAAGGTGTCCTTCCATCCTAGCAGCTAGGCACACAGAGATGCCGAGGAGAAGCTGAATGAAGAAAAGAGAGGGAAACCAAAGAATTGTAGAGAAGATGGGGCCCCAGGTTGGAAGGCAGGATAAAACTGGGCCTTCTTGTCTGGTTGACTGCAGCAAGGGCGGGACAGTCATCCATCAGTAGAGGCAGGGTAGACTTTTGGGTGCTCCCAGTTTTGTAGGGGTCTTTTCTGAATTCTGAGGTCTTATCAAGGCAAAAAACGAATCCTGTCTTTGGGACAGGGCGTGGCACATGGTAGGAACTTGATTATTTGTTGGAAGGAACTCAGAGTAGGCGCTTCATACTTATTTGCTGCGTTGACACATAGGTGCTTCGGTGGCTCCTTGTTGAGTAAATAAAGGGGATCTCATGCTCTCCTCCAATTCCAGGGTCCCAGGGATGGGCCAAGGGTATATCTACAAAGATATACAAAGACAGTTGTTTCAGGTGGAGGCCACCTGGCTAGGAGAGACGCGACGTCACGGAGCCGCGTGACGTCACTCGCCGGCAGGTTCTCACGAGTGGGGGCTGGGAGGGACAGGGCGAGGGGTGGGGGGGGCGGACAAAGGGACCCCGCGCCTCCCCCGCCGTAGCAGCGCGCGCTCCGGCCCGACCCGCCACATCTGGAATTCATTGCCTCAGCCGCCCGGAAAGGGGAGGAGAGGAGGGCGGGGCGAGTGGGGGGCCTAGGCGGTGTCTCTCCCCGCCCCCTCCGTCCCCGGTCCCGATCCCCGGGACGCAGTCCCAGCTCGGCGGGCAGCCCCAGCCCCTGCCGATGCCGTCCCGGGGACGCCGCCACCGAAGCTCCTCCGGCCAGGGCAGGGACCCGGGCCGGCCCAGCCAGGTGAGTGTGCCGGGCGACGGGGGAGGCAGAAAGGACGGGCCCGGGGGTTCTCCGAGTCGCAGGATCGGAGCTGCGGGGGCCAGGCCAGGGGTCGGGGGCGCAGCGGGGCGCGCACGCGCCGCCCGCGCTCCTGCTGCACGGAGGGAGTGGTCACCGCGCGCCCTCCCCACGACTCCAGGCGGCCCCTCCAGCCTCGGCAGCGAACCCCGAGACTGAGCTCCCCGCCTTCCCCGGCGGCAGGAAGTTGGTGCCGAAGAGAAGGCGGAATCCGAACGTTTTCGGCCGGAGACCGAGCGGCAGAACGCCGTGGTCCGGGCCGGGGGGCTCGGGGGGAGGGTGTCCGAGGGGCAGGGCCCTCCCCCTGGCCGACTCCGGCTGCGAGAGAGCGAAAGGTGCCGCGCGCCGCCAGGCTTCTAAGCCAAGGGGCGGGGTCCCCAGGCAGGGCAGTCTGCCCACCGCCTGCAGGTCGGCCTCCGTGCCTCAGTTTCCCGGAGTAGTTGGTCTTCAGTCACCCCCTCGGGGGCGTGGCTTTGTTCTGGAAGGAAAGGGCACGTGAGTGCGTGAGTCCCGCGCCTCTCCTTTCACCTGGGGCCCAGGGACAGGGCGGGGGTGCAGTCACCCGTGGCGGACCCCGTGTGGTCTCCTGCCCAGCAGAGCGTCGGAACCTCGCCCCCTCCTCCGGCACGAGTTGACTCACCCGGGGATTTCCATGCCCTCCCCGACTCTGCCGCAGTCAGATGCCCCGGGCGCCACGCGCTGAGCCCACGGTCCCCCCGCGTGGCGCGACGGCGGGTTTCGTATTGGCGGTGCGGCTGCTGCTGGGATCACCCCCCCCCCCACACACACACACACACACTCCCGCCGCTAAGTCCTTCGGGAATACCCGGAGAAGCCCCTGGCGGGCCGCAGAGGCGTCCCCAGCCCCCACGGGAGACGTAGGGGTTCCTCGCGTGTGGCTGTCGCGAGAGAGGAGGCGCGGCCCCAGCGGGAGCGAGTGCGGATACCGCGCATTCCACCGCCAGATAAGGAGGCCTAGACTGCAGCCGAGGGCGGGGGCGGGCCCTGCCGCTGTCTCCACGGAGACGCGCTGGGCTTCGCCTGGCCGAGGGCTGCCGGCCACCAGAGGGGTCTCCAGCCTTGGCTGTTGTTTGGGGGCTAGGCCGAGTTTAGGTGCCTCGACCCTTGGGGGCCCACGGGGCTTCGTTTGTTTCGTCCGTCTGTCCATCCATCCATCCATCCATCCATTCATCCATCCATCCATCACACAAGTTTTCTGAGCACCTTCTGAATGACAGGCATCATGCCCAAGGGGCTGAAAACGGACTTGGTCGCTGGCCCCCAACACTCATTTATTCTACGGAAGCCAGACAGAAAGCAAAAAATACAGCAATAATCTCCGAGGCTGGCGGGTTGTGTGAAGATACTAAAGCAGGCTGCTGTAATAGACCGTGGAGAAAGTGGCTGTGATAGACTGAGGGTCAGAGGAGACCCCCCGCCCCTCCGAGCCAGTGATCCTAAAACCGAAACCCGAAAGAGGAGGAGACAGTCATTCCCTGATGTGAGGGAACGGCATGCCAGGTGGAAGGACAGCCAGAGCAAAGTCTCCGAGGTAGGGATGGAGGTGGCAACCTAGGAGGCCAGTGTGGTTAGAGTTGAGAGGCCCTGGGGAGAGGGGGCTAGCCCGGCAGGGGCCAGGTCATTTTGGGCAGTGGGGAGCCATGGATGGATTTGGAGCTCAAGGAGTGACGCGCTGTTGGAATTGTGAATTATATGGCTCCCCCTGGCCGCTGCATGGAGAATGGCAGCGAAGGGTGGGCCTGACCCCCGAAGGGAAACCAAAAGAAAGGGTGGAGGCGCTGCACTAGCGTAAGTGGAGCGGATCAGTGAGTGGCCATGGGCCTGTAAACACAGGGCCTGCCTCAGTGGAACTCGGAGTAGGGCTCTTGGAAGCCGCTGAGGCTTCCTCTGTCCTTCCTCTCTTCTAATCTTCCTCCTGCACAGTCTTGGTGTATCTTCCCTTCCCTCCAAACCCTGTCACTTTTCCCTCTCATTCCATTTCAGGCCTAGCCATTCCCGGTTTCTGAGCCCAGTGACCTCTTACTGAGCCTCTGGGAAGAAGTTAGGATGGCCTTGGTGAAGGTGAGCAGGAGACAGGCCCTGTGTTTAGCCAGGTCTGGGAGGCCGACACAGGGAGGGGAAGCCACCAAGGCCTGTCTCTGCCTGGGAGTGTGCCTCTTTTGTCAGTCTCCATCCAGGCCCCGCTTCCTCTTTCTGGGAAGCATGAATCTGCCTTAAATTCTATCTTCAGCAAAATCCTCCTGGGGAGGATGAGAGGAGGGGGCAGTGTGGGCTTCAGTTTCTCCCTCTCTAACTAGCTGAGCTACCTCTCCTTCTGAGGATCAACCTCCAAGGGCTGAGGGCTGCAGAAAGTGAGCGTGTGGGCTTCCTCCACCCCCCCTCCTCCGCTGCACCCCCTCCCTCCCCCAAGTAGACAGACTTTTCCGTGGGTTTCTGGGGTATGAGGACCGAACTCAATTTTTATGTCTCCGGGAAGCATCCATAAATCTTACTCTGGGCTGCCAGGCCAGAAGGCTGGTGGCCCCATGTGAGGGAGGGGTGAAGGGGGTCACCACCGGACACACCCTGGGCTTTTAGCCCACCAGCAACGATGCTTCCCAGGCCTGCAAGGGGCCCTTGATTCGCAGTCATGAACCCCAAAAGGGGCCCAGTAGGCCAGGGCAGCCTGGGGGCGTCTGGTCTGCGTGACCCGGCGGTCAGGCCGCGGTTCATACTCTCCCCAGGGACATCCACACAGCCCTAACTCTGTTCTCTGAAAGAAGTGGCGGGCCTGTGAAGGACGGGGCCCTAGCGCTTTCCTTAGAGCGCCCCCAAGCGGGCCAATCAAAGGTGGAGGGGATTGAAAATAAGCCAATCAGGGCGCGGGCTGTTTCTGCCCGAAGGCCGGTCGGGTGAGGCCGAGGCCAGGGCCAGGGCCAGGCGAGCTCCCGGCCGGCTGCAGCCTGCGTCGGGCAGAGGGCATCGGGGCGTCCAGAGCCCGGCCCGGCAGGGGAACAAGGGGCCTCTGTGTGGCGATCTGGGCGGGGCGGCAGTCTCCAGGGATGCGCACAAGCCTTTCTCTGTTTCCAAACTAGGACGGATGCCCCTTCACCCGAGGGGAGCAGCTGGCTCTGTCAGGCCCGGGGCCAGGGCGCCCCTCGGAGGGGGCGTCCGGGGACTGACATGGCTGGGTGACCCCGGAAGCCCCCCATAATTCC
This sequence comes from Canis aureus, assembly GCF_053574225.1. Lineage (NCBI taxonomy): Eukaryota > Metazoa > Chordata > Mammalia > Carnivora > Canidae > Canis > Canis aureus. Next base: position 52,054,210 of record NC_135629.1, read on the forward strand.
CAGGCTCACTAGGAACCGGCCTAACCAGCCTTTGCTGGAACCACACGATACTCCTGGAGCGCACGTGGTCCCTGCCAGGCATGTTTCCAGGGACCTGGGGAGGGAGGGCTTCCCGCGCCCTCCCCCCTCTAGCTAGAGGCTGGGGCTTCCTCCGGGCTCCCCTCGGGAAAGACAGACCCTGCACCAGCTCCTCTGAGACACCCACCACCACCAGGCCGGGAAGAAGGGGCCGTGATGTTGGCCTTTTGGCCTCTCTGCCCACGCTGCTTCCCGCCCCCTCCCCCCACGGCTCAGTTTTCCTTGAGAGGGGGGTGACTCAGTCTTTCATGGAAACAAATGCCGTCCCCCCTCCTCCCCTCAACCCCCTCCCCCGCGGTGCGGCTCGCCCCCTCTTTGGCTCACATGACTTCAGCGCTGCAGCAGCTGCCCCATCCCTCCCAGCCAGGACCTCCCAGACTGGTCTCCTGTGGCTCCCCCAGCCCATCACCCCTTCCCAGCCCTTCCCACACCGGATGTGACCGGGAAGTGAGGACTCCACCCTGTTTGTTCCAGGGGCCTCACATCTGGATTTCATCCTGGCTGGGGAGGGAGGGGGGTGCCAGCGCCCTGCCCACCCCGCTGGGACCCTCTGTCTCAGGGCAGGGCTAGATGATGCTGATGAGAACAGGATGTTGGGAGTCTTGCCTGCCTAGCTCAGTCTGCATCCCCTCCTCAGAGACTGAATGGAGGGCACTTAGTCCCTAGGTGCGTGTGTGTGGCAGAAAGAGGGGAGCTAATACATTAGCTAGTATTTATTGAGTGCTTGCTATGTGCTAAGGGTACCTCATGGACCATTCAACAGGATTTTCCCATTACCCCATAGACTGGCCTTTTCCCCATTGCACAAATGAGGACATTGGGGCCGAGAGGCCGAGTGTTGAGTGACTTCCCCAAGGTCCCACAGCATGTCAGGAGGAGTGAGGGTTGAACCCTGGGTTGCCTCCAAGGTCTTTGTCCTTGAAGGTGCTTGACCTCTGAAATGTTTAAACCTCAGGGCCACCTTGGTGTCTCCCCAAGACCTTATCTTGGGAGCACTCTTGGCCGCAAGGCTTAGACCCAGCCTGAAACCCAGGGCAGTGGGTGGTAATGAGCAGGGGATGGTTCTATCAGCAGCCAGCATCTTGCTGACCCAGGTTGGCAGGTGGCATGAGGTCCCAGGCTCTAGTGTATTCCAGAAGGGAGACGAGCCCTCCAGGCACTGTCCAAGGGTCTGGGTAGGTGAGCAAGAGTTCTGGGAGTTTACTTTGTGTCCCTCATACTATTTGGGGGGAGCTTATGTTCTTTTGAAAGACTGTGCAGCTTAGAGGTTATAGAGGCTTTGGAGTGGTTCTCTGGCTCTGCCACTTTCTAGCTGTAAGACTTAGAGTAAGTGAATTGACCTCTCTGAGTTTCCCATTGGTAAACTAGGGACGATAATACTTCTGACTTCATGTGGCTACTCCGTGCGAAGTGAGGGAGCTGGGATTCAAACCACAGCCATCCAGAGTCACATCCCAGGGAAGCAGCCACAGCACTGACCTGTCTGTCTGTCTCTCTTTCCTCTCTGCAGCTCTGACAGCCCCATGGCCCTGGCCGGCCACTGAGCCCCACCATGGGCAACCTGTACTCAGAGTACCTAAGCCCCAACAAGGTCCGGGAACACTATAATTACACCAAGGAGACGCTGGACACTCAGGAGACGGCCTCCCGCCAGGCGGCATTGGTCATCATCATCATCCTCTGCTTTGCCATCGTAGTAGAGAACCTGCTGGTGCTGATTGCAGTTGCTCGCAACAGCAAGTTCCACTCAGCCATGTACCTGTTTCTGGGCAACCTGGCTGCCTCGGACATGCTGACTGGAGTGGCCTTCGTAGCTAATACTTTGCTCTCGGGTCCGGTCACACTGGGGCTGACACCCATACAGTGGTTTGCCCGAGAGGGCTCCGCCTTCATCACACTCTCCGCCTCCGTCTTCAGCCTCTTGGCCATTGCCATTGAGCGGCACGTGGCCATTGCCAAGGTCAAGCTCTACGGCAGCGACAAGAGCTGCCGCATGCTGCTGCTTATCGGAGCCTCGTGGCTCATCTCGGTTGCTCTCGGGGGCTTGCCCATCCTCGGCTGGAACTGCCTGGGCCATCTCGAGGCTTGTTCCACTGTTCTGCCGCTTTATACCAAGCACTATGTGCTCTGCGTGGTAACCATCTTCTCCGTCATCTTATTGGCCATCGTCGCTCTGTATGTCCGAATCTACTGTGTGGTCCGCTCCAGCCAGGCCGATGTGGCTGGCCCACAGACGCTGGCCCTGCTCAAGACGGTCACCATTGTGCTGGGGGTCTTCATCGTCTGCTGGCTGCCTGCCTTTAGCATCCTGCTCCTGGACTATGCCTGTCCTGTCCGGTCCTGCCCCATCCTCTACAAGGCCCACTACTTCTTTGCCTTCGCCACCCTGAACTCATTGCTTAACCCTGTCATCTACACATGGCGCAGCCGGGACCTGCGGCGGGAGGTACTGCGACCACTGCAGTGCTGCAAGCAGGCGGCAGGGGTTCAAGGACGGCGGGGTGGGACCCCAGGCCATCAGCTCCTGCCTCTCCGCAGCTCCAGCTCACTGGAGAGGGGCACGCACATGCCCACGTCACCCATGTTTCTGGAGGACAACACGATAGTCTGAGGGGCAAGTGGGCCACCAGACCATGGCAGAGGACTCTGTGGGGAGGCACAGGGGACCTTGGACAGAGATGTGGGGCTGCCAAGCAAGATGCCCCCACTCCGCAGACCTGGGTGATATTGAAAATATTTCACACCGGGCAGAGCTGCATCAGGGTCAGAGGCTAGTGCGGTAACTGTTGTGACACCTTAGAACTGGATCGTGGGGAGGCTTGGAGGACCTGGAAAGGGCCTGGGTTACAGCAGGCAGACACTCAGGTGGCACAGCAGACAAGCACTCAGGGGGAACTCAGGGCAGGAAAAATTTACAATCTGGTCCAAGGGATTTCAACATTTCACCACTCTCTGGCCCTTCGCCCTGTACAAAACTTCCCTCTCCGAGTCTAGACCCCCTGTCACCTTCTGGCAACCTTAGGCCACTTCCCCAGAACCACTGTCCCCAGGCGCTGGAGGCCTCCTCCCTGACTGTTCTGGGTGGCTCTGGCTAACAGTTGCAAGGCCCAAATCCACAGCTTCCTTAAATTTCACCAGCTGCCACTTTGGCTACTTCTTCCCTTTCCTCTCTCTCTCCACGAGATGCTGGGGAACCACAGGGTGGAGGCGGCGCTGGATGGCATTCTCAGACCTCACTGTCCAATTGCACTATTTGGGGGCACTGAAGCATCACCAAGGGCTGGAAAAACTGGCCTGGGGGGCCGAGTAGGACTCTGGGCCTCCTGGTGGGAAAGGGTGAAACTTGAGAAGGTTCTAGGGGAGCTGTTTGCACAGGATCCCCACTCCTAACCCCCCTCCCCAAGATACTTCCACCTCGAGCCCAGCTGAGCCCGCTGTATCTCCTTTCTAGTTGTATTGTATGGAGGAGCATGGGGGTGGGGGTGCCAAGGACACTTGTGGGGTACTCTCCCCTCAGCTGCCCCAGAAGGACTTTGCTAAATTCCATGGATAGATGGAAGGGACGTTGCGGTACAAATGAATATTTATGTGTGTCTGTGTGCATGTGTGTGTGTCAGTGATGTGTGTGATCCCCTCTCCCCACCATGCTCCCCCAGAATGGATGCTATTGTGGTCTCACATGTGTGTTGAAGCTGCCAAAGAGGGGTCTGGTCCCTGCACAGGCCCCCTTTGTAATTGCTGGCTCATCTTCCCCCTTGGGAGCTGGGGTGCAGCTCTTGGGGACGGAAACCTCACGCCTCAAAGTGATTTCTTGTGAATGCAAAGGCTGGGGGAGGGGGTCTTGGGGGGCAAGGAGCCAGTCGGGGGTTTGTCTCCCCCATACAGCTCCCCAGATGCCCCCCGTGCCTGAGACCTGGGCCCAGGCCAATAAACGGTTCAATCTCTCATTCTGGTGGTGGTTGTGTTTTGAGCCTTTAAGGCAGCAGTTCCCCTAACTAACTGTTCCCCTAACAACACCCGGTGGCTGGAGGGTGGATGGGATGGGGAGGGTGGCTGCTGCCCAGGCCACTCATACTTTGCCAGCCTTCCTATTTTGTGCCCCAACCCCAAGTCCCGCCCAAGCTAGGATTGCAGTGACTTCTGAGAAGACCAGGGTAAATGCTGACCTTTCCCCTAGGGCATCTGTCTGGCCCTTCCCAGTGATTAATTAGACTCCAGGCCTCCCTGCCTCCCTTCAAAGATAGCCCGGCGGGTGTGGGGAGGCTCCCTACTTCATCTCACATGCATGTTCCTCCCTGGGAGATGGTCTTGGGGGACATGGGCTCCAGATAACCCTCCAGGGCTCAGTATTCCCCAAAGGAATGGATAACTTTTGTCAAGCACCTCCCAAGACGTGAATCCTCAGAAGGTGGGAGTTATGAGCTATGGAGGAGATGCGGGTTCAGAGAAGGTAAGTGAGCTGCTCAGGGTCACACAGCTAGTTGGAGCAAGCCTTTGTCTGGATGTGAACTCAGGCAGGAACAATTTACAACCCGGTACAAGTAATTTCAACATCTCGCTGGGCTGACTCTGGATCCTGCCAGCTCCGCCACTGGACCAGAGAGAGTATCCTCCACCCCCTCTTTGCCACGGGAGGAGTGGGGAGCATGCGCTGCCAGACCCACTCTGAATCAGGAGAAACCCAGATGGGACACAGCTGGGGGGTGGGTTCCTAGCTCAGCTCCAGGATGACACTCCCTTCTGCCCAGAGGCAAAGGGCTCAGCGGCTCCTTTGAAGACAGATTTGGAGCTTTAATGGGGAAGTCAGTTCCCTAAGCTAGAACCCCACCCAACACACCAACGCAAATATTGGAGCAGCCAGTAAGAGAAGGAGTGGGGCACACAGCAGCCAGAGGCTGAGAGGTCTGCACTCCCCATCAGAATTCCCCTCCAGTAGTTCACAGACAACCTCTGTTTGGAAACCCGAGCTCCAGTTGAGTGGAAGGAACGGGAGGAAGAGGCACCGGTCAGGCCAGAGTCAATAAATTTCCCCCAGATACACACCTGCTTTCTGTACCTCTTCCTTCCAGCCTCTGCTTAAATACCACCTCCTCAGAGAGGCCTGCCCTGACCACCTTCTCTATGAGTCCCCCTCCTGCTTATCACCTGGGAGGACATTATAGATCAGCTAATCTGTCTCCTACCCCCATTAAAATGTGAGCACCTTGAAGATAGGATGGCATCTATTTTTTTTAAGACTTATTTATTTATTCATGAGAGGTAGAGAGAGAGAGAGAGAGGCAGAGACAAGCAGAGGGAGAAGCAGGCTCTTCGCAGGAGCCCCATGTGGGACTCGATCCTGAATCCCAGGATCACGACCTGAGCCTAAGGCAGACGCTCAACCGCTGAGTCACCCAGGTGTCCCAGGACGGCATCTGTTTTACCACTGTGGCTCTAGCATCTTAAATAGGACTCGGCATGTTCCCACTGCAGGGCCTTTGCACCTGCTGTTCCCTCTGCCTGGGTGATCTTCCTCCACATATGCCTGTGCCTCGATCCTCTCTCACACTTTGGGCCTACGATAAAATATCACTGTGGGTGAGGCCTGGCCATGCGTACATGTCTGGTCCTATCTGCGTACCTTGCTACTTACTCTCTTAGATGCAAGACATTTTGCTTCTTCATCCTGCTTCTTTCTTTTTTTTTTTTTTTAATTTTTATTTATTTATGATAGTCACACAGAGAGAGAGAGAGAGGCAGAGACACAGGCAGAGGGAGAAGCAGGCTCCATGCACCGGGAGCCCAACGTGGGATTCGATACCGGGTCTCCAGGATCGCGCCCTGGGCCAAAGGCAGGCGCCAAACCTCTGCGCCACCCAGGGATCCCTTTTTTTTTTTTTTTAAAGATTTTATTTATTTATTCATGAGAGACAGAGACACAGAGAGAGGCAGAGACGCAGGCAGAAGGAGAAGCAGGCTTCCCGCAAGGAGCCTGATGTGGGGCTCGATCCGGGATCATAGGATCACGCCCTGAACCAAAGCCAGACACTCAACCGCTGAGCCACCCAGGTGTCCCATATCCTGCTGATTTTCTACCTCCCCCTTCAGAATGCCAGTTCTTTGACTGCAGGGTTGGAGGTGGTTTGTGTCTGTCTTGTTCGCTGCTTGGCCCCAGGACTCAGAACAGTGGTGAGGACACAGTAGGTGCTCAGTAAGTGCTTGTGAGTGAATTAAAGCAAAAGCAAAGCTGGTCATTTCAGTGAGTATTAAGTTTGTTTCCTGTGAAGAAAATAGAAAAAGCACCAGTTTGGAGTACCCTGTAGACTCTATTACTAGCACTCTGACAGGTAAAAATAAAACAAAAAACTGAGTCACCAGAGAGGTGAAGTAATCTAACCAAGGTCACATAGCACATGCGTGGCGGGATGGGGATTTGAACCCAGGAAGTCCTTGGTTGAAAACTGTAGTCGAAAAAAAAAAACAACAACAACAACAAAAGAAAAAACAAAAAAGGAAAGAAAACTGTAGTCGCATCTGATCCTTCTCAATATCCTGGCCTGAAGGTCTAATTTACTCACATCTCTCAAGTTTTGGAGCCTAGAACAGAACAGACCAAACCACGGGGATGCAAGAGGACTTTGACCTCCTTTTTCCCTATGAAGACTGTTGGCCATTAGGAAGCATTGGAATCACCTAGAGTAACCTGGTGAAATGCAGGCCCTCAAGCTTCTAGCACGCAAAATGTGGCTAGTGTGATACAGGAGCTGAATCTTTTTTTTTTAATTTTTTATTTTATTTTATTTATTTATGATAGGCACACAGTGAGAGAGAGAGAGAGGCAGAGACACAGGCAGAGGGAGAAGCAGGCTCCATGCACCGGGAGCCCGACGTGGGATTCGATCCTGGGTCTCCAGGATCGCGCCCTGGGCCAAAGGCAGGCGCCAAACCGCTGCGCCACCCAGGGATCCCCAGGAGCTGAATCTTAATTTTAATTAATTTAAAAGTAAATGGCCACGTGTCACCATTGGCTACACTACCAACAGCACAATTCTAGATCCTGGATCTAGTTTCCACAGCCTCTGAGCCACTGAACCCTCTTGGTATGATGCCATCATTTCAACAAGAATTTGTAAGTCTTACCACCATTATTACTGTGAATGACATTGTAGCTTTCACTTATTATTTCATGATTTTTGGAATGTTTCTTTTAATTATGATACCAAGATTAGACTCAGCTGCAGATGAAAGAAAACACAGAATAATAGTAACTTAAGAGAGGGAAATTGATTTCCCTCATATAAAAGGGTTCAGAGAAATTGGTCCTGGATAAGGACAGATGCCCACTTATCAAGGGTCCTGACTCCTATCCCATGTACCTTGATCTCTCTCTCTCTCTTTCTCTCCCCTTCCCGCCATCCATCCATCCATCCATCCATCCCTCCACCTACCTACCTAAATGCTTCACTATGTTTCCTAAGAACAAGGCATTCTCTTCTATAACCTTAGTAAAATTATCAAAATCAGGAATCTATAAACTTTAATCAGATTTCACCAATTGTCCTATTACTGACCTTTAGAGCAAAAGAGTATCCCAGATCACTTGTTGCATTCAGTTGTCTTTTTAGTTTCCTTCAATTGGAACAGTTTCTGAACCTTTCATTGTCCTTCGTGACCTTGACATTTTTTAAAAATATAGGTCAGTTACTTGGCAGAATGTCCTTCCAGTTGAGTTTTTCTCATGTTTCCTCATGATTAAACTCAGGTTATGCATTTTTGGCAGAAATACCACGGAAGTAATGTGTTTTTTCTCAATCAGTTCCATCACTGGCAACGTTAACTTTGATCACTCGGTGGCATTTGCCAAAGTTCTCTTGAAAGTTACTATTTCCTTCTTCGTAATTTTTATGTATTTTGTGGGGAGGTACTCTGAGATTCTGTAAATATCCTATTGCTTATCAAATTTTCAGTCATTTAGCATCTATTCTTGTCTGATCCAATGACTACTCACTGAGGTTTTTTTTTTTCTGAGTTTTTTTTTTAAAGAAAATCAGAGAACATCACGTCATTTTTCTTCCACTTTTTATTTTTAGAAGAAAGCAAAACTTTTTTAAACTTAACCACAATGCTATGATCGCACTTATCAAAAGTATCAATCAGTGTCAAATATTTCCCTGTCTCTATTTTCATTTTTAGCATTTGTTTGACTCGGAATCCATCCAAACAAGGTCTTCTTGTGGCATTTAGTTAATGAATCTCTGGTGTATGCAAAGTTTTTTTCTTAATTAAAGATGTTATTTATTTATTTACGAGAGAGAAAGAGAGAAAGAGAGAGAGAGAGAGGGAAAGCATGAACAGGGGTGGGGAGGGCAAAGGGAGAGGGAGAAGCAGACTTCCTGCTCAACAGGGAACCCAACACGAGGCTCCATCCCAGGATCTCAGGATCATGAGCTGAGGCAGCCAGGCACCCTTCTGAAGTGCCATTTAACAAGCTTTCCTTGTGAAACCTATTTAGCCTTGTTTAAGCTTATTTTTTCTTCCTTCCTTCCATCCTTCCTTCTTCCCTTCTTCCTTCCCTGCATTCTGTCCTAACTCATTTGTTGAAGAAACCAGGCTCTTTGTCCTGGAAAGTTTCCCATAGTTTGGAATCGGCTGATGGCAGTCCTAAGGGGTGATTTAACAGGTTTCCCTGATGGCTTCAAGATTGGTATTTTTGGCTTCAATTCTCCATCGGTAGTGCTGAAAACTTCCATCAGGAGGACATGAAGTCTGGCTGTCTCTTTCTTTCTGATAACTAAGACTGATCAGGGCATTCAGATGCCACCAGCCTGACCCCACCTTTATAAATTTCCCATCCAATTATTCCTTTTTTTTTTTTAAAGATTATTTATTTATTTATTTATTTATTTATTCATGAGAGACACAGAAGGAGAGAGAGAGAGAGAGAGAGAGGCAGAGACACAGGCAGAGGGAGCAGCAGGCTCCATGCTGGGAGCCCGAGGTGGGACTGGATCCTGGGTCTCCAGGATCAGGCCCCTGGTGGAAGGCGGTGCTAAACCGCTAAGCCACCGGGGCTGCCCCCATCCAACTATTCCTAATGGTTTGGTCATCCATGGACAACTGTTGACTGGATCCATTGTTTTCAAAGGATTTCTTTTCTTTTCTTTTTTTTTTTTTTTATGATAGTCACACAGAGAGAGAGAGGCAGAGACACAGGCAGAGGGAGAAGCAGGCTCCATGCTCCAGGAGCCCGACATGGGATTCGATCCCGGGTCTCCAGGATCACGCCCTGGGCCAAAGGCAGGCGCTAAACCGCTGCGCCACCCAGGGATCCCTTCAAAGGATTTCTAGTCCATCTTCCCATCTTCACATCCTGGCTCTTTTTTCTCATTTGTCTACAAAGCAAATGTACTTTCCTAAAATTCAAACGTCTGATGTTCACTACCTTTCCCTGAATGTCTTGTCTGGAAAAATCAAATCTGTCATAAAACGGAAATAAAGTTGGTTGGATGATTCATTTTTAGTGGTGACTGTGGTGTAAGTGTTAAAGGCGCTAACTAGAAAGTCAGAAAAACCTGACTTGAGTCTCAAATCCAATAATCAACAACCCAGGTAGACTTTGGGCAAGTCACCTGACAAATCTCACCTGTTTTTTTCATTTGTAAAATGATTATGTTAATAATTCCAACCTCAAATGTAAAATGGTACTGCCACTTTGGAAAACAGTTTGATGGTTTCTTACAAAGGCAAATGTAAACTTAGCATATGACCCAGCAGTTTGACTCCAGGTATCTACCCAGGAGAAATGAAAACCTATGTCTGCACAAAGACTTGTATGTGAATGTTCATTACAGCATTTTTCTAATAGCCCCAAAGTGGAAACCACTGGAATGTCCATCAGCTGGTGAATGGATAAACAAAATGTGGTACATCCATACAATGGAGTATGACTCATCAATAAAAAGAGGAATATGTTGCATATGTACTGATACACACAATAGCATGGATGAAACTCAAGGTAATTATGCTACGTGAAAGAAGCCAGACACGAAAGATCCCATATAATATGATTCCATTGTCCATAAGAGACAATGTAGGTTAGTGGTTGCCTGGGGCTAGAGGTAGGAATAGGGATTAACTGTAAACAAGCATGAGGGCCATTACTGGGGTGATGAAAATATTTTAAAATCGTGTGTATTGTGATGATAGTTGAACAACGTGGCAAATTTACTAAAAACCAGTGACTTATACTTAATGAGTAAAAATTTTGTGGATGTAAATTTTCCTTCAATAAGATTATTAAAAAAGAAACCCAACTTCTCAAAATACATACTGAGTGCTTTGTTTGCTTCCTACCCTCAGAGATCCTGCTGTTTAAGTAGGGGAGACAAAAAAAAAGTAGGGGAGACAGTTCATAAAAATAAATATATATTACAATGTTAGGAAGTTTCCATCATGGAAAACAGTACCCAGTTTCCTTATAAGATTAAAAATAGAAATACCATATGATCTAACAATCCTAGCTCTGGGTATATATCCAAGGGAAATGAAATCAGTACCTTGGGGGAGCCTGAGTGGCTCAGTCCTGACTCTTGATCTCAGCTTAGGTCTTGATCTCAGGGTTGTGAGTTCAAGCCGGGCGTTGGGATCCACACTGAGTGTGGAGCCTACTTAAAAAAAAATCAGTATCTTGAAGAGATATTGATGCTCCCATGTTCATTGTAGCATTATTCACAGTAGCCAAGGTAGGGGTTCATCAAAGGATGAATGAATAAAGAAAATGTGAGATATATACATGTTTGTATATATATTACATATATGTATTACATATATGCTTATAAATCACATATATATAACATAAAATGTGTGTGAGAGAGAGATGCACACATACATATTCACAATAGAATATTATTCAGCAATAGAAGGGAATCCTGCCATTTGCAACAATATGGATGAAACTGGATGACACAATGCTAAGTTAAATAAGCCAGACACAGACAAATACCATATGATTTTGTTTATTTGTGGAAACTAAAAAAATGGGATTCACAGAAGCACAAAATGAATGGTGGTTTCTAGGGGCTGAGGAATAGGGGAAATGGGGAGATGTTGGCCAAAGGGTATAGACTTTCAGTTACAAGATGAATAAGTTCTGGGGCACCTGGGTGGCACAGCTGGTTAAGGGCCTGACTCCTCGTGTCAGCTCAGGTTGTGATCACAGGATCTTGAGCTCAAGCCCTGTGTTGGGCTCTGAGCTGAGTATGGAGCCTGCTTAAGACTTTCCCTCTGCCCCTCTCCACCAATCTCTCTCTCAAATGAATGAATGAATGTATGAATGAATGAATGAATGAATAAGTAAATAAGTAAATAAGTAAATAAATAAATAAATAAATAAATAAATAAATAAATAAATGTGTCTTTAAAAAATAAGGTGAGGGGCCACTTGGGTGGCTCAGTGGTTGAGTGCTTTTGGCTCTGGTCATGATCCTGGGGTCCCGGGATGGAGTCCCACATCAGGCTCCCCGCAGGGAGCCTGCTTCTCTCTCTGTGCCTCTTATAAATAAATAAATTTTTAAAAATGACGATGTCATCACTTAAAAAAATAAGATGAATAAGATTAAGTTCTAAGATGACTTTTAAAAAATAAGATAAAAAAATAAAATAAAAAATAAGATGAATAAGATGAAGTTCTGAGGATATAATTATGGAATGGTAATTGTAGTTAATACTGTATTGTTTAGTTGGAATTTGCTAAGACACTAGTGTCCTCATTCTACCCACACAAAAAATGAGAACTAAGTGAGGTACTGGGCGTGTTAATGAGCTGGATTGTGAAAAAAAAAAAAATGAGCTGGATTGTGGTAATCATTTCACAAGATATACGTATATCAAATCCTCATGTTGTACACTTTAAATACATGCAGTTTTTAATTGTTAATTATACCTCAGTAAAGCTGGGGGAAATGCTTCTTAAACTTTCACAAGTGGGGAGAGCTTGTGAAAAATACTACTTCCTGGGCCTGACCAGGGCTGGAAGATTCTGATGCCAGGGTCCGGGACTGCATTTTTGCTCTGTGTTGCTCCTGATGTAACCCATCCATGACTTGGAATTTTCAGAATGCTGGCTTGGGGCTGATTTTGGGCTGTAAGATACTGCCCAAAGGAAATATGGCTTGGACAAGGCCATTGCTTTGTCATTTCCACGTGGAAATCATTCTCATCCAGGGTGATTGCACACCCTTGGGGGACATTTGGCAAAGTCTGGAGACATTTCCAGTTTCCTCACCTGAGGGTGGAGGTGCTATTGGCATCTGGTGGGTAGAGGTCAGGGATGCTGCTGATCATCTCATAGTGCACAGGAAAGTCTCCCATGACAGAGGATTATTATTATTTTTTAAAATAATTTTTAAGATTTATTTATTTATGATAGACAGAGAGAGAGAGGCAGAGACACAGGAGGAGAGCGAAGCAGGCTCCACACTGGGAGCCCCACGCAGGACTCAATCCCGGAACTCCAGGATTGCGCCCTGGGCCAAAGGCAGGCACTAAACCGCTGAGCCACCCAGGGATCCCAGACAGAGGATTATTTGGCCCCAAATGTCAGAAGTGCTCAGGTTGAGGCACAGTATGTGCCCTTCTGTTTCCTTCCATCTGATCAGCTGGTTCAGGACTCTTAGGCCAGTGTTGGGAGTGTGAGGCAACTTCTGGGGGCACCCCCAATGCCTTGATTAGAGGCTGTCTGGTCACACCTCTTTGCCAGGTAGTTTTAATAACTTAGTGATTGCCTTTGGAGAGGCCGTTGTGGTTAATTAGTGGTCGTTTCCGGGAAGGAGGTGCTTCACGTGAAGTTCCTCTGATTTAATGGCCAGGGCAGGCCCACTCCTCATTCCTGCTCAGTGTGGTGAGGAAGATTTTCTTTACGGTTCCGGAGTGCAGATGCTGTGTGTTTTTACTTCATGTGCCAGGAGGTGGGTGATTCCTCAGGCTCTGCCCAGTGTTTTCCTTTAGGGCCTGGTGGTTACAATGGGTGGTGGCCACAGGACTCAGGCCAAAGAAGGCTGGAGTGAGCTGAGGGAGGCAAGACAAGATTTAAGGATCTAGGAAGAGAAGAGAGGAAGGAAACCAGGAAGCCCAAGCTTGAAGTGGATTAGAGAAGTGGGGAGAAGTATTCTGGTGATTTACATAAACAGAATCATGTGGTAGGTCCTCCTCTATGCCTGGCTTCTTTGATGTGGCATAATGTTTTTGAGATTTGTCTGTATTTTTGCCTAGAGTTATAGCGTGTTTATTCTCCATACTGAACAGCAGGGCTCTGTAAACTACAGTTGGCAAGCCAAATTTACCTCCCTGCCTGCTTTTGTAGGAACTAGGAGCTAAGAAGGTTTTTAGAATTCTTAATTGTTAGGGGGAGGTAAGGAACAATATTTTGTGACCCGTGAAAATAGGAAATGATCAAATTTCAGTGTCTACTTATAAAGGTTTATTGGAACATAGCTGTGCCTACACAGTTATATAATTGTCTATGGCTGTTCTCACTCTGCAACTCACAGTTGTGACGGAGAGTATGGCCCACATGTCCTAAAATAATTATCTGACCCTTCCCAGAAAAAGCTCATGACCCCCACGTTTAGCATTCCATTTAATGAATACATAACTGTTTTGTTGTTGTTAGACGTTGACACAGTCTTCAGTTTTTGGCTATTGTGAATAAAGCTGCTGTGAATATTTTTGTACATATCCTTTGGTGGAGAGAGGCACTCATTCCAGGAGTAGAATTACTGGATCATAGGGTAAGGGCATGTTTAGCTTTGGTAGACATTGCCAAATCATTTACCAAAATGGCCATACCATTTTGGACTTCTCTAGGAGTGTTCTGATCTTGATAACGGTTGGCAAATTTTTTTCTTTTCTCTCTCTTCTAACACTTGCAAATTTTTCTTTTTTCATTTTAGCTATCCTGGTGTGTGTGTGTGCATGCGCACGCGTGTAAGCTGATATTGCATTGAGGTTTCACTTTGCATTTCCCTGATGACTAATGTTGAACAGCTTTTCATGAGTCTTGGCCATTTGGATATCCTCTTTTGTGAAGTGTCTGTTCAACTCTTGTCCACTTAAAGAGACAGACAATTCTTTATTTGAGGGCATTCTATGTGTATTGTAGATATGAGCCCTTGGTCAGTCAGTGGACATATATCCATGGCTTGTCTTTTAGCGGTATCTTTTGATGAGTGAAAAAAATCATCTTGGTACAGCCTAACATTTTCCTTTATGCTTTATGTGCTTTATGTCTTGTTAAAGAAACAATTGCTTATCCTAAAGTCACAAAGATGTTGTAGGTTTTATTTTAAAAGCTTTCTTGACTTTGCTTTACATTTAAATGTGAAAGACATCAGGAATTGAGATTTGTATATGGTGTGAGGTAGGGATCAAGGTTTATCTTCTTCCATATATACAATGGTCCCAGCATCATTTATTGAAAAGACTAGGCTTTCCTTGCTGCTCTGCCAGTTGTTTTGGTTTGACATAAATAACCACATGCTCCAGCATTCCAAAAAGGCAAGAAAATCTTCAGAAAAACTCCTTTTCCTGCCCAAAGCTCCTACTCTGCTAGTTAACATTCCTTATCTCCAGGAAGTTAACCATTTCTTGTTTCTTTCCCAAAGTTTTATGTATAAACATGTAAATACCCAGAATTCTCCCCCTCTTTTTTTTTTTTCCATATAAGCCATATCACATTATGCATTCTGTTCTACATCTTGGTTTCCTATTAGCAATTAAAAATAAACTTCTAAGGTATTACATGGAAAAAATATCCTTTTGTTTTTTTGTTACTGTGAGACCTGTCATTATGTGAATGGAATGCAATTTCTTTAGCTAAATCTCCCTGATGGAGAACTAGGTTCTTTCCAGTCTTTTGCTACAAAGTTTAGTGAATAGCTGTGTCCACTTTTCATTTTGCACATGTGTATGGGTGAATTTTTATTTGAGAGAGAGAGAACACGCCCATGCACAACAAGGGGAGCAGGGAGAGAGAGAAGTAGGCTCCTTGCCAAGCAAGGAACCCAATGCAGGGCTTGATCCTAGGATCCTGAGCTTAAGGTGGGAGGAGGAACAAGCATCCTCACCTATGTAGGTGTTCCATGAGTTTTTTTTTTTAATTTTTAAAAAGATCTTATTCTTATTTATTTTAGAGACTGAGATAGTGACAGAGAGCAGGAGCAGGGAGGAGAGGGAAAAGCAGGCTCCCTGCTGAGCATGGAATCCAATACAGGACTTGAACCCAGGATCCTGGGATCATGAACTATGCTGAAGCAGATGTTTAACTGACTGAGCCACCCAGGCACCCCTTCTTCTTCCTCTTTTTTTTTTTTTTTTTAAGATTTTTTATTATTTGAGAGTTGGAGCATGGGTGTAGGAGGGGCAGAAAGAGATGGAGAGGGACAAGCAGACTCCCTGCTGAGTGGGGATCCAGACACAGGGCTCCATCCCAGGACCCTGAGACTATGACCTGAAGTCAGATGTTCAACTTACTGAGCCACTCAGGTACCCCATAACTCCCATATATTATCCCTCATGGTTTCCATGAGTGGGGAATTGAAGAGCAGCAAAGTGATAAAGTGAGGGATTCTAGCTTGAGGTCTCACCTACATTACAGTCATGTACTGGCTAAGGCTACAGTTGTCAGAAAGCTTGGCTGGGGCTGGAGGAGCTGCTTCCGAAGTGGCTCACTCACATGACTGGCAAATTAGTTCCTCTTGCCCTGGGCCTCACCACAGGGCTCCTTGAGTATCCTCAGGATATGGCTGTTGGCTTCCCCCACAAAAACAAAGTGGCACTGCAATGTCTTTTATGACTTCTCTTCAAAAGTCCTGCACTTTCACTTCTATTATATTCCTTTGGCCCTGGTTCCAAGTGGGGATGACCCCATCTGGGGATGAATACCAAAAGGCCAAGAACCTTGGGGGCCCTCTGGGAGGTGCTAGGTACTTGCCTTCAGTGGTAAAAGGCTGGGAATGCCCAGGATGTGGTTCTATGAGGACAAGCAAAGGAGTGATGGCAACAGCTGATGTGGGTAGGGCTAAGTGCATAAGGATTGGGTTTAGTCTGAGAGCACTGAGGAGCCATTCAGGTGCATTCAATGGGTTAGGGAGGAGGTGATCTGATCAGATGGATTCTGCTACAGGATTGGGTAGCTGAATAAGTGGTGAGAGGCCTGAATGGCAGCCCAGGAAGGAGGCTGGGCGGGTCATCTGGGAGAAAGGTAAGGATGACCTAGGTTGGGTGGTGTCCTTGGATGGGCAGATTGGCAAACTAATTTGAGGGCTCTCTGAAAGAAAAACCTGCTGGGCTTGGTAGCAAGCCTCCTGTGATCTCAAACAGAGAGCCATCTCCCTAATCAAGGGTCCTGTAAGAAGCAAGTGGGTCTGCCCAGGACACTCCAGGTAGATCTGGACACCCCAGATCTGATTCCTGATTCCTGGCCACTTGAGAGAGAGAGAGAGAGAGAGAGAGAGAGAGAGAACAAGAAAACAAGAGAGCATGAGCTTGAGAGTCCTACCCTGTTGGTGTTCCTGCCTGGCTCCTGTCTGGGGTGAGTGGCAAAGTGTCCCCTTTGTAGACTGGAGTATTGCTGCCACTGCCTGAGGCTTTTGCTGGACCTGGCACCAGGCGAGAGCTCAGTGGCTGTGACTAATTCACTAGCATGTGAGGTGACTCAGCTCTGGCCTTCTGATTGACAATGGCTCAAGGCATGTGGCCATCTCCCCACCAGCCCTGGCTCTCTGGGCTGCCCTGACCTTGGGTGGCCGACACGTAGGCTCTCCTGGCTTCTGGAGTGTGGCCCTTCAGCTCAGGGCTGGAATGTGGCCTCGAAAGCAGGAGCTCAGGCCCGATAAATCTCTCTCTCAAGGTGTTTATGAACACTACTTTGGAGACTGAGAGGTAGAGGCGGAGTTAATACCAGCAAGAGCTGAAACTGGTTTCTTCTGGAAGTTCCAATAATTTCTCTCAAGGGATAAGGCCATTTTTAGGTGGGAGAGGGGTCTCCAGTGGTCCAGCCAGTCACTCTGGAGGTACTCAGAAGGCATCTGTGTTCCTTGGGCAAATCTTTGTCCCTGAGCCCTTGTCCCATGTATCAAAATGGTTGAATCATCCCTTAGTAAAGCAATTACAAAGAGAATCACCAGAGATGGAGCTGTCATAAATGTAGTTGCTCTCCTGTGAGCTGAGGCCCCTGACAAAGAATTATAGTCTATCTCCCCTCTCTCCCCTGTCCTGTGAGCACCCCTGTCTTAAAGTGTTAGGGGCCCAGATACTGGCTCCTTGGCCGGTCTACAGGGTGTGAGCCTCTCCCTGGTGACATGGTCTATCTACCACACCCTTTCTGCTCTTACTCTTTATAATCTACTTCCCCCAGTGCTGCCCCTGGGCCTCCAGGGGGGGCCTGACAACTGACCAACCAGTTGGGGATCACTCTTTTGCACCCTTAGATTCCTGGTCCTTGCTGCTTAGTGTCTGATCTTGGGTAAGCAGCCTCTGAGCCAGATTCCTTTGCAACAAATATCCCAGGTCCTGGGAAATAGGGTCCTGATTCCTTCCTTAATCGTTCAGGATTCCTCTGAAATTAGTATAGTATGTAAGAGCTGAATAAATATATCAACAGCCATCAATTTTAGTCTTATTAATCCAGTCTTCTTGGATCTTTTCGTGTATGGGTAACCCGTTGCAAACAATCTGAGGTCCACTTCTGGCCAGGCTGACCTCTCCCCACCAGCTGTTGGGGGAACATAGTTTGTGTTTATGAATTCACTTGTAAATTCTGTAATACAAAAAATGTAAAAACGTACCACGATGTGTAACCGTTCTGGGGTTTTTGTTGTTGTTGTGGCAGGTAAATTTTTAAAAACTCAGCATCTATTTTTTTTTTTTTTAAGATTTTCTTTATTTATTCATTCATGAAAGACACACACAGAGAGGCAGAGACACAGGCAGAGGGAGAAGCAGGCTCTATGCCGGGAGCCTGACATGGGACTCGATCCCAGGTCTCCAGCATCTCGCCGTAGGCCAAAGGCAGGCGCCAAACCGCTGAGCCACCCAGGGATCCCTCAGCCTTCTATTAATGGTTTATTTATTTATTTTTAAACATTTAATTTATTAATGGGAGAGACACACACACACAGAGAGAGAGAGAGAGAGAGACAGAGGCAGAGACACAGGCAGAGGGAGAAGCAGGCTCCATGCAGAGAGCCTGATATGGGACTCGATCCCAGGTCTCCAGGATCAGGCCCTGGGCTGAAGGCGGTGCTAAACCGCTGAGCCCCCCGGGCTGCCCCAATGGTTTATTTTTTATTGTAAAAAAAATATATATATATATATATAACCTCTACCATCTTAACTATTTTTAAGTATACAGTAGTGTTTACTGCATGCACACAGTTGTGCAGCAGATCTCTGAAACTTTTTTCATCTTGTAAAACAATTTGTTTCCACTGAACTACTTCCCTTTTTCCCCCTCACCAGACCTGCTCACCACCATGGTTTTTTCCCTTCTGCAGGTCTGGTGTCTATTCTTACCTATTTAAGTAACCTCTCCATCCAACGTGGGGCCTAAACTCCCCCAACATCAAGAGCCATCTGCTCTACTGACTGAGCCAGCCAGGTGCTCCTTGTTCTTTTTCCTTCTGAGAGTTTGGCTACTTTAGATACTTCAAATAAGTGGAATTATGTAGTATTTGTCATTTTGTGACTGGCTTACTTCACTTATCATAATGACCTCAAGGTTCTTGCAGGTTGTCACAAAGGGCAGGATTTCCTTTTTTAAAGCTGAATAATCCATTGTATGTATATACCACATTTTCTTCACCCTTAGCTTTTCCAAAGGCATTTGGATTGCTTTCACTTCTTGAGGACTATGAATAATGCTGCAATGAAGAAGGGTATGCAAATATCTCTGAGATCCTGCCTTTAATTCTTTTGAATATATACATGGAAGTGGGATTACTGGATCATATGGTGATTCCATTTTATTTATTTATTTATTTATTTATTTATTTTTTAATTTTTTTTTTAAATTTTTATTTATGATAGTCACAGAGAGAGAGAGAGAGAGAGGCAGAGACATAGGCAGAGGGAGAAGCAGGCTCCATGCACCGGGAGCCCGACGTGGGATTCGATCCCGGGTCTCCAGGATCGCGCCCTGGGCCAAAGGCAGGCGCCAAACCGCTGCGCCACCCAGGGATCCCTATTTATTTATTTATAAAGATTTTTTATCAGAGACGGGAAGGGGGGGGAGAGAGAGAGAGGCAGAGACACAGACACAGACACAGGCAGAGGGAGAAGCAGGCACGATGCAGAGAGTCTGACGGGACTAATCCAGGGTCTCCAGGATCACACCCTGGGCTGAAGGCGGCGCCAAACCACCGAGCCACTAGGGCTGCCCCTCCCCCTTGTGTTTGAATACATACATAATTTTTTGATAGTGGCCACTCTAATGGGCATGAAGTGACATATCGTTGTGGTTTTGATTTGCATTTCCCTGATTAGTGATGTTGGGTGTCTTTTCATATGCCTGTTGGTCATTTGTGTATTTTTAGCGACGGTTTATTCAAATCTTTTGCCCATTTTATTTTAAAAAAGGAAGAAAGTTTTTTTTTTTTTTTAAAGATTTTATTTATTTATTCGAGAGAGAGAGAGAGAGAGGGGCAGAGACACAGGCAGAGCGAGAAGCAGGCACCATGCAAAGAGCCTGACATGGGACGCGATCCAGGGTCTATCAGGATCACGCCCTGGGCTGCAGGCGGCGCTAAACCGCTGCGCCACCGGGGCTGCCCCCTTTTGCCCATCTTTAAAAAAGATTTTATTTATGAGAGAGAGAGAGAGAGAGAGAGAGAGAGAGAGAGAGAGGCAGAGACACAGGCAGAGGGATAAGCAGGCTCCATGCAGGGAGCCTGATGTGGGGCTCGATTCCCAGACCCCAGGATCATGCCCTGGGCCAAAGGGAGACGCTCAACCACTGGGCCACCCAGGGGTCCCAAATCTTTTGCCCATTTTAAAAACCAGGTTGTCATCTTTGAGTTGTCGCTCTTCGTTCTGGATATTAACAACTTAACAGATACACGGTCTGCAATTTTTTCCCCCATTCTGCAGGTTGTTTTTTCACTTTGTTTTTGTTTTTTAAAGATTTTATTTATTCAGTCATGACAGACACAGAGAGAGGAGCAGAGACCTAGGCAGAGGGAGAAGCAGGCTCCATGCAGGGAGCCTGATGTGGGACTCCATCCTGGATCCCGAAATCACGCCCTGAGCCGAAGGCAGATGCTCAACCCCTGAGCCACCCAGGCGTCCCTGTCTTTTCACTTTGTTGCCTCCTTTGCTGTGCATAAATTAAGTTTGATGTAGTCCCATCTATTTTAGCTTCCATTGCTTGTGCTTTCCTGTCCTATTCAATAAGTCATTGCTAAATCCAACGTTGTGAAGGGGTTCCCTGCCCCGCCCCCCCGCTTTTTCTTCTAAGAATTCAATGCTTTCAAGTCTATGTTTAGGTCTTAAACCCATTTTGAATTAATTTTTATATGGTGTAAGGTAAGGATCCAACTTTACTTTTTGAACGTGGATACCCAATTTTCCCAACATCATTTGTTGAAGAGACTATCCTTTCCCCCACGTTCTGGTGATTTTTTTTTTTTTTTTTTTTTTTTTTTTTTTTTTTTTTTTTTTTTTTTAAACACACAGGCTGTGGAAGTGGCCCGGGCCTCACCACACTGGGAGATCCCTGATGCTAGCTGCATAGTTTGCGCATCCTCAAGATTTTCTGCGATTGGCACCTTTTAAAGATGAGATGGAGACTGGGTCCAAGTTACGGGTCCAAGGTCCCTATAGTGAGCTTATAGATGGAGTGGAGTTCAAGTCCTCAGTTAGAATCCCAAGAGCTCAAATGCAGGAGCCCTGCGGGGATGTTCGCTGTTTTATGCATAGCACCGTAGGCAGAATGAATGAATGAATGAACCTCTCAGGAAAGGCTCCCAGCAAACCGCGGAGCTTGGACGAGCCCACAACTCCACGCGGGGGTGTGCGCCCATCTCGCGCATGCGCAGCCCCCGTGCACGACCTATTCCACTCTATCTGCCCGCACATGGTATGGCCTCTCTCCCTATGGTACGTCCCGCCTCCCCCCCACGCCCGGGCCGAGATGGTACACGCCGCCTCCGCTCGCCGCCCCTCCCCATCGGTTTCCGCGCGAAAAGCCAGGGCTGCCTCTGCTGCCGCGGCTGTCTCTGCTGCAGTTTCCAAGATGCCTGCCCGCACCGCCCCGGCCCGGGTGCCCACGCTGGCCTCCCGAGCCCTCTCACTGCCCGATGATGTCCGTAGGCGGTAGGTGCTGTGGGGGTCTGTGAAGCCCGGCGGGGGAGAGGGGTGGGGTGGAGAAGTGGCACGGCGTTGGGGGTGGGGGAGGCTTCTTCCCCTCTGGTAGCCCGTGGCTGCTGCTGACAGGCGGGCGCGCATGCGCGGGACGGCGCGGCGGCGGTTGGCGCGGGCAGGGTGGCACTTCCGGTCGCGCGCACCCCTGGCCGTTTGGCGCCAAAATGGGCCGAGGCCCCTCACAGTTCCCTGGTGACTAGAAACTTGGGGTCACTTCTGATCTCAAAGTAGAGCGAGCTTTGGGTTCTCATCAGGGATCCCCTGCCTGGAGGAGCCACGGGCCTGGCTCCTGCCTCCGGTCTGGTCGCGCAGGAAGTGGGCAGCCCCGCGGCCTCAGGACACCCCTCGGCCCGGGCACTTCGGCCTCCACTTCCGGTGCCCGGTCCGCTTGGAGGGTCGGGCTAGTCTGGTCCCTGGGGGCATTTGGGGGGGGGGTCCCCTTGGCACTCCACGCAGCGCATCCCGATGGCGGCCTCCAGAGACAGACGTCGCCGCTCGGGGCCCGGGCGCGGCCGGCTCAGGTTTGCGACCCCCGACTTTCTTGGGGGGCTTCCTCCATCTCCGACTGCTGGGGAAGTCGCATTCTGGAAGGAACTCTCACCATGCAGTGCAGGACCAGGGCTCGGGCGGCATGAAGGCTGAATGGTCTTTTCTAGTAAATCTGTGCCTCTGAGCTGTGGGCATCAAGGAAGCCTTGCTAGGGAGGACTGGCTGCAGTTTCGTGTGTTTGTGCGTGTGCACGTGTGCAAAGCCAGTGGCCGCTGGTGTGTGTGTGTGCCCCATGCCAGTGGCCACAGGTGTGTGCATGTGTGCCCCCCATGCGGGTGGCTGCAGTGTTTGCATGTGCCCCCTATGCTGGTGGCCGCAGGTGTATGCATGTGTGTGTGTGCCCCATGCCAGTGGCCGCGGGTGTGTGTTTACGTACGTTGCACAGCAGTTAATGTTGCACAGCAGTTAATGTCGGGACTGGCTGTAGCAATTCTATGCAGGTGAGTCAGGGGCAAGAACACTGGGCCCTTGCTTGTGCAGGGCGCTAATTTCACTCCTGAAAACTGGCACTCCTTGGAACACTAGTCACTGGAACCTTGACCAGGCGCTGAATGCTTCAACCAGATTTGTGAGCTGGTGTTGACATTTCCCTATTTCCCTGTGCTTGGTTCCTGTGGGTGTGCCAGGCCAATCTTTTGGGCTTTTGGAATTGGAGTGTGTGTGTGTGTGTGTGTGGGGGGGGGGGTTATTTGGGGCTCCCTACCAGGTGTTTAAGGCTCAAACCACTTCTTAATCACAGAGGGTGTGTGTCTTGCTAAAGAATCCCTATTTGTATCCTCCCAAGATGTGACTTGAAATAGAATTATGGAAATCCCTGGCTTTGTGATATTAGGCTCCAACATAGAGATGTTTGGGCCTAGTCTTCTTTGATGGTGAGAACTCTCCACTGGCTGGTTTAACCTTGGGCAAGTGTCATAAACAAGCTGTACCTGTGGACTAAGTTTAACATGGGCTTTAAACTGATCCTGGGGGATCCCTGGGTGGCGCAGCGGTTTGGCGCCTGCCTTTGGCCGGGGGCGCGACCCTGGAGACCTGGGATCAAATCCCACATCGGGCTCCCGGTGCATGGAGCCTGCTTGTGTCTCTGCCTCTGTCTCTGTCTCTCTCTCTCTCTATCATAAATAAATTAAAAAATAAATAAAAAAAATAAATCAACTGATCCTGGATGAAATGACAGTATGCCTTGAATATGAAGGCCCGCATGGTTATCGGCTAATCTAGTTTTCTCAGTTCTGCCAGTCACTAATTGTATAAAGCATTTAACGTTTGCTCATTTAACCTTTAAGAGTTCTTTTTTTAAGATTTTATTCACTTGTTATGACACAGAGAGAGAGAGAGAGAGAGAGAGGCAGACAGAGACACAGGCAGAGAGAGAAGCAGGCTCCATGCAGGTAGCCTGATGTGGGACTTGATCCCAGGACCCTGGGATCACGACCTGAGCCAAAGGCAGATGCTCAGCTGCTGAGCCACCCAGGCATCTCTAACCCTTAAGAGTTCTTAAGAGTGGGTGCTGTAGGAGTTCACTACTGAGGCAGCAGGGAATTCCTGCTGATGTCCGCTTCTCGCCAAAACCTTTCCTTTCAACTAGGGTTTTTTAACAGGCCACTGCCTTATGGGTTTTCTTGGGCCGGTGCAAATGTTTGGGTGAATTTGAATGCTCTTAGGTGTTTTACAATCCACCATTAACCCTAGGTCTCATGTTACTTTGAACTAGAATTGCCTACTGTAGGTGCAGTTTTGGGTGCCTGCTTTAAACCATGGGGTGAACACTGAAAACTTCTTAAAAATTTTATTTATTCATGAGAAACACAGAGAGAGGAAGAAACATAGAGGGCAAAGCAGGCTCCCTGCGGGGAGTCATGTGGGACTGGATCCTAGAACCCCAGGATCCCGCCCTGAGACGCAGGCAGATGCTCAACCACTGAGCCACCTAGGTGCCCCAGGTGGACATTGAAATTATCTACTTATGGGACTTTCAACCTCTTTTCTCACATTTTGAATTTCGGTGTACAAAATACATAAACATGGCATTCAACACTCCCTTAAACTTAGATTTGTAAAAAGAGATAATAACTTTTTAAAAGATCTTACTTATTTGACAGCACAAGCAGGAGGAACAGAAGGATAGGGAGAGAAGCAGGCTCCTTGCTGAGCAGGGAGCCAGATGTGAGGCTTGATTCCCCAAGACCCGGGGATCCTGATTTGAGCTAAGGGCAGATGCTTAGCCAATTGAGCCACCCAGATGCCGCTATAACTTCTTGATCTATGAAAATTAGAGAAGTATAATTTAGAACGCAAGAGGTGCTTAAGTCCAGTAGAATACTCTAGGAACAAAACTAGGCCTGGTCCTCATGCATTTCTGTCACTTTTGCTAACTTGTCTATATATGCCATCTTTTTTTTTTTTTTTTTTTTAACACACAGTTCTATTAAATATGTAGGGATACTAGAAAGTATTTTCAGTGTCTGGGTTATTAAGTCTTTATTTTTGAAGTAAAATATGCCCAAATCTAAAAATTACGCCTTTCGGGACAAGCTGCATTTTTCCACTTATTTTTTTCTTACTCTGTCCAAGCCATCATTTGTACAAAGTGATAAATCTCTCACTGGTCTCCTGTTGTTGAGGTCTTTTCTGTAAGTGGAAGCTGTGAGCCTCTTACAAAAGTTGGATCGATGGTTTCCTTGCCCCATACATTGCCTGTTGCACCAGTCCTGAAGTCCAAAATCCCTGTCCACTTGCCTGACTCATCTTATGCTTTTCTCATAAGACATACAGACCTTTTAGGTTCTCAGGGCCTGAGACTATGCAGAGCTGCCAGCATGATGCTGGGCTCTATCTACCCCTTCCCTAAGTTGGCTATTGTCCATTCATCCTTAAGACTGTGCTCAGAAAGACCATCCCTTTTCCCCAGAACAGGAAAGGTGTTGAGTTCTGCTCATGCAGCCTGCACGCTCGTTGCCTTTGCAACCTTGGAGTTGATGGTGATTTATTTGCCTTATTTACTGTAGCTGTAGCTTGGTGTAGAGTAGACTCTGAAAGGCATACATGCCAGGCTTTCCCCTTTAAATGAAGCCTGGATTCACACACAGATTGTAGCAACCTCCTTTGTACAGCTCTGATTAGCCTTAGTAATTGTGACAGCTTTTTTTTTTTTTTTTTTTTTTTTTTTTTTTTTTTTTTAAACTGCTAGTCATTCTGTAATTAGATTAAGCTGGGTTTCAAGTTCTCAGCTCTGGTTCCATGGCTCCGACTGATTGGGTATTGAAGAGGGGAAAACTGACTTTTCTGTTTCTCCCCTGCAGGAATATTCTAGAGGTGCAGGCCACTGGGGTTCAAATTCCTTCCTACCATAGCTATAGGACTAAGTTGTTTAACCACTTGGTGTTTTACCTGTAAAATGGAATGGCACTGCCCATTCTGCCTGGACGTTATGAAGACCAAGGAGCTGATAAGTGTAAATGTGGTAGACCAGTCCCTGTAATAAAACCTTCTGTATGGGAACCCTGGGTGGCGCAGCGGTTTAGCGCCTGCCTTTGGCCCAGGACGCGATCCTGGAGACCTGGGATCGAGTCCCACGTCGGGCTCCCGGTGCATGGAGCCTGCTTCTCCCTCTGCCTATGTCTCTCTGCCTCTCTCTCTCTCTGTGTGACTATCATAAATAAAAAAAAAAAATAAAAAATAAAAAAAAAAACCTTCTGTGTGATTTATCACACGGTCAGGTGTATATACATATTTTTAAAATATTTTATTTATTCATGAGAGACCGAGACACAGGCAGAGGGAGAAGCAGGCTCCATGCGGGGAGCCCGACATGGGACTCAATCCTGGGTCTCCAGGCTAAGGCCCTGGGCTGAAGGCAGTGCTAAACCGCTGAACCACCTGGGCTGCCCCAGGTGTATATTTCATTCCCATTAGGGGAACATAACTTAGAGTAGCAACGTGCAGATAGATACTGAGGCGGATGTTAATGTAGCTGTGTATGCCACGTAGAGATGATGTGTGTTCATGCTTCTCATTCCAACCTTCATCTTTGCTTGGCATGTAGAATAGTCTAGACTTGTTCCTTCTGCTGCCACCGTAGCTTTTGTGCCAGGTATCCAGTCTTACTCTTGATCAGGCATCCTACTCAAGGATTGAGGTGATGTTCTAACCTCTTTCATCTCTTGGTATCTTGCTTTTTAATCCTTTCTATTCTTGGTTTTTGTGATGCTGTTTACTACCAGGGAACCTTTCTTCCCTGATTTCTCCCCCCTTGCCCCCCAATCATCTTTCTTTCTTTCTTTCTTTCTTTCCTTGGCCTTTATCTCTTCTAGGCTTAGGACTTGGAGCAGTTAGGCTTGTCAGCTGGACAGGACTACTTCCAGTTTTGATGCATCTCAGAAGAGCCAATTTTAATTTCTAGCTACTGAATAGTGGCTACTGTTAAAAAAAAAAAAAAGTCACTCATCACACTTATGACCTGTAAACTTTTAACCTAACGAAATGTTCTGAATTTCCGATACTGTCTTAGTTTTAATTGCATCCATAACAAATTATATTAGTGTTTTAAATAGAATCTAAATTCGTTTTAACAGTTCTGCAGATCAGAAATCTGGTATGGGTCTCGCTGGATGAAATAAGAATGCAGCCTGCCAACACTTTCTGGAGGCTCTAAGGGAGAGTGTTTCTTTAACTCTTTCAAATTGTTGGCAGAATTCAGTTCCTTGTGGTTATAAGATGGAGGTCCCTCTTCTCTTACTGGCTCTAACCATGCCCGGCTTCTGGAGGTAATGTATCCTTTGGCTCATGGCACACTTCTTCCATATTTAAAGTCAGAGCCAGTTCTCATGTCACAGCTCTCTCTGCCCCTTCTTTAGTCAAGATCTCTTGAAATGCAGCTAGGAAGTTTTTCTGGTCTTAAGGATTTAAGTGATTAGATTGGGTCCACCTAGCTAATCCAGGATGATCTGGCCATCTCAAGGGCTATAACCTTAATCGTATCTGCAGAGTCCCTTTTACCAATAAGACAACATATTCACAGGTTCTGGGAGATTAGAGCATGGACATCTTTTTGGAGGAAAGGCTCATTATCCTGCCTACCACAGATAGCACCTCCGATAGCCCCACCCCATCTGCCATGCACCCAGTTACAAAGGCAGAGTTGGTGGAGTTTTGTAACTTCTCTAGTGTGG
The DNA here is from genome assembly GCF_053574225.1 of Canis aureus. Classification (NCBI taxonomy): domain Eukaryota; kingdom Metazoa; phylum Chordata; class Mammalia; order Carnivora; family Canidae; genus Canis; species Canis aureus. Next base: position 52,081,401 of record NC_135629.1, read on the forward strand.
TTTCCACTCCTGCTGCTAAATCATGTTACAGACCAGGATTTCTAGTGTAGGGTGTTAGAGTGATTTAACATTTTATAATCTCTTCCTGTCTAATCTACATTATGTATTTTTTGCTAGATTAACTTTCCTAAAACATGGCTCTGATGTCTTGGGTTCCTCCCTCCTCCATGATTCCTTCAGTGGTTTAACTAGGGAACAAAATCAATTTTTTAGCCTGAGGTTATTGACCTCCCTCAGACTGGCACCCAGCCTGACTTGTGTGGGTTTCTTGGGTGTACCCTGAGCCAGCTCCCCCACTGTAGTGCTCCTGTTTGGGCAGCCCCCCTGCTCCACTCCCACTGTGCACACCATTCCCCTGGGCCGGTCCTTCCTGATGCTGTTTATACCCTTGCTCTTCAGAAGCCCTCAGGTCTGAACTGTATTAGTTTTATCCTTTAGTTGTTAATAGGTTCTATTTCCCTAACAGAACTGTGTGAGGGAAGCAACTAGAAATGAATCCTGGGATCTTAGGCTGGAAGGGAGCTAAGGTTTGATCTCTTCTATAACATGGCTGCTGTTCTGCGTATTGTATTTAGTCCCTCACATCTATTTCTGGGTTGGAATGTAAAGCGGATGCGAGGCGGTGTCCTCAGTTTTAACAGGGAAGGGAGGGACTCTGGTGGAAGCCTGGGTGTCAGAGGAGGGACACCGACCAGTCTCCTTCCTGTCACCCTCTGGTTCCTCAGTGCCTGCCCTGGGCTCCTTACCTTCCTCTGTGGGGCCAGCCAGGTCACAATCCAGTCTTCACAGGGCAAGACATTTTAGGTATTGTCAAGATTTGTGTTCCTTTCTGCCAGGCTAAATAATCCCGATTCATAGAAGAGGTTGACAGAATTTGTGCCCAGATGTAGTTGTCAGCATGGTGAAAACGGTACTTTGATGAGCTTCATGGTCAGCTGAGCATTGTCCTTAACACCTGAGGTAACCTCAGGATCAAGAGGCTGTTTTGCCAAGGTCTCATGAGTAGAATGACAGAGAATTCTGATGTTACGCTCTTGCAGCAGCATGTGTGCCTCTGGCTGTGCATACAGAGTTCTGCAGCTATTCTCCTTTGGCTCTCCCCGAGTTACTTCAAGGGTAGGATGACTTTGAAGGGGTTACATGTGCTCTGTGTGCGTGTGTGTGCGTGTGTCTGCGTGTGTGTATACTATTGTATAGACTACCACTGGATCTGCAGTCAGTCTTTCTATAAAAAGACTATAAAAAGACCTTTCCTGACCCACCCAGGACTATCCCTGCCCGGCAGTCCCTGCATCCTGTTACCCAGCTCTTACATGGAACAGGGCTTGGCATATAGTAGGTACCTACAGATGTGGTGGGGATCTAAGTTAGGGGCAGGGCCCACGTGTACTCAGAGCAGCCTCTGTATGACATTAATCCAGCAAATCCCATTGCTTCCATTCCTGGTTTTGCTGCTCCCGTTTGCTCTTTGGAAAAACCAGCCTGGGAGAGCTCTGTTCTTGCCCTTTTGGCTAGTGATAACGGAATATGTTGTCTGCATGGATGCTGGGTGGGAGGGTCCAGAAATGTTGGAGGCCCTGTCCCTGCCCAGGGCACTTCTTCAGTGACTGATGCTAACCCAGCTGGTTAGACTTGTTCTCCCCATACTGTCCACAGTTGGCACCCAGCCGAGGAACCACAGCTTGTCCACTCACTTCCTTTTTCCTCAGTGTCTTCTGCTCTTGTTCCTTGATTCTTCTCCCCCTGCCCCCCGCCCACAAGAGGCAAGATACTAATCTTCAGTAATCAAATCAGGCTGTGCTTTTCCAGCCAAACTCATGATGGTTCTGTACTCCTGAATGACTAGGTATAAACATTCCAAAGGAGGAGCTCTCCAGTGAGATGCCAGCCGGCAACTTTTTTTTTTTTTTTTTTTTTTAAGATTTATTTATTCACGAGAGACAGAGAGGCAGAGACACAGGCGTAGGGAGAAGCAGGCTCCGTGCAGGGAGCCCGACGCGGGACTCGAACCCCGGGTCCCCAGGATCATGCCCTGGCCTGAAGACAGCACTAAACCGCTGAGCCACCAGGGTTGCCCCAGCCAGCAACTTTTAATCTATCACCACTGACTGTGGGCTCTCCCTACTATACCTGATGCCTGACTTCCCTTTTGTGGGGCTTGAACACTTGACTCTGAGATCAAGACCTGAGCTGAGATTGAGAGTAGGATGCTTAACCGACTGAGCTGCCCTGGTGCCCCTACGTCCCCATTTCTTCTGCTGTTGCCCCCCCCCCCCCCCCCACCTGGCCATTGAGAATGTTAGCTGGCTGTTCCTTTCAACATCTTATGACCCTGGTCCATTCCTTCTAACACTGGCCACCCCATGGTGTGGCCTTTCACAGGGTCTTGCCAGACCAGCTGGAGGAAGACCTCTTTAGGTCTTTTAATGAGAGGACCCCAACTCTGTGGCCTGCGTCCATTTCCCCAGTTCCTTTGGAAGTAATCCTGTTATAGATCTACTCTATTCTCTCACCATCAGAAAAATTGCTCCCTAATGGGCAATGGGGGAGACCCCATTCAGATTGTAAGTGACTTAACGACTGCTATAGGCATTATAATAGGATTTCTAGCTCATGGGTAGGAGAAAACCACTGTGGGTTTTGTTGTTGTTTTTGTTTTACCCTAACACTCCCACATGTCAAATTTATTTCTAAAGTTCTTTAAAACTGTGGTGTTCTTACAGTAAATAGAGTTGCATAATAGCCTTTCTTTCTCCCCTGTTTTCTTCCTGCAGGCTCAAAGATTTGGAAAGAGATAGCCTAACAGAAAAGGTAATCTCCACCTCAAGTTTTATTATGGAATGTTACTTTGACAGATGCTGTGTGGCTCATAAAAGGATTAAGTGGAGTCAGCTTTTTTCCATAGTTTTTTTTTTTTTTAATACTTTTTAAATTTTTTTTTAAAGATTCTTATTTATTTATTCATGTGAGACACACACACAGAGAGGCAGAGGGAGAAGCAGGCTCCATGCAGAAAGCCCGATGTGGGACTCGATCCCCGGACTCCAGGGTCATGCCCTGGGCAGAAGGCAGGTGCTAAACCGCTGAGCCACCCAACGATCCCTTTAAGACTTTATTTTATTTTAGAGAGGGTGCGTGTGTCAGAGTCGCGGGGGTGGGGGGGTGGGGGGTGCAGAGGAAAATAATCTTCAAGCAGATTCCCTCCTTAGTGTAGAGCCCGACATGGGGCTTGATTGCATGACCCATGAGATCATGACCTGAGCTGAAACCAAGAGTTGGAAGCTCAACTGACTCAGCCACCCAGGTGCCCTGGCTTTTTTTTCATAGTTTTGAGGATAACCTAGATATTATTCTTAATGTTCGGTGTTAATATGCTGCTTATTTCTTGGTAACTCCTTGATATACTCCCAATCTTAGTTCCACACTATCAGTCCTGAATTGTAACTTGTCCTGGTCACACTTCTCAAAAGCACAATTTTTTTTCTAATACACCGTTATGTGTTTCTATCCCACCTCTAATCCTTGTATTTTTCATCACTGGAGATGGTGTGATGTGATCTTAAGGAAACATCACAAACATGTCTTGTGAATATTCAGTTTTTCAGGCTGAGTCAGCATTGCCTACTATTCAGCCAGTATTCTGTGACCAGGCAGCTTAATTATCTGTGTATTATTAGTCTTTTAGTGCCTTGGGACTTTGGGGACCCTCTAAACCTATATCCATCTCTTAGGAATGCGTGAAGGAGAAACTGAATCTCTTGCATGAATTTCTGCAAACAGAAATAAAGAATCAGTTATGTGACTTGGAAACCAAATTACATAAAGAAGAATTATCAGAGGTAAGTCAGTTCTCAGCATCCTGGCATCTAGAAAACGTCTCCTCCCATGTAACTCTTGGGTGACCAGGGAGGCAGAATAATCCCCGGCTCTCCTTGTTCCCCAATAGTTATAAAGGAAATGTGTGTTTCCTTATTCTCTTATTGCCACTTGTTTACATTCACTGCTACTTAAATTATCCTTTCCTGCTATAGGAGGGCTACCTGGCTAAAGTCAAATCCCTTTTAAATAAAGATTTATCCTTGGAGAATGGAGCTCATGCTTTCAGTCGGGAAATGAATGGATGTCTAGAAAACGGGAGCCAGACAAGTGGTGAGGACCGCAGAGTGGGAATGGCAGAGGAAAACAAATCCCCTAAACCCGTTTCCAAACTTTGCACGCCCAGAAGAAGCAAGTCTGATGGAGAGACAAAGTGTAAGACCACTTGACTCATTTATTAATCTTGGCGGAGACTAGACGTCCCCTTACGTGGTACCATACTTGGAGCCATAGGTCCCCTGAGGCAGAACCCCCTGGTTTGTTCCTTGTGTATATTTCATAACCAGTGTAGATGTATAGACTTCTTCAGATTCGTTCTTTGACTAAGTATAGAGCATTAGATCCCAAAACATAATTTAAATTGATGATATATAAGGTAACAGGTATTAATACTATTTCTAGGTTATATGCCTACTTGAGCTAAATGTGTAGACTTTTGTAGTCAAAGTAATTCTTGGGAAACTTTGAAAAACCCTTAAGAGCGTGGGACTTGAGGGCAAGTCAGGTTCTTGGCCACTTTATCTTTTGACAATACAAGAGCAGGTTGTTTCCTTCTCTGATTCAGGGTTTGGCCCCTCAAATAAGAGCTCCAATAGCATGGTTCAGCAAACTGGCAGGTGCTAATTGCTACGTTTATCACTACTGTTGTTGGGTAGAACAAGAGGAGGGTACTTCATCTTCAGAACCTGATTCTCTGCACTAGCTTGGTAATGCTAAAGAATTGCACTTTGTGAACTTTTTTATTCATAGTGGCTTTTTTTCCCCCCCTCTAAACAGCTGAAGCTTCTTCATCTAGCCCCAGGATTACAAGGCAAACTACCAGGCAGACCACCATCCTATCTCATTTCGCAAGGGGGTCAGTATATAATGAATTGACAGCCATCTTTTCTTGGGGCAAACTGTTTTTGGTAAACAGGAATGGAATTAATAGGGTATAATTTAGCAATTCTGACTTCCACATTGCATAGGTTTTCATCTTTTTTTTTTTTTTTTTTTTTAAGATTTTATTTATTTATTCATGAGAGACAGAGAGAGACAGAGAAAAAGGCCAGAGACACAGGCAGAGGGAGAGGCAGGCTCCATGCAGGGAACCTGACATGGGACTCAATCCCGGGTCTCTAGGATCACACCCTGGGCTGAAGGCAGCACTAAACCGCTGAGCCACCCAAGCTGCCGTAGGTTTTCATCCTGTGGTTTTCTTCATTAAACACTCATGAAGAGCATTTTTCAACACATATTCTTACTCTTCTGGGAATGTTCAAACATATATTGAACTAGCGATGATAGTAAAATGAACCTCATCCCCACACAAGTACTTGTCACCCAGTTTCAATAGTTATCAGCTAGCCATCTTTTCATCTATACCCCCATACCCCCATAAACTCTTTCCAACTAGATTACTTTGAAGCCTTTCCCAGACATGTCATTTCAGTATATTTCTAGATGATAAAATCTGTGGTGGTGGTGGCTTTTTTGTTGTTGTTGTTGTGGTTTGTTTTTTGTTTTGTTTTGTTTTGTTTAGCAATTTTGGCAAAATATGAATAAAATTTATCAGTCTCTTTAAAAAAAAACATAACTCTAATATTTTTGTACTTTATAAAGCATAATAATTCCTTACTATGAAATCTATAGCCAGTGTTTGTGTTTCCTCATATTTTGGCAGATTGTGTTTACTTGATTTGTTTTCACCCTTTCAAATTATAGATTCCTTTTCTCTTTTCTTGCCATTTATTTGAAGAAATTAATTCAGTTCTCCAATAGTTTTTCTAGGTCTAGCTGACTGCACCCTTGTGGTGGTTAATTTCTTCCTTGTCTTATGTTTCTTGTAAACTGGTAGTTAGGTCTAGAAGCTTGCTGAGATTCCAGCTTTATTATTTTATGAAATTTTTTTCATAGATGGTGCCATGTCTTTCCATCAGAGGCATATGATATCTCTTCTGTGATGCCAGCAGCTGTTGATTACCATCTAGGTCCATAATTTCTTAGGTTTGCAAAATGGTGATATTTTAACTTGTCACTCAAACATTAAGCTTGAAGCCTTGTTCAGTATCCTGGCAGTGAAGGCATTTCCTTGGAAGGAAGAAGGCATCCATGACCCAAATCTGTCCTAAACAGGCTGCCTTTGGTAGGGAGGAATACAAGTCCTCTCGTGCCTGTTGGAGGTCTAGCGTCTGGCTGAGCTAACGGTTGGCTTTCCTGTTTCTGATAGCCCTGCCAAACGGAAGCCTGAGGAAGAGCCTGACAAAGCAAAATCGGATTACTCTCTTGAAGAAGAAAATGACCAGGTAAGGCTGGCCTTTTTTTTTTTTTTTTTTTTTAAGATTTTATTTATTCATGAGAGAGACAGAGAGGCAGAGACACAGGCAGAGGGAGAAGCAGGCAGAGACACAGGCAGAGGGAGAAGCAGGCTCCATGCAGGGAGCCCGACGTGGGACTCGATCCCAGGTCTCCAGGATCACATCCTGGGCTGAAGGTGGTGCTAAACCGCTGAACCACCAGGGCTGCCCAAGGCTGGCCTTTTTAAGTCCTTCACTCTGCTGCCTTCTGGTATGTTTGCTGATAGGCCAGTTGGAAAGTTGGGACTATCTATAAATGGACTTGAAGTGACCTGAGGAGGTGTTAGGACCTGTCCCAGGCAGTATGAAGTATATCACTGTTAGACCTGAGGGCTCCACAGGCCCCTGCTACTCATGAGGCAGCTCCGTAACTTCAGAGTGTTACCTTCTCTCTCTACCTTCCTACTTCTCTAGCTGACAAGATTGGCAATCAAATGTGACATGTTTAAAGCATTTGCTTCTGTTATCCTAAGCTCTTCTTCCACATTTAACTTGTCTAACAGCAGAGCATTAGGCAGTTGCTATATGTAGTATAATATGCTGCTTAGATCTCTTAGGTTAGAAAAATCAGTGGCTTACTGAGGGTCTTTAATACAGAAAATGTTAATCTCTGGTACTTTCCCTTGTGACTTGAGGGCTAAACCTAGATAATACCAGATGGTTACACATTAATCCCACAGCGGAATCAAAATGAAAATTAGCTATGTAGGTAAGTTGAGGGGAAGTCTCTAGGTTTATGTGTAGGTAGTAAATACCTTAATGCTACTGACAGAGCAAACTACAGATCTTCCTCTTTATGACTGGGTTTCTCAACCATGTGGTTATTGCCTTTTGGGGCCAGATAATCCTTTGCTTGGGGGGAGGTATATCCCTATGTAGAACATACTGACCTCTACGTACTAGATGCCAGTTGTAATCCCTCTCCCCTCTCAACTTGTGACCACCAAAATCATCATCAGATACTGCCAGATTGGGGTGAGGGGTAAAATTGCTCTGGGTAAGAAGCACCGGATTGAGGGCGCAATCAGGTGTCACTGGGCTACCCTTATTGTTGAGGTAGGCTTGCCATCCTGTTGTAAGGCACTGATTCTATTTTTAGAAACTTGATGTTACTCTTTATAACCTTTATTCAGATATTTGTAGTTTAGTTGGGTTACCTACTCTCAAGTGGGGAAACGGAGGCACAGAGGGAACCACTTGTTCAGATCAGTGGCCAAGTCTCTTGTCTCCTAGGAAAAAGCATTATAGGCAGAAGCAGGCTGGCTCTTGTAATATCATAGCTCCTGCCCACATGCACCTGTTTTAAGGGTGGTTTCTTGCACCCTAACCTTTTGGAAGGCTTACATAGCCTTTTTACCTGACTCCTCAAACATACCATTTCACTGGCAGTGTGTACAAGGCCTGGGGGCTTTGTGGATGAAGACTTGTAAAAATACTGTCTGTTCTAATATGCTAGAGTAAGACTTAGTGTACCAAACCAATGGTATCAGATGGTATTGGTCACATAAGTCACCATTCAGAAATAATCTTTCTTTAGTCCGTTTAAAGCTTTGAAAAGGGGCACCTGGGTGGCTGAGTGGTTGAGCATCTGCCTTTGGCTCAGGTCCTGATCCTGGGGTCCTAGGATCAAGTCCACATCAGCAGAGAAGCCTGCTTCTCCCTCTGCCTGTGTCTCTGCCTCTCTCTCTCTGTCTCATAGGAACAAATAAATAAATAAAATCTTAAAAAAAAAAAAATCTTTGAAAATTTACTGTTTTAAAAATGGGTATTCTATGCATTTAGTAAAATTTCTTAGTACAAAAGAATGTTTAGTGCATAGCGCTCCCTTCTCCCTGAACTTCCAAAGAGGAGAAAGGATTTATCAGTTTCTTCTATATTGTTTGAGAGAGAGAATATATTAGTATACTAGTTAGTATAAAGCTATATTAGGGGGCAGCCCCGGTGGCTCAGTGGTTTAGCGCCACCTTCAGCCCAGGGTGTGATCCTGGAGACCCGGGATTGAGTCCCATGTCGGGCTCCCTGCATGGAACCTGCTTCTCCCTCTGCCTGTGTCTCTGTGCCTCTCTCTCTCTGTGTCTCTCATGAATAAATAAAATCTTAAAAAAAAAAAAAAAAAACTATACTAGGGTTCTCTAAAGAAACAACCAATAGACTATAAGATTAATTTTAAGTAATTGGCTCATGCATTTAAGGCTGGCAAGCGTAAAACATGCAGACCGCCCAACAAGCTGAAGACTCAGGGAAGAGCTGATATAGCTCAGGTCTGAAGGCAGAATTTTCGGTATATACATAGACAGATTTTTTTCATGTGTTTCAAATAATAGAATACAATGAGGTTCTGTGTGGCTTACCCAACTTTCTCCAATGATTAACCTCTCCTATAACTGTAATACAGTAGCAAAACCAGGAACTGCCATTGGTACAATCTAGACTTTACTGGTTTTCACACGTATGTTCTCACATGTATGGATTATTGTAACCTCCACCTCAAACAAGGTACAGATCTATTTCATCATCCAAATATTTTTATCCCTTTTTAACATACCTAGATATCCTGGAGATGGCAAATAGTGTGAATTTAGAGAAATGGTACACTAGAGTACTCATCTGAAAGGAGCTGATGTCCAGTTGAGGTTGTTACTCTTCCTTGCTAATGTGAATCTCAAATTACTTTTTTTTTCTTCCTAATGCTAAAGAATTACTGATGGAAGGTGAAGGATCTTTGGATTCTTCTACATAGCCTCACTAGACAAGCTCTGGCACACGGATGTGTACGGGGCCAACTTCTGGGCCTCCCCTTTATTTTGAGGGAGATGGGACATCACTACCAGACTGGTGGCTTCCCAGATCTTTTTCCCCAAAGCCAGACCCTCTGCCATGTTCAACTGTACCAAATGTAGTGAATACTTTCTCATTCATGCTTTTCATTTTGATCTTCTTTGATTCTTGTCTTCCCTTCTCTCCACACAGGAGGAAAAGAGACGGAGAGTTACATCCAGAGAACAGTAAGAATAATTAATATATCTTTTCTGTACAATATGCAATCTTCATTACTGGAATGACTTTTCTGAAGAGTTTTAAAGAGCTTTCTTGTGAGTTACCATGGTGACCATAGATGGCTTAAGAATGCTGAATTTGAGGTCAGACTACTAACCTTCAATTCATGTAGAATTCTTAAAGAATGAATTGAGGGCAACTGGCAGTTGTCAGAACCAGATTTAAAGGTCCTATTATTATTATTATTTTTTAAAGATTTATTTATTTATGATAGACACAGAGAGAGAGAGAGAGAGAGAGAGAGAGAGAGAGAGGCAGAGACACAGGCAGAGGGAGAAGCAGGCTCCATGCCGGGAGCCCGATGTGGGACTCGATCCCGGGACTCCAGGATTGCGCCCCTGGCCAAAGGCAGATGCTAAACTGCTGAGCCACCCAGGGATCCCCATTTAAAGGTCCTATTAAATATTAAAGTAATATGTGCCTTTCAAGGCTTCTGAGATGAAGATTGCTTTCTTGGGTAGGAAGAGAGGACCTTATGAAAAGCGGTTGCAGGGGAGGAGTTTGGGGGAGTCACCCTTGGGCTGTGTGCTACTTTGCTTGACAGAGGTGCCAGAGCACTCCCTGCAGAAGAACCGGAGAGAGTACAACCTGGAACACACATGGATGAAGAGGAAGAAAGAGAGGAAAAAGTAAAGCCTGATCACATCCAAGTTTGTCAACTGTGCTTTTTATTTTTTTATTTTTTTTAAAGATTTTATTTATTCATTCACGAGAGACACAGAGGCTGAGACACAGGCAGAGGGAGAAGCAGGCTCCATTCAGGGAGCCCGACTTGGGACTCGATCCCGGGTCTCCAGGATCACATCCTGAGCTGAAGGCGGCACTAAACCACTGAGCCACCTGGGCTGCCCTCAACTGTGCTTTTTAATCTTTGAGTCCCCATTGGTTTTAGGAAGAGAAGGGGGTGGTCACAGGAGTGGGGAGTGTGTAGGAACAAAATGACTTTCTCTTATCAAAATGGACTTGACCTTAGCCAAAATGCTTTTCAAACTTTCTTTGTGGTTCTCTACCTGGACGAGGGTGGGGGGTGGTTATGCAGCTGTAGCGATAAGCACACCATCATTAGGCTTAGGGTCTGCTGGACTTTGTGTTCTTCTATCAGTCACAGAACTTGGGTCCATGTCCTTGCCCATCTGCCTCCTTCCCTCACCAAGTCTTTGTGGAAATCTAATTTTCCATGTGGTGCTAAAATTCTATAGCAACAACATAGCAGATATAAAGTCTTGTTCTTTTTCTTCTTTAAGGATTTTACTTTAGAGACCATGGCAGAGGGGTGGGGGGCAGGGGGCGGGGGCAGAGAGAATCTTTCAAGCCAACTCCATGCTGAGTGTGGAGCCTGACCTGGGGCTTGATCTCACAACCAGAGATCATGACCTGAGCCAAAACTGAGATGGATGCTCAACTGACTGAGCCACCCAGGTACCCCTTTGAGTTGCATTCTTAACTAAGATCAGACCAGATCCCCCTAGGTCTTCCCCAGACCTCCAGTTTCTTTGTAAAATCAGAGTTTAAAGTTCTGTGAAATATGGATGTGCCACTTGACACCACCCCCAGGGAGGGGATCAGAGAGAGAATGGGGGTTTGATACCTGAAGCCTTACCATTAGACAGTACTGACCTGTATGACAAAGGGCTAACCTTTGGCGGGCAATATCAGGTCCTGTTTTGTGTCCTGTTAAGACATTGATTAGCAGTTTCCTACAAACTTGAATGGAGGGTTAGTGCAGTTATTGGGACTAGGGAAGTAGCTAAGATATATGATGATTTTTTTTTTTTTTAAGATTTTATTTATTCATTAGAGACAGAAAGAGAGGCAGAGACACAGGCAGAGGGAGAAGCAGGCTCCATGCAGGGAGCCCGATGTGGGACTCTATCCTGGATCCTGGGACTCCAGGATCATGGGCCAAAGGCAGGCGCTAAACAGCTGAGCCACCCGGTGTCCCGATATATGATAATTTTTGAACCATTTGGTCCTTAAAGCTAGCCTTCAATTGGTCACCTTTCCTATGCTGATACTAGTTAATATTAGACAGCAATTATAGTTAGAACACTTCAAGCTCATTTGAGAACAGACAGTTCTAGTGGACTTGAAGACCAAAGGAGCTTTGCGCTAGATTGAAATTCCTTGTCTGTGGTCAGACTCCCAGTATCTCTTCTAGTAGAATGATCTGTGATGTGTTTCTTCTCTTGTCCCACAAGGGTTGGTGATGTTATCTGGGTGGCTCAGTCAATTAAGTGTCTGACTCTTGGTTTCAGGTCATGATCTCAGGGTCCTGGGATAGAGCCCCTGTGTTGAGCTCCGCACTCGGCATGGAGTCTGCTGGAGCTTATCTCCCTCTCCTTCTGTTCTCCCCTGTTTTCCTTCACATGCTCTTTCTCCCTCTCTCTCTAAAATAAATTAAAAAAAAAAAATCAGGGCTAAATGAAGGAAAATTAACTAGCTTTTCTTTCCCCCTCCCCCCTTAGGAAGAAAAGAGGCTCAGGAGTCAAACCAAAGAACCGTAAGTATCGTTAACATGCCTTTGTAATTCCTACTGTGAAACTTAATTGCTAAAATAAGTGTTCTGGTGAAAAAAAAAAAATAGTGGATTTGACAGGGCATTAGGTGTGTAAGTTATACGTGTATGGGAGGTCAGACCACCACAGTGAAAGCTGAGCTCAGTTGATCTCGGCTGATCTTGATCCCAGGCCCTTCCTCAGTGGTATTCATACAGCGAGCAGTTTGTCAGGTGGCATTAAAGGGCATTGAATGAGCAGCTACATTCTTCACTCATAGCTGTGAGGACACGGTATAATAAACTGCCACTAAAGCTCAGTGGCTTAAGACAGCATTTATTTAGCTTACAAGTCTACATCTTGGTGACTGTCTGCTGATCTTGGCCAGGCTTAGTGGGGGTGATGAAGCCTGCCTGGGTGTGCTTTTGCGGCAGTGGCAAAGCATGAGGGCAGAGGTGAAAAGTACTTCAAGCTTCTGTTGACATCCAGTTGGCTAAAGTTAATGTTGAGACTAGGCCTCTGTCTTGGGTGGGCCGAACACCGAAATGGACTGGCAGGGCCGTGAAGGGGAGATACTATGTGAGGTTGGCTTTCCATGGCTGTTGATGCAGATTGCACATCAGACCAGCTTTTGTGAACCTCTGCAGGGTCCACCTCAGGGCCAGACATTTGCCTTCTTCCACTGAAATCAGAATTCCCATCAGGTTACAAGACATCAGTGGAGTGTGTGTGGTGAGGAGTTACTGGTTTTTGTTTTGTTTTAAGCTACTGGTGTGTCAGCAACATTTACATGAAATGTTGATGGCATCTCTGAACATCCTAGGTTCTGAAGTAATAAATGCCCTTCAGGTTTCCTGCAGGGAAGATTTGCCCTTCAGCTGGGAAAGGCGATCCATGTTCTAAGTCCTGGGAGGAGACTATGTATAGTCCTCACTGGGACTGCTTGCGATGGCGTCAGGCTCCCCGAGCTGATCAGGGTGTGTGCGTTTTGTCTTGTGCGACAGAACGCCTAAACCGAAGTCTAAGGAGGAGCCAGACAGAGAAGGAAGAACTGGACTGCAGGGTGAAATGGATGGAGACGAGAAGGTAAAGACTGAATCTTGGTTTCTTAAATTTCACTTTGCTTCTGTTCCCACTTGGTTGGAACGCATGGTGTGGGGCAGGGCTCTGGGTTCAATCCTGTCCTGCCTATCCATGGGGTGACTCTAAGAAAGTTATGTGATCCCCCTCGTGGGAGTTGGTGGCTGTCTCTGCATGTCTGTTAGCGTTCAGTTGTCTATTTATCCATCCCAGTGGGTAAGGGCCTGTGTGTGTGCCTTGATAAAGGTATGTGTGCATCCAGCTTCTCCATCTCCTCCATGAGAAGGCTTGACCTGTGTCCCCTCAGCCACATCAGGCACACCTGTACTACTTTACTGGCCGCCTAAATACTGAGTCTATGTCTCCCCAGCCTCCCCATTTCAGCTAAGTGGACACATTCAAACTCAAAGACCTTATACATGGAGTAGGGCTGGGCTTTCATAAAAATACAGGGTGGCAAGGTCACCTGCAGGGCAGCCCTGCCACCTGAACTTCAGGGGAGGGGGATTCATGTACAGGGGCTACAGCACAGGAATCTCCAGCTCTTTAAGGGGGATAGTCCCTGTCTAAGAGAAGCTGAATTGGAATAATCCCAGGATTATCTCTCTGGGGTTTTTGTCTGTTGAGATCTAGACAGTAGAGATCGTGCTCACAGACTTGCTAGGTCTTGAACTTCCTTACTTCAGACCTGGTTGGCAATCAACATCCCTTCTTGTTCTGTGGCATTTGACCCATTTAGTGTTGCCTCTAAGCTTGCTCTACCATCTTGTCTCACCTTTTCTGTCCAGATACTGGTTATCTTACTGTCAGTGCTTGGCTGGAATCCCTTTCTAGGCCCGCTAAAGAGATCTTAGTGGTGGTGTCAGACCACCCTTCTCTGCAGACGGAAATGGCAGGAGCTCATGCCTCATGGTAGAAAGGAATGGAAGGATCACACATTTGACCTTCCCTAATATTGTTAGCTTCTCTTTTTTAATAACTCCACTAATAGACTTGTTATTCTATGAAAATAAGCTCAATAAATTAGAATGTAAGCTCAGAAGATGCTAGATTATCTGTGTATAACAAGGAGTTAGTGATGGTGTTGGGAATTCTTTTATTTCTTAATTTTCCATGCTAGGGATTCCTGGGTGGCTCAGTGGTTGAGCCCCTGCCTTTGGCCCAAGGCATGATCCTGGAGTCCCAGATCGAGTCCTGCATTGGGCTCCAGGCATGGAGCCTGCTTCTCCCTCCTCCTGTGTCTCTGCCTCTCTCTCTCTCTCTCTAGGTCTATCATGAATGAATAAATAAATAAATCTTTAAAAAGAAAAAAAATTTCCATGCTAGATGGCTAAGTTTTGTGTGTGTGTGTGTGTTTTGTTTTGTTTTGTTTTTTTTCCTGCTGTCTAATGCCAGTGTGACCTCTTCATTTCTGACCAGATTGACAGGTGGAATGACAGGCATTTTGGCGAACATAAGCTAAATGACTGTAATACTCCCTTTTACAATGAGCTTTCCTGGGGCTGGGTTGGCAAATGATGGCCCAAATTTGGCCCTCTGCTCATTTTTATAAATTCCGTTGGAACACTGCTGTGCTTTTTCACTTACGTATTGTCTCTGGCTGCTTTTATGCTATAATGACGGGGTTGGTACTTGCACCGTAGCATGGGGCTTACAAAATCTGAAAAGGTTTGTTTTCTGGCTCTCTATAGAAACCGTTTGCCAACTCCTAGTCAATTCTGTTTTGTAGGAGGTAGGGAATGGAGTTAAAAACTGGAAGTATCGGGCAGTCTGGGTGGCGCAGCGGTTTGGTACTGCCTTCAGCCTGGGGCGTGATCCTGGAGACCTGGGATCGAGTCCCACGTGGGGCTCCCTACGTGGAGCCTGCTTCTGTCTCTGCCTTTCTCTCTCTGTGTGTCTCATGAATAAATAAATAAAATCTTAAAAAACAAAACAAAACAAAACAAAAAAAAACTGGAAGTCTCGTCTCTACCCTGTAGACCCGCCTAGATTTTCCTGTCTTGTTTTCCAGTTCCAGAGTGCTGCAATCATTAACAGATACTTGCAGTTTGGTCTTGTTCTTTTCTCAGAAACTAATTTTTCCCCCCTCTCTCTCTCCTCCTCTGCTTTACCCTCTTAGGATGAAAAGAGACCCAGAAGTCAACCCAAAGATCTGTAAGTGGTTGAAATGCTTGTGCCTCTGTGCTGTCCTTTGAGTAATTTTCGTTATTGTTCTAGAGATCTGTGATGATGTAGAGATTTACTGGGAGATGCTGCTACTCTTGGAAGATTGGATCTGTTTGGGCAGGGTTGGATGAGAAATTAAACTGGGCTTCATCCTTACCCCTTAGCCTCTGCCACTTGGGTAGCCGTCCCATCCTGCATAGTCTCGTGTATCTCTTAGCTCCCAGCACTTCTCATTTGGCTCGTATCGGAAGGGTCATGGGGCGCTTCTGCGCAGGGCTGCCTTTTTAGGGTTACCACAACTTATCAATGTTGCTTTTAGAACTGCCATGACAAGGGACTTTCTTTATTGTATAGGAAGAATCTGTTGCCCAGGTATATCCTGAATATTTTGCTTTTCAAAAGGGGGCAGTAATTTGTTATTTTTGACGTGAGTTGGCAATATGGTTATTCTGAGCAAATATTTGGCATGTATTGGTTAACTTAACAGAGCTGCCAAGCGGAGACCTGAAGAGAAAGAACCTGAAAGAGTAAAACCACAAGTTTCTGAGGAAAAAGATGAGGATGAAAAGGTAAGCTCTTGTTTTTTAATCCTACTGTTTTCTACATTTCAAAGTGTTTTTTTTTTTTTTTTTTGGAAGGTAACTTTTTATTATGGAAGCATTTTCATGCATACCCCAAAGTAAGCAGAATAAGGTAGCAACCCCTCGGATTTTCATCCACCTATAGCAGCTCTCAGCTCATCGTCCAGAGTTTGGATCAGTCCCTCCCCATTCTCCCAGCCTCGCTCACCTCTGGATGATGCTGAACAAATCCCAGGTGTATTACTGAAATCCTTATAGAAGAACTACCTGTAAGAGAAAATGACTCTTTAAATATCACAAGATCACCGTTAACACAATGCCCAGGTCTAGTCTGTTCAAATTTCCCTGCCTATGAGAAAAATAGTGGAGACTGAATCAGGATCCAAACGAGGTCTGTACAGTGAATTTGGTTGGTATTTGCCCTGTCTCATCCAGAGTTTTGCTCCCTCCTCTTCCTTGCAGTTCATAGCAGGAACTGGCTTACCTGTAGAATTTCTGGATTTTGTTTTTTTGTTGTTTGCACCCCTCTTGTGTTAAATGTCTCTCCAGCCCTATCTCCTATAGACTGATGGTTAGGTCTGGGGGCTTAACCAGAAGCAGGCCCTTTGTTTCCCAGTGGACTTCTGAGGTGATGCCAGGTGCTTCCTGTTGTGTCATACCAGAAGGCACAGATACCTATTTATGGTTTTAAGACTGATCACTGGGCCGAAGTGCTGCCGCTTGATACATCCTTTATAAAGTCCCTCTTGGCTTTTCACTTGCTGTTTCTAACAGTCATTGCCTAAATCTATGTCACTGGGAGTTGCAAAGGGGTGATAGTCCAGTTCTCTCATTCCTTCATTTACCCAAAAGAATTCTAGAAATAAGTTTCCCTTTTCTTTATGGTGGCCTGAGCAGACTAATATAATACCATAATCTGGGTGGTTTAAACGAGAGATGTGTACTTTTTTATGGTTTTAGAGATCGAAAGTTTAAAATAAAAGTGCCGGCAGGGTTAGTTTGTGATGAGGCCTTTCTTCCCCGTTGCTGACCACAACCTTCTCACCATGTCCTCACAAGCTCTTCTCTGTGTGAGTGGAGGGAGAGTTGTGAGCCTGATATCTCTCCTTAGAAGGACGCCAGTCCTATTGGACTAGGGCCTACCCTTAGGACTACCCTTACAACCTTGGTCACCTCATTAAAAGCCTCTTCTCCAAATATAGTTACATTCTGGGTTAGGGCTTCAGTGTGAAATTCAGAGGGACTGAATTCATTCCATAGCACCCTTCATCAGCTGTTGACTTGTGAGGTACTGCTTGTGCAAGAAAGCTAAACATTTACTTTTATCTTTTTCATTTAATTTTTTAAAAAGCTTTTGAGACAGTGAGTTGCATGCACATGTGGAGAAGGGGGAGGAGCAGAGGCAGAGGGAGAAGCAGGCTCCCCGCTGAGCAGGGAGCCTGATGTAGGCCTCAATCCCAGGAGCCTGGGATCATGACCTGAGCCAAAGGCAGATGCCTAACTGACTGAGCCACCCGGGTGCCCCTAAATATCTTTTTTCAATGCTCTGTTAGGAGTCTTTTAAGGAAGGCTTTTGTTAGAAGAATTTTGAATATAAGACTTTATATACTGCAGATGGCTCAGGTCTCACTGGTCCTTTTGACTGCCTTCCTCCTTGCCTCTGACTAAGTTTTGTGATAACCATGTATATTAAATTCTGAAGCATTATTCAGATGTAAATCACTTTCGTACCCTCTTTTGTTCTCTGTTTAGGAAGAGAAGAGGCGCAAAACTACATCCAAAGAACCGTAAGAACTTATTTTTGTCTTGGTATAAAGCAGGTCATATTAAAATTCTGGTTCTAGAAAGAAAAGTAAAGGGGTTTTTAGTGAATTACTGGAGCAGCCTTAGCTTATCTTTGTATCTGATTGGATCTGTGAGCTCAGGACCAAAACCCTCCAATTCTGTGTGAGGCAGGTCCCCTCCACGTGGTAAAGGGACACTGAGGAACCAGCTTGTTCTGGAGGCAGCAGCTGATGCTCATCTGTGTTGGTAGATTAGGTGTAGCTTTGGTAGATTCTTACACATTCTGATTGATTTAAAAACCCAAACAATCTTGTTCTTTATTCTCAGAAATGAGAAAAAAATGGCTCGAACCAAAACAGTAGTGTCCTCCAAGGTAAAGCTACAGTGGGAAGTAAAGCGGGGCTCTAGCGCTGGTGGGGTTGCCTAGAGCTGGTCCTCTGAGTACTGTCTGTGTCCATGCCCCCAGACCCATCCTCTACGGTGTGTGCAGTGTGGACAGTACCTGGATGATGCCGAACTAAAGTATGAACAGCATCCTCCTGACGCAGTAAGTCCCGACTCTACTCGCAGCCCTTTATTCCCTGCCTCTTCCTCTGCCTAATGCTCCAATGTCTCTCAGGTGGATGAGCCACAGTTGTTGACAAATGAGAAGCTCTCCATCTTCGATGCTAATGAGTCTGGCTTTGAGAGTTATGAGGCTCTTCCCCAACACAAACTGACCTGCTTCAGGTAATAGATACATTCCTGCTCTTTGTAATAGAGCACTTCCCTGACGATGCTGAAGTTCTAGTGAAGTTGTTTGTTTTCTTTTTGGTTTTTCCCCTTCCCTCTATCCTAGTGAAGTTCTAGCTCCTAACCTATAGCATTTCTTAAGTTGTTGACCCTTCATAGATAACCACAAAGATGGTAGGGAGTGTAGTATAGCTTTGCTGTGTAGTTTGTTAAAACTATACGTGTTTAATCTTCAGTCTGCATACACCCTGAGGTTTGTTCATTCAAATGAGGGCTAGCCACCTGCCAGGTGCTGATCTAGTTGTTAGAGATAGAGCATTGTAGGTCCCTGCTTTCATGCAGGCAGAAACAAAGTTATGCCTGTCAGGTAGTAATAGCTACGACAGATGTGACAAGCGTGGTAGGTGAGCAGAGTGGGGGTGAGAGAAAGAATGTGTTTAGAATGGAGGGCAAGGGACTTGAGCAGAGCCCTTCCTGGCATAGAGAATAAGCCGAGGGGATAGCTGGGGAAGGAGGACTCCCCGCCCCCACCCCCCACCCCCACACACACACCCGGACCCTGGAGGGGGTAGGGAATAGCAGGTATAAAGGCTCTGAGGTGGAGTGGACTCCTATTAGCATGAAAGACTCAGTGATGAGGCTGGTGTGGTTGGAGTTGATGGAGCAGGAGTTGATGGAGCCAGGGAGGGGGTTAGATCCTGCAGGGCCTTTCAGGCTGTGGTAGTGACCCCTGAGTTTTCTCAGTGAAGGTCCTGGCATCTGGACTGTGCCTTTGGCAAGGCTCAAACAAGCCTTTGAGTACACAGAGTCTCCGTGTTCTTCAGCACCCTCCGTTCAGCAACTTCTCACTGGGGCTGCAGTTATTCTGAGGCTTTCTTTGTGGGAAATAGCTTGACTCCAGGACTAGCCCATGGTTTCTTTTAGGCTTTGGCAGGTGCTTTACCCCTTCCTGTGGAGAATGGTGGGAGTGGAGTGCCTTTGCCATAACTATTGTGGTCCTCAGGTGGGCATCCTTTCCGTAACAGCCCTGCCTTACAGCAGGTTAGAGGTTCTCTTGCCCTCAGACAAGATCCCCAGTCCATTTCTTCTGCAGCACATTTCATGCTTTCTGTGGCTGGTGGTTGGCTGTATCTCCCTCTCTGACATGATCAGGATCCTGATCTGTATCAGGATGCTGTCCATCTGCCAGTGATCCTCAGGGCGTGGCCCAAACCTCTGCCAGGGAAATATGCTATATTGACATAGCTGATGTTCATGCCCTCATGCCTCCCTATTGAGTTTCTCAGCAGAGAGGCTTGGGAAAGGACCCAGGAGCCAGGGCTGCTGTAGTCAGGAATGTCAGAGCTTGGGATCTCTTGGCTTCCTCCTTGAGAGAGGGTCTGCTGTGGACTCCTTCCTGTAGGGTAAGGAGGTGGCACTAAAGACACCCTTTGCAGGGCTAATGTTCTTTCTCACATCAGGCCATTTGAGCCAGACTCCGAGTTATTTAGGGACTCTGCTAACCTCTGGTACTGAGGCTGAAAGTGGCAAATGGAAACAAGTCAAGAGCAGGGTCCATATGAACTAGTGTCCTGTCCCTGCCTGAGGCTTAGAATTTCTCCCTGATACCACCTCTACCAACATGGCCCATAGATACCTTATCAGGCTGGGCACTATAGCCTCCTCTTCTGTAGGTCTGCAATATCCTGTTCTCCCTTGATATATGTCCAAGTATCCCAGTGGACTTTAAGTCCAGAGCTATGACCCAAGTCTGTCTGTCATGCCTGGCACGTAGTAGGGAAATTCAACTCAAGGTATTCATGTTTGCATTTTCTTTTTTAAAGATTTTATTTATTCATGAGAGAGACGGGGCTGGGGGCAGAGACACAGGCAGAGGGAGAAGCATCGGGCTCCCTGTATGGAGCCTGCTTCTCCCTCTGCCTGTGTCTCTGCCTCTCTCTATATGTCTCTCATGAATAAATGAAGTCTTTTAAAAAGGGGAAAAAAATAAGTTGAGGATTCATGGGGATCCCTGGGTGGCTCAGCAGTTTGGCACCTGCCTTTGGCCTAGGGCAAGATCCTGGAGTCCTGGGATCGAGTCCCGCATTGGGTTCCCTGCGTGGATCCTGTTTCTCCCTCTGCCTGTCTCTGCCTCTCTCTCTCTCTCTCTCTCTCTCTCATGAATAAATAAAGACTTAAAAAAAAAAAAAAAGATTCGGTGTGGCCTACCTGGGCCTCTGAGGGATGGGATGGTACCTCTGGTGCAGAAGGTAGTCTTTGAGGCCGGTGTGAACAGAAAGAACCCTCCCCTCCCCCTGCAGCCTGATTTCATGTTCTTAAGTTTGACATTTGGGTGGTAGGACCGCAGGTACCCTTAAACTCAAGATTTAGCCCTCCCACATGATGCAGAAGCCTGTCCTTCCCATATCTTTGTATTTCTTTCATGCTATTATGTAATACGCTCTATTGAGTTTTTTTTTTATTGAGGTGAAACTCTGTAATGTTAACTGTGTTTGAAATATCATGAATGGATAAATGCAGAGAAACAGAGTGGGGATTCCCAGGAGCAGGGATAGAACAGGAAGTAGTAGTCCCACGTCAGGCTCCCTGCATGGAGCCTGCTTCTCCCTCTGCCTGTGTCTGTCTCTCTCATGAATAAATAAATAAAATCTTGGGCAGCTCAGGGCATGATCCTGGAGATCCGGGATCGAGTCCCATGTCAGGCTCCCTGCATGGAGCCTGCTTCTCCCTCTGCCTGCGTCTCTGCCTCTCTCTCGCTCTCTCTCTCTCTCTCTCTCTCACTCTATCCCGGGTGTCCAAGATCACGCCCCAGGCTGACGGCAGACGCTAAACCGGTGAGCCACCCGGGCTGCCCAAATAAATAAAATCTTAAATTTTAAAAAGGAAGTAGTATCTGCTTACTGGAGAGGTGGTTTTCTCTGGGGCAATGAAAACGTTCGGGAGCTAGATGGAGGTGATGGTTGGACAACTCTAAGTGGAATATGTCTGAGAAACCAGTGTTTCTGTTAGCAGTGTGCCGAGGGAAGATGTAGTGAGTTGTTCCCTTATGAGGTTCTGTGTCCTCTTGCTGATAAGACTTGCTGATCTCCTGGTGTCACCCTTGTAGACACCTAGGTCTGCAGACATCCAGGTCCTCTTGATGCATGGGTGGGAGAATCGGGTGGAACTCTTTGGGTGAGGACACTGCTGTTCTGGTGTTCTAGATCAGCAACTGAAAAGGTAAGCGTCTAGGACTTGCACCTGGTCCCATCTCCTTAAGTCTGAACTTAACTCTATATTTCTTCTACTTTCCTTCACTGGCTGGCTGGTAACCACTCTCTATTGCCTGCCTAGTGTGTACTGTAAGCGTGGTCACCTGTGCCCAATCGACACTGGCCTCATTGAGAAGAATGTTGAACTCTTCTTTTCCGGTTATGCAAAACCAATATATGATGATGACCCATCTCTTGAAGGTAAGTAGAACGTTCCAGGTTATGTTTGGGACAGAGATCTTAAAGCTTACCTACAAAGCAGTACCTAGCTGGAACTACTGCCTCTTAAAAGTTAGGACTTTAGACTGCTGTGGGCAGCTATTTTCATACTTTTGTTCAGGTGGCTCTGAGGAATGCCCCCTTTGGCTGACAGGAGATGTCAGCTAGGGGGCACTCAGTGACAGTGGCCCTTCTGGGGTTTGAAATGTGAGACCTAGCTCTTGTTCATGTCTTTTCAGGAAACTTTTTTTCTTATCTTAGGTGGTGTTAATGGCAAAAATCTTGGCCCCATAAATGAATGGTGGATCACTGGCTTTGATGGAGGTGAAAAGGCGCTCATTGGCTTCAGCACTTGTAAGTATGTGGCCAGTTGTGGACTGTACTAGAATCTGAAGGGGGCCTTCATTCCTGTCTTCCATGGAGCTTGGTTGGGCTCTGGTGGGATGCCTCAGGCTCCCATGAACAGATTTGGCTAACTTGTGACTGTGTCAGGAACTATGTCATGTTCCATTAGGATGTCTTTTCTAGAGTTATAACTGGCTTTGGACCTGACTTTCCAATTAGAAGAGCAGGTCCTATTCTTATAGTTCAAACCGAGACTAAATTCCAAAAATAAAAGATGAGCCAAAATAAGATCACTTGGCCAGTGTCCTATTCTCTAGCCATCCTTTCTTTTTAAGATTTTATTTATGGGGGCCTGGGTAGCTCAGTGGTTGAGCATCTGCCTTTGGCTCAGGTCATGATCCTGGAGTCCTGGGATTGAGTCCCGTATCGGGTTCCTTGCATGGAGCCTGCTTTTCCCTCTACCTATGTCTCTGCCCCTCTCTCTAGGTGTCTCTCATGAGTAAATTACTTTAAAAAATCTCAAAGATTTTAAAAAACTTACCTCTATACCCAGCATGGGGTTTGAACTCCTAACCCTGAGATTGAGATGTATGCTCCAATGAGTGAGCCAGCCAGCACCCCTGTTGTCTTCTCTAGCTGTCTTAGGCCACTTCTGATGAGTTAACTCTGAATGTACTTTGCATTTTGTTGACTTTTGCATATGGAATGACTTAGACGGTTGTTTAGACTATTGTCTTCATAGACTCCTCCCTGCCTTTTGGCCATTCTCAGCTGCCATTGGATTCAAACCACTTATTTTATTTTGAAATATCTGTTTACTTCAGCTTTTGCCGAATACATTCTGATGGATCCCAACCCAGAGTATGCACCGCTGTTTAGTGTGATGCAGGAGAAGATCTACATAAGTAAGATTGTGGTTGAGTTCCTGCAGAGCAACCCAGACTCAACCTATGAAGACTTGATCAATAAAATTGAGGTGAGAGGTTCAGTGTCTCTGTAAACTAGCATCCATGTCTATTTAAATGCACTGTAGATATTGTTAGAAAATTCACATGTAAAATGAGAAACCATTTCTCAGTTTGATTAGAACAGTTTTACTGAAGCCTAAGAGAAACTTCTGATGTTTTTCTTAAAGACCACCGTTCCTCCTTCTGTGCTCAACCTGAATCGATTTACAGAGGATTCTCTCCTTCGACATGCCCAGTTTGTGGTAGAACAAGTAGAGAGTTATGATGAGGCTGGGGACAGTGATGAGCAGCCCATTTTTCTGACACCCTGCATGAGAGACCTGATCAAGTTGGCTGGGGTCACCCTAGGAAAAAGGTAAGGATGCAGCAGGAATAAAACTGAAGACATGAGACCAGAGAAGGTAGAGTGTCCTGGCCACTCTTTCCCAGCCTGCTAACATGATGGAAACCTCTGTCCCAGGCGAGCTGAAAGACGTCAGACCATCGGGCA